>NC_068331.1:12564546-13227728 GCF_000147395.1 Oryza glaberrima
CTTAAATGAAATACATTCATAATATATGAGTCATATGTCGTTAAAAATCTATTATCTACTAAAAGTCTATTAACTTTCCTACAAACGCTCCCAAACTGCCACGTGACCTCCTACAAACTCTCATAAGCCGCCACATGGCGCTCTAATAAATTAGAAAAAAAAAGGGTGGACCCACTAATTAATTTTGCCAATTAAATCTCCATCTAAAAAAAAAATCCGGTATCCCCACCACCGTACGCACGCACGTACACGTACTCCCCTCCACACCCTCCGAACTCTCCCCTATCTATATTACCCATATTTTGTTATTTAAAAATTAAAAATTAGATCATGTGACCTCTATCTAATTATTGAGTTTTTATATGATTTTGTCAGTTAAAAAAACAGAGGAGGTGAGGAGCGAGAAGGACAAATAGATACGTACTTACATGCACGTCTGACGTACATGTCTCACGTACGTCTCACGCCTTTTTATTTTTTAAGATAATTCTAACTATATAAAATAATGGGTCTCTCATCTTTAAGTTAAAATCGATAGTTAGACTTTTTTTTAATATTTTATGATTTTATCTGATTTATTATACTATCACATGATAGTTTAGTAGCGTTTGTAGAATCACACGTGAAATGTATATGCTTGGCGCTCTAATAAATTAGAAAAATCCTAGAAAATCAGAGAGAAAAAAACATTCAACCTTTAATTTTCACTTAAATTGGTGGACCCGTTATTTTAAACCGTTGGATTAGATCTATTAAAACTCCCACGCTGCTAATCTCCATCCCAAAAAGAATAACGTACGTACGTATAGTTCGTACGATCATCTCACTTTGTGGAAAAAAAACTTAATTACCTACGTAATGTACTATGGAGAAAAACGATAAATCAAACAATATATCAATAGTAAAATCAAAGAAATACTAATCAAGAAAAAAACATCAAACCGGCCGTCCGGCACTTATGTGTTGTCAATAGCCTTTAAACTACGATTTTGTTAAAAATAATACTACACAGAAATAAGTAGGGGGTAAAAATTATAACTATTTTCATCACCTCCTCCTTTCTGTCCCTCTCCGTTCTTCAATGCAGGGTATAGTATTTACTATGCTATCGTAAATATTACAAGGGTATACATATGGTTGAGTTAAGATGGCATCAGTGAAAGGCTGCTGTAGACCATGTATATAAAGGGACATACTAACTAATAGAATCATTTGTGGGTGTGCCAATAGTGAATTAAGTGTTAAATGATGCTATAGGCTGGTCTTTGGGGGCATGGCTACGTCGATGTGGGACTGATGTTTCATGGCATTACATAAGAAAGCCTTGGTAGATATAGTCGACCTTATCCGTTAGAGAGACATTCATGTCTATTTTTAACGGTGCTATTGTATTATTCAATTGAAGTGGTATGTTTAGACTATTTATACATAGATGTGGAAATAAGTAATGAACACCAAGTTAAGCAGTGTAGATGATTTTTAGTGTATTAATAATGTATAATTTATTTTAGTGGTATTAATGTCGTTTTATTAAAAATGCACATAGCTTTTGAAGCAAAAACAGTAGAGGAGTTTATATATGACCACGACAAAGGGATTTTTATTTAAATATGAGAGATATTCTTGTTCTTATCATATTTAGTAGTGTATTAAAATCTACCATCTATTTTACGGTAAATATATATTTTTTTATTATTAGATAATTTACATTTCCTTAATTACAGTGTATACAGTGATGTATGGTTTATTTTACCATTTTTTTTCTTGAACAACAAATATTCTCTGGCTTATATATCACCCTTATAGTGTTTGAAATACAGTCCTACTATACGTACCCGCGCATTCGCGCGGGCTACCTTCTTTGTTAATGGTAAAAGAAAAACATGTTTAACTTAAGACAAAGCTAGAACGACGGTTAATTTGAAACAGAGGTTGCAGTAGCAGCAGCAACATCATCATCGTCAAGCCACCGACCGGCTATATATTTCAAATAACCAAACGACCAAATTAACATGAACAACCCATATATATATAGGACACCATGCGTAAGCACAGCAACACAGATTCCTACATAGCTATGGCTCTACTAACCACGTACCAACGTGCTGACATCACACATAGTTGACACTTTCGTCATCGATCCTCGTTGCCCTAGCCCTAGGCGCCATGAATAATGGATGTGAAGCTCGATCGATCAAACTCTGAGGAGGTAGATGCTGAGCTCCGGGCCGGCGTTGCCGTCGGGGCTGACCATGTAGAACGCCTCCGAGTCCCTCGACCCCACCACCCTCTCGAACCTCGCTCTCATGTACATCATGTCCCCCTCGCCGCCGGCAACGCCGCCACCGTCGGGGAGCACGCCGGCGCCGACGGTGACCGGCTCGACGGCGCGCAGCACGCGCCACTCCTCGGCGCCGCACTCGCGGCGCACCGCGTACCCGCACTTGCGCCCGTTGCAGTACGCCCGCCACGTCGTCTCCTCCATCAGCGCCGCCCGCCGCCGCTTCTCGCCTGCGAATGATCGATCGATGCGTGCGTGAACACAGGACGAACACCATGGGGGGGTGGGAACAGGAGGAGTTTGTGTACGTACCTGGGTTGGTCGGCGGCGCCGCCTTCTCGCACTCGAGGGCGAGGCGGACGAGGCCGGAGGCCATCTCCCTGACGAGCGCGCCGGTGGAGTAGCCGGCGAGTTCGAGCATCATCGCCGGCGCGGCGCGCGGGTCGGTCTGCAGCGCGAGGTGCACGCGGCCGCGGAGCCGGCCGAAGACGGTGCCGGTGAGCACCCGCGCCGACGCCGACGACCCGCCCCCCGCGCGTCGGCCGCCGCGCCGCGCGCGCGCCAGCACGGACAGCACCGCCGCCCGCAGCCGCGCCAGCGCCGCCTGATGATCCCCTCTCTTCCTCGGCGACGCCCCGGCGGCGGACCACGACGGCGTGGACAGGTAGGGCGTGGACACGAAGAAGAAGTCCTCCTCGTCCTCCACCTCCTCGCCGTCGTCGTCGCCGGGTCCCAGCTGCGCCGCCAGCGGCTGCCGCGCCCTGTTCCTCCTGCCGCGCTTCCCGAACAGCCACTGGAGGCCACCGCCGCCGCCGCCGCCGGCGGGGCTCTTGGCGGAGGAGGGGAGCGGCGAGGCGCGCGGGGAGAGGGGCCTTGTTTCCATGACGCTCATGCGTGCATGGATGCACACTAGTGTGGTAGTTTACGCGGCAAGATGCAAACCAAACCACAATATATGAAGAAGCAGGAGGGAGCTTAGCTTAGGCTTAGCTAGGTAGGTAGCAGCTTTTGGCACAAGGATCTGAGTGTAGGCCGAGAAGAAGCTGGTTAGTAGCCTACGAGAATTCACAGAAGCCGAAAAACCTAGCTTCTGAATTCTAGTTTATTTTCTACATTCTATAACTACGAAAATCCAAAGTGTTTAGGAAAACATTGAGCTCTCAGGTTTAGGGCGAGAAGTGCTTTTGGCAGGCAGGCAGAGAGTTGGGGACACCCGGGTGGCCTGCATAAATACACTTAGCAGAGGGACAGGAGCACAAAGCAGGGAGAGGAGAGAAAGATGAGAAGATATGATGGTGATGCATGGGTGGTGGTGGGCGGAGCAGGCGGACCAACGCCTACCAAATGGACCAAATTATTAATCACTAGATGGGCTGTGCATGCCTGCGTGTGTGCAAGCAAAGGGCAAATTAAGGGGTGTTGACGAGAGAAGCCGTTGGTTTTTCCTCTCAGATGATCCTGTGTTTCTACTAACTGTTTTTTAGGGAGGAGGAGGAGGAGGAGACAGGGCATTGGGACGTGTGACAGTGACAGGGCTATTACTGTGCGTGTCACACAAAGCATGACGTTCGTACGTACGTGTGTGGGATGTAAGTGGAACCGTCGACAACAGCGCCTCGCAGTCGCATCTCCTCCCAGAGCTAGTGGCCGAGCCACGAAACTTTCATACGTAGAGCTAAGCTAATAAAAACTTAAACTTTTCATAAACTATATACTCCCTCTACTCCATTTTAAATGTAGTTATAGGTTTCCGTATCCAACGTTTAATCGTCTGTCTTATTTAAAACTTTATAAAAAAGTTAAAAAATAAGTCACACATAAAATATTATTTATGTTTTATCATCTAATAATAATAGAAATACTAATCATCAGAAAAATTTAAATAAAACGAACGGTCAAACGTTAGACATGTAAACCCAATTACACTTAAAGTAGGACGGAGAACTAGCTCTTATAAAAAAATTACAATGGGATTATAGGGCTAAGCATAGAGCTTCGACCTAGATGTTATCACACCCCATCATCTTTGCTTGTGAAAAAATATAGTATTGAACTCTTGATTATAAATCCCACAACTTAATCTTACTATGGTAAAATTAATGATTTTGCATCGCTTTTTATTAATTAGCCTTGACTATTTTTTGTCTTTCTAAGACACCCATTCATTGTTATACACGCAACATCTTCCACATCTCCTTAACACGTGTTAAGAGAGATGGATATCGGTAGAACATATTTATTCTCACTAAAATTTTATTTAAAGCTCATATTGTTAACAACAAATTTGGTAATTCAAGTATCGAAGATGAAGATAAAACTGAAGCGGAATTCAAGGTGGAGATCGTTCCGGAAACAGAGCGAGGATCGGCTAAAATCCGAATCGGCTGCGATCAGGATCGGCATACTTCGAGTCGGACAAGGTTAGCCGATTAAGCCGATTCCGACAATATGACTCGATACACGTTGTCGGGTTGAGTTAATGTGCTTCATGTGGATTGCCATGTATGGATTGAGTCCTGAGAAGTCAATTGTATCTATTAATTAGGATATTTTATGTAATTTCCTTAGAGATAAGTTTGGGCAAAAGTCTGCCATAAAGACTTATGGTATCTTAGAGTTTGTTAGAGATAAGAGTCGTGTCCGACAAGGACATATTTTGTATCTCGGGTATAAATATGACCCGAACCCATGTAATCAAACAACACACGTTCAATAACAATCTCGGCGCATCGTCAACCTTTTATTTTCGACGAGTTCTTGCTTTCGAGTTGAGCTGCATCGGTTTCGATCTTCAAGTAGAGGTAAACTTGTCATGGCGGCTTGCGTTTTCGGGATTAGTGCTTCCATCATTATGATACTCTAATCTTATTTATGTAAGTTGTCGAGTTATCATATATCTATATAATCTTCGACAATATCGTTATCTAACCTTCAACCGGCTAACTTCTATCGTAAGGAGGCAGCCGATTAGGTTAAATAACAACGTTGGCTTAGATTATATAGGGTATCTACCACCTTATGAAACATCCAATAGCTTGATTGTCTAGATATTGTTCTTCTTTTTATACTTATAGCTACATCAGTTAAGTTTGACCTTATAAGTCGTGATTAGAACCATAATCTCTAGCCTGCTTTTGGTTGTCGATTAGGGTAGTGTCGGGGTTTCAGCCGATTTTACCTGATTTAGCTTTATATCTTATGTGCTTAATTGATATGCTAGATCTGCCCTTTATGTTACTGCATTTAGGTATATTAAGCTTCTTATTTGGTATGTTTTGCTTGCTTTAGTATCTCAATATAGAGTTGTATCGGAGTATTAGCCGATACATGTTAGATCTATCTGATCGGCTACGCTATGAATGCTTATAATCTTCTCGTTAATATATATTTCGATCTAAGTGATTTATACTGTCTCGGCATGGCGACCGATCTATTCCAATCACTTGATTTAAGTATATATCGACATCAAGATTATATTTCATTAGTATCCACAGATGATCGAATATATTTAGTTCTTTCTTGCCTATTTATGACTTCCGATCGACTCAAATATGACATCGGCTCAAAGATAAATGATACGTCATCGGCGACTGGCCGATCGGCTATCATTTATGGATTTAACGACGGTTTCTTTGTCTTTATTCCTTGTTAATTGCAGGATCAAATCAACTGGCACGCTCACGAACCTAAAAGCAAGATTTTTGATCCTGCACTGAAGTTAAGCAAATCTTTTAGGCCTCGTGTTTTCGCATCAACACACATATATGTACGTAATATTTGTGTCCAATAAATCCTAATGACTAGTTTTGCATCGTTTAAGAGTAGGAAGCTCTTAAAATTGATTTTCGTTCTATCAGTCACATGTTCTTATAAACCAGTCTGAAGCTGACTTATGTACCTTGCCCAAGCGAAACTGCTCGATGGATCGATGTTATCCTCTGAATTGGGTAGTACATGCATGTAAATTAATCAACCACATGAACATCCCATCACAACGAAAGATGGATCGATGCTACTGCATGCTGAAAGCGTCGATAAGAGTTATCATAACAATAATAAGGTTTCGTCAATGCCGTATCCCAGAAGATGCAGTGTGGAATTAATGCTGCTCTATATATATACGTTTATCTTTAATTATGTTTGTCAATAGTGTGGCGCCAATGGATTGTGGATCGATTAGTGAGATGTTCTGAGGTCATTCGCAAATGAGATTAGCACAGATGGCTTCCACCTAATGTCTGAGCGATGCTGCATATATATAAAACTATGAGAGTACTAATCATGATTAATCACTAAGGGCGTTATATTATATTTAGCCAGCATGTATATATTGATCAATAATTATTGTCTCATCATGCATGAAAAGTACACATGATTGCTCTATGTCTGACATTTATTTTATTATAGTTCCTTTTTTTAATAAAGTCGCATCTTGCATAGTCACATTGCAGAACCAGCCGGCCGTATGAAACTTTGATGCATGCCTGCATCAATACCTTATATCAATCAAATTAAATTAGCACATGCAAAGGAAAGTTAGTAAAGAAATACAACACCATGCCAGTTGCACGAAAATAATCAAAAAAAAAACTCCAATTAATATACCTTTTATATCATACTGATTTACTATCATGATCTTGAATGCTGAATTAGAAATCAGTTGCAACTAAGCTGCCAGTATATTTACCTAATTATAAGTTTACTGAAAGATAATGAATGACTCTAAAATATATACAAACTGATGCTTCATTTCGATTTCAGACAAAGAATTAGTCAGCGAAACAAACTTGAAGTTTATCCCAAGTTGCAACATTTTATCATTTCTTGGTCAAATCCATGATGCAAGCTTAGTAGGACAAAGAAAAAATCGCTACTTTAATGGTTGATTCCAATCTTGACACTATACTCCAAGTATCTTTCGCTCTAGGTTTGCCAAAGAGCACAGGAACGTGGTCCTAGTGTGTGTATTTTACTATTTTAGCAATAAAGTCATGGTTGCTTCAGTAGAAAGACCAAAGATGTTTGGAACTTTGGGTGTATATATAGTTCGTTGCCATAATTCTGTGGTAATAAGTAAAAATACAGAGCACACCGTAGGTGAGTTCAATTTCTTCATTGACTTGATTTGAATGTAGTCATTTCGAATTCTGCACCATTTCTGTTTTAATAAGAGGATCGAAGCATCTCAAATTCTCCGCGGTTTCTACAGGGTTGCCACAGGTTTTATGCAGTGGTTTTTATGCACATATTTTTATATAAGAATTCAGTTTTTGTTCACTAAACCACCATTTTGTGTAGTTCACATTGAGATCATAGCTCAAAACAACGCCAGGTCGAAAGATAGCAGAGGATGAAAAATCAATCAGTGCCAACGTTCCCTGTAGAATGTGCAACTGGAGATAACACGATCACGCATCAAAAGACAAATTCCGGCCATACGCCGCAGGTTTTACAGTCTGTCTGTCCTGCCATCATCATGTATGCATGGCCTGCAAAAGACGCAAAGGAAAAAAAAGGAAGAGCAAAACAGAGGAAGACAGACAGAATAAAAGCCTTATAGCCTCTCAATGTAGCAGCAGCATGCATATTAGCCTATAGGCAGGGCATAAACATGCCTGATCCAAGGAAAGCAGCAGAGCAGACATCAAGCAAAAGGCAAACTGTTGGCAGATTTTGGCTCAACAGAATTTGCCATGTAAGTAGCATGCATGCTTGCTTTGTGCCTTTCATATTGACAGCCTGCATTTTGTGCCAAAGGTAAAGGAGATGTAGAGAGCAGTCACCATCTTCCTATCTGTCTCTCTAGACTCGAGTCACCACCTTTACTTTTGTAGCTTTTTTTGAAAATAATAGTTTTACACATTGCACATTTGTTAATATGCATAAATGAAGTGGTAAATCTGTCTCAGAAAAAAAAATCCCATGATTTAGCATGGAGTTAAAAATTTTGCATGCTACAGTTTCACCAATAAGGGGCTACACAGCACAGGGAAGCTCATCTGAAGCCATACTGCAGCTGGCTGATATAAGATTCTTCAGCAGTTGATATGGTACAAATCAGCCACATGTTTTGTTCACCTCCTGTGGTGGTAGTGCCTATCATGCCTGTCTCTGGAATGGCGCGATGACGTCTCTGAGCTCGTGCTGTACTGGCTTGAGTACTGTCGGCTTGAGTAAGCATGCGGTGTCCAGGCACCATCATCGGCTGGCAAATTTTCATAGCCTGAAGAGCTTCTCCATCCTCTATCTGGGTGAGACCTTCCATGACTGGGGCTTGCTGGTCCGTAGTCATAGGAGTGATATCTTGAATAACGATCAGCACCAGGAGGGCCTCTATCTCGTTGTTCTCTCGAATCTGAGGAATGATAGCGCTCTGAGTACTGAGGCGGAGTGCTGTCCCAGAGCCAGCGGTCACCATTTTCTGGAATGGGGCCATTTATTCCAGGGAATTCCACCGTCTTCTTTTTCTGAGGAGGGGATGGTTCACCTTGATCCGGAAGTTCTCCCTCCTCGTATTCTTCTTTTGGGTCCTCATCTCCAAATATGGTGATACCAGAAGGTTTGTCCTCGTCGTCAACCACATCTAACAATCACAATAACAGAAAAAAGACTTAGAGAACCATGATATTTAGGGGGCAAGGGGGAAGAGAAAACCATGTATAAGCATGCATAGCTTGAAATTTCTTAAACAGATACACACAAAAAGAAAAACTGTAAGCATAAATTCGCTGCTGGAATGATCGGGTGACAAATTGGAAGGTTAGCTTACCAAGGTAACCTGGAGGATAACCCAGTTCACGCATTCTGTGCAGCCACGGAGGTGGATCGTTTTCCTGCAAGGTTTATAAACTCAGAGAAAACTTCAGGGAGCTGAATAACCCTAGCAGTGGTGTCATTTGTTTCAGGGAGCTAAAGCGACAGGCTAGCAGAACGAATTATAATGAAACAGTTTGTCTCAAATATATTATCACTTAACCCTCAGAAAGTATTGCACCACAGGTACAATCAAAGGCAGCTCAACAGTAAAATTATTCCACTTTTCCCAACAGCTTATTACAGAACTTGCAGTTCAAGAATGACCATATAATAATCATGTTGAATATGGAAATTCATAAAGAAAAAGAATTTAACTTTCAAGAATGACAAGAGATTCATGAACATAATATGAAACTTGGATTGATACAAGTTGCTATTTAATGAACTACTGATTTTTCAGTTCATATAGCCTTCGGAGTATAAGTACTATATCATCAAGTTAACAAGTGTAAAGCCAAATGATTTGGCGTTTTAACTCATTTGTGTCAAACTTAACTGAAGATCGATATATGCTGGTAAACAAATATAACAAACTAGAAGACTAACCAAAACCAATACAGTTCAAGCATTAACTAGCATAAGAAATCATCAATTACCCCGATCCCCAAGCATTCCCTTGTCTCAGGTCCAAGGATTCCTGGTCTCAGATCATCAAATTTGCCTGGCGTTTTCTGGTAATATCGATTTTGTCCACGATTAACATTAGATTGGTTCCTTTTCATATTGTGTTGCTTGCGTGCATTGTTTATTGCAGCATTATCACGAGGCTTAGGGCATTCCTTCAGAGCATGACTATAAGAACCGCAGTTGAAACAGCGAGAATCATCTTTATCTGCTCTGCTGTTAAAAAAAGGTAGCTCAAGTTGAGGATTCATGCCAAGGTATAATTGAGACATCAGATAGATCATCCCAAGACATGTCAAATGTGAAGTAGCTATGAGCAATATGTTCACAAGCAAAAATAAAGGTACACGGAGTTCATGTCCTGATAAAGAGTGCAGTGAAGTAAAAAAGGCTAATACAATGAAGGATAAAAATAATTTTTTTAAAAAAAGGACATACAGGGAGAGCAGATCTCAACTCCAAAGTCATTTCATTTTTCAGATGGTGGAGCATGGATAATTTATTTTGCCTAGAAGCCCATATTAGCCCTGAACATTGGTGGCACATCTAAACAACCCCTTCACAATTGTTGGAGCTATCAGAATCAAAAATATCCTTAAAACCTTCCAGTAATTCTGTAGTTCGTTTTGGATTCTAGTCAGGGGAATATTTATAATTGTAATACTATGTTGCCGTTACAACTCCAAAGGGATTCTTTCAACTAAATGAACTTAACAATTGTTGAAATAAATAAGTGGTTCCAGACACATATGCTAACAAAGATATAGATAAAACGGTTTAATAACTTCTACCTTTCAGTGTTTGATGGATCACCCAAAGGAGTTGAGCCCAATGTGAACTCGCGATCATATAGCGGGACCGAATCATCATCCAGAACAACACCTTCTTTTGCTTGGCTATCTACCCAAAATGACTTCTCACAAGAAGGGGAACAAAGCAAAATATTGAATTATTCAATTTCACTTAAGCAACACTATGGCATAAAAATATATGTAAATCATACAATCCAGTATGTATCCATGTCAAAGGTTCAACAAAGATCATCTCAGTACTAAACAATGGAAGACCATCTAAGCCAAAAGTAACATGCAGAAACAATACTCTGCCTGATATTATTTGTTGAGGGATGCAAATTAAACCACATGAAGAGTTGAGGGACCAAATATATATTCTTTTCCTTTCATAAACAAAAGGAAAAAACCATCTATTTTTGCAGTGAGAATGGTAAAAAGGAAGATAACAACAGAAAATAAATCACTGATGTAAATCTTCAAAACGAATGCATTGCTGATTCTTATGCACGGGTGAGTTTAATTTAACTTGTAAACGTGGCGCACTTAACACTTACCACAGCACAAGATTTCTCTGAACCAACATGTAATGCTGGATAATAAGTCTCTTCACCACATTCTAAAACTTCTTCCCCAGCTTTCTGTATTTCCAAGAGAAAAACATAAGATAAAGATAAAGAAAAGACTATTGATAATTTTCAGTTATGTCTGCCCCTTAATCTATACTAGGTGACGTTGAAATCTATGTTCCATAAGTCATGATCTCTTCCATTCGCTATCACAAGAAAATTATATTGCGGAATTATAAAGCATTAAGAAAAGCAAAAGAAACATCAAGCAGAAGAGTTATCTGTTGATAGAACAAGAAAGATGAAAATATATTTTGGAACTGAACTAATTGTGTTTTACATTCCTTCTTTTTTTTTTATGTTAATCTCTAGTTCCCAATTGCCCATAGTATAGCAGCAGAAGCAGCGTTCTCAATTTTTCGGTAGCATTGGCAGATATGCTGGCATACAAACAAAATTAATAAGAAGCAACCATACTTCAGGAAGTCATAGTACCGTCAATGTATTTTGCTTTCTGGTTTGCCACTCAGACCATTGTTGCATCAATTCCATGAGCTTTCTTTTGCTTTCCCTAGAATATTGAGAAAATACACATTAACAGTTAAAATAGCCCCCAACAAATGTTAAAGTGGCTATGCAATTGCAAAAAGTTTTCATAAGGATAAAAAATGAATGCTACAAGATACAATTTGCAATCATACAAATTATTGAGAATAAAAATTCAGTTTGTGTTTAACCTTGTCAAGTTGCTGTAAATCACACGAACTGAAGGCTCAGTTGATTCTACTCGGGCTCTTTTAACTCCTCTGATTGCTAAACACACCATGTCAAGGAATAAACAGAATGAAACAACCTGATTGGTAGCAACAATGTTTTCGTCCTGGCAGTAACAGGACTAGTCAGCTCTTCTGATGTGAGTACAATTCAGAAGATTCATGGAAGAATTGACTTCCGGAGAACACAAACTTGCTTGGGGAGTACATTAGAAGATAGAAATGAGACAGATTTCATATAAGAGGATACTGCTTTCATCGATAAGGATACTTTTCGATGCATGACTGCCATTCTCAAGCCCATTACCCTTATCTAGTTCAACTGAAACACCATGTAGAGTCTGTACATCTGCTACACTGGTGCTGGACTGGATAGAAGCATCCAAATGCTGATGTTTTACCACTACATCATCATCTGAAAGATCCATGTCTTCCACTTGACCTTCTTCAAGATCTATAATTACATCAGGAACCTTGGTACTATCCATGGTAGTAGGTTCCCCATCCACTTGATCTTGTCCTTCAAGATCTATGATCCCATCTGAAGCCTTGGTGTTATCCACAGGACCAGACTCCCCTTCAGATGCCAATGGGTTGACTTCATTCAAATTGGGGGGTATAGTCTGAAGGTTGGTCTCTTCATCTTTTGCATCAGCCTCACAAGGTTCCCCAAGACTGATGAATTCTTCCGATGCCATAGTTTCTAGGAACAGTTACACTAGGCATTCAAATAGCACACCCAGCCATCAACAGATACATCCCTTTCCTTCAATAATGACATCACAATCTGCCAAGAAAAACAACAATCAAGCCGCTGAAACCAAAACATCCTACAAAACCAGGGCAAAGAAGAACAGCTAGAAAAGTAAAAGAAGGCATCAACTTCAACTTCCTACTAAACTATGCCACAAAACATATAATGAGCTAACCAGGAAAATCCAGGGAAAACAAAATCCTGCAAGGAAAAAAATCACATTAAATCCTCATCTAACTGAATGGATTGAAGTATATCTGGGAGTAACCAAATCAAAACACAGCTGGAACTTGGAAGAATCCAAGACCAAGAGCCAATTTAGGGTTCCATACTGACAGAAGAATCAGCCTGGATGAAACTCCCGTCTACCCCTAATGTCCACCCAGTGAAGCTCTGGGAGGGGAGGCAAGTTCCTTCTTGCGGTAACAGCAGGTACCTGGGTGCTTGTCCCTGGCAGCTCACATGAGCAGAGGACTCGACGGTGATGCCAGAGTCATCAAGAGAAGAGACTGGGTATGTGCAAATGAGGGCCAGACCTAGCAAGGAGAGGGTAGGCTTGTTGGTGTTCTTTCTATTTTCTATCTTTGCTTCCACATCAGCCACAGTGAACTATCAGAACAACACCAGTTATGTTGTAATTTTGTGTTCGAATATACTTTTACAGTTATTACTTGCAACGCACGTGATTGCTTGGAAAGTTTTTACAGCTGTCAAACACGGGGTACTCTAATGGGCAGTAAAAATTTCCAAACCTGAACGATATGACAATTTTAGTTCTATATTTTGGAGCTTCAGATGGACCTTAAAAAAAAACTCAACCAGATCTTAAATTTCAACAACTCAGTTAAATTTTGAATTCTCAAATTAAAGTGACAAAAAACAACATTTTGAACAGCAGAATAGCATTAGCCTAATTATTCAAAATACAACATCCAACTATAAAATTCTTCTTTTGCTGAAGTGTGTAGTGATAATGATCCATAAATATCTTATTCACATGCATCGACAATAGATTTTTTTTTTTCAGTAGCACATCCTAGTTGTATCTCACTGGATGCTTCATTGCTTGATTCAACCAGCTAAGGGCAATGGCCACACATGCAGGTGTTGTGTTGCAGTGTGGTTCCATGTGGTCCCAACTCCCATTATCAAATAGTAATATTGGAAATAGCAACAATCAGTTTCCCACTGGCACCTATAGATAAGCAATGCCATCTTGAGTGCACACAACACAATGCAATTTAAAATAATGCTTTCAGTTGCAAAGCACTTTTGGATTACACTACTATTTTACATATTTTAGTTGGTGACATGTAAAGTGATTTTGCTATTTTACATATGGCTCTGTTTGATAGCTACCACACCATAATATGCAGCTCCAACACCAGCTTCATGGTTGGCACCTCTCCACATTGAAGTTGGAGCTGATTGGGAAGGTTCGGCAAGAAGGTTGGCTCCAACCGTACAATTCTAAGGCTTTACGAGCAAAAAGGTTAAAATTCATTGTTACCAAATTTTCAAGTAAAATTTAAATCCTAAAGGGTATCTTGTGTATTTTGTCCTTGTATACTTTTTGGTCCAGACTATGTCACAAATAATGATGCAAACGGTTTGAATTATTGTATGCAAACCCTTTTTTTTTCTCAATGTGCATAACATAAGATTCTAGATTTTTTTTCCAAAGCTGAATATTTTTTTCCAAAGCATACATATATCATGACACAAATCATCCAAGATTGAAGATGCCTGAGTAGGCTGAAACTCAACATAACAAAGATTGTATGATCATGTATGTTGCCTCATTGCGTATATGCAAGAAACTCAATGCCATTGATTCAATGGCGTCAACAAGAAAATAAACATTGATTAATGGCAAGATCATCCAAAATTGATACAGTGATCTACTAAATGCATAAATGAACCAGAACTGCATGTCCAAATTTGCATATAAATATCAAATATACCAAACAGGGAGTACTTGAATTAGGCTCAAAATTTTAATACAAGTATAGCTAATGCTCAAATATGTTTAGATATGGGCGAGCCAAGATCATTTTAGTAATGCAGAAACCTCTGCTGTGTTCATATTGCAGCAGTGTACAAAAGTATGATGAAATCAAGCAAACCATGAGCCAGAATCATAGATCATTAATGAAGGGGTATACGCCCATGGCCACAATCAGGCAGCTTGGGCAGCTTGCCGATTAATTTATAGTAGTAATGTACGCTTGACATGGATTAATCAAATATCAGCACGTGTTGAACCATTAGTTGACAGAATCAGCAAGCACTAGCATAAACACGAGGTAAAATCATAGAAGAAGATAACACGAAGAATGTACAATATGTGCGCTCAATCTGACAAAAAAACTGATGCCCATAATACCTCATCTTAAAACAGGGGCGAACCTGACGTGGGGGCATGGGGGTTCAGTTCAATCCCCCAATTCTTAAATTGTTATTATTACTAAGCTTAAGGGCAAAGAGGAAAGCAGATTCCAGCTTCCAGATCTAGGAGAGAAGCTATGGCTAAGACAAGGAGAAGGAGAAGGGTATCTGGGGGTAGTGAGAGACAGGACGCGCGTACGGTTGCTCACCGGCGAGGATGGAGCCGCCGCACGCCACCGCCCGCTGCCCGCGGGGATGGAGATCGGCGGGCGGGCGAGCTCTCGAGGAGCGCCGAGGGGGAGGGTCGTCTCGCCGGGGCCGAGCTCGCTCCTGCGGCGGCCGGGCGGCCGGTCGGCCGGCTTCTCCCCCGCCTGGTCGCGTCGGGGCTCGCCGCACAGGCCGTCTCCGGGAAGGATGTGGCGCGGCGGGGCGGCGGGCGGCGGCGGAGGAGAGGAGAGGAGAGAGCTCGGGTTTGGGGGCGGTGCTAGGGCTTCACTTGGCCTCTTCGGGTTTGGATGGAGAAGGAGAACGCAAGATGCCGGTAAAATTTTGAGTAAATTTCATCAAACCACCCCCTTCAAGTTTGGAGTTTGGAATTTGGACGGATCAAAGGTCGTCTACGTCAGTGGGACGGAAGGGGGCAGCTCCTCCGTCCGTTCCGCATCGGACGAACCAAACGAAACGAAACAAGCGAAGCGATCGAACACCCTCAGGACACGAATCGAACACCCTTAGCTCGGCACACGGATCAATATCTGACCACGAACACCCTCAGGACTGCCCAAAACGATGCGTCGCCACTGCGAGTGTTGGAAAAGGTCCACTTCAATCACAAAATAAAGAGTAAATTTTACTTGAGGGCACATTTTATCGTTAAAGTTTCACTTTGTATCATCTTTTAACCGATGTTTTTTACTTTGGATTGGGTAATTAATATTACCTTTATAGCACTTTGAACCACCATGACTCTCTACTCAAGCATATGAACGATTTCGCGTATGTCGGTTCCTACTCATCAATGAACTTCTACAGTGGTACGTAGTACTTTTTTTTTTATATATGACAAGTTAGATGTAGATGAGTAAAAGAGTTAGAAGTGATCCAAAGTGCTATGAAGATAAGATTACCCGGTCCAAAGTAAAAAACATCGGTTAAAAGGTAGGCCAAAACGGAACAACAAAAGGTGGTATAAAGCATTTCTAAACTATGAAAACCAGTGTAAATCAAATCTAATCAGTGGTTTAGGCAGTGATTTCATCGTGAGTGACATCCACGTGGCACTTACGGTAAGGAAAAAAGTGAAACCCACATGGGGCCACATGACAGAGGCTACGCTACCGGCTTCTTCTTCTACCATCCACTATATCCTCTTTCCCCATCTCTCTCCACCTCTCCCCTCTCTCTTCCTTCAATGGCTCATAGGGTTGGGCTACCTGTTGCCCCTGGGCGATGATAGGGCTACACTGCCGGAACCACCCTGCAGGCGATGGAGATGGGGAAGAGAGGAGAGAGGGGATGGTGTAGGAAGAAGACAGCAGCCTATACTCCTCTCCTGACATGTGGGCCTTAGTGGGTTCTGCCCTTCTTTTTCTATTGCAAGTGCCACAAAGATACAAAGACTTAGTCAACATGCTACTTAGACAACACATAGGAGTACGACAAGATCGAGGGATCTAATTTGCACTGGTTTTGATAATTGAAAAGCGCTTTTGAGCTGGTTTTGGGGTTAAAGATAATTCTCGTAGATCATCATGTGTCCAATAGGTAAGAAGAACATTTATCCATTGAGGAAGTATTTTTCCTTTGGGTGAAACTGCCTAGGAAGGGTAGAATTTTCATCTCATATATTTAAAATCAAAGGATAGGCTTAGGAAGAGCTGAAGTTGCTTATGAAACATACATATGGTGAGAACCGAGTAAGATTACACAACTATAGTTCCACACTTGACTATCCTAATGGTTTCATCAACCGGTAAAGATTCTTTTAATTTGATGTTAGTATAAAACTTGTAGCCCTTTAAGTTCATTGTTTTTTTTATTTTGCTATAATTTGAGAAAATTCTTTGTGTCTGAGAGATTTTCTTCGATTGCTTATGTCTCCCTTACCTGTGTTTTTGTGTTGATCCCCTTCGATGATAAGCTAACCCAGCAGTGGGCATGAAGGGATGAATTTTTTTTTTAAAAAAGGAAACCTAGGACTATAGATGGCCAAAAGGCCCGGCCGGCACGGCCCGGCACAGGCACAGCGAGGCACGACCCACCAGCCATCGGGCCGGCACGGCCCGATCGGTGCCGGCCCATGGGCTGCGCCTCCCGCCCAGGCACGGTCCACAAGTAGTCGGGCCGTACCGGACCAGCCCGAAGGTACGGGTGGCCCATCGTGTCTTTTTTTAAATAAGTCTATTTTCCCTCCCTCTTCTTTGGGTTGTGACCTATACAGCTAAAATAAGTCTATTTTCCTTCCCTCATCTTTGGGCTGGCATATATATATATATAGCTAAAATAAGTCTATTTTACATCCCTATTTTTTCGACAGTGTCATATAATATGTTTATTTTTACTCCCTATTGTTTATGTATCGGGCCTAGCCTACGGCCCATCGTGCCGTGCCGGCCCGGCCCAACGTGCCGGTGGAGGGGCCAGGCACGGCCCGATGGTCGGGCCGGGCCGGCACAGGCCCGACCCCATCGGGCCGTGCCGTGCTTGGGCCGGGCTAAAATACCGTGCCGTGGGCCGGGCCATCGTGCCTTGGGCCTTTTGGCCATCTATACCTGGGACATGTAAGTAATCTGGGACATGTAAGTAATGAGAAAATTTAGAGACACATAAAAAATTAGGGACTAGCTATCCATCACGCGACAGATTTTTGGGTCCAAATCACACAGATTTTAGATAGTTGGATTAGGCTCATTTGATCACTTGATTAGAAGAGTCTATACATGTATCAAAATATATTAATTATATATATTGCATATATTTTATTTATTAGATCTTTACTTCGCAAAAAAAATATCACCAACTCATCTATTAAAAGTTACAGTATAATTACACTATAGTTACAGTAGTGTAATTATAGTGTAACTATAATGTAATTACAATACACTTACATGTCATATCAACTGAACTTACAAATGTAATTTTAGTTATATAGGACTGTAATTTTATATTTTAGTTTCCAAATATGAGTACAATATAATTATATGTAATTACACTGTAACTTATATGAAACTATACGCTTCTCGGGCTTAGTCGAGGTCACGGGATTTCTCTCATCCGTATCTAAGTAGAGTTAACATTTAATCGCTTTTGTTGTATAGTAAAAACAGAAAAAGATACGTGCAAGACATCACTTGGTCACATACATGCACTGCTTCCCTGTACGTACGTATGTATCACGTACATGCATGTCCCGAACCGCTGCCACCAACGAGGATATCACATACGAACGGCGCGCTGCACCGTTAGAAAAATCGACAAATATTAAGAAAAAAATTTGACGACAAATTTCTAGCAAAACTGAAAAATTAAACGAAAATTCAAAGACACGTAATGATTTTTCTCTTTAAACTATGATTATGATGATAAAATCCACCTAATCAAGACTCAAGAGCCATATATTTTTTGTTAGTATAAACTCCTTTTGAAATGTCCAATATAGCGATCTATGTCCACCGCTACTCTCATCCGAGCCAAAATCACCTCCTCCCACAAAACCTTTTTCCGGCTTCCGCTTCTTCTCGCTTCCAAATGGTTCACACACTGCCACGCTCAACTCTGAAACCACACTCTTTTTGCTTGCTTTCAGACAACATTCCTGACTGAGTGCAACCTCTCACGTCGCGAGATCGGTCGGAAGAGATGAGCTGAAAACCCTATCCTTGGCCATTTTCGCCTACACATACATAAAACATATCCAAATTATTACACGGAAGCGAAACGAAACTAAACTTCAAATGAACAGGAACCGAAACCCTGAATATGTGCTTATATAGATATACCTCCTTTTGCCAGTCTGTGCGTGATGTGATGGCCACGAACAGCAGGGTTTGCACCGCGACGCCGCAGATGATTCCCATCCAGAGCCCCTGTCGATCAAGTGTGCTCAAGAATCAATTTGGGTCGATCGCCACAGCAACAGTTGGTCACATGATCAGAGGAGACAAGCCCTGAAATTTGAGGACAAGTGAAAGTACGGGCAGCTGCAGCACATACCAACCCGCCGGCGCGCAGGACGAAGGCGGCGAGGTAGGCTGCCGGGACGCCGACGACGTAGAACGCGCCGAGGTTGATGCACGCGCCGATCTTCTGCCACCCGCAGCCTCTCGCCACACCTACACGTCCAAAGGAACATTTCCCAATCTTAATTTGTTGCATTGTTTTAGGCATGTATAATGATGTTTATTAACGGATTCTCTTGGTTGCTATGTAAGTAGTTTGGTGATGTAGGAAAGAGAAGAAAAGGGAAACATCACTGCATGTATGAGTCATGACAATGGTTCAAAAGGTGACTTTTAACATTTATTAAGAAAAAATTTGTTGCACGGGATTTAAGAAAATAAATTAAAAAATAATACAAATATTTTAGTGTATTAATGGTTAAGTGGTCATATTGTCTCAACAATAATATATAAGTTATATGTATTAACTAATAGTACATATCATACCCTACACTTATATGTGTTGTCGTAATTCAATTTAATCCACACCAATGTTCTTGTTGGAACTTTGAACACACTGCCATTCCCAAATTTTCATATGTAAATGCAAACCTAGACGCGCGGGTGGGGGGGGGGGGGGGGGCGGGGCGCACATTATAGTTGGCCAAAAGGTCCGCAGCTCGACGCCACGGCACAACCCGACCAATGGTCTGTGCTTGGATCTCTTCCTTAGCAGAATAGACTTATTATAGTCGTATAAGGTACGGCCCAAAGAAATAAGGGACACAACATGGACTTATTTGAGATGCCCAAAGAGAGCAGGGAGCCACAATAGATTTATTCCAAAACGAGCATGATGGGCTGGCTTTGCTTTCGGGCCAACGGCACGGCGCACGCCTTATTGCATTGCTGTGGGCTGACACGACACGACACAAAGAGTATGCTGAGCCGTGCCGACCCAACATGCCTTGGGCCATGCCATGCCGTGCCGGGGGACACATCTGGCCATCTATGTTCACAACGATTTGAATAATAATTAACGCGTACCTGAGAGAACACACTGGATTCCGTCCAGGAAGTTGGAGACGGCAAGAACCAGCATCATCTTGGCAACGTACGCGACCACCTCCTCCTCGTCGCTGTAGGCGTGGCCCCACACGTAGCGCACGCACGCCAGCACCAGCGCCATGCCCAACCCTTCCAGCGTCGCCAACAACGTCACCACGCGCACCGCGAGTCGGGCGGCCCGTGGACGGCCCGCGCCGAGCTCGTTCGACACACGCGTGCTACACAAAAAACCAAAATCAGCCAGAGAATTGTACTTTTTTTTCTCCGGCTTCTGCACTGGATTTGTACAGATATTGGAGATTTTGGTTGAGCTTTTAATTTGTTTTTCACCTTATGGCAGCGCCGAGGCCGAAGGGGATCATGAACAGGCAGTTTGCAGTGTTGAGGCTGTCAGAAAACACAATGTATTAAGTACATATGGTTATTCAGCTAAGCGAATTCAGGAACCTGAAACTATATTGAAAATTCAGATGTGTTCTGACTGATCATTACGTGATGGATAGGACGGATGTTTCCAGCTTGGGGTTCGGAAGAAGGCCGGACAGGAGCACGAGGAGCTCAAATGACCACCATTCCAAGCTGCATTTTCATTTGCAAATCCAATATATATCATCATCACTTATTCAAAGCATAAATGAGCTTAATTAATCGATCAGAGACTGTAATTAAGCTCGATTAAGTCTCACTGATGACTGACCAGACCATGAGAGCGGAAGGGATGGCGAGCCTGAAGAAGCTTAGCGGGTCACGGAAGGCCTCCATGGAGAACCCCGTCCACGTCTTCTTGCACGACCTCGACACCCTCACGTACACCGCCAGTACGCCCACGTTGATCCAGTACGACACGGCGTTGCCGAGGGCGGCGCCGCGGCTGCCCATCCCGGCGGCGTGGACCAGCGCCCAGCACACGCCCAGGTGGCACAGCGCCGCCGCGCCGGCGGCCGCCATGACCGGGACCACCACGTTCTGCGTCTGCAGGAACCGGACGTGGCACTGCAGCGGGCCGTAGGCGAACAGCGCCGGGATCATCCACCGGGCGTACGCGCCGGCCTCCGCCGCGATGTCGGCGTCCTGCCCGAACAGGAGGAGGATGTCGCCGGTGTAGTACCAGGCCACGGCGAGCGGCACGCTGACGGCGGTGAGCAGCAGCATGGCGCGCTGCTTGTAGACGCCCAGGAGATGGTACTGCCGCGCGCCGAACGCCTGGCCGCACAGGGTGTCCAACGCGCTCGCCATGCCCAGCTGAAATGGGGGTAAAAGGTGAAGTAACAATTAACAGGTGAAATGGCCGTAAAAGATTCACTAATCTGTTGCATTTTGCCACCAGTTAATGTTGTTTGTAATCAGGAAAAGTTTTGGCAAAGGAAAACTCAAAACTGAATTATATTTACAGCTGGGATGGAGTTCTGTGGAAATTGCAAAATTGAATTTTCTGTCATATATAAAACATGTCCATCGAAGTTCATCCATTTTCTGTACATGAAAACATGTCTGGGATCAGGATTAATTCCCATATATAAGAACGAGATCATTGTGGGCAACAGTATGTCGATGATAAAAGAAAAAAAAACATTAGCTGTCCAATTTTTGTTTGTTAGCACTTAGCAGCATGTAGCTTACTCAAAAAGCAGGGGTGGACCTAGACTTTAGTCAGGACCTGGGCCAGCCCATAACGATTTTAGCCCAGACATCAAATACATGGTGAAATTAGATTGGAATAAGTTCACTTAAGGTTCCTTAATTTGTCGCCCAGTCTGATTTTCATCCTCAGCCTAGAAAACCGGATACAATGCATCCTCCAACTTACAAAACCAGTGCAAACAAGGTCCTTGGTAGTATTTGACCCCGGTTTTAGTTGACAACATTAACTGGTGTAGATCGTTCCAACATTAACTGGTATTTGACCTCGGTTTTATTTGACACCTACGTAGATCGTTTGACTAGATATTTGTCCTACAAGGCATTGACGTGGTGCTTACGTGGTAGTTTGATAAAAAAAGCAAAATTCAAAACCAAAACATTTTAAAGAATATGTGGGGCTTATATGTCAGTCAAACAAAAATAGTGAGACCCACATGTCAGTGGGTCCCACTTCCTTTACCTTATCCTCCCAAGTCCCAACCTCTATGTTCTCTCCACCGGCGCTCTCTCCTCTCCCCACACTAGCGAGCACGCGCAGAGGACAAGGCGGGTAGGCCGGCAGGGCTGCCAGCGCTAGGGAGGGTAGGAGCCCCATCCTTGCCGGCGGCGTCCCCGCGTCTCCACTTGCGCGGCTGCCACCTTGCCGTCGATGCCACGTCTTTCCTCCTCCAGATCCGGTCCGCCTCGCCAGCGATGGGCGAAGATCCGACGGGCTCCTGCCGCTAGCGATGTGACGCCAGCGAAGATCACTGCTAGCTCTCCTCCTCCACCGCTGGCGGTGGAGACGGTCACCTTGATCGCCTCCCCGACCCACTCCTGTTCGTCATCTTCAACTTTCCTATCCCAAATCACACACATCGTGCTCGTCGGCATCATCAAGCCCATCTAGGCGCTCGTCCAGATACTCTCCCCCGCCAACTCCACCTCCATCCTCGCGGCATCCGTACCCTCCTACCGCTCCTCGTCATCGTCCTCCTTCTCTTCGCTGCTGCTCCCCAGTGACATGTCGCTCCACTAGCCCTCAGAGGTGCTCCCGCCGTTGACCTCTCTCCACAGGCTCCATCCGTGCTGCCCAAATCTCCTTTGCACCCCATCGCTGCCTCTCCCATCGTTTCTTCTCCTGTGTAAGGGGAGAGAGAGAATAGGGGAGAGGAGGTGGTGGTCCGCCGCTACTTCGCCTGCCGTCGAGCCCCACCTGCCCGCCCTGTCCATCGCCGCTCCGCTTGCCTGCTTCATGCGCCGCCGCTCCGCCCGCCGTTGCTCTGCCTACTTTGTCTGTGAGTGAGGAGTGAGGATGACATGGGGACCCATGTGGGCTCACCTTTTTTAATTATTTTGTACGTGTAGTTGACATGTGGGCCCATGGTTTTAATTATTTTTCCGATTCGAATTGCCACATAAAAGCCACGTCAATGTCACGTGGGATGAAAACCTAGTCAAACCAACCTTGTAGGCGCCACGTCAACCAAAACTGCCTTCGAAACCGCTGAGGGACCACGTTTGCACCAATTTGGACAGTTCAGGGACCGGTTGTATTGGTTTTTGGGTTCAAGGGCAAAAATCGGATTGAGTGTAAAGTTAAGGGACCTGAAATAAACTTATTCCGATTGGAATAGCTTCAATGGGCCTCCACCTCCAAGCCTAGGGGCACAGCCTGGGTGGCCCGTGGCATGGGTCCGCCCCTTAGCTTAGGAAACTGTCCTTATATAAAATTAGTAATCAGGATGTTTTTGGATGGAGGAATGGGACTAGCCTATTTTTGATAGATAGGTTGTACTAGAATAGTTCCATCCAACTATTTGGTTGAATGGTTATAATCTCAAAGCAACTCCAAAAGAGTTACTATTGGGCTCTATGTATGCCAAAATTTGCCAAACGCTGGAAAAAATACCCTCCAAGACACAAGGAGAAATGCTATCCGGATGGCCAAGACATTCGGCAGGCCAAAGCAACTCCCAGGGTGCAAAATCTGGTTAGCCTATTACGGATGGCCAAACATTGGACCAGACCTCTCTCTTTCTCCCATGATCTTTTCCCATCTAGCTTCTCTCCCGCTCGCCTCCTGCATACACACTTGCACGGTGTCTCCAGCATGGCGGAGCTATGCCCCTCCATGGCTTCATCTGGCACTGACCAAGGTACTTTCATCCCTCGCTCCTCTTTCTCATCGACACCCCGATCCAAACATTCATCCATTCGCCAAGGACTGTTGTCCTCCTCCCTTCCCCAATATATTGAATTGTCGACTTGATCTTGGTGACACCGGCAAGGAGCAGCTCTATATGTGCACCAAGCTCTATAGGCGTCCACATGACCACACTATATTTAGAGCACCACTGCCAGCTGGAGGTAACTCTAGTAGGCAGGCAAAGCTGAGGTCGACGGGGCCAGTGTGCAACCTCGATCTAGATCTCGATGAGCCATATGTACTAACTCATTGCCTACGCCCTACCATCAAGCTTCGGAATGCTCCTCCTCTATGCCCGCCGCCATGGTCAATGGTGTTGAGTTGCGGCGAGAGACAAAAAGAAAACAAGAGAGCAAGAAGGAGAAGAGGAGGGCAAAAAGGTTGTTGGTGCACCAGAAAATATGAAGAGAATTTTTTTTTGGCTATCTAGCTAAATGGGCAAGTGGAGAGCAAAATTTAGAGACGCTCTCGATGATGCTCTTAGTTAACTAAATTACACGCACTTAATTTCTTGTTAGTATTAGTATTATTTAGTCATGTGGTGATCAACCATATGAACAACAATTACAATACTAATTATCACATATATGCACATATAAACCTTACACTAATTAATATACTCCAATCCACGCATGCATAAAAAGGAAATCTGTTGGCTCTTGACTTTACACGACAATCAAACATGAATATTTTTGTTTTGGTAATCTGATGATCAATTGTGAATAGAGGGAGGGAGTATTAACTAATTAACCATAAAAACGTGCTAAATATCACTGATCAAAACTAAATTCATCGTTGTTACTCTCCCGTTCCTTGTCATTAATTAGTTGTACAGTTTCTGGCAAATTTCTCCAAACGATGTCATCGTCCTAAACCTAGGAGGAGCTAGGAACTTTCTCCTTGGTAGGACGAGTCCATCTCGATCTCACCCCCACCAACCAAACACTAGGAAGTAGTCTTTCCTCCCTGTCCAGCACTTGTTTAGGACGTCCCTGTCTCTTTCTTCCGTGTCCTAGTATCCAAACACTACTTCATTTTAGAATCTACTCCCTCTGTCCTAGTACAATGAACGATTGTCCAGATTCGTTGTACTAGGAGTGGTCACATCCCGTCCTAGCTAGGTTGGTTTTTTTGGACGGAGGGAGTATAACTGGTGCCTATAGATTACAGATGAAACTACTAAAATCCACACTGCTAGTATGGTAGATTGGCATGTAATTGTGTGCCTAAACCAATAGTAAATATAGTACCACGTATGTATGCAGCACGGTCAAGAACTCAAGATCTTGATTTGAGGATATTGTTTGAACGTGGTCACGCATAGCCTTTGGTTTTGTATCATGCAATTGTTTATTCCTTAATGAGAGTATTAAGAAAAAAAGGTTCAGGAACCTAACACATGGAATACAGTATGATAATCTCTGATGTTGACGGAGAGAAATACAGTGTACTATAAGAAAAATTGTTTATTCCTTTGGTGTGATTGCTAGGAAAAGATCTAACGCGACAGTAGGTACGTACCACATGGCCCTAAAAGCAGGATATGCCAGCCTATTTTTACCATTATACAAATAAATTACCCCTACCACCGTAAAAGTTATAATACAACTAAACACATATAAACGCTTCTGTTTAATTAATTCTTCTGTCGAATAGAATTATTTTTTTCTTAACAGGGTACGGTAGAGATATTTGACATTGTTAACTTTTTTTTTTTACTGAAAGACAATGTTAATATTTGGCACTTCTTGATATGTAAACATATTACTTCACGAGCAATTTTAGTTATCTACTGAGAAATACCACATTTTTTCATGTAATTTGTGTTACTTTCTGATATATAATACTAAGAAGTTAGCAAAAAAGTACAATAGTTAAAAGCACAATATCTCTCAGTATCTCCTCTCGGCATCTATATATGTAAGTACCAAAAAAATTTCCTCGCTTAAATATATATAATTAAAAAAAAGCATAATATCTCTCAGTCTCTCTTTTAAGTACCTTAAAAAAAATCTCATTGCTTAATAACTCAATATCAGGAAAACACATCATCTAGTAATTAATTAATTAATTCCAAGAACTGTAACAAAAAAGTCAAGTACAATCTTCTAAAAAAAATCTCATCGCCTAAATAATAAAAAACATAATATCTCTCAGCATCTCCTCTCTATCTCTTTAAGTAAAAAAAAATTCATCGCTTAATAACTCAATATCAGGAAAACACACCGTTCAAAAAAAAAATACCGTTAAAAAAATATCAGGAAAACACAACATCTATGAATTAATACCAAGAACCATTGTAATAAAAAAAATCAAGTACAGAACTGTAACAAAAGAAATCAAATAGTACAAAAATCTTTCTCTGGGCAATGCATGGATGACAAACTAACACTGCAAAATTGAGCCATTGCACAAAAGAGTGTTACACGTACCAGGAGGCTGAAGCCGGTGACGGCGGCGAAGGAGCTGGCCATGGAGGCGCCGGCGAGGGGGAGCTCGCCGAGGTGGCCGACGAACATCACGGAGATCATCTGGATCAGGTTCTGCAGCAGGCTGCCGGCGATGAGCGGCCCGGCCAGCCGCAGCTGCCGCTTCACCTCATCGCTCGCTGTGATCTCCTCCTCCTTGCAACTCTCCGGGAGCAGCAAGGCTTCCTCCAGGCAGCTGGCCTTCTCCATGTTGGCTTCCTCCTCTCCCGTTTTGGTCTCTAGGCGATCGATCTATCTTTCTACATGCTGACATGCAAGTGTAAATTAATGGTCCACGCAGACATAAACTGACAAATACTCCAATATAACACATACAGAGAGAGAGAACAGAGAAGGCTCCAACAGTCCAACCTCCAAGGCAACCTATCTAACCTTTGGAGTATTAATTGGACCCAATGAAGCTTAGGGCAAAAAATGATCCATATAGACGGGACCCACGTAAATAGACTTTAATTATAGCGATCCCTACAATATAATGTATATAGATACAAGGTAGTGTTATTATTTACTCCCTCTATCTACTTTTGATAGTCATATTTCATCTTGGCACACAGACCAATGATAAGTAATTCTACTTATCATCCATTTAAACATGCTACTAGCCATTCCTCGTAAACAAGCAATTCATTAATATTTACATTTCACGATGCTCAAGTAGCCAATCTTGTGTGGAAGAATGGAGAGTCATGCATTAAATCCGAGAAAGTCATTAAGATGATAGGTTGTTGAATTGAAATATGCCTATCAAAAATAGAATTTTCAGATTTAGAAATATGACTATCAAAAGTATATGGAGGAAGTATTTCATATGGGTAGTCCATATGTATATAGGTACATTTTGCTATTTTCTTTATATGGACTAGTTGCACAATGATATTAGGTGACTGAATGAAATATTATATTATCTATGAATTACTTTTGCACCACATTATGGATGCCCTTATGGTTGAAATGAAAACCAGACGTGTCAGCTGGTGGGAAAGTTAAATCATAGTAATAAAAACCAAAGTTCCTTTAGGATGTGTTTGGTTGTAGGGATGCGCTGGGTTGGGTTTGAGCAAACCTTTACAGGGTGTTTGATTTGAAGACACGTGAGATTGGATGATCTTTGAAAAAACATATCCATGTAGTTCAACTTCATCCCTCAAAAATTGGGTGGACACCCTCCAAACCCTCAAAATAGAACCATTTCAATCCTTGTGCGAAACACATAGCTCATCCCATAAAAGAACTAGGATGGACCTAACCCATCTCAGTTGATATCCAAACCAAACACACGCTTATAGTGCTCCATATACTACTGCATAATTTTGGGTCCATATACTACTCCATAATGGAGTTCCTTTATGGGAGAAAAGTTATGATACTGTTAACGACCAAATTTGGTAATGTCATGGGCCGGATTCAAAGCTAGAGTCAAAGCCGATTTGGAGAGATTCCGTTCGAGAAGGCAGATTACACATCAGCTACGAACAGCATCGGCTGCCGCATAATCGGCTACAGGCAGTATCGGCTGCCGTATATCAGCTAGCACCAAATCTGACGGAGTCAAGCCAATGCAACCAGTCTCGAAAAAGATGGTCCCACGTTGGTCGTCAGGGTTAGCCAAAGCACTTCATAGCCATTGCCACGCAAGGATTGGAGTCCTAAAAAAGGGGCAATTGTATCTATTAATTAGGACATTTTTCAGTTTCCTTAGAGGTATGTTTGTTAAGAGTCCACCTAAAGTACTTATTCGTATTTTAAATTGTGTTAGAGATAAGAGTCGTGTCCAGCAAGGACATATTATGTACTTCGAGTATAAATATGACCTGACACCATGTAATCAAGGGACAACAGTTTAATAATACTTCCGCGCATCGCCACCTTTTTCTATCTTCATTGTTTCGACGAGTTTTTGCTTTCGAGTTGGGCTGCATCAGGTTCGATCTTCGACGAAGAGGTAAAGCTTGTTATGGCAGTTTGCGTTGTCGGGATTAATGCTTACATCTCTATGACACTCTAATCCTATCTATGTGAATCACCAAGTTATCATATATACTGCACAATCTAGATTGATCTCGTCATCTAACCTCATCGGCTAGCCTCTATTATCGAAAATGGCCGATAGGTTTAGATGTCAATGTTAGCCTAGATTATGCGGTGTATCTACCATCTTGAATGAGTTTTCATCGATTTGCTTAGATCTCATGTTTCTTCTCATGCTTAACGCTGCATTGGTTAGGTTCAGCCTGTTAAGTATTGTCTTGAAATGTTTTATCTAGCTCTTTCTTTGAATTCTAATAGAGATAGCATCGGGATTTCAGCCGATCTTACCTGATTTAGCTGTCTTGTTTACCTACTTGGTTCTGGATCATCTTAATCTGCCCTTTATATCAATATCCCATCCGTTTAAAGCATATTAAGCTTCCCATCAGTCTGCTAGTTCACCCTACTTGTTAGATTGATCTCAGTCTCGTATATTTCATCTGTGCTGATATCTTGGTATAAGGTGGTATCGGAGTACTAGCCAATACACGTTAGGTTCACCCTATCAGCTATGCTGTGAGCATACATAATCCCTACTTTGGGACACATTTTAGATACTGAGTGATTTATACTGTCTCGGTATAATGTCCGATCTACGTATCGTTAACATCTACAGCCGATCGAGTAGGCCTGATAATCTCTAAGTTTTATCTGCCTTTGCCGATCTGATGCAAGTTATATCGGCTTGGCTTCGGATGATACGTCATCGGCAATCCAGCTGATCGGCTATTGTTGATGGATTTAACTCTTCGTCTTTTTTCTATCTTGTTGTTTACAGGATCAAACCAGCTGGCACGCTCAGAACCCGAAGGCTATCTCTTTGGACCTGCACTAGAGTTAAGCAGATCTCTCAGGCCAGTGCGTGTTTTTCGCATCAACAGATACTTTTATAATTTGTTAGATACAATTTGAGATCCGTGTAAAGATCGATATATCCTAGTCCCACATCTCTAAAAGATTTGTGCATGTATACATAAGTTGATTGATTTATCAGCTAAGACTAGTAAGGTTAGGAAAGGATAAAGCCCACAATCTGATTCTAACAAGAAAAAAAGAAATAAAATGGATTTGTCATCGGTAAAACCAATTTTGAATCCTAAGAGAAGATAAGCTCTCGAGCTCCATCAGTGCTATATATAAAAGATGAACACGGAGGAGAGAGTATACGCTTAATCTTTTTGCACCAAAATCCACAACCCTAAATAGCCCGATCAATTAAGTACTGTAAGGGGTCCATGTAACTGTCTCATCTGGGCAGTGCCGATGGAGACCCGAAGGTCGTTGAGATCTAGCAAGAAACCGGTGACAACAAGTTGATCAAGCCGGTGGTTGTTCATCTACTGGCGCAAGAAGAAAAAGAAGAAACAGGGAGATCGACACTGATGGCTTCACAAGTAGGTCGGTAGATGAAGTTTATTCCGCAAGTAGAAATTAAGGTGATTATGTTTAGGCTAAATTAATATGAACTTGTAAATTAGAACTTCAACAACATCCACTCGATCCCTAATTCATTACATCCTATCAATCCCCATTGCCTCGAGCAGGTGATGCCGCCCTCTTGTCGTCCTCTATGAAGCCCGCTGCTGTTTGCCTCGCCAATGCATCAGAATGGCCATGCGATGGAGAGCTCATCAATCTGATTCAATTTTTTTTGTGACTGAGAGGATAATTAATTGGGACAGAATAAGATTCGCTGGGAATTGAAGAAGGCAGCAATTTCTGGTTGACGAATCAAAGCGGCATCGATGGTTCATAGCAGACGGCACTCCTCGCGTTGGGTATGAGTGGCAACGCTCCCTAGGTGCACTAAAAAAAATACTGATATGGACTTTAGTATCCTCGGCATGGTGGGTAATTTCTTAACTTCCTAGATTAATTATAAAAGTTCCCATGTAAATTAATGGTCGGATTTCAATAAGTACACATGTCACTAGTGCGGAGTACCTTTAAGCAACTCTAAAGATAAGGTTGAAGGTGATCCTACTTTGGAGTAGATATATACTACTTGAAAACCCTTTTTTCTCAACACTCAAGTTTCTATTTCCATGGACAGTACTGCCTATACACTACTTAAAAAAACCATTTTTCTCAACTCGAGTTTAATTCAGATCTCTCAACCATAAAATTGGGTTTTGAGCATCCCCAAACATACAAAACTAGTGCAAATAAATCGAGTCCTCAGTAGTTTTGAGAGTGATTTCAGCTGACATGGCACTCACGTGTCACTACAAGCAAAATAGAAATTAAAACACCAACGGGACCCATAGGTAATTGGGAATCAAGTTAGAAACAATAAAACAGATATGTGGGGTATCTTGTTTAAAATAAAAAAAATTACAGTGGGACCCACATGTTAGTCGATCCCTTTCTCTACCCCTCCTCTCCTTCAGGTTGGCGAGGGCGATAGAGCTGATGATTGCCAACGGTGCCATCGCTGGAAGTGTAGGAGGCATGGGTGTGACTGTGAAAGTGGAGAAGTCGTCGCTGGGACTAGGGAGCATGAGGCCTACCGTTGCCTGGCTCGGCCTTCCCTATCCATCTTGTTCTTCTCCATGACTCCTCCTCAGTCCTCACATCACCTCTGCCACCCCCAAATCTTGATCCGTGCCTTGCCTGACACGATGCGAGCTCAGCAAGCGAGTGGACGTGGTGGAGCCATGGAGGAGGGAGGACCTCATCGACATAGGCAGCTCGGAGCCGACTAATACTCTAAGTTCCCGGAGCGAGGAGGTGATGCAGCTGCTCCTTACCGGAGCAGACATAGAGGAGGAGTAGGAGGAAGCAACGCTTGAGTATAGGACACCAAGAGGCCATGGATGAGATGCAATTGAGGAGGTGGCAGCGAAAACGGTCGAGTCACACTATCCTGGGAAGCGAGGCAGCCAGAGAGGATGCTTCCCCTAATCTTTCCCCCCTCGCGCTGACACCATGGCTGTTGCTATTGCCTTGCAGCATTGAAGGAGGGAGGAGGCCGAGGCTGCCACCGATTCTATGCCCTTGTCCTCCCTTGTGCTCTCCAGCCATACCACTGCACACATCATCAAACACCTTGAGAGGAAGCTGGCCTCTACGGGGTTCGGAGGAATTCGCTCTTGAGGACAGGCCCACCTTCAAGGCCGCCTATCCACTTGGCGATGACACGCTGCAGGAGCACCTCGGCCAGCACCTAGATATCATCGAGGCACACCTCGTGTGGGAGATCATGGGGGCGGTTGGAGTCCTTCAACGAGGGGTAGGACGGGAGATCGTGTTAGACTTGTAGTTAGTAGGGCTAGGGATCGGGAGCTCAGGAAGGTGGTCAAGTTGCTGATCGGTGATCTCTTGGGTGCCACACGGCATGTGCAGGAGCTTAATTTAATTCTTGGCAAAACGAGGACACCGAGGAGGAGTTGTGACACTAATGCTCTCGGCGAGAAGAAACATGAGAGATAGGAGAGAAGATGAGGAGAGTGAGGGATGATGACATGTGGGCTCCACTGTAATTTTTCAATGGACAATCACTGCCATATGGGACATACATATTTGTTTTAATTTTTAATTTTTGTTTTAGTGTCACGTAGAGTCGTAGATACCACGTATAGGACAAAGACCAAGTCAAACAAAATGCATTGGCTCCATGTCAGTAAAAACCACTCTCAATACTACCAAGCAACTTTTTTTACAGTGGTTTGGATGGTTAGGGGACATATCCCTGGTTTTGCGAGTGAGGGGTATGAATAAAATTTGACATATTGAGGGACATAAAGTGGACTTTTTCAAAAGTATTTGCAGTAGGGATGCAAGCGGGCCGACCCGCGAGTTCACTTATAGGTCAAATAAATGATAATTCATGGGTTTTCACGTCGTGGTCCGATTTGTCACATCTAGATATGCAAGTGGGTTAATCCATAAATCTATTTATTGGTCAAATTAATAGATAACCCGCTGGTTAAGCCCACGGGTTACGTACTAATTTTGCCTATAAGCGGGTCCACGGATAAGTCCACTTGCACCCCTAATTTGCAGTAGGAAAAAACAGCACAAATCCCATACATAAGCCACAAAACCCACAAAAGGTACAAGAAAATTTGGTCTAGAAAAGCCCACGGCGCCTACAATTTTCTACCTTAATTTACCAGTCTTGATTGTTATCCATTAACGGGCATGCTATATAGAATCTATTTACTGTTTTCAGCGGTAACCATTAATGGGAGATCAGTAGCAAAAAGTGCCTGAAATTTTATCTATTTTCAGGCAACTAGACTGTCCGAAAAATTATTTAGCGACACGTACTGATGGAGAGATATAATTCCCAGACACCGATGCATAGCTTAATTTCCAATTTCCACAGACAAGTAATAATTAAAATTCTCTTAAATAGTAGTACTAGGTTGGACAAATTTGCACCCGAAATGATGGTATATATATGTTTTGATCGCAAATTACGCTTCAGCGAGATGTATAGATGAATCGCAAGTTGGAGATGAATTGTGTGCTACTCCCTCTATTTTATATTATCAGTTTGATTTTTTAAAGTTAAACTTAAGTTTATAAAAAATATAATAGCATATCTATAATACCAAATTAGTTTTATTAAAAGTAAACATTAAATATATTTGGATAGAAGGTTGGTTCATGTAGAAAATATTGCTATATTTATCTATATATTTGATCAAGCTTAAAAAATATGAATAGTGTAATAAAGTAAAATAGAGGAGGTAGCTAGCTAGCTATTACTAAGTACTACCTCCGTTTTTTATTATATAATGTCATTAACTTTTTTTTATTAACGCTTAATCATTTATCTTATTCATTTTTTTAAAAAATATAAAAAATTTAGTACTACCTCTGTTTTTTAATATACGATGTCGTTAACTTTTTTTTATTAACGCTTGATCGTCATTTGTCTTGTTCAAAATTTTTGTGTTAATATAAAAAATTTAAAGACATGCTTCAATAAAATTTGATGAAAAAATCAAGTCATAATAAAATAAATGATAATTAATAATTTTTTTAGTAAACAAATGGTCCAACGCGTCTTAGAAAGTTAACAGTATTATGTATTAAATAACGAAATGAGTACTTCCTCCATTTCATATTATAACACTAGAACGGATACCATCATCTCAATCGGGCGGCAACCCCCATCTCAATCGGGCACGGCGTCCGTCACAGGCTAGAAGTCACTGATGTGAAAAGTTATCTCAATCGGGCAAACGGCTGTCACGGATGAACCTATCTTAATCGGGCCCTAATTAAAGCCCGTCACTGATAGCTTTGACCCAGACGACATGTCAAACTATAGCCTGTCACGGATGACCTATCTCAATAGGGTCTAAACTATAGCCCGTCACAGATGACCCTTATCTGTGACGGGCATTAACTATAGCCTATGAGTCATCTCAATCGGGCCTAAGTTAATGCCCGTCACTGATGAGTATAATATCCTAAAAAAAATAAATTTTATTTTTGGCTAGCCTTGCCATGCCGTCCCACCCGTCTCAGGCCAATCCTTTTTTTTTGTCCTTACTCGTGTGCACGAAGTTCATTTCCAGATCGGTCACCCTTTTTTTTTTCCTTACTCGTGTGCACGAAGTTAATTTCCAGATCGGTCACCCATCCTAAATTGCTCTAGGCCAAGCATGCTTAATATCAAAGTTTTTTGGAGATCGGCTTCCGGAAGAGTAGTTGTAGCTTGCTGATATGAGTATTCTATTAATCCTATTATGCCCTAGGCCGGGATATGTCACACCCCAACATCCCCCATTCATATACATTCATTCACATACACAACCATAAAAAATCATAAACAACAAAATTGTATAACTCATCGAGATCTACAACTATTGTATCGGTCCTTTGTACAAATAAGTTTATTTGAACAATTCAAAATTTGAATTTTCAAAATTTGACAACTTCGAAGAAAAATTAGGGTTAATAAATGATTTCAAATGGAAAAGTCACCGAAACCAAAGTTGTAGAGCTCATCGAGGTGCAAAATTTTTATTTTGGTCATTTCTCCATCTGACTCTATTTAAACAATTTGAAATTTGAAAATCAAAGTTTGAGAAATTCAAATAGAATTTTGTTAGTGAACGACTTCAACTGAAAAAGTCATCAATAACAAAGTTGAATAACTCATCAAGATCTATAACTTTTATTTTGGTCATTTTTCTATATAACATTTTTTTAACCGTTTGAATTTGAATTTGAAAATATGACAACTTCAAAAAACATTTTCAAATACTAAATGATTTCAACTGAAAAAGTTATCAACAACAAAGTTGACATATATCTTATCTGGTTTTTATAAACTATACACATATATGTAAAATTTATGAACAATGTTACTAACATTTTATCAGATGAAGAAATGACCAAAATAAAAGTTTTAGATCTTGATGAGTTATTCAATTTTGTTGTTGATAACATTTTCAGTTGAAATCATTTAGTATTTGAAAATGTTGTTTGAAGTTATCATATTTTTAAATTCAAATTCAAACGGTTCAAAAAATATTATATAGAAAAATGACCAAAATAAAAGTTATAGAAAACTTGATGAGTTATTCAACTTCGTTGTTGATAACTTTTTCAGTTGAAACCATTTAGTATTTGAAAATGTTGTTTGAAGTTGTCATATTTTCAAATTCAAATTCAAACTGTTCAAAAAATGTTATATAGAAAAATGACCAAAATAAAAGTTATAGATCTTGATGAGTTATACAACTTTGTTGTTGATGACTTTTCCATTTGATATTATTACTACCCGTAAAATTTTTTTGACTCGTAAAATGAATTATTATACTGCAAGTTAATTATTTTGCTATAGTTCAACTTACAAATATAAACATTTCATATGAAAAATGGAAAAATACTCATCGGTGATGGGCTTTAATTAATGCCCGATAGAGATTAAGTGATTAAGTCATGTCAACCGGGGATTAGTATATAGCCCATCACTGATGAGTCATCTCTGACGGGCCTTAAGTTGGTGCACGTCATGGATGATGGTTATCTGTGACGGGCCCCAACTTAAGGCCCGTTTAAGATAGAGAATGTTATCTCAATCGGGCCTAAAGTTGGTGCCCGTCACAGATGATGGTCATCTGTGACGGGTCCTAACTTCAAGCCCGTTTGAGATATGGAATGTTATCTCAATCGGGCCTAAACTACGGCCCATCACTGATAGGTGTCATCCGTGACGGGCTTAAGTTTTATGTCCATCTAATATGTCTGTGTGACCATATCTCAATCGGGCACTATTTTAGCCCGATTGAGATGACTTTCTTGTGACGGCCCGCTATTTCCAGGCATGTTAGAGCCCGTCACAGATAGAAGGATCTGTAATAGTGTAAGTCGTTTTGATTTTGGTCAAAATTAAATTGCTTCAAATTTAACCAAGTTTGTAGAGAAAACTAGTACTATATTTTCATCCCAACATAAATATATTATGAGAAATATATTCAACTATATATTTAATGAAACTAATTTGGTGTTATAAATATTATTATACTCATCTACCAACATATATAGTCAGAATTAAAATAGTTTGGCTTTGATTAAAGTCAAAACGATATTATAATTCGAAAAACGGAGGGAGCAGTTATTTGAGTAAAATGAGATGATGAATGAATAAAAAGTTATACCAGGAGATGCTGAGGCCGGTGACGTGGTAGCGCCGCCAAGGCGGTGCTCGCCGAGGTGGCCAACGTACATCAAAGGGATTACGTTTCGCTTGCTGCAGCGCACAGGCGACGAGCGGCCTAGCCAACCACAGCTGCTTCGTCTTCACTCTTCACCCTCTCCTAGCTAGCTCCCGCACCACTACTGGCGCCGGCCACTGATCCCATTGTCGACGAACATCCTTCCGATCCGCGCTCACTAGCTAGCTGCGGGAGGCAGGCTGCTTCACAATGTCGAGCGCGTGGGGGCAAGGGACGTACGGGAGCCTAATATGTCAAGGTTCGCTAGCTGATCAGGCAAACCCCTCGCGCCGCGCGAACGCTTTCGTAAGCCCAGGAAACTCGATCTTCCGTTTCTCTCTTTGTTGCAAAGTGCTAATTAACCACACGCATGACAGGTCGCTTTCGGTTTGCATGCAAAAACAGCAGCCGTACGTTGGAATTTTGATATTTTCCAAACCTTTTGCTTGGCTTGGATGTAAAAAGAAGTTCACTTACTTTCGATAGTGATGTGCATTCTAGAATAATCAGCAAGCAGAATTAGTTTGAGTGTTGAAAGACAGTTCACAATAAACTTTACACCAAACACTATTACAGAGAAAGTGATCACTGGTGGAGAAACATCTTTCGTCGGTCGGCCGAATTCCACAATAGTCCCGGTTGTAATAAAAACCGGGAATAAAGATGATCTTTAGTCCCGGTTAAAAAGGGTAACGGACATATTTGATCTTTAGTCCCGGTTGGTAACACCAAGCGGGACTAAAGATCATCTTTAGTCCCGGTTCAAATGCTGTCAGGGCTTGTCAGGCCCCCCGGGATCTTTAGTCCCGGTTTGTAACATCAACCGGGACTAAAGATCGTAACTTGTTACCCCGGTTCATAACACCAACCGAAACTAAAGTCCCACCCCTATATATATATATATATATATATATATATATATATATATATATATATATATATATATATGTCTTCTTCCTCCTCCAGCCCGAGCAAACTTCAAAATTTCTTCAAAAAGAGGGGAGGTCATGCCAAAATTTTTAGTGAATTTATTTTGGTGATTATATACAAATCGGAGGTGCCTAAAAGGTTAGCAACTTCATCCTTCAATGTTTTTTTTTTGTCATATTACATTTGGAGCTATGTTTTGCATATTTTTTTGTCTCCAAAATTTTGTTGTAAGTTGATGAGAGAGAAAATTTGTGTGGGGAAGAAAGAATATATAGAAATTTAGTTTATTTGCTAAAGAAGGTTTTATAAAATAGTTGAGAAGGAAAATATAGTGAAAGTTAATCTTAAATAATAGAAAACAAACTAAAATGAAAATTAAAAGAAGTACAACACATTAATATTAATATTAGTTTAAAACTTTAGAAATAGTAAATAAGAATTATTTGGTTTAATATTTTATATTTTTTGTATGAATAATGATATGTCATTATTGTATTACTGTTGAAAGAGTTTGTAATTATTTTATAATTATTGTATGACTGTCATTATTGTACGAATAATTATTTGTGTACAATTTTTTTTCATTTCATGTAGATGGATCGGCAATGGATGTACGCTGACCGGCGGTCCAAAGAGTTTATTGACGGCGTGCATTATTTTTTGAGAGTGGCCGAAGCTAACAGGCATAAGGGTTTTATTTGTTGTCCATGCAATAAGTGTAAGAATCAGAAGGAGTATTCTGCATCCAGAACTATTCATTTTCACTTGTTTGAGTCGGGGTTCATGCCAAGCTATAATTGTTGGACATCCCACGGAGAGCAAGGGGTTGAAATGGAAGAAGATGAACTGGAAGACGACAATATTCCGGACTTTGCTCAGTACGCTGGATTTGAAGGAAATCAAACGGGCGAGGAGGAAAGGGATGCTGATGGTAATGACGTTGCGGATGATCTTGGTCAGATGTTACAGGACGCCAAGGAGGACTGCGAAAGTGAAAAGGGGGCCCATAAATTGGACAAGATGTTAGAGGACCACAGAACGTCGTTGTACCCAGGTTGCGAGCACGGGCATAAAAAGTTGGATACCACTCTGGAGTTCTTGCAATGGAAGGCAAAAAATGGTGTTAGTGACAAGGCATTTGGCGATTTATTGAAACTCGTCAAGAACATTCTTCCGGAGGGAAACAAATTGCCCGAGACAACGCATGAGGCTAAGAAGATAGTCTGCCCTCTAGGACTGGAAGTTCAGAAGATTCACGCATGTCCGAATGATTGTATCCTATATCGCGGTGAGGAGTACGAGAACCTAGAAGCATGCCCTGTTTGCAAAGCACTACAATACAAGATTAGACGAGATGATCCAGGAGAAGTTCACGGGCAGCTAACGAAGAAGAGAATTCCTACTAAGGTGATGTGGTATTTCCCTATAATACCACGGCTAAGGCGTTTGTTCAGGAACTAGGGGAATGCTAGAATGATGCGATGGCATGCTGAAGAGCGTCAACAGGACGGGATGCTGAGACACCCCGCCGATGGTTCGCAGTGGCGAAACATCGACAGAAAATTTAAAGACTTTGGAAAGGATGCACGAAACATACGGTTTGGTTTAAGTACGGATGGCATGAATCCTTTTGGAGAGATGAGCAGCGGCCATAGCACTTGGCCCGTTACGATGTGTATCTACAACCTCCCCCCTTGGCTATGCATGAAGAGGAAGTACATAATGATGCCGATTATTATTCAAGGCCCCAAGCAACCTGGTAACGACATCGATGTGTACCTAAGACCACTGGTCGAAGATCTTAAACTGTTGTAGAAAAAGGAAGGTGTCCCTGTGTGGGACGAGGACAAACAGGAGGAGTTTAACCTACGAGCGCTACTATTCATAACCATCAACGATTGGCCTGCACTTAGCAACCTATCCGGGCAGTCCAACAAGAGGTACAAGGCTTGCACTCACTGTATGGTTGAAACAGAAAGTACGTATCTTAAGCACTGTAGGAAGGTTGTGTACATGGGTCATCGTTGATTCCTTGCTGCAAACCACCCAGTACGGAAGAAAGGCAAGCACTTTGAACATAAGGCGGACCACCATACAAAGCCTAAACATCGCAGTGGGAAAACAGTGTTTGCTATGGTGAAAGATCTTAAAGTAGTGTTTGGAAAGGGGCCTGGAAGCCAGCCTATAGAGAGCGAAGATGGTTACGCGGCGATGTGGAAAAAGAACTCTATATTTTGGGAGTTACCCTATTGGGAATTCTTGGAAGTCCGCCACGCAATCGACGTGATGCACCTCACTAAGAACCTTTGCGTAAACCTTCTTGGCTTCTTAGGTGTATATGGAAAGTCGAAAGATACACTGGAGGCACGTAATGATCTGAAGCATATGGAACAACGCGGCGACCTTCACCCAGAACCAAAGGAGAAAGGAAGCCATTACTTGAGTCCAGCCAGCTACACTCTTAGCAAGGCAGAGAAGGAAAGTATGTTTGAATGCTTGGAGAGCATAAAGGTACCATCTGGATACTCCACGAATATTAAGCGAATAATAAGCACGAAGGAGAAGAAGTTCACAAACCTAAAGTCTCATGACTGTCACGTGTTGATGACACAACTGCTACCAGTTGTAATAAGGGGTATCCTTCCAGACAATGTCCAGGCAACAATAACAAAGCTATGTGCTTTCATGAACGCAATTTCACAGAAGGTCATTGATCCGGATAGATTAGAAGCCCTTCAGAATGATGTGGTGCAATGTCTTGTTAGTTTTGAGGTAATATTTCCACCTTCATTTTTTAATATAATGACACATCTGCTTTGTCATCTTGTCAAAGAGATCGGTATTCTCGGGCCTGTGTACCTACACAACATGTTTTCTTTCGTGAGGTACATGGGCGTTCTGAAGAAGTATGTTCGTAACCGTGCTCGTCCAGAGGCAAGCATCGCCAAGGGGTATGGAACAGAGGAGGTCATCGAATTTTGCGTAGAATTTATTGAAGACCTTCGCCCAATCAGGGTACCTGAATCACGCCATGATGGGAGACTATGGGGAAAGGGAACTCTCGGAAGGAAAGCAATAATGACGGTAGACAACAATTTATTCCGTAAAGCCCATTTCACGGTTCTGCAACAATCTTCATTGGTAGCTCCTTACATCGAGGAGCACTTGGCTCTAGTTTGCGCCAGAAACATCGGTAAGTCTGATGCATGGATTACACGGCATCACATTGATACTTTCCCCGCGTGGCTACGACAACATCTCATGGGTAACGAGACGATCAACCAACAACTGGCCTTCCTGGCGAGGGGACCATCTGGCTCGATCGCGACATTCCAGGGATATGAGATCAATGGGTACACATTCTACACGAGAGCCCAAGACATAAAGAGCACGAACCAAAACAGTGCTGTTCGTATCAATGCCATAGGACACGATGGAACAACTGGCACGTATTACGGTGCCATCGAGGACATATGGGAACTTGACTATGGTCCTCTCAAGGTCCCTCTGTTCTGGTGCCAATGGGTTAGGTTGACTGGTGGAGGCGTAACGATTGATGACAGTGGGATGACAACGGTTGACCTTAACAAGGTTGGATACTCGGACGAACCTTTTGTCCTTGCCAATAATGTAACGCAAGTCTTTTACGTGAAGGACATGTCTAGCAAAGGAAAGAAGGACAAAGGGCCTGACGAGCCGAAGCGCCACGTGGTTCTCCCAGGCAATAGAAAAATCGTCGGAGTAGAGGACAAGACTGACGAGGATTACGATCAGTTGGATGGGCAACCCCCTTTCACGGTGACGATTGACCCTAGCATCCTCCTATCAAATGAAGACACCCCTTACTTACGTAGCGATCACGAGGAAGGAACAATAGTGAGGAGAAAGTATGTGCGGTCAACCATCACCGCCGATGTATTGCCGTAATTGTTGTGTACACGATGTAAATTATTTTGGATGTATTGAATATCCATATAAATCAATTGTTATATGGCATATGTTAATCATGTATGATTATTAGAATTTTTAACAATTTTAAATTATGCATATGCTAGTTATATGCGATAATTAAAATTTTTAAAAGTTTTAAATCATGCATGTGGCATTTACTTATGTTAATTAGAATTTTTAACATTTTTAAATCATGCATATGCTAATTATATATGATTATTACAATTTTTAACTAGTTTAAATCATATATTTGCTTATTACGTTTTATCCACTTAATTTACTACAGAAAACAATAATATTTCAAAGTAATTGTCATTAATTTTTTGACTTTAAATAATTTTAATGCATTATTTGATACAAGAGAAACACATATGTAATGAAATTCAATATTCAGTGCTATTATCTGTAGTCCCAGTTCTTAACCCTAACCGGGTTTAAAAAGAATTTGGAAATAGCGGAACCGGGTTTAAAAAGAATTTGGAAATAGCGGGAAAATATCTTTAGTCCCGGTTCGTAAGAACAACCGGGACTAAAGATATCTTTACTCCCATCTTTAGTCCCGGTTGTTGACTAAAGATGGGAGTAAAGATATCTTTAGTCCCGGTTGTTCTTACGAACCGGGACTAAAGATCTAGGGGTATATATATTCCCGATGCGCGCCCTCGTCTTCTCCACCAACACTTAGAAGTTTTTTCCTCGATCGATCTCTCGGCTTCTCCTTCGCCGCCACTGCCTAGGGCATCCCCACGCTGACGCCACCGTCCTATCTCGCTGTCGTCTCACGGGCGTCGTTGTCGCCGCCTCCGCCGCCGCCGCATCTCTGGGATGAGAGCCGCCGCCGCCTCCCTCTCTCTCGACGACCTCGATCTCTCTCTCTCTCTCTCCAAAACCGCCGCCGGCCGCCTCGTTGCCGACGCCGCCGCCGACGTCGACGCGGCTGACCACGACTTCGCCTCCCGCCGATGCCGACTCCGACCTCGATGCGGCCGCCACCGCCGACGATGTCGCGCCGGCAGTGCCGACGACGTATGCTGACGCCACTGCCACGCCTCCGGGCCGCGCCACGCCCGCCGCGCCACGCCGCCAGGCCGTGCCACGCCGCCATGGCGACACGCCGCCACGATGCCACGACACCGCCGCGGCACGCCACCGCCGCGCCGCCACGCCGCCGCCGCCGCGCCAAGCCGCAGCCGCGCCGTTCCGCTGCTGCCACACCGCCGCTCCGCTGCCACCACGTGAACGAACGATCGATCGTGAACGAACGAAACATGACCTTAACGAGAACTTAACGACAACGTGAACGTTAACGAACGATCGTGAACGAACGTGAACGAACGAACGTACGTGAATGTGAATGTGAACGAACGAACGTACGTGAACGTGAACGCGAATGTGAACGAACATGAACTTAACGTGAACGTGAACGAACATGAACGAACAAACGTACGTGAACGAAACGTGAACTTAATGTACGTTAACGTGAACGAACGTACATGAACGAATGAACGTACGTGAACGAAACGTGAACTTAACGAGAACACGAACGTGAACGTAACGAGAACGCGAACGTGAACGAACGTGAACGAACGTGAACGAACGTGAATGAAACGCGAACGAACGTGAATGAAACGTGAACGGAAGTGGACGAAAGACACTATGTGAAATACAATATATGTTACTTTGCGTTTAGACTAATACATTTTTTTTTTGTATGTTGCAGAAAAGACGTGATCGTCGTCCCTCAAGCCGGAGTGGTAGCTAGCCCTCGAAGGAATTCGCGCAGGCAAGTGATGTAAAGATATGATTGTTAGATTTTTAATGTAATTAAGACTATTAGATTTAATATACGACACTTAGACATAGCATATATGATTATCTAGAGTTCTAATGTACGACACTTAGACATAGCATATATAATTATTTGAGTTCTAATATACGACACATGGACTTAGCATATATGATTGTTAGAGTTTTAATATAATATTTTTAGATTTGTAATATAGGACTAATAATATACAACTATTAGATTTAAGATACGACACTTAGACATAGCATATATGATTATCTAGGGTTCTAATGTACGACACTTTGACTTAGCATATATAATTATCTAGGGTTCTAATATATGACACTTAGACTTAGCATAGTTGACTATTAGATTTTTAATATAAGATTATTAGAGTTTTAATACAAGATTATTTGAGTTTTAATATAAGATTATTAGATTTGTAATTAGACTTAGCATATATGATTATCTAGGGTTCTAATATACGACACTTAGGCTTAGCATATATGATTGTTAGAGTTTTAATATAAGATTATTAGATTTGTAATTAGACTTAGTATATATGATTATCTAGGGTCCTAATATACGACACTTAGACTTAGCATATATGACTATTAGATTTTTAATATAAGATTATTAGAGTTTTAATACAAGATTATTTGAGTTTTAATATAAGATTATTAGATTTGTAATTAGACTTAGCATATATCATTATCTAGGGTTCTAATATACGACACTTAGACTTAGCATATATGACTATTAGATTTTTAATATAAGATTATTAGAGTTTTAATAGAAGATTATTTGAGTTTTAATATAAGATTATTAGATTTGTAATTAGACTTAGCATATATGATTATCTAGGGTTCTAATATATGACACTTAGACTTAGCATATATGACTATTAGATTTTTAATATAAGATTATTAGAGTTTTAATACAAGATTATTTGAGTTTTAGTATAAGATTATTAGATTTGTAATTAGACTTAGCATATATGATTATCTAGGGTTCTAATATACTTCACTTAGGCTTAGCATATATGATTGTTAGAGTTTTAATACAAGATTAGTATCGTCTTAATGATTATCTAGGGTTCTAATATACGACACTTAGACTTAGCATATATGATTGTTAGCATATATGATTGTTAAAGCAAATATGACCTATAGACCTTAGCAAATATTTCTTGTATGAACAGATGGCTGATCACGATGAGGAACAGATACTGTATGATACAATTGTAGAGGGAAGCAGCCAATACTGGAACGAAGAAGAGGGGAACGAGGATCCAATCCAGTATTTGAACGAGGAAGGGAACGTGGAGAGGGATGCAGAGGGGAACCAAGAGGGGAACGTGGAGAGGGACGCGGAGGGGAACGAGGAGGAGGAGGCTAGTGGAAGCCAACCCTCCGCTGGACAGAAGAGGGCACGCGGACAACGAGGTGCCACGCAGAAGCTAGAGGGTCAGCACGTCATAACGGAAGTGGACGAAGACGGCCGACCTAGTGCCCGGCAGAAGCAGCCAAGAATTACGTACGACACAGCGGTTGGATTGTGTGGGATAACATGCCTATCAGTACGGTGTACTGGCGTAGAACAAGGGCACGCGGAGATCATGAGAGCTTTGTCCCAGATTCGGAGAAAGAGATGCTGTGGACCACAATGCTCGAGACATTCACCCTTCCCGCGGGTACAGGGAACATAGTGAAAAGGTGGACTCTAAAGAAAATGACAGAACAGTTTCAGAGCTTCAAGGGAGATCTGTACCAGAAATACATCCTGAAGAGGCAGACATCGAAATTCGACACATTCCCGAAGCTAAGGGATCACTGGGACGAGTTCGTTGCTTATAAGACAGGTCAACAAGGGCAGGCGATGATGGAAAGAAACAAAGAAAATGCCGCCAAGAAGAAGTACCATCACCACTTGGGGTCAGGCGGCTATAGCGTCGCGATGCCGAAGTGGGAGGAGATGGAGGCAAGCTTGCTTGAGAGGGGTATCAAACCGGCCACTGCTAAATGGCCGGATCGATTGAAGTTCTGGTACTATGCTCACGGTGGAACGCTCAACCCAGTTGATGGCTCCCTGGTCTTCAGCGATCAGATACGCGAGGCTGCGAGTCGACTAACGGACGCAGTGGAAGCCTCTTCTCAGGGCACGTTCCAACCCGATAGAGAGAAGGACGAGCTGTCACTCGCCCTGCAGACTCCCGAGCATCCAGGACGAACACAAGGGAAAGGGGTGATTCCTTGGAAGATTGGATTCAAGGAGGACATCCACACGTACAGGAATCGGATGAGGAGCAAGAGAGATACCGAGGCGAAGATTGCAAATCTTGAGTACAGGGTATCGAGCTACGAGCTCAGCATGCAAGAGGAGGTGGCAAGGAAGGTTGATGAAAGCATGGCCGCACATCGGTCCCATGATCCCCAGCCGTACATTCCTCCTGCAATGGTCAGCCCTTCAGGCAATTGTAGCAGCTGCGCCTCAACGGGGCAGGTAGGATCACAGAGCATGGATGCCATGCAAACCCAGGACGAAACCGCCTGCCCCGTTGATGACATCACTCAGCGGACACCATGTGAGCTGCATATTCCCTTCAAGAACTTATCAATAAAGGTAAGCTCGTAGTTTATAGATTTTAGACTTGTCCATTCCGCAAGTTGCTGCTTATATATGTTGATTACTAATAAATAACCTCTCACCACGTGAAGGTGGCGTCGGGCATGGCCATCCCAACGGACCCTTCAGGGACTTACCACTGCAGGCCGATTCCAGCATGATACTCCAAGGTCGATGTTGAGTTGGTGGAAGGCGCGTACGAGGACCTCGAGTTGGACTACCCTGGAGGAGATGGTGAGACGCATCTACGAGACACAAGCCGCGCCATTATACTATGGCGCAAGCGGTACATCATCCTCCCTGGGCGACAACCGGCGTCTCGTGCACCATCTCCTCCGGCTCCGCCATCTCCTCCTCATGCTCCAGCACCGTCTCCTCCTCATGCTCCAGCACCGTATCCACCTTAGGCTCCTGCACCGACTCCTCCTCATGCTCCTGCACCGACTCTTCCACAAGCTCCTCGTCTGGCACCTTCCAAGTCAAGGGCCCCCCCAAGCTCCATCGCCTGCCCCCACAAGGGCAACGAAGAAGGCGAAAGTTGACGCCACCAAAAACAAGGACCCGGGGTACGATTGCACGCAGGAGGAGCTTGACGCTTATGTGGCATCAGAAGTCAGGAGACAATTGAAGCCTCGAAGTCCAGAAAAGAAGATTCCTATAGACCCGAGTGTCAGGAACTTCTTCAAGGGTATGTCTGCACCTGCCAAGGAGGCCATAAAACTATCGGACTATGAACGAACACTTAAGAAATCATCTTTTGGAAAGTCCAAACCAGTCCCTTAGCTTGGAGAGCAACCAAACCAGGAGATCGAGTCATTGGTGACCGGTGAAGAATTTGGAATACAAGATTTTATTAATGACACCGAGCTAACTAAGGATCAAATGCTACGAGGCGCACCAATCGAAAAGGCGGAAGTGAAATACATGTACGAACTCGGTAAACCGCTTGTCAAGCCTGAGCAGTTGCAGTCCCTACCCACACAAATGTACAAATTCCATCAATTGTACATGGAGATGAGCGCCACCGGTAGAGAGATGATCGGAGCGAGGATCAGGGACACGGACTTCTTGCAAGGAGAAGATATTCTCTAGATCAATTTCATGGGTATCTACGAACTATACCAGCTGGACGCCCTCGACATCTCTATTATGAGTTGTTGGACTTTGTAAGTATCGTTCAGTTAGATTTCTTATTACGTTTCCTTTAATTAATTAGGTCCTTATATATAAGTACACCATATATAATATATACTTCCTTTTATCATTATAGAATGGAGATTCAAAGGGCCCGACGGCGGGGGGTTTTCGATACTGGATTCATCGACCATCGGAAAGTAAACATTACAATGCTCGACCAGTATCCACAAGCCACAGAGGACAATCTCGTCCATCTCCTGAAGGCGCAACATTACAAGACGTTCATACTATTGTCGTACAACACAGAGCTAGTTTTTACTGTCTTCCTACCAAATTTCATTCCCGTACGAACATGCTAAGTGTTTCATATGTAATGCATCCGACGCACATTGCAGATTCCACTGGGTCCTTTTACTCTTCGACTTGGAGGCCTGCGTAGTCAACGTATATGACTCAATGGATAAAAAAGAGTTTACGTTTGACAAGGTTTTTCAACTTATAGACAGGTACTGTCATAAGTTCCAATGTTAATTACGAATCTTGTTATAATTAATTGCTACTACGAATCATAGCTTTAAACTCCATGTAGGGCTTGGTATCGGTTCCGTCATTTGGTCCACGGCAATTGGAGAGAAAGACTTAGGCGGAAGTTTAGATTTCCTGTGAGTACACATGCTCTACATTTATATTGAATCTCCAATTCAAATACATACAAGTGTATATTAATTAGATCTCTCGCCGTTTGTCATGTATATATAGTGCGCAAAGCAAGCCCAGGAACTAACTTGTGCGGCTACTACGTGTGCGAGTATTGCCACTGCCTTGCAGACCAAATCATCACCACAAGAGAGCTCGATGTACATACAAATAAATTCAAAATTTCATTGCGTACGTATCGATTTGTTGTTTACTAATTAATTTTATACATTCATATAGGTTATTTGCATGAGGGATAACCTCACACACAAAGAATTTATCGCGGCGGTTCAAGAACAACTCATGGGATTCATCAACGAACAAATCCTTGATCCCAAGGGTGAATTCTATTACGACGGAAATACAATTCATAAGTCGTTAACTTCTGAGATAATGACTACTACTACGTCGAAGTCGTAGCTAGCTAGGACATCATAATGAATTGTAATTAATGCATGTCTATTTTTCTATATGCATGTACACATTTACTTTAGTGTAAATATATATTTTGGTCATATATATATGCACATAAAATGTTAAGTGCTTTCATATATATATATATATATATATATATATATATATGCATTTGCATAACATATATATATATATAAATACATATATATTATGCATGTATATGTATTGAAACATATATATGTCAGGGCCATGCAAATAAAAAAAAAAGGTCAGCTCGATCTTTAGTACCAACCAGGACTAAAGATCAATCTTTAGTCCCGGATTGGTAGTCTCGGTTTAAAAACCGGGACTAAAGGGGGGTTACGAACCGGGACTACAGATGGTTTCTCCACCAGTGGATGGTGCTGATTGGGAACTGGCCATACGTGCCAGATTTTCCAACCAGCACCCGTAAGCGGTACCTTTTTTTTTGACCAGACGTAAGCGGTACCTTTGAGTAGGACCTTTTAGGTTGCAGGAATAAAAAAAATAGCTGGCTCGATGCATCGATTCGTATCAAGCCGATACATCGGTTCATATCAAGTCGATGCATTGAGCAACGCTGAAACCTCGTTTGGACCGTCCGAGCCCAATTTCTCAAATTGTTCGCAATCAATCACAAATTGTTTTTCAACATCAAAATCACATAATGAATCACAAATGATCATCTACAACCCAAGAACTAGCTATCCATCACAACATCAAAGGGAAAACCAATATCAACCAGAAAGATTGGGGGAAACCAAGAAATTAACAAAGGAATCCAAAACCCTCTTGCTAGGACCGGGGAGGGAGCCGCGACACTGGTGGTGGCCACTTTCTATCATCGTGGCATGTGGATGTGGCTGTCGGTGCCTCCGCCATCATCGTGGTGGTCCCCCAGCAGCCGCATAAATCGGGTCACCCTCGAGCTCACGGCCTAATCCTGCCCCGAGCTCGCCGTAGCCAGCGATCCATGGCGAGGTGGAGGCCAAGGGAGTGACGGAGAGGCAGCGACGTCGAAGAGGAAAGTGGAGGGGGGCACCCTCGAGTTCGTGGTCGAGCTGGCCGCCTCCAAGCTCGTGGAAGCCGGATCGAGCTGCTCCCCAGCTCGTGGCAATGAATCCGCCATCCTGGAGGTGGAGGTGTTGGATGCAGCGGAGAAGAGTAGGGGCGCGTGGGCCACAGCTAAGAGGAGGAGGGGCGCACACTGTGCTGGTGGAGAAGAGGAGGGGGACGGCACACGTCATGGTTGTGGCTGAGGGAGGAGTTTAAGAGAGAAGAGAAGAGTTGTTAAGGGCAAATGTGACTTTGATTTGCGAGGAATAAAAAAACTCGAGGTAGACTCGGTTCGCCGGCTCAACTTTCTCTAAGCTGTCAGTTCCTAAGAAAAAGCGGCACCTTTAATTTATTATTGGTGTCGGATTTTTAAAAAACCGGTATCATTTTTGGTGTCCGTTATTCTCTAGAACCAATACTATAGTTGCTTTAAGGTGTATATCTTTTCATCCTATGGAGGTGGAAAAAGATCAATAGGTCTATAGAATGGCTTTTAGAAAAACTACCTAACATGGTACCATATTTTTGTGATAGTATGAAGTTATGAAGCCGAAGCGTTACCACCCACTCGCCCACAACGCCCTCCTTCTTTGATCAGGCAGGTGGATATGACCTCCACTCCTCTTCCTCCCTTTCCCTGACAACCCGTTTGCCTTCCCTATTCGTCTCATGCACATCGGCACCTTAGCTGATCCATAGCTGCAGATCGTTGTTGCTTGTTAATATCATGAGCAGCAATCGTGATCACCAACAGTAATATGGTCTGAATTGAGCCTTTAATATCCATTTGTTCTTAATAAGCCCAATATTATTTGCCTCTCCATTTTAATTTAGATACTACTAATTAAATCTTACAAAGTTAATTATGTATGCTATTGTTCGTTCCACCACTAATAATGATAGGCATGGAATCCTTGCTATTACTCACATAAGCATGAAAGTCGTTTTTTTTCCAAACATATATAAACATGTGTTGATATGATTTATTATCCATGAAAAATAAAATTGCGTATATTGTGATGCTTTCTTTAACGATAAGTGTTACTCCCTCCGTCCCATAATATAAGGGATTTTGAGTTTGTGCTTACACTGTTTGATCACTCGTCTTATTAAAAAAATTTTGAAATTATTATTTATTTTTTCTGTGATTTACTTTATTATCCAAAGTATTTTAAGCACAACTTTTCGTTTTTTATATTTGCACAAATTTTTTAAATAAGACGAGCGGTCAAACAGTGAAAAAAAACTCAAAATCTCTTATATTATGGGACAGATGGAGTATTTGATATGATTTATCATGTCTGACTGGCCCTGTCACTACTATACCAAATTTGACAAGACGCGTAATATATAAATATGCAGCAATATGCAAAAACTGCTTTAAGCTTCAGGATCTGTATACTAAATTATACCATTCATCAAGAGAAAGCACGATAACAGCAGAGATAATATATTAAATGAAGAGAGGCTATATAGCTAGAGCTAGGTGGTTAGTAATAGTATCCAGTATTCTTTCCCTCCGTCCTTTAAAAAAACAAAGCTAAGGCTGAATATGACAGTCTGTCCAATTTTATTATACTAGGATATGTCATATTCAGTCCTAGATTTATTTTTTTTGGACGGAGGAAGTAATCCCCTAGCTTGCTTACGCAACAATCATCTCCATCGAGTTCATGTTGCGGTATCTGAAGGAAGAGAAGAATTGAGGGCTCTATCCTTCGCATTTGCCGCCTGTAAGATTATTTTTTATTACATTTGACTCATGAGCTAAAATAATGGCAACATCATATTAGCTAGTAAAACAATGCATATATTCACCTCTTTATCCCAATTTGTGCATAGGGTGAATGCCATGAGTAGCACGACTTGCACCAAGATGCCACAGGTGATGCCAAGCCATAGTCCCTGTAAACACATTTAATATTATTGCTACTCATAACATCAGCCAATATAACAACCAAAAAATAGAACTTATAGAAATTTCAGGTAGCAAAAGATCCAGTGAGTACAGAGTATGCACCATCCCGCCGAGATGTAAGATGAAAGCTATGAGGTAAGCTAAAGGTATTCCCACAATGTAGTAGGCGCCAAGGTTAACGCAAGCTCCAATTTTCTGCCATCCGCAGCCTCTAGCCACACCTTCACAAATATACGCATTTTCAGAACACAAAATATCTTATCATTATCTATAATAATGCACAGTAATAACATTTTCACTAACTGAATTGTAATTCCTATCAAATATAAATGAACATATATAGGAATTGCAACAACAAAAGTTGTGCAATGTAGTAGTAAACACTGTACCTGAAAGGACACATTGTATTCCATCGAAGAAATTGGAGACTGAGATGACCAGCAACACCTTGCCTACATATTTGATAACCTCCTCCTCGTTGCTATAAGCATGGCCCCAGATGTTTCGCACACTGACCAGCACTAACCCTATCACCAAGCCCTCCGAGATGGCCATGAATACGGAGACCCGCACCGCTATACGGGCTGCGTGAGGCCTCCCCGCGCCGAGCTCATTGGAGACACGGGTACTGCATTATGGATGATGAGATGAACAATATTATACATGCATGCGTAGATGATGAGCACGGTTGGAGTAAAAAGTTGTAAGCTAGAAGTATGACAGTATCACACGGTCCTGCGTGACGTGTATCTTGGCTATATCCCTCATCTATCCAATTTGATTTTGGTTCTATAGATGGTTGAGTGGATACAGCAAGGGTTTGCCTATATATATGTACATGATTGCAATCAATCCAATCTATCGTGTTATCATCGTCCGCTATCATACTACCAGTCGTTTTTGATTTACCATGCTTTAGCTGATAATATCCACCCGCACTGCCGGCCTCTCTCGGTGGCCCTCCCCTTGCCACGGGCTTTCCTCTGCCTAGCATGACTGTCACGCCGTCATCTCTCTAGGTGTTGTTGCCATACTGTTCTCCCTGACCTGCGCCATATCCTCTAACAACGGCTCATCGACTGGTCTAGAAGAGAACCCCATCTAGGATGCAGCTGCCACCGCTGTGGACATGGCAGTTCGTGCCGCTTTTCGTTCGCCCCTATCAGCATCTGCAGCCAATATCATCGCAGCCCAGCTCTCATCAATGACACTGCTCTGGCAGCCACGGCTGCCCTATGCGCGACCTTTCTCTGCCCTAGCCAGCTGACGGTCCCGTAGCCTTCTCCGTAATCACCATGACATCCTCTTCTATGCTTTCGGCCGCATCGGTCCTGTCCTCCTCATCCCCACCCTTGGTGCTGGTCCATCCATTGCTGCCCAGGTGTCACTGGCTCCATCCAAATTAATGACCTCGACGACAACACTATTTTTGTCGATCTCCACTCTCAGGCTGTTGCCATCCTCAACATCAAATCCCTAGAGCCAAGCCACCCTCGATCTCTCTTTGTCCAATTACATCAACTGGTGTGGCTTCTTCTTCTTCACCCTCTGCAAATATATGCCCACTCAAGTCTTGATAGACACCTACCGCCCGGATCGCATCGTCTGGATCTAGATGGATTGTGTGCTCTGCTAAGCTCCTAGAGATTGCCATGACCACCAGAGCCACCGTTCGACTTGTATGGCACAAAATTGAGCACCAAGGCCTAGCGACCACCATCGATAGGCGCTAATCCTTGCGGCTCAATTCCACAGCTTGATGCAAGGAGATCTCTCCATCGTTGATGATTACCGTCGGTAGAAGGTGATGGCCAACTCCACACTGACCTCGATGAGCTTGCCTACCACATGCTCAAAGGTTTGAACCCCAAGTATGAACACCTCGTGATGATTGTCCCTATTTATAAACCGTTCACCATATTTGTCGAAGATCACTCCCAGTTGCTGCTCGAGGAGATCACAAAGAGTACTCACCCAAGTGAAGCCCCCAATATTTTCATCTCCTCTGGTGGTGAAGATCGCATGGGTGGTGGAAATAGTGGCGGTGACCAATCTAGGGTTGCCGGTAGTGATGATGGCAATAGCGGCACCAATCCAACCACCTTACCGGTTACAACAAAAATGGTGGCAACAACAATCGAAACCGTCGCTACTGTAACAATGGAGGTAGATAGGGAAACATCGGTGGGATGAGCCAGCCGTGAAGCAACGGCCCATCTCCCACCTGTTCAACTCCTCACAATTCGTGGATGGGCAACAATAACATTTGGCTTGGTCCATAATACCGCTCCCACATCCTAGACCCTCGGCCCAACTTAGCATCTAAGCCCTAGGGCTAGCGTGGTTGGGCTGCCCCTCCTAGCCTAGAGATGAAAGGCTAGGCCACACCCAGCCTTGTGCTGGCCAACTCTTTCTTTGGTTTGCCAGACCTCCTCCAGGCTCTAGGTCAGTAGGTATCCTAGCAAGCACCATCTGATTGGTTCGGCCTCGTCCAGTGGGCTCAATAGCAGCTTGCCAATGCTTTTAGTATCACCACTGTATAGTAGCTATCCTCGAAGAATTGGTATATGGGCACTAGTGCCACCTCTCACATGATGTCAAACAGTGGTATCCTTTCTTTCACTCAATATCCTACCATCTCCATCACCCCCAAAACCTAAGATGATGAGGGTCCAGGAGTCCGTTCTCTCTCTGTTGGGACCACGTCATTGTTGTTCCCGCTATTCTGGTTTTCTTCATTGTGAACCACCACTGTCACACCCCAAAGTTCTTTCCCAAGCCTAAATTGAAGTTATAAATGGTCTCAAGAAAATACTTGTGTAAATCAAGAGAAAACCTTAATAAATTAACGCAAATAATAATCAGAATTGGCATGTGGAATTTTTCTTGAGTTCTACATGTCAAAACTCACTAACAGGATTTTTAGTGGAATTTTCAGAGCCATAGAAATAATTTTAACCAATTAAAATTGAGCACATGCAATTTTAATCCCAGGAAAAATCCTTTTTCCTTCTTTTTCCTTTTTCTTTCTTTTCTTTTCTCTTTTTCCTTTGAATGGGCCGCCGGCCCATTCCTCTTCTTTTTCTCCCCCTCCTCCCGCTGGGCCGGCCGAAGGCCGAGGCCCAGCTAAGCCGCGCGGGCCGGCCGCCCGCCTCCCCTCTCTCCCCGGGACGCTGACAGGTGGGCCCCACCTGTCGGGGTCGCCCCCTTCCTCCGGCCGCCCGTTCCCACGTCGCCACCACCGCCGAAATCGCTGCCGCGCCCACGTCCCGCCCCCTCCGGGCCACGTCGGCCGCCCCGGTCGTGCGCCGCGCCTCCCGCGCCTGCCTCCCCTCTCTCTCCCGCTCGCGCCCGCGCCCGAGATGGCCGGGATTCGATTTTCGAATCCCGCCTCTCTCTCTCTCTCTCTTCTCCCACTCCCTCACGTCGGCTGGCGATTCCCGCCTCTCCCGGCCACATCCGGCCCCCTCTCTCCCTATTTAAGCTCCGGCGTCGCCCCCTCTCTTTTTCCCCATTTCACCGAACTCCCTCGTGCTCCTCATCGCTCCCGCGTCGTGCATCCACCCGCCGCCGCCTTTCCCGCCGCTCCGGCCGCCGCTAGCCGCCGCTAGGTTCGCCGCAGCACCGCGCCATCGCCGCCGTCGGGTTCGCGTGGCCGAGATCCACCCCGTCCACCCCTCCTTCGTTGAGGTTCGCCGCCGGAGCGCCGTTCTCACCGTGCGACGGTGAGAGCCGCCATGTCCGCCGCCTTCGGCCATGGTTTCCCATCGCCGTGGTTCATCTCTCTCCCTCTAATCTCTCTCTTCTCCTTCCTTAGGGCACCCCGAATCCCGTCCGTCGGTTGCCGTCGTCCTCCCGTGGCTCGTCGTCGCCGTTCGCCGTCGTCTTCCTCCACGCCGGCCACCCTCGGTGAGGCTTCCTCTCCCCTCTATTCCCCTCCCTCTCCTGCCTAGCCGCCGCTTAGCGCCGCCGCCTTCGCGTCGCCTTCGCGCCGCCGCCTCCGCCGCCAGTTGCCGTCGCCGGCAACGCGCGCGCGCGCGCCGTCGCCGTGGCCGGTCGGCCGGCCTTGAGCCGAGCCGAGCCGGGTCGCCGCCGTCCGTCCGATCAGCCCCGGGGGCGATCTGGGCCGTCGGTCCCGTGGACCGGCGGTGGACCACCCGCGTGGTCCCGGTCCACGGTGGACCGCCCCCCCTTTGAGCCGCTGCCGAGTGGGGCCCGTGTGCCGGCACCCCTTTTCCCTCTCTCTCGAGCCGCTGACCGGTGGGCCCCGCATGTCGGCGCCGCCCCCCCTGATGACGTCAGCCCTGGGATTTATTGCGCAATAAATGATTTAAGGACTTTTTGTTATAGTAATAAACACAGTGAATCTTCTAAAATTCATAACTAATTCATCCGTGCTCCGTTTAAGCCCATTCAAGTCTCAGTAAATCAAGAAAAATGTGTAGAATCCATTAAAAATGGTTTTGTTCTCTGTTTCAGTAGCCTTATAGCCTGTTTGCAATGTTTGCCTTGTATGTCGCTAGACTTCGGTTCTTCCGACGCTCCGGTGTATTTCGAGATAGTCGCCGAGGTTTCTCCAGCAGCAGAGCAAGGCAAGTCTTGCTTGTCACTTGAACATGTTGATCCTATATTGCAAATGCTCTATTGTTTTTCTTCAAATATTGCATTGTTTTATAATGTTACGATGGGGTGTTTACCTATTGTTACAGCCATTCCATTTTGATACCATGCTCCTTTGTTAGCTTGGGTTATAACATGAATAGATTTTGGACTAGGAATTGCTTAGCCATGCTTAGTTCCACTAGCACACAATGGGGAAAGCTCACTAAAATATAGACTTTAGGTTCAATTGGTAAGGTTGGTTTAGTACTACCGTTTTGGTGTTGGTTAATTAAAATGAATCACATGGTGGGCTGTGGGTGCATGGTTTTGCTAGTCGCACCCATGGCAGTTAAGGACCGGTTCGCGGGATGCCCTGGAAGAACTTATCGTACTTACCACAAGCCAGCGTGGGCAACGGCTGGGCTTGTAGTGTAGCTTTCCTCTAGTCGACGCATCCAGGTAAGGGTGGGCGTGATGGAGCGGGGCGGGCCCTGCGACGGCCTCTGTCGCTTCCGGATTCACCTAGGCACGAGAGGGGACTGCCCGTTGCCTGCTGGGGACAGGGGTGAAACCTGAGGTGTGGTGTGCTTGGCTAGAGGGGGTTATGCGAAGGGTCCTGTCACGGCCTCTTTCCGGTATGTCGTGGTGGCATGTCGGCACATGGAAACGTGTCGTAGGGCTGTGTCTTGTGGGTACAGTTGTACACCTCTGATCAGAGTAAAACTATTCGAATAGCCGTGCCCGCGGTTATGGGCGGCCAACCAGATTCACCGTGATTAGTCTCACCCTAGTTTAGTCTAATGAAATTGGATAGTATAGGTGGATGGTTGGGCCTGTTGCAACGTGGGATAGCGTTGGACAGCGGATGATCAATATTAATTAATTATTACAACTGTTTAAATCTTCCAACTTCTGTTTATAAATGCTCACTTTATGCAAATGAACCACTCTAGCTCTCCTTTGATAATTCCCTGCATCATATCCCCATTCCAGTATGACTTGCTGAGTACAGTGGGTAGTACTCAGTCTTGCTCTATTTTTCCCAACCCTAGAGTACGAGTATGTGTCAGATCGAGGTTTCTCCGAGGAATAGGCTTCGTCCGTGCCGTCGAGGATGCCTGTGGAGTGGTGTTCCCGCTGCAGTTCTAGTCAAGGCTTAGCTCCTGCTGTCTTTCGTTTTTTCCGCTGTATTTATGTAAGACTTTTATAATGTTTGTAAGACTTTTATAATGTTTGTAAGACGTGGATATGGACGGGGATTTTAATGCACATTCTGCTTGGAATTCTAATGTCAACATTGTCGTTTGTGTACCCCGGCCGGTCCTGGACGGGGATTTTAATGCACATTCTGCTTGGAATTCTATTCGGGAATTTCTGGGCGTGACAAGTTGGTATCAGAGCCGATGTTGACCGTAGGACAAGCCAAACGGGAAAACCTAAGAGCCCTCTGAATCCTTTTCATTGCATATGTTCTTCGCAATTGGATTTGTTCCGAGAAAATTGGGACCTGTTCTTGTGGTTCAAGGGAAAAATCTTGGTTGCTCGTTTAAGTGAGATTTGTCAAAACAAGTCAGTCTAAGGTTTTAGTAAAATTATTTGGGGTTTATTCGTCAGTCAGTTGGGATTTGATGGGTGAAATGCATTAGGTCCTAGCTTAGGAATATGGGTTGCAAGGTATTTCTGCCTTTATTGTTATTATTAGTACGTCTGTCTTATTTATTCGCTCTCATGCAAAATGATCTATGCATAAAATTTCGCTCTTATTTGATTCTCTTATTTGAGTCCTTTATTGCTTTATCTAAATTTGGATTTGAGCATGCATTGATCCTACTCCTTTGTCTTCTCTAGATGGCCGGCCACCCACCCAACCACCACGGAGAAGGCATGATTGACTTTGTGGCAGAGTTAGCACGTATGACGCTGGTGGTGGGCTACCCCAACGCACCAGAGTACACGACTGTTCCACCGCTCAGTGGCGAGCTTCCTCACCGTGTCCGCCTGGAGGTCCATGGCTATGTGGGCACCTGCCTCGCTAACATGGTGGTTGAGGCGTCCGGAGGCACAGCAGATCACGCCTATCAGGAGGCAGCATACCTGATGATGGCCAGACTACGGGAGCGCTACAACTACATCTTCCACGACACGGCGTACCGATTTCACCCTCGTCGAGCCAGCGGTGATGATGTCAGTACTTTCCGTCCGACAGCCGGCGAGAACGACACCACCTTTGGTCACATGTGTGCTGTGATGAGGGGATTGGATAGGATGCACTCGGACCTGCACAAGGCGTCCAAGGCCTTGAATGATGGGAAGCTCATGAGGATCGTCGCTCTGAAGGACGAGATAGCGCGCCTGAAGAGGGAGAATGCTCAGTTAAAGGGTCTTCCTGCGCCAGGAGGAGTCCGGATCCGCACTACGCCCCGCAAGACGACGACTGCACCCGTGCGCATCCAACTTGCGCCCAGGAACCCACCTCCGCCCGCAATTCCCGCAGCTCTAGTTCCGCCCGCAGCTCCAGCACTTCCCGCAGCTCCAGTGCCAGCTCCAGCTCCTGTTCCCGTGTCAGCTCCTGCGTCCGCTCTCTCCTTCGCTCCAGCGACAGCCGCCAGGGGTCCAGCCAGTGGCAACGGAGGTTGGTTGTCAGCTACTCCTAGTGGCAGCCGCGACCGTAGCAGCAGCAGCTCCAGTGGCTCAGAGCCGGGCAGCGGCGGGACTTATCTGCCGGGCTCCAGGAGTCGCTCAGAGGGACCTGGTGACGAGCAGGAGGACGCCTTCGACTCCACCGACCGCAGGAGCCGTTCCGAGCATTAGGCTCGTCTTCCATTAGTTTATCGACTGTCTAGCATTTGTTTGTTAGTTTGTGTGTTTAGGTTGCTTGCTCGTGGGTCAGTCGACGGTCGATATCATGTGCCTATGATATGGCTGTCTTAATAAGGATTTTTGCTTGCTTTTTAAGTGTTTTAATTCAGATCAGAACAATTGCAGTTTTAAATTCCTATATAATAAAGCTTAGTTCTTGAGCCTCTGTTTTTCTTCTTTTCCCCGTCTGCTCTTCCTCCAGATGGTCTACACCAGGAATGGAAGCCGTACAACAGGCGAGGGCAGCAACGGCGAAGAGCGCACTGATGGCGTGCATCCCAACAGCGATTCCGGCAATGGTCCGCCACCACTTCCCGAGAATCCGACGCTAGCCCAAGTGATGGCACATCAGACTCAGATGATGGCAGCCATGATGCAGCAGATGCAGCACCAGCACCAGCAGATGCACCAGAGGATGCTGCAGCACGCCGAACAGCAGCACCAGCAGTTTGGTCCCCCTCCCCCTCAGTCCAAGTTGCCAGAGTTTCTACGTGTCAGGCCACCCACTTTCTCTAGCACCACCAACCCCATGGAGGCGAATGACTGGCTCCATGCCATAGAGATGAAGCTGAATCTCCTGCAGTGCAATGATCAGGAGAAGGTTACTTTCGCCACACACCAGCTTCAAGGTCCTGCGTCAGCTTGGTGGGACAATCACATGGCCACCCGCCCACCAGGTACTGAAGTCACTTGGGCAGAGTTCTGCCGTAGCTTCAGGAAGGCGCAGGTGCCAGACGGGGTCGTGGCACAAAAGAAGAGGGAATTCCGGGCACTTCATCAGGGCAACAGGACTGTGACAGAGTATCTCCATGAGTTCAATCGCCTCGCGCGATATGCACCAGAGGATGTCCGCACCGACGCCGAGAAGCAGGAAAAGTTCATGGCAGGTCTGGATGACGAGCTGACCAACCAACTGATATCTGGGGACTACGCTGATTTTGAGAGGCTGGTTGACAAGGCAATCCGTCAGGAGGATCAACGCAACAAGATGGACAGGAAGAGGAAGGCCGCTCAGTTCAGGGCACATCAGGGAAGTCACCAGAGGCCACGCCTCACTCCCGGACAGCAGGGTGGACCTACCACCATGATCGTCCGCCAGTACTGCCCGTTCAACCCTAGCAACTTCCACCAGGGCGCCAGTGGCAATCAGAACCACCATGGCGGTCAGCCCAACCGCGGTGCAGCTCCACGCACACCAGTGGCACCGGCACAGTCAGGCTCGTCCGCGCAAGCCAAGAAGGAGACTGGAACAAAAGGTCCTGCTTCAACTGTGGTGAGCTTGGCCACTTCGCTGACAAATGCCCGAAGCCTAGGCGTGCCGGGCCAAGGTTTGTCCAGGCTTGTGTCAACCACGCATCTGCGGAGGAGGCACAAGCAGCACCAGAGGTCGTACTGGGTACGTTTCCGGTTAACTCAATCCTTGCAACAGTACTTTTTGATTCTGGTGCAACGCATTCGTTCATTTCAAAGAAGTTTGTCGGGATGCATGGGTTAATAAGAGAGGAACTTAGCACACCAATGCGGGTTCATACCCCAGGGAATAGCTCCACTTCGGTTCAATTCAGCCCTTCTATAACAATAGAAATTCAAAGATCACCATTTCTAGCCAACCTCATTCTTCTCGAATCCAAAGACCTAGATGTCATTCTTGGGATGGATTGGCTAACCAAGTTCAAGGGAGTCATTGATTGCGCGAATCGCACAGTCACCTTGACCAACGAGAAGGGAGAAACAGTAGTGTACCAATCACCAGACTCACCAAAGCAAGGGGTCTCTTTGAATCAGATTGAGGTGGAAATCCCAGTGGTCACCGAGCAGAAGAATTCGAGGAAATTGGAAGAGATTCCCATAGTCTGCGAGTACCCAGAAGTGTTTCCCGAAGACCTCACTACCATGCCACCCAAGAGAGAGATTGAATTCCGGATTGACTTGGCACCGGGAACCGCTCCAATTTACAAGAGACCGTATAGAATGGCGGCCAACGAACTAGCAGAGGTCAAGAAGCAGGTTGATGAGCAGCTGCAGAAAGGGTACATTCGACCAAGTACTTCACCTTGGGGTGCACCGGTCATTTTTGTGGAGAAAAAGGATAAGACGAAAAGGATGTGCATCGATTATCGCGCACTCAACGAGGTCACAATCAAGAATAAATATACGTTGCCGTGAATTGATGATTTTTTTGATCAACTGAAAGGAGCTAAAGTGTTTTCTAAGATAGACCTGCGATCAGGCTACCACCAGTTGAGAATTCGGGAAGAGGATATTCCAAAGACGGCTTTCACCACTCGGTACGGGCTGTATGAGTGCACGGTTATGTCTTTTGGACTTACCAACGCACCCGCATTCTTCATGAATCTGATGAACAAAGTGTTCATGGAATTTCTAGACAAGTTTGTTGTGGTATTCATCGACGACATACTTATCTATTCAAAGTCTGAAGAAGAACACAAGCAGCATCTCCGTCTGGTACTCGAGAGGTTGAAGGAGCACCAGTTATACGCCAAGTTCAGCAAGTGTGACTTTTGGTTGTCTGAAGTCAAATTTCTGGGTCACGTCATTACAGCTCAAGCGTGGCAGTTGATCCATCGAACGTGGAGTCAGTTACCAAATGGACCCCACCTAAGACCGTGCCGCAGATTCGAAGTTTTCTTGGACTTGCAGGTTATTACCGCCGATTCATCGAAAACTTCTCCAGGATTGCCCGACCCATGACTCAGTTGCTTAAGAAAGATGAGAAGTTTAAATGGACAGCTGAGTGCGACAAGAGTTTTGAGGAGCTCAAAAAGAAATTAGTATCCGCACCAGTTTTGATTCTGCCCGACCAGATGAAAGACTTCCAAGTCTATTGCGATGCATCCCGCCACGGACTTGGATGTGTCCTAATGCAAGAGGGCGGAGTGGTTGCGTATGCCTCGCGGCAGTTGCGTCCACACGAAGGGAATTATCCAACTCATGACCTGGAATTGGCAGCGGTGGTTCAGGCTTTGAAGATCTGGAGGAACTATCTGATATACGGACCATAAGAGTCTGAAATACATCTTCACCCAACCGGACCTAAATCTCCGACAACGAAGATGGTTGGAATTAATCAAAGACTATGATATGAGCATTCACTACCACCCGGGGAAAGCCAATGTGGTGGCAGACGCATTAAGCAGGAAAAGTTACTGCACTGCCCTATGCATTGAGGGCATGTGTGAGGAATTGTTGCAGGAGTTTGAGCATCTCAACGTGGGAATTGTTGAACACGGGTTCATAGCCGCTCTGGAGGCACGGCCTACGCTCATGGATCAAGTCAGAGCAGCTCAAGTGAATGATCCTGAAATAGCAGAGCTGAAAAAGAACATGAGAGTCGGAAAGGCTCAGGATTTCCTTGAGGATGAACACGGCACAATCTGGTTAGGAGAAAGATTGTGTGTACCTGACGACAAGGAACTAAAGGATCTGATACTCACCGAGGCTCATCAGACCCAGTACTCCATTCACCCAGGCAGCACCAAAATGTATCATGACCTCAAAGAAAAGTTTTGGTGGGTCAGCATGAGGAGAGAAATAGCTGAATTCGTCGCACTGTGTGATGTTTGCCAACGAGTGAAGGCAGAGCAACAAAGGCCAGCAGGTTTACTCCAACCTCTTCAAGTTCCGGAATGGAAATGGGAGGAGATTGGAATGGACTTTATAACAGGACTGCCCCGGACATCATCGGGTCACGATTCAATCTGGGTAGTCGTGGATCGACTCACTAAGGTTGCTCACTTCATACCAGTACATACCACGTATACAGGCAAAAGGTTGGCGGAGCTATACCTCTCGAGAATCATGTGTCTACATGGAGTACCCCAAAAGATTGTATCTGATCGAGGGAGTCAGTTCACTTCAAAGTTCTGGCAGAAATTGCAAGAGGAATTGGGGACCCGTTTAAAATTTAGCACGGCCTATCACCCGCAAACTAATGGTCACCCCGAGCGAGTCAATCAAATCTTGGAAGATATGTTGAGAGCTTGCGCTCTTGATTTTGGTGGAGCTTGGGACAAAAGCTTGCCATATGCGGAATTCTCGTACAACAACAGCTACCAGGCCAGTCTACAGATGGCACCGTTTGAAGCTTTATATGGCCGGAAGTGCCGCACACCTCTCTTCTGGGATCAGACAGGCGAGCGTCAACTGTTCGGGACAGAGGTATTAGCAGAAGCAGAAGAGAAAGTCAGAACCATCAGGGAAAGGTTGAGGATTGCCCAGTCTCGACAGAAGAGCTACGCGGATAACCGCCGAAGGGAGCTCACTTTTGAAGCAGGGGATTACGTGTATCTTCGTGTCACTCCGCTTCGGGGAGTACACCGTTTTCAGACGAAAGGCAAGTTCGCACCACGCTTCGTGGGACCATACAAAATCTTGGAACGAAGGGGGGAAGTGGCTTATCAGCTAGAACTTCCATCCAATATGATCGGCATTCATGACGTGTTCCACGTGTCCCAATTAAAGAAGTGCTTAAGAGTACCCGAAGAACAAGCTGAATCGGAGCATATTGACATTCAGGAGGACCTGGCATATGTGGAGAAGCCGGTTCGTATACTTGATACCAGCGAAAGAAGAACCAGAAACAAGGTCACCAGGTTTTGCCGAGTTCAGTGGAGTCACCATTGAGAGGAGGAAGCAACCTGGGAAAGGGAAGATGAGTTGAAAGCCGCCCATCCGCACCTCTTCGCCAGCTCCTCCGAATCTCGGGGCCGAGATTCTGTTTAAGGGGGGTAGGTTTGTCACACCCCAAAGTTCTTTCCCAAGCCTAAATTGAAGTTATAAATGGTCTCAAGAAAATACTTGTGTAAATCAAGAGAAAACCTTAATAAATTAACGCAAATAATAATCGGAATTGGCATGTAGAATTTTTCTTGAGTTCTACATGTCAAAACTCACTAACAGGATTTTTAGTGGAATTTTCAGAGCCCTAGAAATAATTTTAACCAATTAAAATTGAGCACATGCAATTTTAATCCCAGGAAAAATCCTTTTTCCTTCTTTTTCCTTTTTCTTTCTTTTCTTTTCTCTTTTTCCTTTGAATGGGCCGCCGGCCCATTCCGTTTCTTTTTCTCCCCCTCCTCCCGCTGGGCCGGCCGAAGGCCGAGGCCCAGCTAAGCCGCGCGGGCCGGCCGCCCGCCTCCCCTCTCTCCCCGGGACGCCGACAGGTGGGCCCCACCTGTCGGGGTCGTCCCCTTCCTCCGGCCGCCCGTTCCCACGTCGCCACCACCGCCGAAATCGCCGCCGCGCCCACGTCCCGCCCCCTCCGGGCCACGTCGGCCGCCCCGGTCGTGCGCCGTGCCTCCCGCGCCCGCCTCCCCTCTCTCTCCCGCCCGCGCCCGCGCCCAAGATGGCCGGGATTCGATTTTCGCATCCCGCCTCTCTCTCTCTCTCTCTCTCTTCTCCCACTCCCCCACGTCGGCCAGCGATTCCCGCCTCTCCCGGCCACGTCCGGCCCCCTCTCTCCCTATTTAAGCTCCGGCGTCGCCCCCTCTCTCTTTTTCCCCATTTCACCGAACTCCCTCGTGCTCCCCATCGCTCCCGCGCCGTGCATCCACCCGCCGCCGCCTTTCCCGCCGCTCCGGCCGCCGCTAGCCGCCGCTAGGTTCGCCGCAGCACCACGCCGTCGCCGCCGTCGGGTTCGCATGGCCGAGATCCACCCCGTCCACCCCTCCTTCGTCGAGGTTCGCCGCCGGAGCGCCGTTCTCACCGTGCGACGGTGAGAGCCGCCATGTCCGCCGCCTTCGGCCATGGTTTCCCATCGCCGTGGTTCATCTCTCTCCCTCTAATCTCTCTCTTCTCCTTCCTTAGGGCACCCCGAATCCCGTCCGTCGATTGCCGTCGTCCTCCCGTGGCTCGTCGTCGCCGTTCACCGTCGTCTTCCTCCACGCCGGCCACCCTCGGTGAGGCTTCCTCTCCCCTCTATTCCCCTCCCTCTCCTTCCTAGCCGCCGCTTAGCACCGCCGCCTTCGCGTCGCCTTCCCGCTGCCACCTCCGCCGCCGGTTGCCGTCGCCGGCAACGCGTGCGCGCGCGCGCGCCGTCGCCGTCGCCGTGGCCGGTCGGCCGGCCTTGAGCCGAGCCGAGCCGGGTCGCCGCCGTCCGTCCGTTCAGCCCCGGGGGCGATCTGGGCCGTCGGTCCTGTGGACCGGCGGTGGACCACCCGCGTGGTCCCGGTCCACGGTGGACTGCCCCCCCCTTTGAGCCGCTGCCGAGTGGGGCCCGCGTGCCGGCGCCCCTTTTCCCTCTCTCTCGAGCCGCTGACCGGTGGGCCCCGCATGTCGGCGCCGCCCCCCTGATGACGTCAGCCCTGGGATTTATTGCGCAATAAATGATTTAAGGACTTTTTGTTATAATAATAAACACAGTGAATCTTCTAAAATTCATAACTAATTCATCCGTGCTCCGTTTAAGCCCATTCAAGTCTCAGTAAATCAAGAAAAATGTGTAGAATCCATTAAAAATAGTTTTGTTCTCTGTTTCAGTAGCCTTATAGCCTGTTTGCAATGTTTGCCTTGTATGTCGCTAGACTCCGGTTCTTCCGACGCTCCGATGTATTTCGAGATAGTCGCCAAGGTTTCTCCAGCAGCAGAGCAAGGCAAGTCTTGCTTGTCACTTGAACATGTTGATCCTATATTGCAAATGCTCTATTGTTTTTCTTCAAATATTGCATTGTTTTATAATGTTACGATAGGGTGTTTACCTATTGTTACAGCCATTCCATTTTGATACCATGCTCCTTTGTTAGCTTGGGTTATAACATGAATAGATTTTGGACTAGGAATTGCTTAGCCATGCTTAGTTCCACTAGCACACAATGGGGAAAGCTCACTAAAATATAGACTTTAGGTTCAATTGGTAAGGTTGGTTTAGTACTACCGTTTTGGTGTTGGTTAATTAAAATGAATCACATGGTGGGCTGTGGGTGCATGGTTTTGCTAGTCGCACCCATGGCAGTTAAGGACCGGTTCGCGGGATGCCCTGGAAGAACTTATCGTACTTACCACAAGCCAGCGTGGGCAACGGCTAGGCTTGTAGTGTAGCTTTCCTCTAGTCGACGCATCCAGGCAAGGGTGGGCGTGATGGAGCGGGGCGGGCCCTACGATGGCCTCTGTCGCTTCCGGATTCACCTAGGCACGAGAGGGGACTGCCCGTTGCCCGCTGGGGACGGGGGTGAAACCTGAGGTGTGGTGTGCTTAGCAAGAGGGGGTTATGCGAAGGGTCCTGTCACGGCCTCTTTCCGGTATGTCGTGGTGGCATGTCGGCACACGGAAACGTGTCGTGGGGCTGTGTCTTGTCGGTACAGTTGTACACCTCTGATCAGAGTAAAACTATTCGAATAGCCGTGCCCGCGGTTATGGGCGGTCAACCAGATTCACCGTGATTAGTCTCACCCTAGTTTAGTCTAATGAAATTGGATAGTATAGGTGGATGGTTGGGCCTGTTGCAACGTGGGATAGCGTTGGACAGCGGATGATCAATATTAATTAATTATTACAACTGTTTAAATCTTCCAACTTCTGTTTATAAATGCTCACTTTATGCAAATGAACCACTCTAGCTCTCCTTTGATAATTCGCTGCATCATATCCCCATTCCGGTATGACTTGCTGAGTACAGTGGGTAGTACTCAGTCTTGCTCTATTTTTCCCAACCCTAGAGTACGAGTATGTGTCAGATGGAGGTTTCTCCGAGGAGTAGGCTTCGTCCGTGCCGTCGAGGATGCCTGTGGAGTGGTGTTCCTGCTGCAGTTCTAGTCAAGGCTTACCTCCTGCTGTCTTTCGTTTTTTCCGCTGCATTTATGTAAGACTTTTATAATGTTTGTAAGACGTGGATCTGAATGTCAACATTGTCGTTTGTGTACCCCGGCCGGTCCTGGACGGGGATTTTAATGCACATTCTGCTTGGAATTCTAATGTCAACATTGTCGTTTGTGTACCCCGGCCGGTCCTGGACGGGGATTTTAATGCACATTCTGCTTGGAATTCTATTCGGGAATTTCTGGGCGTGACAACCACCATCTATAGGTGAGTCACATCTTAGGACACATCCAACCACCTTACTCACTATCTTTTGGTCGCTGGAGGATCGGTGTCCATCTTTCATCCCTTTCTATTTCTTGTTTCGACTAGAGAAGACACGATGAACAGCGTTGATTGTTTTTTCTCCATCTTTCGCTCTTCCTGTGCATTCAAGGAAAACGGAACCCCCTCACCCGGGATTGCGTTTTGATGCACTCATCCAGTTGTGTTCACCACCAGAGTTCGCTGTTGTCGTTTCTCTCTTTATCGGTACCACGTCGTTGCTAGCTGCATTCATGTTGTTCTGATTTTCTTTATTGTCAACCTCCACCATTTATGGACGAAGCTATTATTCCTTCCTGGTCTAGCCTAACCATGCTCCTGGACCGCTCACATTATATTGAGACCATAGGAATATGAATAGAAAAAGAAAATTCTAATTTATGTCAATGAAATAGGAAAATTCTAATTTATGTCAATGAAACTGGTACCTGTTCAGAATTAATGGATTGGATTTTCATCTTTGGGCTAAAATACGATTTTTTAATTTCTAACTAATTTCAGTTTTTCTCCCATTTACATTTTTAATTTTTAGCACTATTTGATCCATTAAAAATTGTTGTAACTTATAATATTGAATTATTTATAGCAAAATGAAAAAAAAAAGGATTTAGTTACATAATTTTCTAAAATTGAATTATCGTTCCGGGTTATTTGTAGTTTTATGTTGTTATTTCTATGATTATATTTCCTTCAATCTAATTGTGATATATGGTTTAAGATTTTAATTTAATCATATTTCTTTAATTTTTTATGTTAATGAATGTTATTTAGAATGTCGCAACGCAGGCATTATATATGTACAGTTATATACTTACGTTGCAACAACTTTCACCACCTATATATATATGTAGATGATCGCAATTTATCCAATCTATCACGAGAGTTTTCTCTAGTATGGAGTATGATCCATGAAGGAGATTTACCTTATGGCACAGCCGAGGCCAAAGGGGATCATCCACACCAAGGAAGCAGTGTTGAGGCTGTAAAAAAATGCAATCGCGTTTGTCTCAGACTCAGAGCTCAGGTAGGCATGTCATGTCGCCCCTGAAATGTCTCGTTAAAAATTGTGGTCGTAGTAGTAGTACTAATTATCACCTGATTGATAGCACGGACGTCTGCAGCTTTGGGTTGGGAAGACGACCTGACAGGAGCACAAGGATCTCGTACGACCACATCTCCAAGCTGCTGTGCAAGAACAGTGTGTCATGAGTTGCACAACACGAGACCAGATACAAAACATTTCCAAATTAAATTTTCAAAAAGAAAAGTTTGAACATTCTGAGAGACTCCGAATTTCAAACAGAGAGGAAGTCAAGTATACGTAAAATTATGTCACTAACCAGACCATCAGAGCGGAAGGGACAGCGAGCCTGAAGAAGCCGAGCGCGTCGCGGAAGGCCTCCGTGGAGAACCCGGTCCATGTCTTCTTGCACGAGCTCGACACCCTCACGTACACCGCCAGGATGGCGACATTGATCCAGTACGACACGGCGTTGCTCAGAGCCGCGCCCCTGTTGCCCATCCCGGCGGCGTAGACGAGCACCCAGCAGACGAGGAGGTGGCAGAGCGTCGTCGCGCCGGCGGCCGCCATGACCGGGAGCACGACGTTCTGTGTCTGCAGGAACCGGATTTGGCAGTGGAGCAGGCCGTAGGCGAACAGCGCCGGGATCATCCACCGGGCGTAGGCGCCGGCCTCCGCGGCGATGTCGGCCTCCTGCCCGAAGAGGCGGAGGATGTCGCCAGTGTAGAACCAGACGACTGCGACCGGGGCGCTGACGGCGGAGGAGAGCAGCAGCATGGCGCGCTGCTTGTAGATGCCCAGGAGATGGTACTGCTGGGCTCCGAACGCTTGGCCGCACAGAGTGTCCAACGCGCTTGCCATTCCAAGCTGACCAAGAAGACAAGTAGAATCAAATTTTCAAGGACGTTGGGGCTATGATTTGGAATATCAATGTTTTAACTAGAAAGAGTTCTGGACAGACAACATACGTGAGAGAGAATGTTTATTACTAGTGCCAAAAAAACGGGGAAAATTGGAACTAAAATCTTGTACAGTAGAGTAAATTCGACCCGAAAGATAGGATGTGCACAGTGGCGGTCCTACACTATTGTGGTCGGGATCACTGGACCCCGGGTAGAATTCTATTTTTTGAGCTGTTTTAGCTTATAATAATTATATTATAAGCTGAAAATTATATTACTATATGTGTTATTATATGTATAGGATCCCCGGTGATTTTTGTTATGGGTTCACCACTGGATGTGCAAGTGCAATGCCTTCTGTATGGGAAAGTTTAGAGGTTCCTCCCTCATCTTTTGTATCTCATGTAAATCCTCGCTCCATCTCTGGAAGAAGCTTTCTCTGCATTCTGAGTTACCTGGACGGCCGCAGTCCCCTTTGCCAACACCTACGGCTATGCCTTGCGCCTTGTGGTAGTGGCAGCACCCACCGGGGTGTGCAGCACAACCTGGGTTCTGCTCGCTGTGGGAGATGTTCTGCCTAGCGCAGACAGCCGGCCTAGCCGGTCGGACGATTGGTTGGCCGACTGGGTGGTGTGCCTGCATAAGTTGGGCTAGAGGAGCCGCATGTGGAGGCAGCATTAATATTTTCGAGGGAAACCTCCGCAAAGGGCTGGGAGCTCCTGCAATTTCACTAAAAGAAGAAGAGAATTGATCTAGTTTATAAGAAAAACCAGATCAAAAACATTTACAAAAGCACGGTAAATTAAGGAAAACCAGCAAAAACCCTAACATTTTCAAGGTGAGCTGACCTCGCAAACCCAGACCCTACAAGGACTAGCGGTCCAACAAGTGAAAACTCCTAAGACGAAGCCTTCAAGAAGGACATGCCAACAGAACAACGACAATGGCTGATTCAAGCGAATCCAAAGTTTTCACCTAGAGAGATCACTTGAGAAAGTGGAGAACAAAGACTCCATAGCAACGCCTTCAAGAAGGTGAACGGCACCCAAGGGCGTTGCCATTGCTAGTGCCGGCAAGCCGCGCACGCCATTCACCTCAGAGTCACATCCAGCCACCGCGTCCACGACGAAAACCACCCAAATGCCACCTGCACACCAAAAGACCTGCGCACGAAGTGCCACCACCAGTCCAACACCAGCCACTGATGATGGTGCTAGGTTTTCCTAGCCAGTGGCGGAGCCAGGATAAAATTATAGCGGCGCTAAACCAAAATGACCAAAAGCAACTAAGAGAAATTTAGGGTTGGGTTAGGATTTTTTGGGTCTTCTTAGCCTTTTGGGCCTTCTAACAACCTCAAACAAAGTCTATATTAGCCCCTCATCTACAAATATATGGATTAAAATTTTAGGAGGGTATAAATGGGGTCTCTAATGGTATATTAGGGGATAGGGGGTCTAAAGACCCCCCCCCCCCGCCCCCACGCTCTCTCCGCCCCTGTTCCTAGCCGCCGGGCACCAAGCCGTCGAAGGCGTCCGTTCATTGCGCCGGTCGCCTTCCACCACCACACCACACCATGGATCTCTACATCGGGAGGAGGGAAGCAGCTCCACATAGAGAAGTGGGCCAAGCGAAGAGTAGACATAGCTCTAGCACCGCTTGCCAAGACAAGCTGCATCGCTTGTCCCGCATGGGTCTCCATGCTGGGCTGTGGAGCAAACACATCGAAACCACCGGACAACCACCAGCTGGCAATCCAACCCTCTGGAAAACCTGGACCTAGAATGGAGAAGGAAGAAGGGAGGAGAAGCCGACGGCGCCATCGGACGGCCATGCAGGTTGCCCCTACTCCGCCAAGCAACCCCCTTTGTTGCCGCCGCCATAGGGGACCCGGCCTCGCTGGATCCCATCGGGGATGTGCCGGATCTAGACATTGTGGGGCCAGATCTGGCCATCCCCTCATCGCCTTCACCACCATCGCAGCTGCTACTGCAACAGGGGATCCCGCCTCTCACGTCGGAGAGATGCCCGGATCCCGCCGGGAATACTCCCGATATGGACCTTGCATGGCTAGATCCGGCTGTACCCCTCGCCGCCTTCTCCACCACCGCTGGCCCGGGAGGTGGGAGGCACCACCAGTGCCAGCGGAAAGGCGAGCCGGACGCGGGGAGGAGACGCAGGCTTGGGGGTGATGTCTCTCGAGCTACCTATGAACTGGAAAAAAGAGGAAGGGCAAAAGAGAGGGAGGGATGAAGGAGAAGGGAGGAAAGGGTGAACTTGAGGCAGCCTTAATTGAGTGGGTGTTGATGTCGTCACTCTAGCACGTACATATCCTCACATCTACAACAGATCTTCTGTGACGGGTCAAAGAGAGCTGTTACAAATGTTTGTAATTGTAATGGATGGATTTGATGGCCATTAGAGATAACCAAGATGACCAACATTCGTCACTGATATACACCTATGTTACGACTCATTAGGACGAGCCATTACCCGTCCAATCATCGGTAAACTTAATGGCTCCTAATTTAGAGTCGTTACAGATAGTTTAGCTCAAGCTCTAAACAACTTCACCATATTGACTAAGTCCCAGCTCCTTGCCTCTCCTCCGCCACTCCTCGGCCTCTCCACTCAGCATCTAAAAGAAGTCTCTCCACTCGCCGCTCCTCCCAACGAACCGTTATCCACACCGCCAGAGAGGAAGAAAGCTAGTGGCGACGGGCAAAAACCATCATGCTCTCGAGCTCTACACTATTGAGGATGGCCAAATTGTCGATGAGTGATTCTCGTGGACCGGATGAATCGAGTATTGAGGTACGTTGGAACGAGGGTGTAGATAGTACGACATCAAGTAGACAAAAGACAACGATTATACTGGTTCAGGTCCCTTGTCAGGTAATAGCCCTAGTCCAGTTTATATGTGATTGATGATGAGGAACCACATATTAAAAAGAAAGTAGACGAAACAGATGATGTCGATAATATCGTAGTCGATGAGTTAGACGAGATCTTCCGGCGATTTGGCTCCGCGTACTCTGGCTTTGTAAGCTATGGTGGGTGTGTTGGCGATGAAATTCGATGCCTTGCACCCCTCCCTGGGGGTCCCTTTTATACCGTGGATCATCTTGACCCCCAAGTAAGACTAGGGAATATTTGATCTTGTACGGTATAACAGAAACTCTATCCCTTCCGAGTAGGGCTTTGGAAATCGCTTGACTCGTAGAGATATTTTCCGTAATTTGAACGAATTCCAAATGGTGTATATGAAAACGATCCGTGTACGTGAAGGTATACCATATCGGTGTATTCCACAAGTCGTGGGATAGAAGGTATGCCTTATCCGTAACCCTGACACAAATCTAGCAGCGGTAGTAGCTTGGTAATGATAGCAGCAACGGCAGGCCTCGGTAACAGTGAATCTGGCATCGACCAGCTTCAGGAGTGTGGATGCGATGCTAGCGGGCCCTCGAGAAGGGCGGATCCATTGCCGGCTAGCCTCGGAACTTGGATCCGGAAGTAGTGGGCATGGCAAGTGGTGGTTTCGGTAGGGATGGCGGACAGCAACGATGCCAGCCGAGGAGGTGGTGGATCCAACAACTCCCTGTGCAAGCTCCATCTGCCACTGCTGCTCCCTCTCACCCTTTCCCTAGGCAGACAACGACGATGGTGGACCAATCGTGTAGCCAGATCTGGCTGAGGTGTCACCTTTGTCTTCCCTGATGGCACCGCTCGTCATCCTGCTCCCTAGCTCCTTCAAAAACAACAAGGACAATGGCTAGCGAGCACAACTGGGACTGTTAAAGGCATGTCACAAGGGCCTTCGGCCTAAGGTTAAATTGTTTGTAATTACCCTCATAAGTGTTCCTATCATAAGAGTATCTATGTAAATTCCCCTGTGCCTAATAACCCTAAGGCGCATGAGTTTGTACTAAGCCTATAAATAAACCCCAAGGGATATGTAATGGTGGGATCCTCAAAAGTTTAATACCAATATACAGTTTTACTTTTTCACAGAGTGAACCACGTCCTTCGACAAATACAGCTGTCATTCGACAACATGGACAGATCACGGCGATGACACACAGTGATGAGCGGGGATGGTGATGCGCTGGGGCTCATTTTTCCTTTTGTTTTTCCTTTCGTTTCCTGTAAGTGATGGCTCCTCTTTTCAAGCCACTATAGATGCGAGACATATGTAACAGGTTGGAAGTCATCGTTACAGATGATTGGCCATGTTAACGAACAATTCTCTAGAACGGCTGGCTGGGCCATTAGAGCAGCTACAATAGCAGGCTATAAGCCAGCTATAAACATATTTTAAAGAGATAAAGGAAGAGAGAGAAGAGTAGCGGGCTATAGATCTGTAGCCAGCTGCAGCACGGATTACAAGACGTAAGGTATGTATGATAGGTGTGATCAGATATTAATAGTATAGTAAGCAACTATTGTATGAATTGGCTATTATATTGGCTATAGATGATTTGGAGTTAATAGTTGGTTATACTATTAAGGCCCTCTTTGTTTAGGCTTATAAGCCAACTTATAAGTCGAAAAGTCTAAGCCTAAACAAACAAGCAGCTTTTCCGTTTGGCTTTTTTGAAGCCATAAGCCACTCTAACACTATTAAGCCAAAAGCTAGGTTGGAGAAGCTTTTTTGGCTTATGTGAGGTAGATGTATGACTCAACTACTAAACTTAGGACATTAAATCCACCGGCTTATAAATCATATAAGCCAATAAGCTGACTTAAAAGTCTAGGCCAATAAGCCTAAGCCTAAACAAAGAGGGCCTAAACTTGCTCTTACTGTTGTGAGTTTGGAGCCATCGCAGTTAACTCAATCTGTGTTTGTTCTTCGGGTAATTTGGAACCATGCCATTATAATTTTACAAAGTTTAAGATATGCTATCGGTATCTCAATGACATGTAGGACCCACATGAGTCAATGACATGTGGGTCAAGATGATATATATCAAATTTTGTAAAATTATAATGGCATGGTTCAAATTTTCGCTTGTTCTAATGGCGTGGATACTAAGAGTGCGGTGGTGGTCTTTATGTCCATATGGGTGTAAGTGGATAACTCGTAAACCTATTTATTGATCAAAATAAATACACGGTTTATTTTGAAATATAAGTGGGTTGACGGATTCGCCCTCAGGGAGGCATATTGCGGCAGTGATGAGCGGTGGAGCTGCGAGTCATTGCCGGTGTCGTGCAAGGCTTTTCCTCTTGCTCCTTCAACCTTTGCTTTGCAGTCTCAGTCGTCCTAGTGTATTCATTAAAGCTCTAAACGTATTATTCCCCTCTTTTTCTTTTTTAACCGAACACCCTCATAGGTTGCAGAAAAAGCTCAAGAGACAGTGCTTTGTAGCGTTAAATTTTTTTTTCTTACTGGACAATGCAAGGATTTCTAAAATCCTATCGCGCCGTGTGGAGTATCTACTCGTTTTCCGATACATTTGCCACCAACTTTTTGCAAATTCGAATTTGCACCTTCCTACCCGTGCGGCTCGAGGGCTAAATAAATGGGAACGAAAAAAACGAAAAATTAATTGAATTCGAACAAATTTTGACCAAGTTCAAAAAATTCTGGCGGAATAGTTTCGTCATGGCCTCATGGGGGTTCGCAAATTAATTTTGAACCCTGTTTGCCACCCCATCGCATGGCTTTATCTAAACTAATATATCATCTTGCCCAGCTTTGGTTAATATATCATAGTGCAACAAGTATAAATTCCTTCGAAAAAAACTATATGCAGCTTAATTAGTATATATCCTTGATATCTTTATTTATTTGGATTTGGAACGCCTGGTGGCACAGAAAGGTTCTAATTTACGCAGTGAATCAGCAGGCAAAAAAACATGCAGATGACAACTGAATGATTTAATATTCGAGCATCATTGATCTTTGTCCTTTCTTTAGTGAAAAGCCCTCTCTAGCTACGGCCAAAAAGAGTGAAAAATGTTGGACAAAACAATATAATAAACTCAAGAGATGTGCGCATATGGTATATACACTACTAGAAAAACGGTTTTTAGCAACGTTGGCCCTTTATTTTTCCAGACGGATATGACCATCAGACCCAAATGTCCGCCTAGAAAAATATAAACTGGGTGAATTTTCGTCATCCACCTGCGAAAATCGATTTTCCCAGGCGGACCACTTAAACGATCCGCCTACGAAAATACCTTAATTTTTCCAGACGGACCGCTTAAGTGGTCCGCGTGGAAAAATCGATTTTCGCAGGCAGAACCTTACGAGGTCCGCCTAAAAAAATCATACCTCCACCGAAAAATATCTAAGTCACAGACTCGTTCTCAACCTTATCTTGAAACCAACCCCTCCCCACCACTCACCCTCTCCTGTTATCTCCTCTCCCCACCACTCATCTTATCTTCAACTCAACACAGCAAGGCGGCGGCACAGGCGCAGCAGGCCGTCGGCGGCGGCGTCGGCGTCAACTCCGACGAGCGGCGGCGGCTCTAAGGAGGAGCGGTGTGGGCGCGATGAGTGGCAGCGTCGGCTCGCCTCCTCGCCGCCTCCGCCGGCCGCTTCCCCTCCTCGCCCCCTCCGCCGCCAGCCACGACGAGCGACGACGACGGTCCGCCTCCTCCGCTGCCGGCTTCCCTCCTCGCCGCCTCCGGCCGCCGGCCGCTTCCCCTCCTCGCCCCCTCCGCCGCCGGCCACGACGAGCGATGACAATGGCTCTCCTCCTCCGCCGCCAGCTCCCCTCCTCGCCCCCTCCGCCGTCGACCACGACGAGCGACGACGACAGCTTGCCTCCTCCACCGCTGGCTTCCCTCCTCGCCGCCTCCGTCGGCCGCTTCACCTCCTCGCCCCCTCTGCCGCCGGCCACGACGAGAGACGACGGCGGCTCACATCCTCCGCCGCTGGCTTCCCTCCTCGCCACCTCCGCCACCGGCCACGACGAGACGCGCCTCCTCCACTGCCGGCTTCCCTCCTCGCTGCCTCCGCCACCGGCCATGACGGACGACGACAGCGGCGGCGCGACGACGACGATGACACCGCCGCATGTGGAGACGCGGCGGCGGTGCGGCTCGGCCTAGCCGGAGGGTGAGGCCGGCGGCGGCGCCCGTGGGTGGTTTTTTCTTTATTTTATTTTATTTTATTTTTCTGAGATGATTTTCGCAGGCGGGCCACAGACCCGCCTGCGAAAATGGTCTATTTTCGCAGGCGACAAGGTAGAGGCGGTCCTTCCTCCCGTCTGCGAAAATTGTTTTGGGCCGCCTGGAAAAATATTTTTTCTAGTAGTGATAACATATACTCCCTTCGTTTTTTTAATAGATGACGCCGTTGACTTTTTCTCACATGTTTGACCATTCGTCTTATTCAAAAATTTTACGTAATTATAATTTATTTTGTTATGAGTTGTTTTATCACTCATAGTACTTTAAGTGTGATTTATATCTTATACATTTGTATAAAATTTTTGAATAAGACGAATGGTCAAATATGTGAGAAAAAGTCAATGGCGTCATCTATTAAAAAACGGAGGTAGTATAAAGCAGCAACACAACACTTTCTACAGAGAAATAATTGAACACTAGATCGGTAGTGGTTCTGTCAATTTTGTAACTAGAGCAAAAAAAAATTTTAATTAACGACATGCGCGTAATGTCTCCTAACCACTACCCCAGCAAAGATGTTATTTTGATTGATATATGAAGAAATAAGATTCCGAGACGTTAGTGTGTGATGTATTTGTGTCGCTTTGCATCTGTGGGTGATGCATATGCATTGTCATGCGCCCGTTTTAGGAGGTCTTTGCATTTGTTAGCTACGTCTTCCTCCTGTTTTTAATGTATCACGCCATTGACTTAAGTTTGAGTGTTTGATTGCTCGTTTTGTTAGAAATACATATGTTACCATGTTTTGTTATGGTTTGTGTTATAATTAGAGGTTAATTTTTATTTTCATATTTGTAGAAATATTTTAGATAAGACCAATAATTAAGCGCATGCATGTTTAAAAGTTACCAGCGTTTAAGAAAACAAAAGGAAGTACTTATAGATGCATTAATTAGCTAGTTTGAAACCGTACAACCTTGAATTTATATTTGTGAAAACATGTGTCACGATTATGGAATACTGGAATTGCTTCATATCTATTTCTACTATAAGTAATTTGTTTTAACCTGGATAAAGGGTTTTTTAAATACTAGCACGATAATTTCCAAAGCACCATATTATTGGTTATATTTTGACAAATATTTATAATTTTGAGTTTGTTTTTTTTCAATGCCTATTATTCATAATCAGATGAGACACCTTTACTAATTAATTAATTTAGACACCTTTACTAATTAATTTAGAGAATGAATCTATTTTCCCAAACTTATTTACAATAACTAATTTATTGAAGTATACTTTATAGTCACATCAATAGGGTGTGTGACATACGTCCATCAAATTATGCCTGATGTGTTGGAATTTTTCAACTATAAGAAAATATATCATGAATAGTTTATTGCGCATGTTACTTGATTGTTTATTTGTTATCAAAACAATTTGACACAGATCTACTTAAAAAATACACAATTAAATTGTGTTGTTTTAATTTATTTTACATATGTAGATTTAAATTAGCATTGCATAGTCGTGAAGTGATATTTGACACCTAAAATATGATGTGAAATTTTTTAAAATTGGAAAAAGTACGAATTACCCCATAAATCCGAAAACCAGACATCTTTCACCCTCAACTATTAGTACCTAATGAATAACCCCCTAACTCAACCCGGAGTGGTTTTGTTCCTATATGACATTCCAGTAAGCATTTTTTAGAAAATAAAATAGGTGGGACCTACTAATCACACTCTCTACCCTCTCTATCTCCACTCTCCCCTCTCTCTCCCTCATTTCCTCAATCCCATTCCCTAACCTCTCTCTCTTATCCCTCCCCTTGCTGCATGGGGCGGCCGGCAGGCGTGTTGCCGTCCCGCCGCTGTTATCCTCCTTCGACTATTCCACCGCTCTTGCTCTCTTTATTGATCCACCTTGTTTTTCTTGATTGGTGCTTTTTGTCTCGTCAGGAGAGAGGCATTGGTTGTAGGGATCGATTAAGAACCGTGGTGGGATGGCATGCTGTGGTAGATGGAGCCACGATTGCATTTGTTGGGGGATTTCTCAATGGCAGGGGCACAGCCAAACCTGGCCATGGAGGACCAGCACAGGTCCTCGCCTCCAGCGGCCGTCACGTGATGATGAGATGTGTTGGAAGGGATGGAGATGATGGCCTCCATCGAAGTGAGCATGTGGTGGCCGAGTTAGCTGAGGAGGAGAAGCCTTCACCGCTCAACGCCCTCAACCGCCTCCGCCTCTCGAGCTCCTTCGCCCCACTGCTATTGTCATCTTCACGCGCCGTTGGGGGTAGAGGAGAAGCCGCACGGCCGTCAAGGAGGCACGCACCAGTAGATGCCGAGGAGGAGCCACCTCCGCCACTCACCACTCGAGCTCCTTTGCCCCGCCGATCATCGCCCCTAGCCTTGTCGATTGACAGACGTGGAGGGAGAAGAAAGAGAGTGGGGTGAGGGGTGAGGGGTGAGGGGTGAGGGAGAGATATGATAGGTGGGTCCCACCAAATTGTTTTCGAAGAAAATGTTAACTGGACTGTCACGTAGGACTAAAACCACTTCGGGTTGAGTCAGCGGGTAATTTGTCTAATATTAATGATAGTTGAAGATGAAAGATGTCTGACTTTCGGGTTTATGGGGGTAATTCAATCGACCATAATAGTTCAAGGTGTAATTTGTCCTTTTTTTTCCTTTAAAATATTATTATAACATTATTTATTATATGTTGACCTCACGTGACTAAATCACAAATTAGATATATAATTTTAAAATAATTTAAAGATAGGACAACTTATTTTTTTATTGTAGAAGATTTAGTTAACTATGTATATTTGCGTAAGTTTTTAGAGAATTTTATTTTATTTTTAAATAGTAGAAAAATCACCATCCATTTTTTTTCAATGGCACTATGTACATATGTTACGTAAGTTTTTTTTTTACTTTATCGGTTTTTATTGCAAGTATGTACGCAGGTTTTCTTTTCTTCCGTGAACAATAGGTATGTTTCGTTGATTATTTTCCAGTTACGTAAGTACGTACACGAAGTACACGAAGTACTTATGTTTGGTTTCTTTTTTCCGGCCCAAATTGTACATAAGAAAATTATTACTTTTTAAAATCAATACATCTAATCTAATAATAAAAAATATTGGGTCCACCAATTTAAGAGAAAATCAACGGTGAGATTAGACCGTGCCATGTGACGGGCAGTGTTTGTAAGAGTGCCACGTGGTGGCTTGAGAGCGTTTATAGGAAGTTTAATGGACTTTTACTATATAATAAATAGATTAATTAAAACTAATTTTATGATTGAAACGCTGCTAATTTTTCATGTAAACTTTGTCAAACTTAATAGTTAAAAAAAGTCAAAACAAATTATAATATGAAACAGAAAGAGTTTAATTAGGTGAATTTGAGTAGGAAGGAAGCAGCGGTGCAAGTGTTTGGCGTCTCTAAGAGTTTCCTGTTATTTGATCATTAGTTTTGGGCTTTTGTCTATAGCGAGACGTGCATGGATGATAAACATAAACTGCGGTATAATTAGCTAGTGATTTGAGCAAAATGATATTCAATGATCCATGGACGACGAATAAAAACGTAGTGCATACCAGGAGGCTGAAGCCGGTGACGGTGGTGAAGGAGTTGGCCATGGAAGCGCCGGCGAGGGGGAGCTCGCCGAGGTGGCCGACGAACATGACGGAGATCATCTGGATGACGTACCGCAGCAGCGCGCCGGCGACGAGCGGCCAGGCCAGCCACAGCTGCTTCTTCACCTCCTCCCGCACCCCCAAGCCGGCCTCACCGTCGTCGTCCTCATCTCCGGCGACAACTACGGGGGCTTCCTCCGCCGCGCTCGCCTTCTTGATCACCGTGTTCTCCGGCGGCGTCTTCGTCTCTCCGAGCTCACTGGCTATGCTTGTGGTACTAGTGTCCATGTCAGAGACAGAGTGAGGGAGTGTGTGTGTGTGTTTTTTTGGGGGTGTGGAGAATCAGTGAATCAGTAGCAGGGGGCGGCGCGCGGCGGCAGCGTGGGCCAACACGGAAGAGAGAGATGAGATAGTATGTGTCAGCTGTCGCTCTGCAGCTGCATGGAGTGGAGTTTGGGTATAGATTGCTGCTGCTGTTGCTGCTGCGTCAGCTCGCAGTAGCTAGCTGGCTGGCTCGGTGTCAGTGCGCGGCCTTGCCAGAGTTGGACAACGGGGTGGGTAGCCCTTCTCTCCCATCTTTTATCTTTTTAAAATATATTTATAGCTGGTTTATAACTTGCTATTATACAGTATAGCCCACTACTAACTCCAATTTATTTATAGCCAATCTAATAGTCAATTCATATAATAGATGCTTACTATACTATTAATATATAGTCTTATTATCATACACACATTGCGTCTTGAAATCTGTGGTGCAGCTGGCTACAAATATGTAGCCCGCTGCTCTTCTCTCTCATCTTTTATCTCATTAAAATATGTTTATAGCTAGTTAATAGTCTGCTATTGTACATGCTCTGATAGGGAGCAAGCTCCCATGGCTCCAAAGTTTAACATGCTAGCTAAAACCTTAAGAGCAAGTCTAATAAGTGACGATTAGCCATATCACTACTATAAAAATGATTTTCCTGTACAAGGAGCTCTTTGAATTGTGTACGGACCATTTTCACGCGCGTCTGCAAAAATCGGCCTCCTATTTTCACGTGTGGACCCTTAAGACGCCCGCACGTGAAAATTGATTTTCAAGTACGGGCCTCTTAAATAGGGATGAAAACGAATCGAATACAGTCAGAAACTAGCTCTATCATATTTGTTTTCATAATTTTTTTTGAAATCGAAATCGAAATCGGAAACCCGGATATGAAAACAGAATCGAATATTATCGAATACAAATACGGAGCGAATACGAAGCAAAACGAATACGGTGACGAATATTAATTGGAATATAAAAACCCCTCACTACTGCACAAACGATTTTTGTGTACGAGGCTATTATTTTTGCAAACAGACTACAACTTGTCGCCTCTGGAAAAATCGAGCGGCATTTTCACATACGGCAACATTTTCGCATACGGCTCCTTAAGATGTCCTATGGAAAAATCAATTTTTTCATACGGGCATCTTAAAGAGCCGTATGCGAAAATAAAATTTAAAATTAGTTTATCTCACTCATATGAACTCTAAAATTGGATGATTCTTTTTTCTAAATGTTTCTAAAATCATGGTTTATCATGTTGTTATGTTCTTATTTCTTATTGCTATTATTTTAGCCATCTTTTATTGTTACTTTGTTTTCTCAATTAAAAATTTGAATTTCAAAACTTCAAATAATGTTTTGAAGCAGTAAATAATTTCAGCTTGTTGGACGATATTTTTACTAGAAATTCATAGAAAAATAATATATTATTGAGTAATAATTTTATATGAGAATATTATTCGTATCCCAGATTTACTAAATACATGAGGAACGTCTTTATGATTGGTGGGCCCCGAAACTTCAAATATCACAATATCCGAATATATTTGATATTGGACTCGTTTCGTTCTATATTTTGAGTGGAGACCATAAGTTCAAACGGATCTTAAATCGAATGCATAATTCAAAGGATTCGAGCTGTTAAAGAAAAAGAAATCGACTAGTGCTATAGCGTTACATTGGTTTGCTGCCAATATGACAAGTGGCCAGGGGGCATATATATACCGTGATTATCTCAGTCTGGAAATTAGTCACGGCAAAGGCGTCAAGTACGTGGGACCCACTATCATTAGCACCACTAATCACATGATCATCTAATCAGCAGAACACATATTTTATCTTGAATAACTCGGTACATTAACGTGCTTGTGCGCTGCCTTATCCAAGGAAATTAACGCGTGATCTTGTTGGCTTGTACTGGAAGTTCGGAACAGATCAGGCAGATCGTTGCCGCAGCCGCTGCCTATATAAGGAGCAGATCCCATCTAGAGCCGAGCACGCGGAAGACAGCCACACCAGACACCCAACTATTATTTTCTTGGCTCTATCTCAGATCGCTGGTAGTTTAGAATCATCAGAAGACAAAGCCTGCCGGCGCAGGCTAGCGTCCTTCGTCAAGCCGCTTCATCATTGACAACATACTTCGTCAACACATTTGCGCTGAATGGTGAGCACATTAATTTTCTAAATTAAACATGGTAGATGTATGGTACTCGTTGAAGATTGGAACGTCTATATGTTCTTAATCTATCTCGATGATTAAAATCAGATCGATGAGAGCCAAAACACGGCTATGATCAGACTGCATTTGCCATTAGGTTGGTTCGGCCCTCATTGACGATTGGATCATTTAAGTGCTATTTGATATTTTCTATGACTAAAACTAGACGTCTGGCCCTTATTGGAGAACGGATTGTTTGTCAGTTACTATGGTACCAATAGCAATGGTACTAGATATGTTTGGCCCTCATTGGCGATCGGACTGTCTAGGCACTGTTTTCATAATTAAACTGGTGATTCCCCGCACTTTGCTGCGGAAATTCCTAAGTAACTTTTAATATTTTTTAATAATCAAGCTAAAAGTAAAAATTATATTAGTTATTAACAACAAATAAAACTGGTTTATCAAACTATGTTCAGAGAGAAATACATTTAGTAGCCTCTGTATAAGATTGTAGATGAAATATGATATCCCGCACTTTGATTATATGGATAAATATATGTTAATTATTATAAAAATGATGGATATATATATACCTAATTAAAAAATACGCAAGGTTTCCGTAAAAAAAATTTCGTCCGTCCCTTTTTTTTTTCCGATTCAGTTTTTCCCGTGATTTTTTGCTTCATTTTTTCGCTGTTTTCCCTTTTCTTTTCCGATTCGGTTTATTTTCGTATTTTTTTGTCCGTCTCTTTATTTTTTTTGCCCGATTAAATTTTTCCCATGACTTCTAGCTCCGTTTTTTCCGCTGTTTTTCTTTTTTTTCGATTCGTTTTTTTCATGTTTTTTTGTTGTTTTGTTCATCCGATTTTTATCTATTCCAATCTATTGCAGACTTGCACTTCAATCTACTTCCTCTTGTTCTTTCTCCTCTCATTGGTGTAAAAATCGATACCCCACTCCACTCTTATTATTTTTCTCATGATTTCCTCTTTTAATTCACTAGATTTAATCTCATTTGTTGATCCATAATCGTCTAATATTTTTTATATTTATTATAATTTCTGTTTACCCGCGCTTCATTTTTTCCGCTGTTTTCCTTTTTTTTTTCGATTCGTTTTTTTTCGTATTTTTTTGTCCGTCTCTTTATTTTTTGCCCGATTAAATTTTTCCCGTGACTTGTCGCTCCGTTTTTTTCGCTGTTTTTCTTTTTTTTTCCGATTCGTTTTTTCGTGTGTTTTGTTGTTTTGTTCATCCGGTTTTTATCTCATCCAATCTGTTGCACACTTGCACTTCAATCTACTTTTTCTCCTCTCATTGATTGCAAAAAATCGATACCCCACTCCACTCTTATTATTTTTCTCACGATTTCCTCTTTAAATTCACTAGATTTAATCTTATTTGTTGATCCGTAATCGTCTAATATTTTTTATATTTATTATAATTTCTGTTTACCCGTTGCAACGTACGGATTTTTCATATCGTCACATCCTTTTCACCCGCGATTCTTCGTCCCGCCCGCGTTATCCGATTTCTTCCCACCGCACACGAGTATCACGCACAAAAAATACCCCACACCGATTCCTACTCCAGTTTGCCACAAGCCCAAATTAAGATAGATGAGGCACTTCAATATTTAAGATTGGAAACAGTAAGACTAGAGAAAAAAATAAACGAAATTGAAGGGGAAAAAAGACTAAAGTAAACAATAAAATCAAAAGAGAAATCCAATAAAACACGCATGGATTCACAGCCGATTCGTCTCAAATTCACCTCATCGGGCAGCCAATTCATCACAGATTCAATCACAAGAAAAGAGAAAATAAAAAAGAGGATAAAAAGATCAATCCAATAAACCACCCACAGATTCGCAGCCGATTCATCACAGACTCGCCTTGTCGGGCAACCGATTCATCACAGATTCAATCACAAAAAAGGGGAAAATCAAAATCAAAAGGAGGAAAAAACTGCCCAAAAAAAATCTCTAAAAACATTCATCACAAAAAGAAAATCACAAGGAGGGGGATGGAGGAGCCTCAGCGAGCCCACCACCGCCACCCGCGTCCGCTCTCGTCGCCGTCGTGTCCGCCGCTGTAGCACCCGCTCCAACTGCTGCCTGCTCCTGTGCCGGCCCAACACCGGAAGAGGGGGATGGAGAGGAGGTCGTTGCCGCTGCCGGCGAAGGGGGCCGCCGCCACAAGGAGAGGTGGATGGGGTTGAGCTGGTGGCCGACCGGAGCAGCCCACCCTCCGATTCGCCCACCATCTTCATCTCCACCTCCCGCGAATCGGAGGTGGAGATGAAGCACCCGCAGCGGCAGCAGTAGAGGAGGTCGTCGCACGGGGGGAGGTCAGTGCCTGAGTGGAGCGTCGAAGCGGATCGAGGAGGAGGAGGAGGAAGGAGAGGGGCGAGCTTGGGAGGGGAGGAGGACGGACAGACGGAGGGAGAGGGGGAAGAGAACATACCGCTGTATTTTTGTTCGTATAGAACTGGACAAAGGCACTCTGGATTAGGAGGATGCTGCTCTGGTGGATGGATAAGGACCACGGGTTGCAAAGCACTGTAGCAACTGTATGGACTATAGAGAATGCTGTTGCGATTGATCGATCTGGACCATTGATGAAAATGCATGCAGGCTATGTTTAGTTTTCTTTAAACTTCTAAAAATTCCGTCACATCAAATATTTGGTACATGTATAGAGCATTAAATGTGGACGAAAAAAACCAATTGCATATTTTGCATGTAAATTACGAGACTAATCTTTTGAGCCTAATTACGCCATGATTTGATAATGTGGTGTTATAGTAAACATTTGCTAATAACGGATTAATTAGCCTTAATAGATTCGTCTCGCAGTTTATAGGCGGAATCTGTAATTTGTTTTGTTATTAATCTACATTTAATACTTCAAATGTGTGTCCGTATACTTAGATTTTTTTTTAAAAAAAAGGAACTAAACACGGCCGCAGTCCTCGCTTGAGCTGCATATTGCAGCTGTTAGGCGTTCACAGTGCACGGATGTCGCGTTCTGTCCCGAGCAGCTACGTTGAAGATTCATCGCCACGCACATGCCTGTTGTTCCCAACTGAAAACCACGGAGCCAAGTAAAGCTAAATGTTCTTCATCAGAATTTGACAGGCGTGGGGTGAAGGGCAAGTGACGCATTGGGAGGGGCGTGGCCCCGCGCGACGCCCCCACACCCGTGTGACGGCGGAAGCGGCATCATAGGGAGAAGAAGGGAAGATGGTACGGCGGTGGCCTAGGGCAGAGAGGGGAAGATGTTGGCGGCGGAGGAAGAGGCGGCGACAGATCCAGCACCTAACCTCATTGTCATCGTCGTTCCGTGCTGCCTTAGAGCGTAGCAGCGACAAATCAGCCGTGTCGCCAGAACTCCCGTCGCGCCGTCTATCGTGGACGCACCGCCGAGCCCCGCTGCTCCCCGTTCACGCGCCGTCCACCGGTCGGAGGAGGAGGAGAGGTGGACTCCCACCCACCGCTTGGGCCACAACACCGCCGCTCCACTCCACTCACCGTTGGTCGAAGGAGGAGAGGTGGACTCCCGGGCACCGCTTGGGCCACGCTGCCAGAGCTCCGCTCCGCTCGCTGGCGGTTGGAGGAGGAGAGGTGGATTCCTGTTGCAGCTCGGGCCGCTCTGTGCTGCTCACCGTCTGTCGTAGAAGGAGGAGGGGAGATGGAACCCCGCCCACCACTGATGCCGCTTAGGCCACGTTGCCGCCGCTCCGCTCCACTTGGCCATCACCCTTCCACTCGCATTGCTTCCTCATGTGAGTCGACATATGACTTTGGAAACCAGATCGCACGCTTGCAACGCGAGAGTTGACAGCTTAAGAAAGCACGCGTCACCACTATGAGATTGAGTAAATATGCAAAAGTAATCTTATCTGTCGTGATTATCATTAGTTTTATAATAAACTTACCTATTTTAAATATAGATTTTTTTGTTAATCATACAAATTTTCGTCCATCTATTCTTGCGTGAAAGTAACCTAATGCATTCACCGTTTGTTCCTTCCATAGTACAATCGTTACGCTAACGTGTTAGGAACATCGTTCATATCATACACGTACACGTGGAATAATTGTCTAAACAAAAAGAAAACCGTTGTGATTATTATTGTCAGATTAGACCGCTTAAAAAATCATTCAGTTAAACATTATCCAACGCGGCATTATCCGGTGCAACGCACGGGCATTTTGCTATATATATATATATATATACATATACATATATATATATGTGTATATATATATATATATATATATATAGTAAATTGTTTGGTGCTCCATGGTGCCCGGGCACCATTGTTGAAATTGAGTATATACCCAATTCAAATGAGTATGAAACTTTTTCAATTACTTAGGTATTAACATTAACTACTTTACTAACTAGTTCAAAGCAAGTTTGAACTGAATTTGAACTTGTTTTTGTTAGATTTTGATATATGTATGTATATATTTATATATATGTATGTATATATATGTATGTATATATATATATGTATATATATTTATATATGTATATATATATATATATATATATATATATATGTATGCATATAGTATATATACATATATATATATATATACTATATACATATATATATATATATATATATATATATATATATATATATATATATATATATATATATATATATATGTATATATACATATGTATATAGATATATATGTATATATATGTATATGTATGTATATGGATATATATGTATGTATATGTATATGTATGTATATATATATGTATGTATACACATATATATATATATACACACACATATATGTATATATATACATACATGTATGTATATATGTATGTATGTATATATATATATGTACATATATACATACATATATGTATGTATGTATATACATATATATATGTATGTATGTATATACATACATATATGTATGTATATACATACATATATGTATGTATATACATACATATATGTATGTATGTATATATATATATGTTCAAAATATTGTAAAAAATAATGTGTGTGTGTGTATGTATATATATATATGTATATATATATACATGTATATATATATATATATATATATATATATATATATATATATATATATATATATATATATATGTATGTATATATATATATATATGTATGTATGTATATATCTATATACATGTATGTATATACATGTAGATATATATATACATGTATATGTATGTATGTGTATGTATGTATATGTATGTATGTATGTGTATGTATGTGTATGTATGTATATGTATGTACATATATATATATATGTATATATGTATCTATATATATATATATATATATGATATATGTATATATATATATATATGTTCAAAATATTGTAAAAAATAATGTGAAGGAAGATGATTGGATGTTGATTTGTAAAATTCAATGTATTGTAAATGATGTTGCATGCTTGCATAAGTTTTGTATGTAATTATTGCTAGTGGATGATGAGGTGGCATGTTTGCATGTCGAGATTTAGAATTAGTGGGTTATAACTTTATAGTAAGATAGGATATATTTTGACCCATGCATATGCACGGTAGCTGTTCTTGACTCATGCATACGCCAACTACGAAGACGTTGCATCTGAGACTGATGAGGCCGGGTCACCGCTTGATTTTTCGTTTCAGGATTTATAAATTATTTAATAAATTATTCTTAGTATTTATATTAAATGTTCGTTAATTTAAGTGAAGTTAAATGAGGGAAATAAAATTTCCTAAACATAAAGCATGGCTGGATTTAATTTTTATTAAATTCTCCATGATTAATTATACTATCTGGAATTTTCTCGGATTTTTCAAAGCTTAATTACTAATTTTAATCATACAAAGCACATTTCAGTAATTATTCGCATAATAAATTAATCATTAAATGATTTGGATATAGTTTTTTAAAACACTTTGAGTGGACAAGTATTTTCAGGATTTTTCTGAGTATTGAAAGTATTTTTAACAATTTAAAGATCATTTTAGTGATTAATTTAAATGGAAACGTAATTAAAATTCCCTTTTCCTCTTCGGGCCGAAACAGGAAAAAATCAATTTCAGTCTTCGGCCCATTCTTCCTCTTTGCCCGCTTCCTGTCCCCTTCTTTTCCGAAGAAGTCTATTACTTGTCCCTCCCCTCTTTTTCTTTTAGCCCAGTCAAAAGTCTGTTTCACCTCCCTGTCGCTACAGTACTCCTTCTTCAACCTCTGGACAGAGCCCGAGCTCCTGTTCCCGTGCAGCTCGACGCCGTCGTTTCCTCCGCCAAATCCGCTCCATCGCGTGCCCCGTTACCGAAATTTGCTGAGGGGAAATATTATCCTTATCCTCCTCTCCCGTTTCCCTAAGGAATCGGATTTTATCCTCTGGAATTGAGTTCAAATCGACCGGATTAAACCTTATCTCTATCCCGCCAAACCCTAGCTTTTCCCGGCGCCGCCACGATCGTGTTGGGCTCGATCTCTCCCTCCCGTGCAGCCCCCTCCCTCTCCTCTATCGGCCGCCACCTCTCCCTCTCTCCACCGTTGCCGGAAACCCTCTCCCCGCAGCCGCCTTCTCTCTCCGCTGCCGGCAGCCACTCCAGCCGCCGTGCGCGTCGCCTTGGTTGCCGTCGTCCGGCGCCGCCACTTCCTTCGGCACCGCAGCGACAAGAGCAAGTCCGCAGCCACCTCCGCGAAGCCGCAAGCCATCGGAACACCCTCGTCGTCCTGAAGCCGACGATCTGTTCCATCTTCAGCCGAGTCGCGTCGCCGTTGCCGTCTTCACTGGTCGTCGCTGTTTCCTCCTTCGGCATCACAGCACCAAGACGAAGCCCGGCCACCCCTTCGTTGCCGCCGCTCGTCCCCGGAAAGTCGTCGCCGCCGTGGACCCGACACTAGCCGCCTTTCGGAGCTCACCGCCGGTCTCTCCCGCCGCTGCTCGTCGTCGTTGTTGCGTCGGAAAGGATCATCTCGATCTCCTCTTCGCGTTGGTGCCCTCGTTTGGCCCGGCCGAGTCCTCTAGCGTCGGTGATCTTGCGATCCTGTGCCGTGCCGGCGAAGACTGATGCCGATGTCATAAAGTCCATTTTTTTTCTAAAAATAAATCTTAATTGCGTCATAAATCGTAATAGTTTTCTGTTTTAGGTTGAAAGTAGATTAATCTTAGAAAATTCATAACTAAATCATCGTAACTCGGAATTAAGTGATTCATGTCTCTAAATTCATCTAAAATCATGATCAACATATTTGTTTACTTTTTATGTCCTGTTTATTTGGAGTTTCTTAGGGTTTTCCTCGTTTTGCGTAATAGCTTGTCATTTTCGTCGTTTCGAAGGTTCGCGAGTGCGCCGGAAGTATTGCAGAAGACTAATTGAAGACCGATTATTGCGAGGCAAGTCACACAGATCCTAAACACAATCCTTTGAGCATGTTGATCCTATATATAAATTCTGTATTTATTTCAAATGTGCATTTATTTTCGAATGTCACCAGGTGGTGTGAACCTTTTGCTTTGTTATGGCCACTTTGCATTGATTACACTATTCCTTGATACCTTGGGTTATAATTTGACTAGTTGGACTTATATATTGGTTAAACTAGATGTTAGATATAATTGCTTAGCCATACTTAGAAACATTTGCACATGATTGGGATAACTAATGTTTCACTATTAATTAATGAGGAATATTTAATGGTAGCTCACGATGGTCAATTGTGATTGGTTAATTAATTAATTGCCAACTAAAACTTGATAATGGTGGGTTGTGAGCACATGGTTTTGATGGTCGTGCTCATGACATTTAAGGACCGGTTCGTGAGCTACTATTGTGAAACATTAACCGTGCCAACCTCAAACCAGAATAGGCAACAGCTGGACACTTTGTATAGCAAGGCTCATTGTGGAGAACTAGACTGAGAAGCGGTGACAAGTCCGTGGGGGTCGCTGGGCAGTCCATGCCTCTGGCTATTGACGTGGTGATTATGATACAGGAACGGCGCACTGCTTTGAGTTGAGTTATGCGAGGGGTCTTGTCACAATCACTTGCCATGGTGACGTGTCTGCGCGGGCACAGTGACATGATGGTGGGTAGTGTCTTGTGGGTACGGTGGTACATCTCTGGCCAGAGTAAAACTATTCGAATAGCCGTGCCTGCTGTTATGGGTGGGTCTAACAATGTTTTTCGTGATTAGTCTCACACCTCTCATAATAATTATTGATGCTATAACTAGTAATAATTTGCTTAGCTCTTGGTTTGGAATGGTACACTCCTGGTTTGGAGTTAGATCTGTACAGCCGGGTATGGTTGTTTAGGATGGTTGGGCTGGGTATGGTTGTTTAGGATGGTTGGGCCTGTGTAGCATAAGTGTGTTGTTCAGTGTTGATTAATATTGGTGATTAATTACTTTACCGTTTTACAATTCTCAAATGTTTACTAAATGCTGCTTTTGCAAATGAGCCCTATATTATGCCATCCTTTGGTACCCTTGTGCACTTGCATACTTGTTGTGTGGCTTGTGGAGTATTCCATGTACTCACCTTTCAATAATCAATCAAACATCAGTTGAAGAAAATGATCCAGAAGGAGGAGACGTTTGGCTTATATACTAGTTGAGCTGCCTGTGGGAGTGGAGCTGAAGCCATCGCTAGACCATTAATCCGCTGCTGTTTTATTTTCTTTTGTAAGTATGTAACGTTATTATTATGATGGATTTGTATATTAAATTGTCAGTTTGTGTACCTCGGTTGATTCGTAGACGAGGATTTTATGTACAAATAAGTTCGGAAATTACTAGTGAATTTCCGGGCGTGACAAGTTGGTATCAGAGCCATCTCGAATGTAGGATAAGCCAAATGGTAAGACCTTAAGGACAAATTTTCCGAAAACATGATTTGTGAAAATTTTCCTTTCTTCCTTCTCCAGAATTCTTTGCAAATTGTTTTATTGTTCTCTCCCCTTTCTTCCTTCAACTTGAATAGTTGTTATACTTATTGGAGAAACTCGAAGGCGTCAATGTTGTCTAATTATGGAAGTCAAGTGAATCGAGGAATATGAAGATGATGATCGAACTGAAGTGACGAGCTTTCGTGATGAGATGACTTTGAAGAATAGTTAGTAGGGTAGAGCGTTTGTTGCTTGCCTGTGTGTAGGTATGGTTGCATTCCAATCATTGGTGAAGTTCAGTGATGAGCGTGTAATTATACTAGGTTGCTTGCTTAATCAACTTAAACAATATAATGGTCTACACACACCAGATCAGTGGTAACCTGGTTAAGGTCTTGTCTTTAGTGTAACCCCTGTCCTTCTATCTTCTCAAATCTTCAATAGATGGTGAACACTCGCGCTAGTGGAAGTGGAAACAATAGCAATGAAGAGAACCCAAAAAAACCCTTGCCCAAGTGTTACCTCAACAAACCCAATTGATCAACCTGTTATTTCAACAAGTGTAGAACCAGCAAGGGAACAATAATGTTAATCCTCCGCCGCTCCAGAATAAGCTAGTTGATTTTCTTCGTGTGAGGCCACTTTCCTTCTCTAGCACCACTAACCCAGTGGAAGCAGGTGATTGGCTGCACACTATTGAGAAGAAGTTGGAACTGCTCCAGTGCACTAATCAGGAGAAAGTCGTGTTCGCTTCACGTCAGTTGCAAGGACCTGCTTTAGAATGGTGGGATCACTTCCGGATGAACAGAGTAGAAGGACAACCAATCACTTGGGTAGAGTTCACTGAAGAATTCACGAAGACACACATACCCGCAGGAGTGCTTGCTTTGAAGAAGCGAGAGTTCAGGACACTTAAGCAAAAGGATTGTACCGTGACAGAGTACCTTCATGAGTTCAACCGTCTAGCTCGCTATGCTCTAGAAGATGTGCGTACTGATGAAGAAAGGTATGAGAAGTTCTTGCAACCACAAAATCCATGTTTGATGAAGGCCAGGGTACATGACTGGGCACTGATGAGGCAAAGGTCATCCCGCTTCATCAAATTCCCTCCGCACACCGATGTGATGGTAGTGTAGTATGACTGGGTTTTGGCGAAACAAAGCCACCCGTTCCACATTCACTATATTCACTATCAAATCTGCACCAACCTCAACCTTCGCCGAGCAAATAATTTTGAAGATGACGATCACAAGTGCAGCTTAATCAGAGGTATACCATAGGCTCGTCCTATGGATGTAATTAACCGGTAGCCTCACTGCTAGGCACCGGGAATCAACGGACTGCACGCAATTTCCAGTCTAGATACCTTTCCATTAAGCATTGTCACGACTGCAAAAGGCGAACTCTTGCAGGAGCCCTATCTTGTATTTTGTAAAACATTCATGTTAATGAATCATGATTAATAAAATACATGGTTTCCCTATTTTCTGTGTGTTCGTTGTTTTGTTTTCATCAAACATAGCTGAAAAAGTCATGAACATAAAAGTTGTAGAACTCATCAAGACATACAACTTTTATTTTGGTCATTTCTTCATCTGACAAAGTGATAGTAACATTGTTCACAAAATTTACATATCTCTCTTATAGTTTATAAAACCAAATGAGAGATATGTAAATTTTGTGAACAATGTTACTATCACTTTGTCGGATGAAGAAATGACAAAAATAAAAGTTATAGACCTTGATGAGTCATACAACTTTGTTGTTGATGACTTTTTCAATTGAAATCATGTAGTATTTTAAAATTTTGTTTGAAGTTGTTATATTTTCCAATTCAAATTCAAACTGTTCAAAACAAAGTCATATAGAAAAATGACCAAAATAAAAGTTGTAGATCTTGATAAGTTATACAACTTTATTGTTGACAATTTTTCCATTTTAAATCATTTACCACCCGAAAAATTATTTGAATTTCTTATATTTTAAAATTCAAATCAAATTGTATATAGTTCAGTCAAACTCGGACGGAGAAATGGCCAAAATAAAGTTGGTAGATCTTAATGAGTACTACAACTTTGTTTTTGACGACGTTTTCATATGAGTTCATTTAGTATCATAAAAATCAATTCAAAATTCATCTTTGCTAGGAAGTCTGATTTGCCTCCTCTTCCCTCTCCACCACTTTAAAATTTCAGCAACCTTATCTTCTCTTCTCACTCAGACACTCAGTCCTCTCTCTCTCCACCATTATTTCTCCTCTTCTTCTCAGCACTTCTTTTTTCTTTCTCTCCACCATTATCTCTTCTCCACCATTAGTCCTCTCTCTCACCTCCTTTTCTCTCTCTCTCGGCAACCAGCGCCCGCGACGGCTGGTGGAGGCTGTGGCGGATGGCTAGCAGGAGGTGGCCGGGCGGTGGTTTGGCAGGCGACGGCGGGACAGCGGGAGCGGCGGCGGCAACAGGGAGGTGTGCTGGCGGTGGGGAGGGTCGGCGGCGCCGGATCTGCCACCCACGCCCTCATGAGCGATGGCGGCGGGAGGTGGTGGCGGAAGCGTTCGACAATGATGTGGCGGGCGAGGAGGCGATGGGACGAGGCAGCTTCTTGGCCCCACAACAATGATGTGGCGGGCGAGGAGGCGATGAGGCGCGGCGGCGGCGGCTTGCCCCCGTGGCGACGATGTGGCGAGCGAGGAGGCGGTGGCGGTGATGGGCCGCGCCGACCGATGGGGAACCCTCCTGCGGCGGCTGTGTCGTGCGCCGGTGAGTGTGGGCGTGTGAACTGGAGAGAGATAGAGTTCTCCTTGTATGTTGTTGGGCTGGGCTGGCTTATGGGCTATGGCAGCCTTATGTGTAATGCGGATATGCGATGGAAAATACCGTTATCCGATTCCGACGGATATCAACTATATCATATTAGTTTTCATTTCTGAAAAAAATCCGAATTCGTTCCGAATTCGAAAATTTCCGGATATATCCGACCAAAACTATTCGAATTCGAAAAAAGGTCCAGTCGGATGGAAATAATCCGAATCACTTTCAACCCTACTCTTAAAGGCATGCCTACAAGTCTATCCTTCCTCCTCTTTTCCCTCCTCAACACTTCAAAATTTCATCCTTATCCACCCATCCTCATCATTATCCTCTCTCCTCTCTCTCACTCTCTCACTTTGTCTCCTCTGTCATTCTCCTCTGGCGAGCGCTCAGAGAAGCATGTCTGGTGCCAGCGTCAGTTCAAGGTAACATCGGACATAAAGAATGGGCAATTCAGCTGTGAGTGCATGCAATGGGAACACACATGTTAGAATGAAGAATTAGATTGATATTCAATTTTGCATTTTTTTTATAATCTATTGATTTATTTTATTTGGTAAGGTTTGTTCTGTCCCCATTTATTGCAAGCATTCGTGCATGTGCAAGTTGAGAAAATACCTCATACATATGTTCTTCATCGTTACTCAAAGAGTGATGCGAATTTTGACCGTCGTGACCATCCAATAGTTGGTCCAGACGGTGTTAAGGAATTGTACAAGACGAATATGTTGTCGTTGGATGCAATGCAGCTGGTAAAGTGGGGGCGAAGGTTCAAGGTTGCTTTTGAAAGGGCAACTTCGGTGATGAAAGGACTGATAAAGCCACTAGAAGTGATTCACCCCAATGTGTGTGAGGTTGGTGTAAACAAGGGTTAGGGGGAGCATGGGGGTGGTCGTGAGGACGAAACAGATCTTGGTGGACCAATGTTCCGTCCGCGTGGGAGTGCTAGTGATGGAATTAGCCGACGGCCTCCACCATGGTCAATGACAAAAGGTAGGACAAGTGGCCCTACTGAGACGGTCCGTCTAGGAGCTCCTGGACCTAAGAAATGCACACGGGGTTGCAGTTGGTGTGGACTGAAGGATGGACACTACAGGAATACGTGCCCAAAAAACCCAACAAATTTCAAGCGTACAGTTGCAGCTAACAACAGAGGCAAAGCGAAGAGCAGGCGGCCTAGGGGTGAAAGCTGTGGTGGTGGTCGTGGGCGGAAAGCCGTTAGGAGAACCCTGATGGACGAGTGGGAAGAGGGCAATGATGTTGAACGCTGTAGCATTGAAGGTGATGGCAGCGGAAAGCCAAGCGATGGTGAATGGGAAAATGAATCAGTATGACTTATAAAAAATGTATCATGAATTTCAGTTTGTGGTGGTAATTTAGTTTATTGTGTGTAACTCAGTATTGTACAAATTTTGTACGGATGAAATGGTGTCACTTATGTAATAATGTTTGTCGTTGGGTACATTGATTAGTATGTGCAAACAACATAGTGGTTGCGTATTTGTGCAAATGAAATGTGTGAAATGTAATATTCCAAAAGGCTTATGGCTGGTGGTTTAATTGTGCACATATTAGTAGTTAAAATAAGTAATGTGAGTTATAACAATGAAATAATAATAGCAACGTGACCATATTAGCACTCTGAATAAATGGTTTGGGTCATGAAACCATCCTAGGATAATAGGCGATCCAAAGAGAGTTGAGGATTAGTAATGTGTTTACTTGGGATTGTGGACTTGTGGACAGGGTATGGTGAGCTAATAAGTAACATATTTTCTGGTGGATGTGTATGGATCAGATGATGTGCATAAGAGATATTGGCACTAGGGGGTCAATAAGAGAATGGATGAATTGGTCAAGTGTAGAGTTAGGATACTATCTTTAGCTAAGTCGACCCTATGCGTTATATATAGTACACCGTTGGACTGTACAGTGTCAGATCAATCTCTAGGCAAAAGGCATAGGCGCATAGATGTCCGGGGGAAGAATTTGGCAAAGAACTCCCTAAGCTTCCCGATGGCTCTCCTGCATCAATACATGGTGATTCGTCTGGGTCGCATTCGCCAGAGAGGTTGCCTCCATCTCCGATAATGCGTGATGTGGATCTACCTCCTGAGTTTCGTTTAACCGGACCACCAATGCCATACTGGCCAACTCCTCCTTCACCATCGGATGAAGTGTGGTTTCGAGAAGAGTTGTATCGAGACTACGATGATGGGTACGTATCTACTCCTTGCTCATCACCACCATCTGATCTGTTCGATGGCGAAGACAATTTGGAGGATGGAGCTTCCATGCATCCCAACCCCCCAACCCCGCACCCCCTCCCCCTCCCACACTCACGGAGTAAATTGTTTATTATTAACTCTACCTACTATTTATATTACTCACTCCATCTCCCATCATAGAAACCGTCCACCCACTTTTCCCTCCTTCTCCACTTTTTACGGATCTGGCAGAGCCCCCCGGCTATGGCCAAGGAGTGGCGTCATCCAGGTGACGGGCGGCTGACCTAATCACCGCCCTCTCCAGCCGCTACTCGAGGTGTGCCGCTGGGGGTCATTGTCGTTTCATGGCCAAATCGACGTGCGGCTCCAGCGGCGGCGGTTCGGGGATGAGGAGCGGCGGCGAGGCGGATCTAGCGACAGGCAGGGAGTCGATACGTACCCATCATCGTAGTCTCAATACAGCTCTTCCCAAAACCTCTCTTCATCCGATGGTGAAGGAGGTGTTGGCCAGTCCGGTGTTGGTGGTCCGGTTACACGAAACTCAGGAGGTAGATCCACATCACGCATTACTGGAGATGTAGGCAACCTCTCTAGCGAATGCGACCCAGACGAATCACCATATATTGATGCAGGAGAGCCATCGGGTAGCTTAGGGAGTTCTTTGCCAAATTCATCCCCTCCAGACACCTATGCACCTATGCTTTTTCCCTGGAGATTGATCTGCAACAATATAGTCCAACTATGAACTATATATAACGCCTAGTGGTCGACTTAGCTAAAGATTGTATCCTAACTCTACGCTTGACCAATCCATCCATTCTCTTATCCACCCCTCTGGCGCCAATATCTCTCATGCACATCAACTAGAAAATATGTTACTTATTAGCTCACCATATCCCGTCCATAGGTCCACAACCCCAAGTAAACACAGTACCGATCCTCAAACTCCCTCTGGATCGCCTATTATCCCAGGATGGTTTCATGACCCAACCATTCATTAAGAGTGCTAATATGGTCACATTGCTATCATTATTTCATTGTTATAACTCACATTAATTATTTTAACTACTAATATGCGCACAATTCAACCACCAACCATAAGCTTTTTGGAATATTACATTTCATTTGTTCAAATACGCCACCACTATGATGTTTGCACACACTAACCAATGTACCCAACGATAAACATTAATACATAAGTGACACCATTTCATCTGTACTGAATTTGTGCAATACTTAGTTACACACAATAAACTAAATTACCACCACAAACTGAAATTCATGATACATTTTTGATAAGTCATTCTGATTCATCTTCCAGTTTGCCATCGCTTGGCTTGCCGCTGCCATCACCTTCAACGCTACAGCCTTCAACTTCATTGCCCTCTTTCCACTTGTCCATTAGGGTTCTCCTAATGGCTTTCCGCCCACGACCACCACCACTGCTTTCACGCCTAGGCCGCCCTCTCTTCGCTTTGCCTCTGTTGTTAGTTGCAGCTGTACGCTTGAAATTTGCTAGTTTTTTGGGCATGTATTCCTGTAGTGTCCATCCTTCAGTCCACACCAACTGCAACCCTGTGTGCATTTCTTAGGTCCAGGAGCTCCTTGATGGACCGTCTCAGTTGAGTCACTTGTCCTACCCTTTGTCATTGTCCTCGGTGGAGGGCGTCGGCTAACTCCATCACCAGCACTACCACGCGGACAGAGCATTGGTCCACCAAGATCTGTTTCATCCTCACCACCACCGCCATGCTCTCTCGAACCCTCGTTTACACCAACCTCACACACATCGGGAGGAATCTCTTCTAGTTGCTTTCTCAGTCCTTTCATCACCGAAGTTGCCCTTTCAAAAGCAACCCTGGACCTCCGCCCCCACTTTACCAGCTGCAATGCATCTAGCGACAACATGTTCGTCTTGTACGATTCCTTAACACCGTCTGGACCAGCTATTGGACGGTCACGACGGTCAAAATTCACATCACTCTTTGCTTGCTTTGAGTAACGACGAAGAACATATGTATGAGGTATTTTCTCAACTTGCACATGCATGAATGCTCGCAATAAATGTGGACAGAACAAACCTTACCAAATAAAATAAATCAATAGATTATGAAAAGAAATGCATAATTGAATATCAATCTAATATTCCACTCTAACTTGTGTGCTCCCATTGCATGAACTCACAGATGAATTGCCCATTCTTTACGTCCGCTGTTAACTTGAACTAACGCTGGCTCCAGTCATGCTGCTCTGAGTGCCTGGTGTGAGAAATAATCCATTGTGTCTAGTCCTCTCCTTCTCCATCAATCCTAAAATGTACACTTTCATCTATCGTATCCTCAAATACCTTGAAGATTGCACGAGTGTACACTCTAGATAGCTGCTCTGCAAAAGGCCATGCGGTCTTCACAATCGGTATAGCCTGAAAGAGCATGCAACCAAACTTACACCGATAGATCCAACAATAAATGTATTCATTTTATTCAATCTATATTTCCATACCTCGCAGTCACGCGTCTCCGCAGCCTCTTTCTCCTTCCTAGAAATGACAACGTTATGTAGTGCAGTTTGGTGATCTAAAAATTTACTTTTCACCAATCTATTAAAGCTTTCGCTCCTCTATGTCAACGTCAAACGACCACAATAATCTTTCCTTCTTGAAAATGGCAGGGACCTATCGATGCCTTAAATCATATAGATCCCGTAGTGATATACTATCATGCAGCTCAAACATGTCACTGAATTGTTTCCAGGATTTTTCGAATTCCATCGGTGTATAAGTCTGGTTAATGCAGACCATCATCTCAGTCTCAATGTCCTTGTGTCTCATGAAAATAGTGTTCAGATGGTTTGAGTGGCCGTCTATAATATGCAACCTGCATAACCGATGGATATCATCTGGGAAAGCACGACCAACTGCAACGGCCATAGGTTGGTCTGGTCTAAAACATTTTAAAAGTAGGCCACCTATTATCAGTCACCCCACTCAATACTATCTTCACCACAGATTACAAAATTTCAAAAGGATTCAAATTATACTTATAAGAATGCACCGCGGAGTAGGGCAGTCTCCAATGCAATTTTTGAACGTCTCAAATAGCCACTCAAATGTTTCAGCCCGTTCATCCCGGATCAAGGCACATCCAAAAAGTGTTGACTACAGGTGATGGTTAGCGCCTACAAACATGGCCAAAGGCATCTTGTAAATGTTAGTCTCGTAGGTGGTGTCAAAAGTAACGGTGTCGTCGAAATCAGCATATTCTGCTTGCATACTAGCATGGCTCCAAAATACATTCTTTATCACCCCCTTCCTAATATGTTTTTATGTCCCAGTAAAACTTAGGAATGTCCTCCTTGCATTCGCTAAAAAATTTCAGTAGCTTGCTTATGTCGTCCGCATTCTCCTCCCGGACATTAGCCGCTTTCCTGCACGCACACAGTTTTTATTAACACTTGAGATGGATTTTGGCGATAAAGTCATGATCTATAAAATATACATACCATTCATTTTATATTACCTGTTTTCCAGATCTCGGTTTGTGAAAGGGATGTTCTCACGGGCTCCATGTAGCTCGGGCAGCACCCCCATGACACTATGATGCGAGACACGACTTTGCTGCATATTGTCGACAAACTCCATTAATGTCTCATCCTGATGCTTGTGCGATCTCATGTGCCTCACGGCCTAGGGTGACGGTGTCGACGGATGATTGTGCTCTAGAACAACATCATCTAAAACCACTGATACAACCTCCCTCTCTCTCATAACATTCTTCACCCTCACGTATGCGGATATGCCTTACAGCTAACCCTAGCCAACCCACTACGATGTTCACGCTTAGTCTCATCCCCCCGGTATATGTTCTTGACCTGTCTGCTGCAACATATTTCCCTGGACGACGACTTCTTCCGGCTTTTTCATAGAACGCATAGGCTGATTCATACGATTCAAATGCCATTCTATACTTGGGAACCATTTCATCTATGATGTTAGCTCCTAAAAAATCGATTACAATTCCCATCATCATGTACGAGCCAATAATCTTTACATGAGACATTACAATCTAATATACACATTCAAATCTATAAATAAATGGCACATTATATTATGCATCTGGGTGAGATTGGGACGACAACTCAAATGAATATGCATGATACCCCTTGTTGGCGTGTTCATCTCAAAAGCATCTACACATGGAGGCCTATCTGCTCTGCTCGATGGGCTTCCTGTATTAACTCCACCATCTCCAGCACCCAATCGCTGCAAATCGCCACGTTGAACATCATCAATGGGGTGAACACACCTTCCTTCCATCATTGTTGAAGGAGCTGTGCTGAGAGTTGTGACGGAGGATCACATAGAACTCGGCACGAGATCCTCACTTCCGCTCGCCATTTGCCCCTCCCACAACCAAGGGCAACTAACAATAGTGGATCCACCGTTTGCATGCGGTTTCCTCTTTAACACATTTATCTCAACCGAATATAGCCACCACATTTTCTGCCTTTCCAACTAACTCGACACAACCATCTAAATTTTGGGACTACTCTGTTACAATGGAACCATGATACAATTAGTAATTGAATTTCCCAATAGATTTCCTCCCACTCTAATATGTAAGTAAATCAATTTTTAGATTATACAGTATTCCCTAACCTCAAATAATACAAACGGATAACCTTTTTACCGAAAGGAATACGCCAACACCTCTGATCCATCTATCCCAACAACACCCGGTACAACCGTTAATAGTAGTGTGAACTCCACCATTCTACTAGCTACTTTGGTAGGAGTACTTTAGGAGGGATGGGCGTATCGCTTCACTATAATTTCTGCATCCAACCATTTTTTTTAGTTTCTTTAAAAATGATGATCGATGGTGGCCCCATGGGAAGAGAGCACCCAGGACAAACAGGCTGCTCATAACGCGCGCGTAAAAGAGGATGTTAAAGATTGTGACATATCAGGCAACAGATAAGCAGGTAGCATTGAAGATTGGCATTCTCTTTTACCAAGGCTCAAATCAACCATACCCTGAAAGGATTATTTTTTACTAACATTTTTTTAAAAAAATACGATTTGACGGTTACCAGAAGTTGAATGCTTTTTTCTTTACCTCCATACTCACTATAGAAATTAGCGCGGCCATTAAGTTTGTGTAGTTGAGCTCATGCTTGTACTGGAAGCTCCTGGCGATGTCAAGCAGCGAAGGTGGATGAACCGCGTACGTAATTTATCAGCCCGAGTAAAAGCCTATTGTTGACGGTTGTTACAGACAAACTTCGACCGTCAATATAACTAAAATAATGGAGAATTAGCTATGCTTATAATGCATATTTTTTTTCAAATAATATATTTCTACCTGTACTTGGAGAACAACATGTCGTCGTCGCTGTCGCGGTAGCGGATCCGGCGCCTCCCCACCATCCGAGCGGGGGACGGCCGCCGCAGCGCGCACGCGCCGCCAAACCTGTCGCTCCCGCCCGCCACTCCCGCCATCCGCTCCCGGTCGCCGCCGCGCGCATGCCGCTGAGGCCGCCACCGCCGCCGGATCCAGGCGGGGGACAGCCGCCGCCACCAGATCCGGGTGGGGGGCAGCAGTCTCTTCCGGATCCGGGCGGGGGGCGGTCGTCCGCCACTGCGCGCACACGCCGCCGAGCCCACCGCTCCCGGTCGCCGCCGCACGCATGCTGCCGAGGCCGCTGCCAAGCCGCGCAGTGCCGCCGACCCTGCCCGCGCCGGCCGCACGCAGGAGAGGAGAGAGAGGTGAGAGAGTGAGAGAGGATACAGAGGTGAGAGAGAGGGGATAGAAAAGATAAGGATGGGGATGGGTGGATGAGATGAAATTTTGAAGTGTTGAGGAGGGAAAGGAGGAGGAAGGATAGACTTTTGTAGGTGTTTTTAAGAGTCCCGCACGCGAAAATCGGCTTATTTTTGCGTGCAGACCCTTAAGAGGCCCGCATGTGAAAATCGATTTTCGTGTATGGGCCTCTTAAGGGTCCGCACGTGAAAATGGGATGCCGATTTTTGCGTGTGGACGTGAAAACGGTCCATCTATAAACTAAATAGCTCCTTGTCTAGGAAAATCGTTTCTCTACTAGTGATGGTGACACACAACTAGCATGCGGGAGAAGACTTTGGTTGTCTGCCAGAAACTCGGCCAGGGGTGAAGTTTTCATCAATCTCCTAGCTGGTAGCCAGGGCGGGGGCAAGCATCGGCAGCCAGCGCTCCACCAAGTATTCCATACCAACTCGAGGATTTCCCATGAGTCACACACTCTGCTTATCGATCTAAAATCACATGGACAGACTGGGCCGCAGGGTAGTGTTCGTCCTAGAGCAACATTATTAGAGTTATTTTTATAGCAAACAACTAGATTAACCAGTTGTGTTTAAAAATTGCTTTTTCAACAACATTTACGGCCCCGCGGAGCTTGGATAGAGATGGAGCGAAGAATGTGAATGTACCGCAGCTGGGGAAGCGCCCAGAACGAAGAGCAATGAGCGACGGCAGCGTAACAGGCTCTATGGTCCGCTCGGGCCAGGCGGGGGGGGGGGGGGGGGGGGGGGGGGGGGAGGGTCGCACTCCTGCAGTGGCGGAGCTGGAACTAAATTGAGGGTGGTGCACTACTTAACCATATAAATACCAACAATTACTCTAAATAATGGTATGTATTTTTTTCATTTATAGATAACCATTGACACCAAATCATAGAGTAGCAAGTAAAAATGCTTACCGAAATATAAGACGAAAATAAACAACGAAGGGGAACATCAGAAGATACATAAAAGACAATCAATCTATGCAAAATACATCCTCGGCACTGCCAATCTCAATATCATCGATAGTTAATAGCATACAATAAAAGAAAAACAGAAGTCAGAAACATCTTAATTTCCAACTTAAAATTTATATCCAATGAATGTATAAAAACATAAAAATAAATGTGTTACATTTTAGTATACTCGTTTTCTCATCTTTTCATGAAACGGTCAACTACGGCTTTATTGGTAACTTTTCTCATTTCTTCTTTCTCCACATAGCGTATAAGACTATGACTTAAGTAGTCATCACTCATACGATTGCGCAATTCTGATTTCACAATCTTCATGGCTGAAAAACATATCTCAACTGCCGCAGTGGCAACGGGCAATACTAATACTAGCTTCAAAAGACAGTACACCAAAGGATAGCAAATATGTTTTCTTGTCTCCACCATTTTTTGAGAAAGATCACCAATTGTTTTTATGTGGGAAAATCTCTCATCTTCTCGCACATCGGCGATGTAGAGACTAAGATGATGACTAAGATCTCTCAATTCTGCAGAACTGAAATCATTGGGATAAAGTTTGGCCAGGCTCATCAAACTCTCCACTTTAAAATCACGAAATGATTCTCTTGGATTAAAAGCTGCCGAGCAAAGAAGCAATTCAGATGTTGTCTCATTAGCTCTTGAAGTAACTAATCAATAACATTATTAAAACAATCCACGTCATAATGATGCTTGTCTGTAATTCCTGTTTTTTGCCTTGGCTTCTTTGGATTAATGTATACTTCTCCCATTTCTAGTTTGGTAAGATCATATTTTTCCCATCCATGTCTTCTAAGGTCATCCAAATGACCTCTTGTAGATCTCACACATTTAACTGCATTCACAATATCTTGATCCTTCCGTTGTAGTGCTAATGACAAGGTGTTTGTGATTATTAGGACAGTCAACATGAGATGCAAGTAAAAGACAAAGTCAAAAGACTGGAAGTACACTAAAAGACCCGCCACTTGATCTCTGTTTGCTCTATCCCTATCATCCTCTTCCATAAATTCTAGCACTTCAACAATTGTTGGGAACATATCTACCAAACTTTTGAGAGTTTTGTAATGAGAACTCCAACGAGTATCTCCTGGTCTTTGAAGAGATTGCTCTTGGTTTAACCCTTTTCCACTTTGAAGTAGCCCACAACCTAATGCCTTGCTCACATGCTCACTATTGATGTCTCTAATCATGTCCCTTCTCTTAGCTGAACCACCAACCACATTTAACAAGGTAGAAATCATACTAAAGAAATTACTTTCTCCTTTGTGCTTTCTCACAACAGCCACAACTACTAACTGAAGTTGGTGGGCGAAGCAATGGACATAATAAGCTGAAGTACTCTCTCTCATGATCAATTATTGTAACCCATTATATTCACCTCGCATATTATTAGCCCCATCATATCCTTGGCCTCTAACTTGACTCAAGCTTAGATTAAAATCTGCCATTAGAGTATCAATAGAAGCCTTGAGGAATGAGGCTGTTGTTTCCTTCACATGAACAACACCAACAAACCTTTCTTTCACAATTCCACATTTATCAACGTACCTCGACACCACGGGCATTTGCTCTTCGCAAGAAATATCTCTTAACTCATCAATTAGCAAGCAAAACACATCATGGCCAAGTTCTTCCAAAATGGAATGTAATATTTCTTTGGCAAAGCATTCAACAATATCCTTTTGAATCTCAGGAGCTATCATAAGACAATTCTTCGATGCATTTTTCCCCACTACCTTGCCTAAAGCAACATCATGCTCTGCTAAGAAATCACGAAACTCCAAGAAATTACCTTTGTTGTATGAAGCACTTGATTCATCATGGCCCCGAAAAGGCAAACCTAACTTTAACAACCTCCTAGCAACATTAATTTATCCATTTAATCGAACAAAATATGCATTTTTAGCAGCTTCACTTTACACTTGCATATGGACATCAATGTGTTGGGCTCTTTGAAACAAAACATCACAATTTTTCATGGCTTGATTATGTAAGCTACCAACACTACCAACATGCTCTTTTAGCCTACATTTTCTATGCCAACCATTCCAACCATGAACCACAAAGGCTTTATAGGATTGGTTGTGGGTCCCAGTGTAATACTTTTATTTTTAATCAAACACTCAATGACATGTGGGTCCTGTACTTTTTATTTTAATTTTTAGTTTTTATATTTTGTTTCCAGTGCCACATCATCGCCACGTAGGACGATGACCACGTCAGCCAAAACCGTCATCCAAACTGCCTTGGGATTTTATTTGCACCGGTTTTGATAATTGAGGGACCCGTTATATCTGGTATTGCGGTTTAGGGATGAAAATTAGATTCAGTGTCAAGTTAAGGGACCACAAATGAACTTATTCCTTTACCCATGCAACCGCAAATTGTTGTCCATCTTTTGACTCCATGGCGTAAGACGGCACCTTGGGCTTTGCTGACCAACCTAGGGCACACAGGCACACAAGCACACCAGCACACATTTGCAATGTTTATCCACATCGGAATTTACGAATCACTAACATGGGTGCTCAGTTTTTCTGGTGAGGGCACGTTTTCACCTGAACAACTTGTTTACATAATTAACTTACTTAATCCATGATAGAGTCATTTTACGGCTCTGTTCGAATGGAGCACATCAGTTCAAATGGATTGCAAATCCAGATTTTAGGTTAGAAGTTACATGCTATGTACAAGTACAAAATTGCCCACGTATTAAGAGTAGACCACTAACTAATCACCATATTTATGCAAATATATATTCTTTTCTATTGCGATGGATCAGTCCAAGCCACGAACCATAATGGTTCATTTTGAATGTGCTTGTGTTGTGTAGGGTTTCATTCATTAGCATCTATATGAATGTGAGCAATGCTAGAAACGGAGGAAGTAGAAAGCAACTTATCCTTTTTAGTTGTGCCGGATGAGCTACATGACTCGTCATTTGCCATTCTGCCTACTATGCAATCATTTAGATTTCCTTTAGGTAGCAAGCTGATAGTTGCGAGATCAGTTAGCAAGCTAATATTCAGGAGGCATAACATACTTTTCCCCCCCATAATTATGCTTTCTCCTATTCAACGAAAAGGTAGCTACCTCTTGGATCATAAAAAAAAAATGTATGTTACCCAGTCTCCCATTGATTTTTGGTTGATCTCTTAGTTAACAAACTGGGAGACTGGGTCAAGAGGGAACATGGCCACCCAATGTTTAAATCACACATCTTACTAAATGTTGCGCCATGATCAGTGACGGTTTTCCACCAATGCTAGACAAAATGAGAGAAACCCCTGCATGCATGTGAGATGGCAATCTCTTGTGCACTGAACTCCCAAAAAGATCTTGATACATATAAAGGCATTGGGAGGGACCCGAACGGCCAATTCCAGAGCCATTGCAAGAAGGATCCACAACCATTTTCCGTCGACGCCTCCAGTATTGAGCCAGTGGCTTGCCGGATTCATGACTCATCTACTCCAACACCAAGGATGAGATCAGCTTCCCTAAAGTGGTGGTACTATATACTTCTTTAAGATTCAACTAGTTATTTTCACTAAATTCCATATTAGATCAAAGAATTAAGTGACAATCTTTAGGCTATGGCAGTTAGATCCTGAGTTTAGAAACTCTCACTGATAAAAATAAATAAATTTCACAAGGCAGCATATATATAAAAGTGGCAATATACACAAGTTGTTTTAAGCTTCCAGATCAGCATACTAAATTTTACGATCGACACCCAACCAAGAGAAACTAGATCAATGCGGCCTGATTAGTAATAGCATGTAGTCTGCAAGCACGCTTTCACAACTATCACCTCTAACTTCATGTTGCGAGATCTGAAGGAAGAGAAGAACTGAAGACCCTGTCCTTCGCATTAGCCGCCTGTAAATACAAAATTATGAATACACTTCACTCTCGAACTTAAAATAGCAGCAACATAATATTGGCTAGCTAGGGAAAAAAGTGCATGTATGCACCTCTTTATCCCAATTTGTGCATAGTGTTATTGCCATTTGTAGCAGGACTTGCACCAAGAGGCCGCAGATGATGCCTAGCCATAGACCCTATAAGACATTCAGCATTGTTGAAACTCATAGCATCAACCAAAAACAACTTGCAACAAGGAACTTGATGAAAATTCAGGCAAACAAAAGATCTTGAGGGTTCTTCAGTAAGCACCATTCCGCCGACATGTAAGACAAAAGCTATGAGGTAAGCTGAAGGGATGCCAACGATATAGTAGGCGCCAAGGTTTACACAAGCTCCAATTTTTTGCCATCCACACCCTCTAGCCACACCTGCACAAATATGTAAATTTCACGAACGGAAAATTATTACTCCAACAGGTCATAAATATTTGGTGTACATGTTTAGGATAAGAATCGGTGAAACTTTTAAAACTTTGATGATCAATTTTCAGAACTTCATAAAATGTTATGTGATAATCATGACTTGTAAACCGTATATTGAATTTTCTATCCTTCTACATCATTGTAGTTCTATTATGATTAAATTAACAGTCAAGACAAATATTAGCTATATTTTGACTAGTAAAAACAATAAAACTATTGCAAAGAAAATTTACAATGAAGACTATATCATCAAATATCAATTCAGAGAATATGCTTAATTAAATTTGATCTACAACACTGAAAAATAACAACTCAAATTGTGAGTAACATTCTGAAAAAAAAATATTTTCTATGTTGTTTTCAGACATATGTTGACCTTTTGCATGCCATCCCAACAATATTAAATAAATTATGAAAATAATTACTAATGTAGATTATATATCATCATATACCACTTCATTAATACACATAATTAATTTAGATCAACAATGTCACAAAATTGAAAAAAAAAACTCTAATTGCGAGTGATTCTAATGAGGACATATCCGGTGAAAATGAGCTAAGTGTTGAAAACTCGTGAAAATCATACCTAAAAGTTTCGTAAATTTATGAAAAAAAATACTAGAGATAGGTTTAGATATAAAATACATTCTCACCAAATCTCAACTCCAAACTCAAGTTCCTTTATGAGAAACAAAAAAGACAAATTTCTGGTGAATAGTGTCCTGTTACTATTCACCTGAAATTTGTCTTTTTTGTTACTCCTAAACGAAGTTGAGTTTGAACTTGAGATTTGGTGAGAATGTATTTCATATCTACACCTATCTCTAGTATTTTTTTCATGAATTTAGAAAACTTTTAGGTATGATTTTCACGAGTTTTCAACACTTAGCTCATTTTCACCGGATATGTCCCCGATTCTAATTCTAACATATATAGTGATAATTTCAATGCAATTATATCTAGAATATTTAAAGTGAATACATTATCATAAAAAAAGATTAAATGTGATCTTTGCATACAGTATTTATGTTCTGAAGGATAGATTAAACAAGAGTAGAGGGCATATATGTCAATCTTTTCCTTTTCAATCTTGGAGTTTAAACTTAAGTTGCTTTTAGTATATCAGCTGATCCAAATGTATTCAGCCTTTATAGGGCTAACTATATATATATCAATATGTAACACTCAACTCCTATGTATTAGCTCCAACTTACAAACCCCAATCCACCAAACGTCGGTTCACAAATATTAACGAGGTGTCTATACAACACATTGCTATCTAAAGTGCAATGAGCATGTATGCCATCAAGGTAAAGAGCCAGGGTAATTGGCAATATATATTATATCATCCTCTATCGCTTCATAAGCATATACTGCTTTTGTCTGTCCATGACTTACGCATAATTTCTTATATTATGGGACGGAGGGAGTAGAACATATATAAATCTACAATGTTACAAAATAAAATAAAAAGCCATCTAGTCATGACTCACTTTAAATGTAAGAAAAATAAATTTAAAACTATAGAAGGCTCAATAACACAAAGGTAACGTCCATAACCCCCCCCCCCCCCCCCCCCTAAGTCCTAGTTTTCATATACTTTGTGCTAACGTGCCGTTTCAATCAGTAAAAGAGGAAATTTATGTATAATAAATATATTCTGAAACCCTCCTACGCCGTCTATTAAAGCCTATTATAAATCAGAGAATATCTTAAATAGAATTCTTGGAGAGAAAGCAAAACACTCTACACATGATTCATCGCTAATCAGCTTGGCTATTGTGACGACGAACTTGTGTAACTTAGTATCCAGCCAGGAAGGAGAAATAATCAGGTGTACCTGAAAGGACACACTGTATCCCGTCGAAGAAGTTGGAGACTGCGATGATCAGCATCATCTTGGCCACGTATGTGACAACCTCCTCCTCGTCGCTGTAAGCATGGCCCCAGATGTAGCGCACGCCAACCAGCACCAACCCTATCACCAATCCCTCCGAGACGGCCATGAACACAACGACCCGCACGGCGAGGCGGGCCGCGCGGGGCCGGCCCGCTCCGAGCTCGTTGGAGACACGGGTGCTGCATCATGCAAGATCATGATGGATAATACAGGCACTGATGACGATGATGATGATGAGCAATGTTGACTGCAATGCAGTGTAAGCTAGGAGGATGAATGCTACGTATACCTTATGGCAGAACCGAGGCCAAAGGGGATCATCCAAACGAAAGCAGCAGTGTTGAGGCTGTCAAAATTGCAACCGAATATGTTTCAGACTGTTTTTTTTTCTGTCTCTATTTGGCATGGCACAAAAACATTTCAGTCGAAATGTGTGGTGATCAATTTCTGTTTAGTATTACCTGATTGATAGCACGGACGTCTCTAGCTTCGGGTTGGGAAGAAGACCTGAAAGAAGCACAATGAGCTCAAACGACCACATCTCCAAGCTGCAATGCCAGAGCAGAATGTCATCGCCACACGAGTATCTTCGATCGAGTTGCACAACATAAAGAAAGGCTCGAAATTTTCAAAAAAAAAAAAAAGAGAAGGATTTAAACTTTCAGAGAAGTATCAAATTCTCAACAGATCGAGGAAGAGTGTGAACTGAGTCGATCGATCACTGACCAGACCATGAGAGCGGAAGGGATGGCGAGCCTGAAGAAGCTGAGCGGGTCATGGAAGGCTTCCATGGAGAACCCCGTCCATGTCTTCTTGCAAGAGCTCGACACCCTCACGTACACCGCCAGGATGGCGACATTGATCCAGTACGACACGGCGTTGCTCAGCGCCGCGCCCTTGCTGCCCATCCCGGCGGCGTAGACGAGCGCCCAGCACACGACCAGGTGGCACAGCGCCGCCGCGCCGGCGCTCGCCATCACCGGGAGCACCACGTTCTGCGTCTGCAGGAACCGGACGTGGCACTGCAGCGGGCCGTAGGCGAACAGCACCGGGATCATCCACCGGGCGTACGCGCCGGCCTCCGCGGCGATGTCGGCGTCCTGCCCGAACGCGACGAGGATGTCGCCGGTGTAGAACCAGACGACGGCGAGCGGGACGCTGACGGCGGTGAGCAGCAGCATGGCGCGCTGCTTGTAGACGCCCAGGAGATGATACTGCCGGGCGCCGAACGCCTGGCCGCACAGGGTGTCCAGTGCGCTTGCCATTCCTAGCTGATCATGAAGCCCAGTGGAATTTATTCAATTTCAAAATGGTTAAGCTTGTTTCGAAACAATGTATATGTTGTATTTTTGCTTTTGACGGAATTGATGCATGTATTCGCGGTATGTACGTAGAAGGGGAAAAGGTGTTCATTCGAAATATCATGATTTGAACAGGAAGAGTCTTGGACAGAAAATATGTGAGACGAGTGTTTGTTCAGGGAAAAAAAGGGAAAAATTGAACTCAAAATTGCGACACGGATTTGCTTGTATAGCAACTATACCAATCTTTGAATTATAGTTCTACCTATAAATTTATAAGTGAATTCATCACCATCCAAAATTCTTATTACCTAGGCCTTAGGACTCAAGATACTGCATCTGTGACGGGCCTTTTTCGGCCCGGTAAAGATGAGACCTTTGTAATAGGCCGTACGTCTCCATCACAGATGCACCGACTGAGATGCCTGGTTCTTTACTAGCACCTCTAGGAATTATATCAGCGCAAAGATATGATATGCAATGTCTTCGGTATGATATTCACAAATTTATAGCAGTTGTTAAAGATATGGCGCCATCTATTTTACTTGATTAATTTCACAGTTTTTTTCTATGTGATTGTGTAAGTATTTTTAATAACTCTCCTATCTCTTCTTCTATGTAAATAAAAAATTACTTTTAGTCCTAATTTTCTTATACAATATGTATTATAAAATTACAATATAATTATTAAAAATTATAGTATAAATGTAAGTAATTTACAGTGTAAAAATTTGACTATTTCTTATAGAAAATATGGCATCATATATAGTGCCTTCTAGTAACCTAGGGGGAAATGATCCCATCGTTTTGTAATATAATTTGTTGGTCAAAGGCAAAATGTTGTCATGAGCACTATATATATCAGGATAAATATTTGTAAATTGTTTTTTTAGAACAATATTTGTAAATTGTTGGCAAAGTTTCAACCTGCCGTGCTCTATTTAACTTTCCTAAAATATATCAGCAGAGCGCAGCAGGTATAAAATTCCTTCGGTAAGACCATGCAACCTCAAACTTAATTGCCATATGCTTGCTATATTAGTATTTTTTTTTTTAGATTTGGAACAATCATGGAGCCTACTGGTAATACGTTCAGAAAGGTTCTAAGCAGGAAAACATGCAGATGACAACTGGATGATTTAACATTGGACTACCATTGATCTTTCTCCTCTCTTCAGTGAAAAGTCCTCTCTACGGTCAAAAGGAGCGAAAAATGCTGAACAAAATATATAATATACTCAGAGGTGGGGCCTCGAAATCATAGCTAGACAGCACCACTTTCACAAAGAAATACTAATTAAATTTTCCCCTTGGAAGAAGACTAGTTGTACACTGAAATTAAAAGTAGTTCTCCTGTCAATATTATAATTAGAGCAAACGATTTTATAGTGACACGTACTGATCAATATAGAGTGGTTGATCACTTGATCTTCCCAATCATAGAACTGTGGGGAGAAATGTCGATCGATCCTCTACCAACAAAGGGGACGAATTATATTGATCCAGATATATATGAACCAAAATAGACTGGAGATATAACTTCTAGTGCGTTTCGTTTTCTCTTCAACTTATTAACTGCAGTTAAAATTTAAATTTTAAATCATAATTTTATAACTTATTTTGATGTTGTTTTTCGTTGTAGTGAACTTTTAAGTTGCTAATAACCACATATATAATGTACCTATGAATTAATATATTTCATTAATAAGATTATATATGTTTTATAATCAGCTATAGGCTAAATGATGGACTAAAACGATATTCATGTTTATCATAATTTGGCTAAAACGATGTTGATCATAATTTGCTACAGCTAGCGACATATATAGATGAATTGCGTTAGCTAGGTTCAAATTTGTCTTAAGTGTAATTATTTCTTCATTTGCCTCTTATCATCTCAACCAATCACAACCACCTCTCATTTAATTTATCTACATATTTTTCTTTTTTCAATCAATTAGAACTTTTCGTCATTCAATTTCACGTACCTCCTTAATTCACGCCAAACTCTCCAGAAATGTTTACGGCCGAGGAAGTAGAGTACTAGTTTCTACTAGTAATTATATGAGCAAAATGATGATGAATGAGTAATTAAAAACCGTATTAATACCAGGAGGCTGAGGCCGGTGACGGAGGCGAAGGAGCTGGCCATGGAGGCGCCGGCGAGGGGGAGCTCGCCGAGGTGGCCGACGAACATCACGGAGATCATCTGGATGACGTTCTGCAGCAGCGCGCCGGCGACGAGCGGGCCGGCCAGCCACAGCTGCTTCTTCACCTCCTCCCGCACCACCGCTGCAGCTGGCGCCAACTCATCCGACTCCACCAGCTGATGATCACCTCCGACGCCGGCGAGGAGGGCCTCCTCCTCCGGGCTCCCCTTCGCCGCCATGTCGGTCAATCGATCGATCGCCGGCGACACGTACCTCCTCTTGTCAGCTAGCTACTCCAGCTCGATCGATCACTGATTAAGCGTACGTAGTTACGTGTGTGTTTTTGTGTGGAGAGAATTGAGTTGTGAATTTGTGATCCGTAGGCGGCGGCAGGGGTGGGGTGGGGTGGGGGTGGCACCGTGGTAGGGAGCTTTGCATGTACTAGTGGTTCCAACTTCCAAGCAGATATGGCTAATTTCATGTGTTTGCCTGGCGCTGCACGGCGAGGAATTTTGCGTACTCCGATCGCTGTTGCATCTGGGTCGTCGTCGTCGTCGTCGTCGTCCACCGATTGGCCGCGTGCATCGATCGGCTGTGGCCTCAAGCGGTGATGTTTATGGGCGCAGAGCGAAATGGCCGTGAGGATGGGGAATGGGATTGGGCCTGGTGTTGGGCGGTGCCACTTCCAGGATGGGCTGTCCAACATCCATCAGATCAGGAATAAGTTCATTTCAGGTGCCTTAACTTTACACCGAATCCGATTTTCATCCTTGAACCAAAAACCAGATACAACTGGTCCCCAAACTATCAAAACCGGTGTAAACGAGATCCCCCAACGGTTTGGAAAGTAATTTTGGCTGACGTGGCGCCTACGTTGTTGGTTTGACTAGGTACTCGTCGCACGTGGCATTGACGTGGTGCTTACGTGGCAATTTGTTACCCGAAAAAAATAAAAAATGTGGACCCACATGTCAGCTGCACACAAGATAATAACAAAATAGTGGGGCCCACGTGCGTCGTGCGGGGACGTGTAGAGGCGGCTGCCACCCTACTTGCCACCGCACGCCATGAGCAAAGGCGGCGGAGGGAGCCCGTCCGCGGTGAGGCTGCCGGCGATCTCCCCTCATCTTCTTCCTCCTCTATCTCTCCCCATCTCCCCTCTCTTCATCTCTCTCCCCACTCCTCTCTCTTCTCCTCGACGGCGAGGACGCCCAGCGGAAGGGGTGAAGGAGTGAAGGTGCGACACGGCGAGGTCAGTGGGGTCGATGGCGAGCGTCCACCCGTGCGGGGATGCGTAGAAGCGCCGTTGGCCCACCTGCCGTCGCGTGCCATGAGGAGCGGAACCGACAGAGGGAGCTTGATGAGGCCGCCAGCGATCTTGGAGAGGAGCTCCGGCAACAGATCGGACTAGCCCGCGGCGGCCGTGGCGACGACGAACCTGGTTCAGAATGGTGTCCGCCGACCTCCTCTATCGCCGGCTCGCTGGGGATTGGAGGGCCCATCGACTCCCGGCGGCCTGTCTCCTGTGCTGCCTCACCGGTGCAGGCCTCCCCGCCCCTCAGCTCCCCCGCTCACCGGCCCCGCCGCTGTAGGGGGACTCACATTCACCGCCGGCGTGTGTGCCACCAGCTGCCCCTACCTCATGGCGCCGCCGGCCTCTTCCCACCACGCTGCTGGGGACACGGACCCCCGTCCTCACCTTCATCGGCACGGCGCCCTCCCCGGGGACGAGCTACCTCCGCCACCCCTGCTGGCACGAGGCGGCAGGTAGGGCCGCATGCCGAGGGGGAGGACGACGCCGGAGGGGACGACGATGAGGAGGACATTGCGAAGACGACCCACGCGACGATGGCGATAGTGTGGCTCGCAGCGAAGGCTGACCCCACGACTAAGACACTCTTCTTCCACTCCCTCGGCTGGAGCGTCGGAGCCGATGACCTCCTCTCCACGTTTTCCCGCTTTGGCTTCGTCCTATTCTACTCCCGCCGCTCCGTGCTTCGCGCCCTTCGCTACTCACATGCTGAAAAGCTCCGACCGCCGCTTCGCTTCGGCGGGAGGGGTAGCCGCCGCTCCGATCACCGCCCGCCTCGCTCTGCACCACTAGGCTCCTCCACCGTCGCCGCCGCTTCACCCGCCGCATGCCCCGCTCCGCCGGTCGGCCCCTCCACCCCGTCGCTCCGCGTCCTCCGCCGCCCGCTCCGCCCTTACTCAGGCCGCCGCTTGCCCCTGCACCGCGCTTTACCCTGCAGGGGGATAGAAATAAGAGGGAGTTTTGAGGATGACATGTGGGCCACATGGGCCCCACCATTTATTATTATTACTGTGTGTGATTGACATGTGGGTTCCACGGGTTTTATCATTTTTTGGGATTTGCCACGTAAGCACCACATCAATACAATGTGGGACAAAGACTTAGTCAAACGATCCGTTTAGGCGCCACGTCAATAAAAACCGGGGGTCAATACTGTCGAGGAACCTCGTTTGTATGGTTTTGTAAGTTGAGGGATGTTTGTATCCGGTTTTTCGGTCTGTGGATGAAAACCAGACTGGACGACAAATTGAGGGACCTCGAATGAACTTATTCTATCAGATCTTGTAGTAGTAGCTGTTAGGAACCCATGGGCTTCCTAAGGTGCAGCTGAACCAGACTATTGATGCAGCCCAACGTCATGTTCCAAGTAAAGCCTAAGGAAAGAATTTAAAAGCAGCAGTTGTACTAGAAGGAGAATCCAGCACGAAAGCTTGGCCTGGACGGCGAGAGCGAACAGCTGCGGCGGCAGCAATTTGGGTCCGGGCTTGGATCCTCGTCGAGTATGTACGTTTTTCTTCTTCCATCTCTCCATTTCCTATATACTAGACCTTGCCATCTCCATCTCCACCCTCCATTGTTGCACTCGATATTGACGTTTGGAAACATTGCAAATCGGGTTGTTAACAGTAGCCACTTCTCCTTTTCTTCTTTTTTTTTTTTTTTGGCAGTAAACGACCACTTTGGCACTGCTGTCTTACCCCCTCAAGGGTGATTGCCGGGCGAAAGCCCAGTCTTGGCTCCTTTGAGCCCCGACGGACGGCAGCGGCGGCTTTTCCGTCGCTTCTCTTCTAGAAGACGTCGTTTTGGCATCCCCTATAGGGCAATCTCAACTGGGTCCCTTTGTTGGTCTAGTGGCGGTCGGTTATGCTTAGCGGCAGCCGGTCCGGTGCTAGCTTTCTCCTGGGCTTATGTGTTGGCGATGTCGGTATGTGGGTGGTGGTATATTTTTCCTTTTTTCTGGTTACGACCCTCCAGGGTTGTAATCTTGTAATTTTTTTTTGCTCTATCAATAGAACTTCGCACCGTCTCGTGCGAGTCGTTCCAAAAAAAAAACACTTTGGCACTGCACAAGTGTAAAACCCCAATTAAGGGCTTGTTCGCTTCGTTCAAGAAATATATATTTACTAAACTTTGGTAACGCTATATTTTGGCATTATTAAATTTTAGATAGTGTTAATTTGAAGCCTTATCAAACTTTAGTATAAGAAGTTTTGAGTTCGGAAATTACAACACGCCATAAATAAATAAATAAATAGGCTCAAATATTTGAACTCCTTGCTAAATTCAAAATAATAGAGATGTAGCTTTCTTTTGTCCTGCAAATTGCCAAACTTATGTGGTGTGCTACCATATTTTGTGCTTCAAGAGCATATGTTCATTGTTACGTGGAATGACTTTGCTAAAATGGTATTTACGTGTATAACTTTTTTATGCTGTTTTGTTCGATTATTTCAATCAACTTTGGTGTATTGGACCGGCGGACCTTCCCTTGTGGTAAGGTGTGGCAGCTGCAATATCTATCTGCCAACAGTAACTATCAACTAAACAACAAAACTACTGACTGTTTCATTGGTGGTTACCGTGATGATGGGGGCAATAAGCACTAATCTTTTAGTATTAGTACTAGTACAAGCTAATACTGGTATGGTGGAACAAGTTATCATGCATTGTCCAAGTGATGATGCAACTGCATCGGCTGGAATTGTTCTTTAAGGAATTGAGCAAACGTATAATTACTATTTTTTCAACGCTAACCACAAATATTTGGAGGAGGGTAATTTGGAATAGGAACATTTGGATGGCTCTAGGGAATCACCTTCCAGGAATCAATCTTCACCTATATTGAAAACAGTAAATTATTTGCTTATAGTTTTATTGGATATGCACACTAATTTTTTTTATCATATACATTATATACTAATGTTTTGGTATATGTTCGTGTTTTTTTTATAAAAAAATGTCTCGGTTCTAAGTACATTTAGAAAGTCCGCCATACCTAAAATTTTATGCTGGGTCCGCCACTGGTATTGGTTAGTCTTGACAGTACCCCTCCTCTCCCCCACCACCACCCATACTTAATTTTGGGTTTCGTTATTGTGTTGAGTTTATTTGGTACAGCTCAAAGTTCTAAACTTTAAGAGTCAGAGCAATCTAAACACCGCTCTATCATTTTAGTTTATTTTATAAGGACACTTTAATCAACTTCACGGGCATAAAGTGAAAGCTGTTTAGTTGTACTCTAGCTTAAAAAAAACAAGCTAGTCAGAGCTGAACCTCTCGACCAAAAAATACCCTTAATTCTACAGTATTTCCAACCGTCTACTACACTGCTCAGCGACCATGGTCACCTCCAGTACCGTACGTACTGTCTGGTGCTCTTTAGAGCGAGTTTAATAGTATAGCCAACTACTAGCTTCAATTCATTTATAGCTAATTTAATAGCTCATCTATATAATAGTTACATACTAGACCCACCTATCATACACACTGCGTCTCGTAGTCCGTGCTATAGCTGGCTATAAATCTGTAGCCCGCTGCTCTTCTTTCTCCTTATTTATTTTTTTAAAATATGTTTGTAGCTGGCTTATATCCTACTATTCTACTGCTCTTTACATGAAACATGCCTGCATGACCATCGGCATCATCAACCGACCATGGATTGTGCAGTCGTCCTGGGCACGACCGACAACACCCACGTGGCTCCCGTACGTCTGCAGCTCGCCCCTATTGATCCGAACCTCCAGTTGATAAGTCTACTTTATTTAATTAGAGTATTTTTCACGATTCGCTTTGGCTTCGCTAAGCTGGAGGATTTGATCTGCTTTGATTTGTCATTGAGCTGGGAGGTGTAATAAACAAAAAAGTGGCCGTTGCAGGCAAGGCATGCATGAGATTATGACAAGTAATTAACGTCACAGTTTAGTGCATCTCATCTGTGCGGCCTAATAGCTCGTGCCTGCCAGTAATCCACCTATACCCCACACTGTCTTCGATCTCAATAATTAAGACCGCCCTGACTGTCAATAGTAAACAATTCATCCTCATCGTCGACTCCTCATCACTCCCTAAAAGCTCACCCAGCTCATGAAATACTTCCTCCATCCCATAATATAAGAGATTTTAGTGCAATTTAACATATTCTAGTACTATGAATCTGGATATGCTCCCTCCCTATCCAGATTTATAGGTCTAGAATACGTTACATCCTACCAAATTCTGGTGCAATTTATATTATAGGATGTAGGGAGTACTACGCAAATGCAAGGCAGAAATAGGCAAAAACAAGACGACCTTGGACTTCTGCTCACTGCCAAAAGATTTCCAAAGGGAAAATTCTCTTTTTATTAAAAAAAACTCATGCAATTTTATTGAATATAGATAACTAGGTGCATATAACATGAGTTATCCAAATGCGGAATCAACTGCGAGTACAAACAGTTTTGCAAACTGACCCCTTAAAGATGAACAAATTAACAAAAGCTCCTGAAATTTACTAGGAAGTCCTTTAAGGGGTCCATGTAAATTTTTGCTATTGCAATCCAAAAGCAACTTTGTGTGAAGCAAATCTGCCTTACTTCCAATTAGGGACGTCCATGGCAAACCAAGAGACCATTCCATGGATGAGTTTGGCCGAAATCCAGAGAAAGCCACCGGGACAAGAGAAATACGACGACAGCGAACTCTTGCATTTCACAGAAACACCAAAAGAAAAGAGGAAACAAAGGGGAAAACCCAACTGCGGGAAGAACCCGACTACCTGGACCATCTTCCCCTATCTTAGGCGACCAGAACCGTCGGAATCGATGGAGGAAAGGGGCCGAATGAAGAGGAAGAAAGAATCGCCTTTCTTCCGTGTAGCGCCCAGAGATTCAACAACCTGAATCACCGGCTATCAGTGCATTCAACCTCTGTCCAGGCATCAACCAGAGTACACAGATGACAATTTGATACAGTTCCACGTCTTACAAAAATATAAAATAAACTCAGAAAAGCAGCATAAAAACTAAAGACCATCTAAACTTAATCTTCTCAGCAAAGCGAAGCTTCCTCCATAATCCACAGGCAAAATCTCGACGTCTCGCATAAGCCTAATCTTCATGGAACTCACCATCCGACAAATTCTCTGCTTCTGGTAGATTGGGAAAATAAAGCAAGACTGAGTACAACCACCGTACTCAATAAGACATACCAAGGAGAATGTATGATGCAAGGGTAATCAAAGGATTGGCTCATAGGATATTTGTAGTAAAAAGCAGCATTTATAAATCATAAGTTGAAAGCAGTAAAACAGTAGATAATTAAGCAGTATTAAAATCATCACTGTCCAACACTAAACCACGTTATGACAGGCCCAACCCAAAACCACATGAACTATACCAGTTCATTAAGTCAAATTATTAAGGTGAGACTAATCACGGTGAGCTGGTTGACTGCCCAATAACTGTGGGCACGGCTATTCGAATAGTTTTACTCTGATCAGAGGTGTACAATTTTACCCACAAGACACGATTCCACACATGTTACCATGCCCCAAAGTACTGCCACGATACTGCAAAGGGGGAAATCGTGACAAAACCCTCCATATAACCACCCCTAACCAACACACCCACCTCTGGTTTCACCCCCATCCCTATATAGGCGATAGGCAGTCCCCGTTCGTGCCTAGATGAATCCGGAAGCAGCATGGACCGCCTCCCGGTCCATCCATACTCCATCACGCCTACCCTTGCCTTGGTATGCTAGCTAGAAAAGATTATACTTAAGATTCAGCCTGGAGCCCATCTAGCTTGTGGTTAATACGAGTATATCTTTCAGGGATTCCCGAGAACCGATCCTTAATTGTCATGGGCACGACCACCAATCAAATCATGCATGTACCCATGACCCACCAATATAACACATTTTAATTACCATATACCAAGAAGGTATACATCAACATAAACATTAAGGACTACATTAAAGTGAATCCCATGGTGAGTTAGTTGATCTCAGCATGGCTAAGCATTCCTAAACCAATCATCTAGTCAGATTATTATCCCAAGCTATCAATGAGTCAAGGTATTCAAAAGGCTGAGTACGGGTAAGTTCCATCCCACATGACATTATAAAATAATGCAATTTTGAGAGAAAAGCAAAGATTTTGCAAATAGGCACAATATGATCAATGATACCCGTATGACTTGCCTTTCTCTTGAGCTGACGGGACCTTGGCGACTACTTCGAAATAAACTGGGGCGTCGGAACTGCCGGAGTCTAAACGACAAACAAGGCACATAGTAAATACAAGCTAAAAAGCTACTGAAACAGCAAAAGAAACCAATTTTAATGGATTCTTGACATTTTAATGAATTTACTGCAATTTGAATTGATTAAAACATATCTCAGATTATTTAGATATGAATTTTACAAGATGTTCTATGTTATTACTAATAACGGAAAAAACTTAATCATTTGACAAAGATTAATACCTAAAAGGAAAATAGGATCAAAGGATTAGATTGACTGGCAAGCGAGCCTCACAAGACACCGACTTAACGAGTCAATTCTACATGATACGGGATCATCCAAATGATCAACCGAAACTGGCGGCTCCGAACGGCTCTAAACTAAAGGATGACTCAACACGGATGTACGAACGGACACGGGGCGACACCTCGTTCGAACGAACGAGCGAACGACTCAACAACGGCTGCGGCTAAACCAGTGGGCCAGACACGATCCACGGTAAAGCCCCGGTATGGCAAATGATAGGCCGATAGGAACCTAGGGTTGCACCTATGGCTAGACAACTCAACTACCGAGCAACAGGTTAAAGCGGTGGCTAGGTTTAAGCGGCACATGGTTGCAACACGGTGGCGCTAAGCGGCGGCTCGGCTTGGCAACTACACGGCGGTGGCGACGAAGCGGCAGCGACTCGGCTCGGCTAGGCAGTGGCGGCGGCTCGGCAAAGACGCACGATGGCGGCACACGGCGACACAACGGCACGACGGCAACGGCGACAGCGGCTCGGCGGTGCGGCAACGGCGGCAACGGCTTGGCTAGGGCACGGCTACGACGATGACTCGACTAAACTACGACACACGAGGACAAAAACCCTAAAAACAGGAGAGATTCCTCACCGGGAGCGAAGACCGGAGAGGGACGATGACGGTGGCGACGGCAACACCCGGGATCGACGACGACACTAGAAGGAAACAAAAAGGAAAAAACTTAGGATGCTAGATTGATGATTGCAGAAGCAAATACATCAATGGACTAGGAGAGCAGAGTACCAGCGACGCTACAGCGATGGCGGCGACGGCAACCTGCAGCGGCGACACAAGGCGGCAGCGACAGCAAGGCGCCGCGGCTAGGGCTGCAGGCAGCACGGGTGGGGGCTAGAGCTATTGATTGGGAAAAGGGAAAAAACAAAGGGAGGAAACACTTATATAGGGATTAGATTAGTAAAGGGGGTATCCTAGTGAGAGTAGGATTGGGAGAGGGGAGGGAGGCTGGCTCAGTTCGGGGAGGGGTGGCGCGCGTGGTAGATGGGGAGAGGGGGCGCACGGCTGATGGGGAGAGGGGGAGGGAAAAAGGAAAAAGGAAAAAGGAAAGGACTAGGACTTTCCAAAAAGGAAAATCAATGCGGTGCCATTTTAGAAAAAGAACGAAAACGGTCCAGTGAATGAAAACGGTCCAGTGAACGGCTGCATCGATTCAGTTCGATCTCCGGCGAATGGGGTAAGTCCTACGTTCCTCCAGCCCTGGTGAATCTATTGACTACGTTAGTGTTGTTCAAGGCTGCATCGCTTCGATCTCTTGGATCGCTCTGGTTTGGTTGATATATTTGCCTACATGATATCTCAATTCTATCTCTAATTGCATTGTGTTTAGAGAGCATTGGTTTAGTTGGAACTATCTCGGTTAGGTCTGATCTTCTATCTTAGCCGATATATCTCTACAATCACAATGCTGTCATAAATAGATTTGTTATATCCATCACATTAGACAGATCTATCAGCTCATCGAGTATTAGATTATCATATACAATCTCGTACTGCATTGGTTAGGTTCGACCTACTAGATTGTTGTTGATTATATAAATCTTGTTAAGCCGATAGGTTTATGCTAGTGTTCTATCAGGGTGCTAGCTGATAAGTTATCTAGACGTTGCATCGGCTTATAAGGATTGCATATACATATAAGTTGGATTTAGCCGATGACAACAAAGGTTTCATTGATTTATCTAATCTTGTGGATTTTATGACATCGGATTTCCAACCGATGTATGCTTTAACCATCGGATCAGTACTTGTTCTAGCATATCATATTGTTAGCCGATTGGTTTCTACTGGATTATATTATTGCTATATTGCATCATCATCAGCTGACTGTCTTTATATCATTATCTACATTGGACATATTGCCGATAGCTCAAAACCCTATCGCTATCGGCTGACATCGGCATCAGCTAGAATTACTCCATCGGCTTGTCAGCCGATAGGCTGTTTGATATGTTGTTTACATATCTTGTCAGTTACAGGATCAAACTGACTGGTACGCCCACATCTCATCAACGTCTTGGACCTGCACTGGAGCTAAGCAGATATCCCAGGCCAATGTGTGTTTTTCGCATCAACACAAGGGCAAAGGAAAAAACTACTATTAGAGGGATCTTGACACTTTTAAACTTAGCAACACTACCTCTGGTGTTCTGAGATTATACTTTAAGTTCTGTTAGTAATTTTTTGAAAAAAAATTCTCCCTGACAATTCCGATTATTAAATGTATTGTTAACTGGGGGTTTCTCCTGATTAACCAAAGCACTTTCTATAAATCATTTATTAGTGATTTGGAACCTAAGGGAAGGGAAAACTCCAGGTGTGACAATCTGTTTGGAGAGGAGTCACTGATAGAGAGAGAAAGAGCCCATGGCCATGTGTTCGAAAAAAGAGATTATCATTATGGCATTTACAACACAGTGTTGTGCCGAGTGGTGTTGTAGGTCATGTGGACCAGCGTGCTTGGAAGAATTAGTCTATGTAGGGTGTTGTGTCCTCTGCAGAAGACACGAGTGGCTTGAGAGAAAAAGTATGCATGGTAATTCAAACAAATACAAGTAGATAAAAAGGGAGGAAGAAAATGTGTACCCCACTTGATATATAGTGCAATGTCGGCGGTGAGCATACAAGGAAAGGAGGAAGGGAAGTAAAGGGCAATGACTTGATACCGGCGACCGAGAATACGATGAAGACAACTCTGATAACCAGGAAGATCTACCCAAATCTAATGAGCTCACAGACAACTCGACAATCTCGTGTCGTATTCGACAACGACTTAGTTGAGAAGGGGTTGTGGTGGCCAGAGAGTAGAGGATATCGTGGTTGGAGAAGAGAGGAGCTCGCTATCCTGAGCTACCTTCAATCTACCCCGCATGGAGATTTGTGACCTCTTAGAAGATGTGCCTCTAAGAAGACACCGTTGCTGCTAGATTGGCGATTAGCTCGAGACAAACTCCGGCGATTTCAGGCGGAAGTAGGTGAGAATGACGAGGGAAGTGGTGATGATGCGAGTGTGAGCACAAGAGGAGAAACCGAGAGATTGCTTAGCTACTTTGGAGAAGAAAAAAGAGTACGAGATGCACTGACTAGTAGGATACATGTGATCTTGAATGAAATTTTAGAAGGTTCCAAATGCTATATAAGTTAGCTAGAATGCAATTAGAGGGCATACATAGATGTAAAATTATAGGAGTTTAATTGTATATTGTGCTTGTGGGTTTAGTGAGACCACCCTCTATTGAATAATGTCCTTGCCATCCACTCCCGAATGTCATACTTCTAATGACATTATTTTTAGGAATTGCAGTCTAATCACTATTAGGTTGTATGCGTGATTAATTAAGTATTAATTGAAAAAATAAAAAATAGATAAATACGATTTTTAAAGCAACTTATTGAATTTTTTAAAAGAAAATATATCGTTTATCCGTTCAAAAAACATACACATAAAAAACGATGAAGTAGAAGTTGAGAACCTTGGTTCCAAACACACCTTTAAGTGTATTAATTCCTAATTTTCAAATCTTGCAAGATTTCATCCATAGTGCTTCGTAATATGAACATAAATTGATTGATCTGAAAATATATTGATTGATCTACCGGTACAGATTGCGCACGGTTATTTTAACTTTCTGTATATCCTACCCTTGATTTGAATGAAGGAGAAAACTAGAATTGGAGGAACCATGCATGCAAGAGAACGTAAACCGAAGACCTTGAAAATTGTAAGATTTCAACGATAGTAGTAGTAAGAAATCAGTAAATTAGCACGTTTAGGGCTTATTTGGAGCATAGAATTTTTAAAACACGGGAATAGGAAAAAAACATAAAATTAGAATGTCACGTACCGTGAATTCCTACAGAAAATAAAAACACATCTTCTAGCAAAACAATTATAGTTGGCGTATAGGAAAAACAAAGGAATTAATTAAGTACACGATAAGAGAAATCCATGAGGTAAAACCTCATATTAGTTTTTTCTCAAAAAGCCCTATGAAATGCTCCATTCCATATAGGACTAATTTTCAAAGGAATTTTGAGAGTCCCCCAAATGACCCCCACAGGAATTTTATCTTTAGGGTTCCAATCCTTTGAAAATCATTCACTTATTCTCTGTTACAAAAGAGCCCATTTGCCTGTCGTAATTAATTAGCACCTTTGCATCGACCTAAATATAACCACGCACAATTGAAACGGACACCCGGAGAGAGGCGGTCCGCTGTGTGGTCGAGCCGTCGGCCTCTCGCGCGCCAAGTCGATCGACATGTGCAGCAGCGTCAAAGTGTGGATGGGTGTGACTGACTCTCATTTGGTACCAGTAGCATACTTATGCAGCTCGTTGTCCAGGCATTTGGGGCGCCGCCGCCGTGTCGGCCATGCCGACCGCGCGCTAATTAAGTTGGATGCTTTCATGTAGCCTTCCTTGCTTCCTTCCTCGCCGCTCGTTCGGTGGCGGTGAAGTCAAAATGGAACGGCGCGCGTAGTAATCACCCCATTTGCCGGCCGGCCACCCGCGCGACAATTTGTTCGACCGTGACGCGTAACCGCAAGACCGCCGCGCGCTAGCTTCGGCTGCCATGCGCGCGTGCCCACCTTTTTCTCCGACGGTAATATTTCCCGACTTTGTAGTAACAGGTTAATTAGAGCCATATAATTAAGAATTTGCTGTACAGGTGGAATAGACGAGTGGATTGAGAATAGGATCATACACACATGAAACAAGCCAATGGCCTCCTGCGCATCGTGGAATCGATGGAAGGAGGACAAATGCGTTTTTAAAATAGTAGAGATAATGAAATGGATGAGACAAAGTAGTCCAACATAACATGCTAAGACAAAAGCATATAATTGCTTACAAGGCTAAAACATCAAGAAATTTTTTTTACCGGAGGGAGTACTCCATTATTTTTCTATTGTATTGATTACCGCAAGCACGCCTTATAATCTTTTAAACGGTACGTTTTTAAAACAACTTTTCAACTTAGCGGCACTAGCTTAATCTATTCTACACTTGTACTCTCAAACATTGTCGAACCAAATAATACTATAATTACCCATCTGCAACATAACGATACTCCATTCAATTCTATAAGTACCTACTTATGAAATAATGATCCTCCATCTAGGACCCGTTTGCGTCGTAGGATTGTTATAGGGAAAAATAGAGGATTGCAATCTCTAGAAAATTTTCCTACGAGTCTGTGCAATCTCTAGAGGATATGCACATCTAGAATTGGATTCCTACGTGTCTGTGACCATTGTATACGATCGAGTACTTAGGCAGTGTTTGACAAATGGGAAAGAAAAATAATTTCCCGCCTATTTTTAAATCCTAACCATTCATTCTCCCTCTTCTATTTAGTTCTAACCCTTCATTCATTTCTCAATACCAATCCCACCTATCATTTCCCATTATCCAAACACACCCTTAGGGCCGGTTCGAATGAGCATTTTAGCTCAGCTAATTGGCAGCACGTGAAAGAGGATGATTAAGAATCAACAATTATAAATTTAGTAAATAGATTTATTATTTGTTTTTCCAAAGCCAAATTTTCTGAACTATATATTTAGGCTCAATTTTTTTTCTCACCTCCAAACTTCAATTTTCTCGTTTTTTATTATCACGCTTTTTAAATTGTTAAATGGTATATATGTTTTCAACAAAAAGTCTATGTAGAAGTTGTCTAAAAAATCAAATAAATCAATTTTTTAATTTTATAATAATTAATATTTAATTAATTATGTACTAATGAGTTTTCTCGTTTCCCGTGCGCTGAAAATATACCTCCAACTGGATATAGCGAACGGGACCTAGTAGTTTGAAAATCATGATAACCGAAAACAAGAAAAAGCCACACCATTGGAGGTTGCAGTTCGGAAATCAAAACGTTGAGAGATTGAGAGTCTATTTTGGCTACAGAACCGTCTATATATCACGTCCAAATTAATGCTACCACACGCTAAACTAGCTAGCCTACACATAGCTACTTTTGTGTCTATACTGGCTGCTGTGGGCCTATATAGCTTCTTCATTAATGATAGTTGACCTAGCTAGCTACATCCAGCTCGGATTAATTAAAGCAAACGACGACCAATATTAAGACACATGTCGTCATTGACCCCCATGGATCCATGCATTAACTGTCTTCCATCCCAGCAGCAACATACGACCCAACTATACGAAATTAGTAGTACGATTTAAATGGAAGTTAATGATCTGAGATCTGAAATCTTAGATCATGCATCCTTAAATTATAATTTGATCAGCCCAAAACAGTCACCGATCACTGCAGTAACCTTGCTCATCACGTACGTACTTACAATTTGAAGAAGTTGCCCGTTTTCTCGACCTTGATTAAAGAAATTATAAGTACGTGATGAGCAAGGTTACTTGTGTGGCCATGCTTCTAAACTTTCAAACCTTAAAGACTCTTTAAAGCTAGCTAGATCAAATAGCCGTCTCTTCCATTTCAAAGATGCAACTAGTACTACGTACGTACTCGATGCTGATTGCCTTTCCGGGAAGAAAAAGGATGCAAATCTGATTTGCAATGACTCTTTGAAAACGAAGTAAATCGGTCAGCTCTGGCAATGCATCCGCAATAGGTCAAGCAAATTGAATATTTTTACTACTACAACCTCTGGCTAGTGTTGATATGAATGGGGTGTTACTATGAGCATGAATATATGTGTGCTCCTCCCACGGATCAGATCACTGTTAAGCGAATTTTTTTTTGGTCAGAAACATGATGTAAATTATTCTACTATGGTAGTTCCAATCTAATCACTTTTGATACTTCTAGAACCTAGCTAGCATATATCTTCTTGTGCAATCTCATTTTTCCTATACTAGGATTAATACTACCTTCCACATATACTGTTTCAGTAATCATGTTAATATTATACACTACTACACACAAAGCGTTTTCCGTGCGGTCGATCGAATTTTTTGCGTGCGGAGCTTCGGCCCGACTGGTCACGATTTTCGCGTGCAGGTGGCGCCCGTGTGTGGTTGCTTATGCCGTCCGCACGGAAAAACAAAACACCGAAAAAAATGAAATTTCAAAAAAAAAACAGTCCTAGATCGGGTCATCGCCGTCGCTCCCGCCTCGTTGTCGTCATCGTTGGCGTCGCCGCATGCCTCGTCATCATCATCAGCAGCGGCGGCGCCGCCTCCCGCCGGCCTCCCGCAACGGATCTGTGGCGGGGGGAGGGCGGCCGGCCGCCGGATCCGTGCGGGGACAGCCGCGGGCCGCCCGTCGTCGCCTCCCTGCCCGCGGGCTCCCACCGTTGCCGAGGAGGGGAGGGGAGGGGAGGAGCCACGGCCACCCGTCGTCGCTCGCCCGCTCGCTGGATCTGCCTCCCGCGTGCTCCCGTCGCCGCCGGGGAGGAATGGGAGGGGAGAGGGAGGGGAGGAGCCGTGGGCCGCCCGTCCCGCCTACGCCTGCCGCCGCCGAGCTCACCGCCGTCCCACCTGTGGAGGAGGCAGAAGAAGAAGGTGAGAGAGAGAGGAAAATGAGAGGAGGAGAAGGAGGGTGAGAAGATAAGGGGGAGAGAGAGAGGAGAGAAGGGGCCCGGGGGAGAGAGAAGGAAGTTAAATTATTTTAAATAGGATGGGAGGGAAAGGTTATTTTTCTGTGTGGGTGGATTAGGAGACCCGCACGCAAAAATAGGGTTATTTTCGCGTGCAGGCCTGTTAAGTGACCCACACTCGAAAATTGATTTTTGTGTGCGGGCGACGACCCGGCTTCGCTCCCCTATTTTTCCGTGCGGCATGGAAACAAAATGGGGTGGCATCCAGGAAAATCAATTATGTAGTAGTGATACTTCCTCCGTCCCATATTAAGTTTAGTTTTGCCTCCTCTCATTTGCACCAAAAATAGATTTATTAATTTTTGGAGTAATCATTGTATCGGAGATTGTGAAAGTAGTTAATAATAGTAGCATTGGGATTTGATAAAGTAGGGATATTCTAGTCTTTTTGAGTTTGTATTGGTATATATGGGTTGGGTGAAAAATGAACTTTTTTTTTGACCCAAAAACAGTGAGGGAGGCCCCCACGGTATGATTTTAATTAATAACCAAAATTATTTACAAAGAGAGAAGAAAAGGGAGGGACAAGAGATAAAAGAAAGCAAAAACAGAAGATTACAAATGATCAATCCATGATTGCACTATGGGTCGATCGCTTTCCCTGAACCTAATTAAATGTTGGTTCAGATCCAATTTGAGATTGGCCAGCCAATTAGTCACAGAGGGCTGAATCCCTTGAAAGATCAGACCATTTCTCTCCTTCCAGATGTTCCAAGCCGCCAGAAGAAACAATTCAATGAAACCTTGTTGGGAGAAAGAGGAGTGTTGAGTATGTATTATTTGATTAAATTCCAAAGAAGTGTTCCAGTACCATCCCAACTTGTTCTAACACCCTTTACTGAAGTCGCAGTCAAAGAACAAATGCTCCCTGGTTTCTCTAGCGTTCTCCTGACATGAGGAGCAAGAAATCGACGCGCCCAAGGGAGCACAATGTTTTCTATGCAACAAGTCTCTAGTGTTCACTCTGTCCATGAGAAGCAACCAACCAAAAACCTTAATTTTCATGTGACTTTGCTTTGCCGGATCCATTTAAAGGTCACAGGGGGAGTTAGAGACTAGAACGAGAGCTTGTAAAATCTCTTAGAGGTGTAGATTCCTGAACCCTAGATGAACTGCCAAGAGTCATTGATATCTGAAAGTGTAACCGACTGAATTTCACTTAACATCAAATTATACTCTTGGTAAGCTTGTTGAGAGAGCGGCAGGTGAAATTGATCTTGTGGTTCTCTTGCTAGATGTTGGGCCACCGAATCGTCCTTGTGCTTAACATACGAGAATAGCCTTGGTTATTTAGAGGAGAACACTCTACTCTCCCATTGGTCATCCAAAAAAGTAAATCAGATCCCGATCCTAGAACGGGCTTAGCAATTCCTCTGAACAAAACATCATATTAAAAAATGTCTCTCCACCAAAAGGAACCACAACTTCTCGTAGCTTGAGGGACAACATTTGGGTAGTATGTGGACCAAATCAAGTTCACCCAAGGGATATCTGCTCTGCAGTAGAATTTGTGGAGGTGCTTTATCAGGAGAGCCCTATTCTGAATTCTTAAATCAATGACTCCCAGTCCACTCTTTTCTTTTGGCCTACACACCTTAGGCCATGCTGCTAGCGATTTCTTGGTGGAAAAAATGAACTTATTTTGAGATAGATGTAGTAGCTTGGAGAAAAAAATAGCATGGTGAAATTTTGTAGTATGCCATGTTTATTTTTAATTCTCATAATAAATATATACGCATACAAATTTTTCGTACCTTTGATTCAAATATAATTTTTATTACAGCATGAACGAGGATATGAAATTCAAAGTACTTGATGGTTGGAGCGGAGGCAAGGGGAGGCCAGCTATGATTTGAAATTCTGCTGTGCATTTACTGTAGCTCTAGCAAAATCTAAAGAAGTTAACACTACTGACTTCTAGGTAACAGTACTAGTTGGCACCCGCGTCTTTGCCGCGGATTTTGTAGTTTTATCTTCAAACAAAATCATAGTTTTAAATGGTTAAGTGTAACTCTATGTATATACAAAATATATGATAATGTGGATTTATATATGCCTTATGTTATTACAATACAATTCATACTTTATTTTTGCAAGCATCATTGTGTATCTATTATATATTAAAAGTCCATTAAACTTCCTATAAACACTCTCAAAACGCCACGTGGCGTTCCTATAAATGCTCCTAAACCACCATGTGGCACTATTTAATCTCACCGTCGATTTTCATTTAAATTAGTGGACCCGTTATTTTAAACCATTAGATTAGATATCTATATGTGTGTACCGTTAATTTTTACTTAAATTGATGGACCCATTTAGATTACTAGATTAGATGTATATGTCTAATACTAATACCTTCCACATATACATACGAGGGAGAATATAAAAAAGGAGTAGTAAAGTACGTAAGATAGAACCCACATACTTACGGAGTTACGGTAAAAGAATAAAGCCATGTGCCAAAAAAGATAAAACCAAAAAAATATATACGTATATAGCATCATAGAAAAAATAAAAAAAAGAATCTACCATATACTCCCACAAATTAGTTATTGTTAATAAATTTGAAAAAATAAATATATTATTAAAATTAGTAAAGGTGTCTCGTGTTATTATCAACAACAAGTGTTGAATCAAGCGCTAAACTATTGATATTTGTTAAAATATAAATAATAATATGGTGCTCTGGCAATTATCATAGTGGTATGTCTGTTTATCTATAAATTTTTTAGTACCGTCAAATTATAACTTCACTCATTTTCAAATTGCAGTATTAGTAATGTTTTCTACTCTATACCACGAATCTACTCAAAACTTAAAAAAACATTATTTTCATAACCTCCATCTTATTTTTTTCCTTTCATGAAGGGCATCAAACATGAACAACATAGTTCGCTATGTTGCTATAAATATAGCACAGGCATACATATGGTTGAGTTAAGGCGGTCCTAGTGGAGACCACCGTCACAAATAGTGCTCAACTTACTACTTACTGCACTACTTCAGAAGGGTGTGATAGTAAATTAGGCATTAAAATTGAACTCCATGTTGGTCTAGAGGGGCACAACTATATCAATATGGGACCCATGTTTCAAGGCAACAGACAAAGAAAGTCTTGCCGCTATAATCGGCTTCACCGGTTAGAGAAGCATTTATGTTAAAATTTAATGATGTTATCCTATTAATTTGTACAAGTGGTATTTTTACAATGGCTGTGTTTAGTTCTTGAAAAAAGTTGAAAGTTTGGGGAAAGTTGATAGTTTGGAAAAAAAGTTGGGAGTTTATATGTGTAGGAAAGTTTTGGATGTGATGTGATGTGATGGAAAGTTGGAAGTTAGGGGTGAACTAAACATGGCCAATATTTATATATAGATTTGAAAATTGGTGAGGCACGAAACAACACTTACGTGTAGTGGATATTTCAGTGTATTAATGATGTATTAAGCTTATTTTATTAGTACATTAAGTAGTTCATTTATGAATAGATACTTGGTTTTACACAGTGATAATAGGTTGAAGCGACAACAAGGAAATTTATATGTAGAGTAAATTTTAGAAAAAATGCAACTATATTGACAAAACTATCAGTTTGCTATAACATTAGTGATCTATTTCAGTTTATTGTAACAATAGCATAGGAAATTATCACAAAACTGCAACTTATACATGATATGCTGCTACAGGAATATGTAGGTGACAACTGTAGCACAATATCACGTAAAATTTATAATTTTGTGATAATTTTCCATGTTGTTGTTACATCAAACTAAAATAGATCACTAATGTTGAAATTTACTCTTACATGTAACTTTACATGTAACTAGGGGAAAAGTGATTTTATTTAACCTAGGAGAAAACCTAATTACTTAAACATATTAAAGTCTACAATCTATTTCACAGCTTATAAATGGTGAGATATGACCTTTTTTTTTTTGCACTGCGTTCATAAAACTGCCCACGCATCTGTGCGGGTTTTCTTCCTAGTTGTTATAATATATGAATATCATTTTCATGCGCAATATGGGTATCGTTATAGTTAGGCAATTTGCATACTCTTCACTCAAGTTTTTTATGAAAATAAAATTCAGGTAACGATACCTAATAATTATATGCTATCTTATCATGCATAATAAAATAAAACACACATATTAAACAATAATTTGAATTCGGAAAACATGGTGTTATGCACAATATATGTAACAATGCTATGTGTGACTATGAGGTGGAGCAATGGAAGGTGAATGGATAACTAATAAATGATTGAATTGGATGAATAAGTAACATCTTGATCGAATGTTTATTATTTTTTACTAATATGATCTAATGGCTTAAAATTGTTGATGATGTGGCTTCTTGCATATCTTACTTTATAGGAGTATAAATGTCTCTTAGTGGGTACCAACTATGTAGGAAGATAGGATTAGTGTCTCTGGTTCCGCCGCTATTCAATAGGATTAGTGTCTCTGGTTTCCGCCACTATTTAACAATGGTTCATGTTATTTTGGCACTATCAATTCTGAAATCTTTCCTTGTAAATATTGAAAGTTCGGAACTCTCTCTTCAGTTATATAAAATTTTACTGTCTGGCATTGCCTAACAGCAGTTCTCTCCTTTTCTCAAAAACAAAAAGAGAGCTAGTCCACTAATTTTAAGCAAATAATTGAAGGTACACCAAACCTCAGATCTAACCAAAGACTAAAACTTTGTCCAACCATGTACTCATCCAGTACAATAATATGAACCAACCAACCCAGGTAGAAGAAGTTGTCTGGAGTGTCTTTGCTTTGTGATTACCAAGGAAGCATCAGCAATTGACAAAGTCACAAGTATAAGTGGACACTCATCGCCTTTTGAAACACTGGCTCCAAAAAGCCAACCAAAAGGATGCATGATGGAATTTGCAGCAACAGCAACAGATTTTATAATTTTTCACGCACGCATTCCTACCTGGCCACCACCACTCTATACCGAGTAGTAGACCTAGCCAACGTAGGAAGATCCAAAAATATGAGAGAGAGTTGCCATGTGCCTAACTAAAATAATAGATTAATCACGAGATTTGTTTGTACTGATGTGTTGAAATATTAATCCAGATCTATCTACCATTCATGTAGTGGTAATTAACAATGTTTAGTACCTAGGACGATGGTGAAGCGGTGCCCAATAGCTGGGGGTGATGAGTGTACAAATGTATAATATTGTTTTTTTTCCCTATGGATAGAGAGAGGAGGCTGTTTCTAGGGAAGGGGGGCTTTTCTGTGGGAAGAAATGGTTAATTAATTTGGCAATAATACATGTAGTATCATCTCGGAGTGTGTGAACATATGTCTTCTAGCCTGAAGAACCTTTGAAGCCATGAAAAATGACCTACTCTTTTTTTTCTCCAAAATAAAGCTATCGAAGAGAGAATAGCTAGCGTGTTTGTACTCCACGATAAGTATAGAATAATGGTTCTGTATATATCGGTTCCTTTTGCTTTTGACGAATTGTTTGTGACTCTTCTAGTTTGACTTATGTTTGATTGTTTGCCCCACATGGAGAGAAATTATATTATTTGTTAACTCGTTGGGAACATAGCTAGAGTTAGTGTGTGGTAGGAGTACAATTCTCAAAATTAATTTGAGGTAGACATATATATGCATCATCCCGTACCACAAAACCTGGTTTCTGTAGTTCATCTACACTCACTCAGTACTTAAGTAGGGGCGTGAGGAGCGGCCGGTAAGGGTGGGAAAGAAAAACGGTTTCTTAGATCAATGCCTTAAAAATTTATTGGTTTTAAAAATATACTATTACTATTTACATATTTATAACGATACCACTACTACTTCTTTGTAATCTTAGTAGTACCACTGAGATACATATTTTACATGTATTGGACGAAAATACCCTCATCTTCTACCTCTCTCTCCCATCTTCTACCCCTCTCTCTCTCTCCTCCGCTGCTACCGCTGCAGCCCGCTGCTCGCCGCCGAGCCGCCACATTGCTGCTGCTGCTGCCGCTCGCCACCGCGTCGCCGTGGCTGCTGCCGCCGCCGCGCCGCCTCTGCTACTGCCGCCACTTGCCACAGCGCCGCCACGTTGCTGTTGCTGCTGCCGCTGTCACCGCGCCGCGGCTGCTGCTGCCGCTCACCACCGCGCCGCCGCATCGTCACTATTGCCGCCGACGCGCAGCTGAGAAGCTAGAGTTGGATGGAGAAAGGGGAAGAAGGAAGAAGAGGGGAAAATGGGCAGTTTGGTCTAATTTTTCTTGAAATGCATCTTAGTGGTATCTTTAATGAATATGTGTGAACTTATAATGGCATATTTCTAAATACATGAATACTAACGGCATATTTCAAAACCGGTAAATTTTTAATGGCATATATCCAATTAACCCAAAGAAAAAATGGTTCCTACGCAATGAATAATATAAAGAAAAAGTCCAAATACCCCCCCTAAACTTTAGATGGAAGTCCGTCTAGCACCCTAAACTTTAAAACTGTACATCTTACCCCCCTGCCATATCATCCATATTACCTCCTAATGTGGTTTTGGATGATGGTTTTGCATATTTTAAAAGCTTAAACGAATAATTTTAAATAAATAATATAACATATATTTCAATATCATCGGTTATAAGTTACCAATTTATTCCTACAGTGATATCATACTATTATTATATTGATACTTGTTTGTAAGTGGGAGCTAATGAGGAGCAAAAAAAAAAAGAAAGATTTAAATCAAAATTTTAGTATATATGTCCAAAGTGTATGACATGTGATCAAACTCATCCAACTTATATACAAAATAGATAAAAACCACTATGTAAAACCATCTTAGGGGGTTATATAAACGTTATTGTGAAGTTTAGGGGTTGAATGTGCGATTTTAGAGTTCAGAGTGTTAGACGGACTTTTATCTAAAGTTTAGGGGGTTATTTGGATTTTTTTTCATAATATAATCGATGGGGGTTGTGGCCTATGGAGCCTTTGGAACAAGGGATGTGAGGATCTAATGTGGTAAATATATAAAAGAATATATTATAGTTGTAGATATGTTGCAATGATTATAAATGAGTTTATACGATTGTAAATTTAAATCTCTCCCCAAGTAACTGTAAACAGGCGGGACATTGACAGAACCTTGATCAGTGGTAGATAATAGATATATTATATGTATTTGAAAGATAAAATATAGAATAGATAAAATTGGATATAAAAGAAATTTACATATCATACTTCAAATGATGTAGAAATAACATAAAAATCAACAGTCATTTGCTCTTTCCATTGATATTCATAAGGAATGTTTTGATTTCAATACATCGAACATCATTAATTGATCAATGATTAGACAAATTGTAGGTACAATTAGTGTATAAAATTTATTCATATCAACAAACTTGTTTCAAGGTATTTGCAAACAGTAATGGTTTAATAGCTATAATTAATATATTTTAGGAGAAAATTAATAGTCAAAGTTTAATCTTGAAGATTTTTTCAAACTAAAATATGTATCTTAGAAAGTAATAAAGGTACACGCTATATATATATATATATATATATATATATATATATATATATATATATATAGACCGATATAAAATATTTGGTTTAAGAGATTTTGCCTACATTTGGAGGAGCCATACAGATACATCCAACTTGAATTGCTTGAGGACCTGTTCTTTTCTGACTATGGATTTTAGATTTTCTCTGTACGCTTCCCAAACTGTGTTTCGTGTAAAAAATATATTTTTTTTTGTTTTAATTTTATAAATAGCTATTACAAAATTCCGATAATCCATCAATCCATCTATTTTTGCTATCTTAAACAGGGTCTCGGGCATGTATAATATAAAGGTCAACGATGCGCTGTTTTCAAACATCACATTTGATTATGCTCATGTGCTCCTTGGGATGGAAGGTATTTCATTAGATTTCTGGAGGATTCAAATCCTTAGGAAAATTTTCATAGGAGGCCCTTTGGAACAAATGAATAGCATGCCCAAATTCCTATGGTCCTTTGCCCCAAATTCCATGAGAAAATAAACATGAGATCAAATTTTATGTTTTTAATTATTTCATTTGAGAAGTTCAATACGTGCTCTCTATATATATCTCACCCGTCTCTGTCTCAAGCAATTTCTTTTAAAATTTTCATGTTTACTTCCTGCGAACCATGCAAAGAAATTTCTTATAAAATTCCTTTGTCTCAGAATCCTATAAAATTCCATAGAGTGACATCCTATTCCTTCATATATTTTATTTATTTATTCACTTTTTTTCTAAATCCTGTATTTCAAACTAGCCCTAAGTCTTTTTTTCAAATAAAACAATCTTATGCCAGCAAGTAGCCTGATCAAGGATGGAGAAGAAAAGAAGAGAAAAAAAAAAAGGGTGAAATTAAGCTGCAGATAAAAACAGTTTAATCGAGAGCAATGATCCAGAGTGACGTGGGTATGGTAAAGACGCCGAGAGGGACCGATCGATCGAAGGCGACGCCAGGAGCGAAGCTTCAAACATGGGCTAAAATGAAATGAAAGCAACAACAAATGCATCCCTGTCCATGATTGGGGCTGCAGGGGCAGTCCATCTGGGAAAAACGGGTCCTCTGACGTCGCCAGCGTGCCAAGAAACCGCTCTCTCTCCAGGCAAATCCAAGAGGCCAAAACAAGCAGCATATGCAGCTGCTGGCCGGACGGCCGGCCACAGCCAGCCAGTTCTGATTTCTGAACAGCGAACGAATTTATTGCAAGATGTATTTTCTGTAATTAGACTTTTTTTTTTGTGTGTGTGTGTCTTTTTTAACTTCATCTCTCAAGGCTCTGTTGAGAGTTGTGATCCAAATTCATTTGCATTTAATAAAGGCCAGCTTCTGCCGTAGCGGAGCGGAAGCCCGTCGCCGGGAGGCTTGTGCCAGAGCGTCATTTCTTTTAGGGTTCCACCATATATATACCTCTAGTAAGCCGCCGTGCGGCGTTGTAACCTCACCCTAGATATAGTGAAGATATTTTGCTGGCTGGCGCCCATGGTTTTTTCTACTTTGAAAGGGTTTTTCACGTTAAATCTCATGTCTTATGTGATTGATCTATTGTTTTTTATCATTTGTTCGCTTATCGTTTTCTAACCGTCTCAAACCAACAGGACCCTACAATAACACGAGGGATCGATCGGTGCAGTTGCTGTGATGAGAAAGCTAGGATCCAGATCAAATGTATCAACGTAGCACCATTTTACTATGGAAAAAACATATTAGTTTATATATTTTGTAGCAATGAATGTGGAGCGTTGTATTGAAATATGAACGGCTCAGATTACTTGCAATTTTTATTGTGCAGTTGCAGTACCAAACTACCAACTATACACATGATTCCCAAACATGAGTGCCTGGAGTACTGTACTTTTCTGATACTACCTCCGTCTCATTTTAAACGTAGTCGTGGATTTTTTCTATGTCAAACATTTAAAATTTATAAAAAATTTAAAAAATAAATCACGCATAAAACATTATTCATATGTTATCATCTAATAATAATAAAAAATACTAATCTAAAAATTTCAAGTAAGACGAACGGTTAAACGTTGGACATAGAAACCTGCATTCGTATTTAAAATGGGACGGAGGGAGTATTGTTTTTTTTTCCATAACTTAATTTTATACAACAGATAATGCTAGTGTAACTACTACAAAATGCAATTGGAGCTTACTATAGCTATTTTATCCATTCATCGACAGAGTTTACAAAATGCATTTGGAGTATTGGACCCATGCATACTGTTTTGGATTTATTTATTTTTATAAACATGTAATAAATGTACAGTTTTTACAGAAGTATTTTGATGCAAACATACACAAATAATTCCAATGATCTGAATATTTGCATAGATTTTGATACTCAAAGTTTTGAAAATTTTGACTAGGTGCGTATCCGGGGCGAACATAGGGCGTGTTTTCGTATCAGTCCTTTAGTACTGTCTATTTGTGCTAAGTGCAAAATATTTTGTAACTGATTGTCAGTGAGAAGTTAATGAATCGGCACTAATTTTATAAGTTCTGGTTTCGTTATCTTAGTTGGGATTTTCGAATGCATGTAATGATAAAGTCTAAACTTCAGTCTGGCATGTTTAAAAGTATCCAAGTAGGATTTAAAATTTACATGTGCACGACTAGATTTAGTTGCTAAAATAATTTCTACTTCCGACGTATAAAAATTCATCCAAATAAATTTTAAATAATAGGTTTTATGATCAAAGAACATTGAAGGCAATAAAAGCCAATAATGTAAACAGAAAAAATAACTTTAAATGCGCTGCCATTAATCAAATCTAAGATAACATAAAGAAAATGTAAGTAAGACAATACCTTATTAAATAGATAAATTATTCTTTATCCGGCTCCCTCCTTCAAAAACAAATTCTCTTTAGAGACCTCAAAACTTTACAATTCAATCTTTTACTGGTGTTCCCTCAATTGGTCAAATAAGTAAAAACCCCTAAAACCTATGCATAAAATTTCTCTATATTCATGAAATTTTACTTAGAGATAGATATAGACATGAAATATATTTATACCAAATCTCAAATCCAAACTCGAGGAAGAGAAAAGATAAATTTTGGGTGGATAGTATCTTACTCTCAAATAAAGTTAAGTATGAATTTGAGATTTGGTGAGAATGTATTTCATGTATGCACCTCTAGTAATGTTTTATAAATTTACGAAACTTTTAGGTATGATTTTCACGAGTTTTCACCTATTCAATAGTTTTCATCGGATACCCCCCCCCCCCACACAAAAAATAATAATATTCATATCTTCTCTATCATTTTCATCCATATACGCTAGTTAACCGATAGATTTTTCTTCAAAATACTATTATGCCCTTATAGAAACTAAATACTTTTGGGATTTCCATGAATCAAGAAAAATAACTCATAAATATTTTTCTAATTAAAAGAATACACATGCACACACCATTACGGATGCATGTATGAGGACATCACTAGCTCAAATATGACCATTGATACCTTATGTATTTATTATCATGACTATCTTATGTATTTATCAACCAAAAGTGCATGTTTCATATGTGAGATTTATGTGTTATATATTTGAACAAAGTTGATTGAGGACCAAACTAGATAGAAGGCAAGATATAACATTACCATGTCACTTTTTGTCAATAGATATAAAGTTCTACATATTTTGGATTTGGATTCGAACCTCCTAACAACATCAATTTCAAACGAAGCTAGACGTTAATTTAGCTAGAAGGAATATCAGAGCTCATGAGTACTTGTTGGAAAGTTTGTGGAGTCTACTTTCAGAGTTTTGGTCCCAAGTAAAAATACCTACAAGCTACCGGGAATCTACAAAACAATCCACGTACCTAACCCAATCTGAGTCTAATCTGGATCTTGGACCTTGTAATTGTTTCGTGGATTAAACCCAATGGGGTGGTGCCTTAGGACTAACTCTAGGACTTCCCTAATCATATCTATTCAGTAGCCATTATAGTTTAGTGTCAGGTTTCACTTAAATTATTTTTGCAATTGCAGTTTCATCGCTATTCGGTTTGTGAAATCCTAAATTCGAGTGTGTAATCATTCATATGCAATTGAGTTGCAAACTACCTTATTCTTGCTTGTATTTTTTCGATTTGCATGTAGGGATTAGCTTTCTCGGCAAGGTTAACCGGGCATTACACGGTTAATAACTTGAGAAGATGTGGCGCTACGATTGTAGGACTCAAATCTTGTTAATCGGAAGCCAGATCATGTGTGTCAAATTTTCGCCAAATTGATAATTATCAATAACTATCCGAAGATCGGTACCTAGTTCATCATCACTTATACAGTGTGTATTAGAAAAAAAACAATTCAACTATTTATTGTGCAATTATGTTGTAATTTTTAAAATTTACAGTGTAATTATAATGTAAATATAGGTAATTTATAGTGTAAAAATGATTTGACGAAGTTTTTAAGAAAATGTGACATCATAATATAAATATAGCTAGTCTTCTTATTAAGTTCCTGTTAAATACGTACTCACGTATGTATGGATATTTATGTTTGCCCGAACTCAATTGCTTGTCAGTTGAGTGATAATCACACGACTGTACAGTACCACAGCACTAATGCTTGCCTGTTTTGAAGTTTTAAAAATAACGTGAAAACACTTTATTATAAGAAAAAATATAAATAAGCTGAAAGATTCGTACTAATTAATGGGCATATCCGAAGAAAAAAAAATTACATGGGTAAAATCACCGCCGTAGAAAAGGTCTTACGATTATACCACTGTACATATAGTATCATCATCATTTCTTAAAAGATATATGCGGCGTTCGCGTAGAAGTTCCAATCGATGACGATTAAAATTGAAAGGAAGTCGCGGTACATAACATGGGTTTAATTAGCTAGCATGGGATCTGGAGGAAGGCCTGCAAAAATTAATTAATGCACGAACACATCACGAACACTCCGTGCTATAAACAATTCGCAGCATCAACATAGACGTAGCGTGGCCGTATCCATTTTTTAATGCATATATAAATTTCTCCATCTTTTGCGATCTCTCTGTTGCTCACAGTGTGGCCGTACACGCTAAACAAATACTCCAGTACTACTGCTCCTTATTATACTCAGCGTCCCAAAATATAACATCTATGCTTCAAATTTTATCTCGAAATTACACTCTCTCAATCAATCACAACCTTTCAATTCCACCATTTTTATAATCCCGTATTTAACAAACATTTTATATTTCAGAATGAAGGTAGTTGTATAATATTAGTAATAAATAAACTATTCTTTTTTCAAAAAATACAGGACGCAATTTGATAATGTAAAGCGTAAATGCACACTTAACTAGCACAACTCTACTAAATTCCTTTCAAAATTCTACACCATGAGATCTCTGGTTCTATTTAGTGTCTGTATTGTATTTTTTTAGTATGATATGATCTAAACGGTAAGGTAATAATAATAACTTTTACTACCTCCATTCCAAATTAGTAGTCCCTTTCACTTTTTTCTTGTAATGTTTAACCATTCGTCTTATTTAAAAAATTAGTGCAAATATAAAAATAGAGAAGTAATACTTAAAGTGCTTTTAATAATAAAGCAAATCATAAACAAAACAAATATTAATTCGAGTAAATTGCACCCACAGTACAACAACTTGATAGGTGGGTGCGATATAGTGAAAGAACTTGAGAATTGAACGTTCGAGTGTAACAACTTGATAAGTGGGTGCGTTTTAGTACAAGAACTTGACAATTTAGTATTTTGGTGCATCAACTAAGCTAAGCATATGCTAGGTGAGTTTTTCTCACGATATCAATATGCCATTACATAGCAATCATACGGATATTACCTTGTAATATTGAATTTTATCTTTAAGAATTATACTGCATATCCAATTTACAACCAATTACCTTTAAGAATTTTTGTTTTCTTCACATTCCTAAATCTCAACCGAAATATAATAATTTCTACATCTAGTTAATTGACTTTTAGTTATTAGTTATTAGAATAAAAATATAAATATGCTTATATGCAAATCCACGCTAGTATATTGTCAAAATAACAACTTAAAAATTGAATATGCATAAAAAAGTGCTCCAAATAATTAAGTTGTCGCATAACTTCTTATCTTATTGTATCAAAATCGTACGTATCTTACAAGTTGTTACATTTATACAATCACTTATAAAATTTTTTAGCTAAACTGCACATACCTGCGAAGTTGATGCACTAGAACGCTCGTTTCTCAAGTTCTTACACCAAATTACACCCACTTGCTAAGTTGATACATCATGGGTGTAATTTACTCTATTAATTCCATAATTTTTGAATAAGACGAAAGATTAAAAGTTAAAAAAAACTCAAAGCGACAAGTATTGTAGGACGGAGGAAGTATTTATTTTTACGCGTCTTGTAGTTAAGTACAGTATATTTTTAAGGTAGAGGGATGAATAATCTCCCTGGTTGAGAGGTGGAGAGAGAAGGATGGTACCCATTGAAAAATGAAGAATTCCAATACCACTTGCAGGTAGGTTGTTGCTCGTTTTAATTCCTACTGCCCTCTTGCTGCTCACCAACTGCTACTCTCTCCTCTCCCACCATTTCGTCACCCTGCCTCCTCCTGCCTCTGCCTCTGCTCGGCTAGTCTAGTGTACTACTCTATCTTCTCCTCCTCTCTTTCTCCTACCCAAATCCATCCACCCAACATCTTTTTTCTCAGCCGTCGTCTCATCTCGCCTTCGTAGCGTTGCGTCGCGCCGCGTCTACCCTTTCCAGGTGAGCCTCCCCGATTACATCGCTCGTTCTAGCTAGCTAGCTAGCTAGCTCCTGTGTTCTTGCTGTTTCTTTGTTTCTTTTTGCGTTTTTAATTTTCCTTTCTTGGATCTTTCTTTGCTAGCTCGTTTTGATTTGTGTGCTTCTGTATTTGTGTGTTTTGTGGGCGAAAGGGGGGCTTTCTTGGTTCTTGTTCCGGGCGATTGCTATTCTTGTTCTGGAGAATCGGATTACGAGTGTGCCTTGCAGTAGAGTTTTGTAATGTTAGGCTCCAATTGTGCAAGAAAAAGATGAGGTTCTTGTTAAATTCTAGGTTATCCAGCTCTTGTTTGGTTGGCTGGTCTGGAACTCTGAATTCCCTCTGTAGCTTTTTACTAGGTAATGGAATCCCCTTTGTAATGCAAAATGTAGATGCCTCTGCCATGGCTATGTTTTATCTTTAGATGTCCGGAATTCTCTTCTAAGGGAGCCTAAACACGGCAGTTCAGTTCAGATTAATTATGGGTCTGGGTTTGAAGAAAAGAATAAAGGGAGTGAAATAAAGAAACAAACAGGTCTGAATTTGTGACCCTGTTTAGCTGAAAGTGAAACTGAAAAGGGGAACAGAAAGGAAGAATTGACCATCGATTTAATGTTAGGTGTTACTGCATATGTGCAAGCAAAGATTGTTCTTTTGGCAGTGGATAATGCTCTGATGGTCTCTGGCCATGATCAAGTGGTTGTTTTTCTCTGCAGGATGTGGTTTACCTTTTGCTGTTGGTCAAAAGGAACTTGTGCCACCACTTTCTAGTTTGTTTGTTTTGACACTTGGTGCTGGCAATTCGGTTGCTCACGGGCTGATCAATTCCTTTTGCTGATTTCTTTTTGAGAGAAATCCCTTTTTCTTTTTCTTTTTTATATATATGCCTTTTTATCTTGCAACTCATTCATTTCTCATGTTTCTGAAGGTAACCTGGATAAGACGGTGGAGGAGCTATCAAATGTTTATAGAGGAGCTCAAGAAACCAATAGAAAGCTCTATCAGGAACTGTTCCCAATTCAGGTACTGGTTTCCGTTTACCAATTGTTTCTTGCTATCGATCGATATCATTAATCATCATATCTTGTTCAAGCCTTCTTGAAGGTTCAAACATCCTTGTAAATCTGAACTGAGACATCATCTTAGTCACTGTTGTTTGTCCAGCAGCCCACCTGAATGTTCACATGTAATCTGACACCACTAATTTGAACCTACTGTTACTGTCAGGCATTGAAAAAACCAGGCATCTCTGAATATCCTCTATTTGTAGCTATCATGAACAACCTGTTTGAGACCCCTCATAAGATTCTTGCATGCTTGCCAGTGCAATTTAGAATCAAGTTACTTAGCAAAATTTTCTGAATAAATTTTGTAGTATGCTCCTCAGCTATATTTATTCTGCCTATGGTCTGATATTTCTCACCAAACAGAGCTTCTAACAATCTTCATTCTGTGCACTGCAGATTATGCAAATGTGTGGATGGTTACTGAAGGTTGTTCGTTGGGAAAACTTAAATTGTGTGCACATGGAAGCTCATGGCAATCGTCGCAGCAGTCCAACATACCTTGTTATGCTGTGGATGATTTCGGTAGCTAGCCTATTGATAACATGTCGTGGCAGTATCCAGAAGCAAGTTCTCTTTCCAGGGTTCACTGCCGCGCAAATGGATTACATTGATAACGATGGGATATTTCTGCTTTCTAATGGCTCTGTCTTTGGCTTTGGTTTTGTCACGAGCAATGTCTCAGACAACACGTTCTACATTCTTGCAGTGGTTCACATGGCCACTACTACCACAGTCTGGTCTGCCAATCCTAACTCTCCTGTCACCCATTCAGATGACTTTTTTTTCGACAAGGATGGCAATGCCTTCCTGCAGTCAGGAGGAGGCTCCAATGTATGGGCTGCCAATATCTCCGGGAAAGGGACTGCCACCTCTATGCAACTACTGGACTCTGGCAATCTTGTAGTGCTTGGGAAAGATGCCTCTTCTCCTCTCTGGCAAAGTTTCAGCCATCCGACAGACACTCTTCTGTCTGGTCAGAATTTCATCGAAGGGATGACGCTGATGAGCAAGTCCAACACAGTACAGAACATGACCTATACACTTCAGATCAAATCTGGGAACATGATGTTATACGCCGGCTTCGAGACACCTCAACCATACTGGTCTGCACAGCAGGATAGCAGGATAATTGTCAACAAGAACGGTGACAGCATCTACTCTGCAAACCTCAGTTCAGCTTCTTGGTCCTTCTATGATCAATCAGGGTCCCTTCTATCACAACTTGTCATCGCGCAAGAAAATGCCAATGCCACATTGTCTGCTGTCCTTGGTAGTGATGGATTGATAGCTTTCTATATGCTGCAGGGTGGAAATGGCAAGAGTAAATTCTCGATCACAGTTCCGGCAGACTCTTGTGACATGCCAGCCTACTGCAGTCCTTACACCATTTGCAGTAGTGGGACAGGTTGCCAATGCCCTTCGGCCCTCGGCTCGTTTGCAAACTGCAATCCTGGTGTTACATCAGCATGCAAATCGAACGAGGAGTTTCCGCTGGTTCAACTGGATAGTGGAGTTGGATATGTAGGCACTAACTTCTTCCCTCCTGCGGCTAAGACGAACCTTACGGGTTGTAAGAGTGCCTGTACAGGCAACTGCTCTTGTGTTGCTGTGTTCTTTGATCAATCTTCAGGCAATTGTTTCCTTTTCAACCAGATCGGAAGCTTGCAGCACAAAGGTGGGAATACAACTCGTTTCGCATCTTTTATCAAGGTATCAAGCAGAGGAAAAGGTGGGAGTGATAGTGGCAGTGGGAAGCACAATACCATTATTATTGTCATTATACTCGGAACTTTGGCTATCATAGGCGTCCTTATTTATATTGGTTTCTGGATCTACAAGAGGAAGAGGCATCCTCCACCATCACAAGACGACGCTGGTTCATCGGAAGATGATGGATTTCTGCAAACAATATCCGGAGCACCAGTGCGGTTCACTTACAGGGAGCTCCAGGATGCGACAAGCAACTTCTGTAACAAGCTTGGTCAGGGAGGGTTTGGATCTGTGTATCTTGGTACACTCCCAGACGGCAGTCGTATTGCTGTGAAGAAGCTGGAGGGCATAGGCCAAGGAAAGAAAGAGTTCCGCTCTGAGGTAACGATCATTGGTAGTATCCACCACATCCATCTTGTCAAACTACGAGGCTTTTGTACTGAGGGACCACACAGGCTTCTTGCCTACGAGTACATGGCGAATGGGTCGCTGGATAAGTGGATTTTCCATTCTAAAGAAGATGATCACCTGCTCGACTGGGATACAAGGTTTAACATTGCGCTTGGAACGGCAAAGGGATTGGCATACCTCCATCAGGACTGCGATTCGAAGATTGTACACTGTGACATTAAGCCTGAGAATGTTCTACTTGACGACAACTTCATCGCAAAGGTATCTGATTTTGGCCTTGCCAAGTTGATGACCAGGGAGCAGAGCCATGTTTTCACTACGCTCAGAGGCACGCGCGGGTACCTTGCACCTGAGTGGCTCACCAACTATGCCATCTCAGAGAAGAGTGATGTGTACAGCTACGGCATGGTTTTGCTTGAAATAATCGGTGGGAGGAAGAGCTACGATCCCTCGGAGATCTCCGAGAAGGCTCACTTCCCTTCCTTTGCATTCAAGAAGCTGGAGGAAGGCGATCTTCAGGACATCTTCGACGCCAAGCTGAAGTACAATGACAAGGATGGGCGGGTCGAGACCGCGATCAAGGTCGCGCTCTGGTGCATCCAGGATGATTTCTACCAGAGACCATCCATGTCAAAGGTTGTGCAGATGCTCGAAGGCGTCTGCGAGGTACTCCAGCCACCGGTGTCGTCGCAGATCGGGTACAGGCTCTACGCAAACGCCTTCAAATCGAGCAGCGAGGAGGGGACTTCATCAGGGATGTCGGACTACAACAGTGATGCTCTGCTTTCAGCTGTGAGGCTCTCTGGTCCCAGATGATGTGAAGAATCCCATGTACAGTGCCTTGTCTAGTTAGGTTGCAAAGTGTGCAAATTTTGCTGTAGTTTCCAGTGTTTTGGTGATCATTTGCTTCACACTATTGTACATATCTTCTTGGTCATTTCTGGTGGTAGTTTATACATATCTTGCTGATTATTTATGGTGGTAGTTTATCGGTGCCATTCTTTTTTTGTTGCCCTTTTGCTTATACATAAGGTCTCCAAAACCTTTGACAATTACCTTTTGTAGTTATGTCTTAGTAAAAATAATAGGAAATGCAATGATACAAAAGCCTTTTTCATTAGACCTTTCAGTATCATTTTCAAGTCACAATTCTTGTAACCTTTTGTGTATTCAAGAGGTCATTGTTTCTGAAATTTGACATTAAAAAAATGGCATAACAATGGCACAGTGATCTGTAACTAGATCGGTCAACTCATGCAAGCGTAGTAGCACGTTCTGAACTGGATAGGCAGGATAGCCTCGTCGATTTATTAATGGTCTTTCCAGATTTTTCATCTACCTGCCATTGTTACAAATCAAAATTAGGCCTTTTTTTGTCATATCTAAACTTTTTATGAGAAACTTTCGTCCTAAATCAAAATGATCCCTAATCCTGTTTTAGATAAAGCACGTCACACTAAACTTGCTTACACTTTCGTCCTGGCTTCTTCGTATAGATAAAGGGTATCCTAGGGAATTGAATGAACTAGTAAGACCATACCGATCAAGTTCATCCTTCTTGGGCCCTATCTCATTCATGCTATACATGCCCCCCCAACTTCATCATTTGCTGGGCAATTCATCTCATTTCCTGAATAGTGATTTTTCTTTTTCAGCAAGTCAAAACAATACTGTTTTTACCATGTATTGGCGCTCTTCCAAGCTAAGAGGCTACTTCCTTGCATCAGTACACGGAGATATCTCCAATATAAACAGCGAGACATCGCCACAAAGACGCTTTGGCTTTTAACAGAGATATCACATGACATTGCACGCTTGATCTTTTTCAGCTTGCAACTGGCTGTTGAAGAAGGAAGCACTTGAGGAGAATGCTTAGGACAAGGAGGGGCATTAGGAAGAAGAGCAGCCAGACTGAGCTGTGGCTATAAACTGTGCTTGGGGTAGGAAGGGGTCTGAACTTCGCTAGCTCTTCCAGCAGATCGTCGTGATCCCGGAAAAGAAGTGAAAGCTGCACTCGAAACAGAACGGATCAAAGTGATTGTGATTTATGATGGATTAAGAAGCTACAGATCTATGATGAAATTTCTCATGAGAGAAAGGGTGGGTTTTTAGTTCTGGTACCTCGCTGTAAGCTTCCAGAGGGATCTGCTCATTTCGACTGAGCACATCAAGCAGCGACAAGTACAACACATAATCACGAGCCTGCATAAACAACACAATTCAATAACAAGAATCACTGCAATATTCATTTCAGCAGAGACTGAGCAAACATTGTATCCCTTTAGTGGGTCAATAGCTTACTATAATATATAAAACAATTTTACTACAGGTTAATATGCTCAATATCATTCTAAATACTTTAGCTTTGGTTTTTTTTATTACTGTACATTGCTGCTGTATCCCATATAGGAGTTACTGAGGAGATTCAATATTTATGTCTTGAAAAAGTAAAGAAATTTCCTAAATGTTCATGACTTCAATTTTTTAATAGTTCAGATATTTCGTTTCCCAACTTAAATCACAGATGTTCCAATCTGTTGTAATAACTATATTTGCCTTGGATTTTCTGTACTCCTTCCAGGAAAAGCATGGATCAGTAGTAGTACTAGCCTGCCTAGATCATGCTGACAGCTAACAAGTGCAAAACGTTACAACCTAAAATGTGCCTCATTCTTTTCTTCGACTCCAAACTACAACTTCCTCGTTTTCCTTTAGCTTTTCCGTTAGCACGCTTTTCAAATTGTTAATGGTGCATTTTCTACAAAAAATTTTATATAAAAGTTTCTTTTAAAAATCAAATAAACCCATTTTTCAAGTTGAGATAATCCAAGAAATGCCATTGACAAGCGTCCAAGTCCTAGAAATGCCATCAACAAGTGTGAGTTTCAAGAAATGCCATCGTACAAACGACTTTGTCCCAAAAATGCCATCGCCGTTAGGGTTCCGTTCATTTTACGCCGTTAAATACACTGTTCATCTTATAGAACTTAACGGCGCGGAATGGATGGAACCCTAACGGCGATGGCATTTTTGGGACAAAGTCGTTTGTACAATGGCATTTCTTGGAACTCACACTTGTCGATGGCATTTCTGGGATTTGAACGCTTGTCAATGGCATTTCTTGGATTATCTCTTTGAAGTTTGTAATAATTAATACTCAATTATTCATGTGCTAATGGTTTATCTCGTTTTACGTGCTGCTAAAAAGCTAAACCAAGTTGGAGAGTCAAACAGGCCTCTACATGCAAAACATTACAACCTAGAAAACAGAAAATGATAGTAAAGAGCTATCAGGACTAATGATACAACAGTATAAGAAGATATATATCACAAAAATTAAATCACATGAAGGAACATATAGCACATGAACTATCATGCTAAAGGCAAGATAAAATATATAATTTGCCAATTTAATACTAGCTGGAAGGAAGGAGATGAAACAGCGAAACAAATAATGATTCTTTTGTCACAGGGGTAGGCTCAATCAGTTTCATCAAATATTTGTGCTTCAGATCCAAATCATCGAATGATTGCTGTCAACTTTTTCTTTTAAGAAATGGAAGCATCTCCGGTTTCAATTGATTGCTGACAACTAGCCAAGATAAACAGTTCACCTAATGATTGAAAATGAGTGAAAGGAAATTTCTTGCTATGCACTCCAGATGATGAACTGTCCATCACACTGAAGAGATTTTGGCAGATGTATTGACTATGAAACAGGTGTTTCTCCACCCATCTTACGGATTGCTGTAACTGTTATGACTTGTGAAAGAAGTACAACATGTAATCTACAGAAATGAGTGAAAACTGGAGAAGGAATCTTGAAAAATTTTATCACCTTAACTTTCTTGACAAAGCAAAGAGATTCCTCAAATGTGACTGGTTCCCACTTAGACATGGAGCCCAGACAGCTCAACACCAGACCCTGGATTCCCTTTAATGAGACATAATTTCCATGCTTCCTGCATGGAATAGTTTGTTAAAGTGAAGTTTACAATGTGATACTGAAAGTGGACAATTTTAAAAACCATTACAGCTCCACAAAAAGCAAGTCATTTTTTTTATCGAAGATAAGAATTATTCATTTTAGAAAATATCATCCATAAGACTTCATCTCACAGAATTAAAATGGAATTTTATGAGATCGTAGCTTCTAATGGGAAAATAAGTCAGCAAAACAAGATGCCCAATAAGGATGGACAACCAAAAAGAAAAGGAAGTTCAATAGTTTAATTTACTATAGATTTTGAAGGAATTAGCACTAGCGAAATGACTGAATCCTCCCAAAAATTATCACCTCTAACACCAGGAGGAAGAAGAGAGGGTAGTTCCTCAACAAGTACACAATGGCAGAGGACAAAGCCTATGAACTAAAGGAGTGTTCTGAATAGTCAAAACTAACAATTTTGCTTTATGGAAGGACAAGACTGTTTCCTAACAAAAGGGGGACTCAATAGCCCAAGGGTGGGAAATCTCATAAATGTTTTGAAATTAAGATGCCTACGAATACAAAACTGATCCTGAAATTTTACCAAGAAACTGAAAATTGCATCTGAATCAGCATGACGTGGATTTTCTATATGAAATTAAATGCTTTGAAATGGTTCAGACAGCTCAATTTTCCAACAGAGGTTGCATCGTTAAAGTCAAGATCATGTAGTAGGTGGAGAAGGAGCAGTTCAAACTAAGGGGTGACGAAATTGACAATAAAAAAAAACACAACTAAATTTAAGAAATGCCCAAACGGGTTCAGCCTTGAGGAGGGGGGGGGGGGGGGTAATTCCACGAAACAAAGCTAGCTAGCTACAAATTACTACTCCACTACAAACAAGCACAAGAAGAAGAAGAAGTAAAAAAAGGGTTTGGCAATCTCGGGAACATCTCCGGCCAACCCCATCATCAGTCATCACACCCCCAACAAAAAGTACCATTTTTTCTGCAGCTTCTACGGCAAGTGAAAAATAGATAGTACAAACTAAGAGCGATACCTCTAAACCGGCTTACAATACCGCATCCCTCGACAAGACAGACACATTCCTTCAGGACTAGTAGTAAGCAGTAACAAAGAACTACACCTACATGGGTTCTTGAAAAAAAAAAAGAAAAAGAAAAAAGAGGGATTTTTCCTCACCAGGCGAGCAGACGAGCTGTGCAGCGGAGGCGAGCAGCTTTCCTTCCCCCGTCAAGAACCTATCTTTGAGGCAGGATGGGAAAGGGAGGAGGAAGATTGGGCGGAGGAGGCAGGAGAATGGAAGGAAGCGGAGTGGGGGCGGAAACAAGGATGGAGACGTGCAGCCGGGCAAAACGCCGGAGGGTGGTTCACGGGGAAGAAAAGGATGTGTGACCGTCTTTTTGCATTTAAAAAACAACAACTAAAGAAGGAGGGATTGCCTGTCTGTCGTATGGTCAAACAAATTAATGATGTAGAAGTATAACTTTAAAAAATTTTCCTTTACATCCTATGTTCAGCGGAATTACCCAAAAAAAACATTCTTATGGGAGGAGATTATATAAAATCTTATTATGGTTTTTATGTGATGTAAAATTATAAGACGGGTAAAATTTGCTACTCCCTCCATTCTATATTAAGTTCATTTTTTTTTGACTACTTTCCAAAATAAGTTCAGTTTTTGTTAAATTAGAGATTGTGAAAGTAGAAAAAAGTTGTATTGGGAGTAGTTAAAATAGGGGTATTATTGTTGTATTGGTATATGTAGAATGACTGAAAAATAACTTTATTTTAGGACGGAGGAGAAGTTAACATTCCTACTCTACTTATTCATTTTAGTTGTTGGACACCACATAAGTTTATAGTATTTGGGTAGAGATATTATCAAAATATGTGGTTATTTGTTGTTGGACAATGCACTTGCTATTTTTATTATTATTTAGCTAAGAAGAAGAGAAATGGAAAGGTCTAAAATTTCCTTGGAACTTTTTGGGTTAAATTGAATTGTGTTAACCTTGGCGTATAGCCCCATAATGATATACTTCATCCTAGAATATAGCAACCTAAAATCTGATGGGACGTATTCTAGAACTATGAATCTGGGCGGGGGTATGGTTGCTATACTCTAAAACGGAGGGAGTATTATTTAGCTAAGAAGAAGAGAAATGGAAAGGTCTAAAATGTCCTTGGAACTTTCTGGGTTAAATTGAATTGTGGTTGTGTTTAGTTCCCTTCAAACTTTTAACTTTTCCATCACATCAAATGTTTGGATACATGCATGGAGCATTAGATATGGACCGAAAAAACCAATTGTATAGTTTGCATGTAAATTGCGAGACGAATCTTTTGAGCCTAATTACGCCATGATTTGATAATGTGTTGCTACAGTAAATATTTGCTAATAACGGATTAATTAGGCTTAATAGATTCGTCTCGCAATTTACAGGCGGAATCTGTAATTTGTTTTGTTATTAGTCTACATTTAATACTTTAAATGTGTGTCCGTATATGTAAAAAATTTTTTTTGCCAAAACAACTAAACACAGCATGTGTTGACCTTGGCGTGTAGCTCCATAATGATATACTCCTCTATCCCAGAATATAGCAACCTAAAACCAGATGGAACGTTGAATCTGGACATCGGGTATGGCTCCTATCTTCTAGGATGAAAGGAGTATTTATTTTTCACCAGAGAAACCATCATATGTAATTAAAAGAAATATTCCTGAAAAGTTTACAATTGGGCAGGGCGATGTACGACAATCACAAAAATTAAATTGTTGCCCGCTCACAAATGAAAAACACAAGAAAAATGACAATATGCATTTCTTTTTTCAATGGCGCATCTATTTAAAACCAGAGATGTTATCTATTAAAAACATGAGGGAGTTTTTTTATTGATTTCAAAACTATTATTGATATAGTTTTAAAACTAAAAGTGTACCTAGGCCCCCTAATGATTTTGATGATTGATTACAACGCGATTAGAGAGGACTAACTTTTCTATTCAAGTAAATGTGAAGATTGTTACATCCTCGACATGTTGTAAGGTGATGCATATCCTATTTGAATGCGATGTCACGATGCAATATGGCAATGATCAAATGGTATATTGTAGAGTAAATTGCATCGCCGGTACATGAACTTGTCAGGTGGGTGCAATCTAGTGCACGAACTTGTAAAATGCTTATTTTAGTGCATGAACTTGTCTAGGTGCGTACGGAGGAAGCCGAAAAGGACACTACATGGCTAATCTTATTAATTTAGGGGCTATTAGGATACTATGTAAACATATATGTGAAAAAGTTGCCATTAGACATACCTATTCAATAAAAATCAGAAAGATTAAAAAAACTTAGCACTGATATAAGGGTTAGAAATATATGAGATTCGTTATTTCCATTGTGAAGGATAAAGCTAAGACGAAATTTATAAATATTATATGTCTTATGCATACTCACTATACGTATGCACGTCACATCCTAATCAACATCATAAATTAACATTGCCAAGTTATTTTGGTCCTCTTTCGCACGAACTAGACAAGTTCGTGTACTGAAATGAGCATTTTACAAGTTTATGTACTAAATTGCACCCACCTAATAAGTTTGTGTACCACCAATGCATTTTACTCTATAGTGTATCTTTTACCTTACATTGAGTCATACGAAAGCCGTACTATTAAGAGGGTGATGCATAGACATATAAGGAGTGATGCGTGTGCTTAAAATCTATTTTTCTTGGAAGCATTTCTCTATTGGGTGTGTTTTGGAAATTTTCGGAAGTTTTGAAAATACACAGAACCGATTTCAACCTTCTGGAAATTTTCGGAAGTTCCGAAAATGTCTGCGAGCCAAATATGCTTCTCGAAATTTTTGGAAGTTTTTGAAAATATTTTTCGGAAGTTCCGAAAATCTACATAAGGTATTTGGGGTTCTGGATATTTTCAGAAATATCCAAAAAGAATTTTTGGAAGTTCCAAAAATAGGTGTTGACTTCGATTTTCTCAGATCTGGAATTTTTGGAAGTTCTGAAAATTACTTTTATTGCGCTCCAACAGGAATATTTGTGCTGTGGGTATAAATACCCACCTCCCCTCACTTGTGAGGGCTGCTGGTTCCATTGCAAATTTGTGTGCCCTTGGCTTGCTTCTCTCTCCAAGTCTTTTGAGCCTTTCCTTCTCAATTCATCACTCCACCCGTGTTTGATTCGGATTTGATGTGTGTGAGAGTGTGGATTCGAGTTTGTGTGGGTGCTTCTTGCGGTCTTCGTGAAGATTTGTGAGCACTTGCATCATCTCCGGAAGTTCCTTGCATCATCTTTTACTCTTGGAGGTTGAGGACTCCCAGACGGCTAGGTGTCGCTCCCGATCCACCGATCTACGTGTGGTTGGCTGGGAGAAGTTTGTGAAGGCCGGATCTTGCCTCCGCATGGAAAGAGATACCTCTTAGTGGAAGGAGGAGTACTTAGTGCAACCTCTTAAGGAAAGGGTTAGCTTAGACCCAGCTTTTAGTGAGCTCCTCAACGGAGAGTAGAATCCCCTCAAGGATTTGAACTCCGGGAACAACTTTGCGAGCTTCATCTTGGTGATATTTCTTCATCCCTCTCCACTAGCTTTGTTTGCTTGTGCCGCTATTGGTCTAGTTACTGTTTGTGCCTTGTTAATCCTGTTGTAGACTTCTAGATCTAAATTTATCCTTTTGTGTTCGATTGCTCTGAGTATTTTTGGAAGTTCCGAAAATTCCTGCTTAGTTCCGAAAATTCATGCTTCCGCTTTACTGAAGTTTTTAAATTAGCCCATTTACCCCCCCTCTAGGTCTAATTGACCCTTTCAAAAACAAATAATTTTCGAACCTTATTTTGCACTTAAACTTCTGGCCATGATGCGAGTGAACATAGGAGTTACACGCTATTATTTGGAAAATCACTATTGCTACTGTATAAAGCAAAGGGAATATAACACTACACTAGCTAGTAGTAGCTTGGCACATCATTGATGGTCAATTGGTCATAGCGTGGGCTAGAAGTTTATTTTAAGAAACAACTTGTGCGGGAGTTTATATTTTATAAAGTTAAATAACTATGGTAAAAAAAATGTTTAGCAAATGCCATGGTACTTCTGGAGTCACGTAGGCCTATAAGGAGGTGAATAGACTAATTTAATACTTAAGTAAATACGGAAGCAGTCCTTTTTAAAAAATGCTTTCCGGAAAATTCAATAGTCGTAGAGCAAACGGAATGTGCAAAGTAAACTAGATCTAGCAAACCGGCACAAGCAAGTAAAGCTAGAGAAGGAAGAGAAGGATATCGTCGAGGTTCTTGCAAGATGAAGAGAAGGATATCGTCGAGGTTCTTGCAAGATGAGATGTTCTTGAAGTTTGAATACTTGAGGAGATTCTAGTCTCCGTTGAGGAGCTCACAATGAGTCGGGTTTTTGCAAACCCTTTCTTCTTGAAGTTGCACAAATGCACCCCTCTTCCAAGTGATATATCTTTTCCTTTTGAAAATAAGACATGACCTTCACAAACTTCTCCTAGCCAACCACAAGTGCATCGGTGGCTCAAGAGAGACACCTAATCGTCTAGAAGTTCTCATCCTCTAAGAGTAAGAGATGATGCAAGGATATCTTGGGGATGAATCAAGTGCTCACAAATCTTCACGAAGTCAACACCAAGCACTCACACAAACTCAAAACCACAACTAACACACACACACACGAAATCCAAACTTGAAGATTGGTGGAGAAGGGAATCAAGCAAGCAAGCCTCCAAAGTGGGTCTCAAAGTGTTGCAAGTCAAGGGCATGAAATGTTCAATAAGAGCACCTTGACTTGGAGGGGGAGGAGGCTATTTATAGACGCAACCTCATATCTGTCCATTGGAGGCAAAGGTTCCCTTTTTCAGAAATTTCAAAAACATCAAAAACATTTTTTTGACAAGTCCGAAAAACACCCGTACCAATTTTCACATTGCGCCACTTCGGAGAAATCCGAGAATCAACAGGGGCATAAACTCACTTTCGGAATTCCTGTCCAAAAATGACCAGTGCCAATCCAATGCGCAGACATTTTAGGAAATTCTGAAAGCCATTTTCAGACCCGAAAATGACCAGTACCAAAATTCAGTGTGCAAACATTTTTGGAAATTCCGAAAGCCATTTTGGATCTATCTAAAAACGATCAGTACTGAGTTTCACCACATAGTTATTTTTGGAAATTTCAAAAATTACTTTCGGACAAGTCCGAAAATTTTTAGTACCGAATCTCAAGTACATAGTCATTTTCGGAAATTCCAAAAATCTCTTTCGGACAAGTCCGAAATTTCCAGTAGAGAAAACATAATGAATGAGAACGACTTCCAAAAAAAAATTGAGCTCCTAACTCATTCCTAGACATCAATGCACAATCCCCCTTAATAATAGTATGGCTTACCTATTGAGGCAAACAAATAAAAATTGCATTTTATGATAGGTTCTTTGCCACTTTTCATCGAAACTCCATACACTAGGATATTGCATCGAACATCATCTCATGGATGACTAATATTACTTCACACAATCTCAATTATATGCATTAGTGGCCTATATACACTTTCACCTCTGATAGATTTATTCAAAAAATAAAATAAGTTGCATGAACAACTTACAACACAACCTAAACAATTGTGCTACTAGAAGCAGCTATAGTTTTTTAGGTGGTGTCAAGTTTAAGGGAGTACGTTATAGACTCAGGCTGTGTTCTTTTTGAGGGGAAACCCTTCCCCTTCGGTACACAAAATTGAGCAATGGATTAGCGCATTAAAGTATTAACTGAAAAAATTGAAAAACATGTCAATATGATTTTTAAAGCAACTTTTCTATTGAAAATTTCCTTAAAAAAATATACCGTTTGGCAGTATGGTAAGCGTGCGTGCAGAAAGATGGAGTAGAAGTTAGAAAGAGGGTGTAAAGAACAAACCGTTAGGCTTTGTTCGTTCTGGAGGTTTGATCAACCTAGTTTTCTGCAAAAGTTTTATATATGGAAGTTTCTCAAAATAAAAATTAAATAAGTTAATTTGTCAATTTTGTAATAATTAATACCTAGGTAATCATACGCTAATAGCTTGTCTTATTTTGCATGCTACCAAAAATCCTAGCCAGATAGCTGGTTCAAACTTAGCCTTATTATCATAGATTCATACTCCCTTCGTAAAGAAAAAAACTCAATCCTGGGTATGAACTTGGGCACATTGGGTATAAACCTGGACACACATGGGGAGGAATTTCTCTCGCGTCCCTATAGTGATAAGAGCGCATTCTCTAACAGCTTTGAAGCCGAGGCAGCCATCCTCTTGCCAATTCTAAACAAAAGAAAGAAAAGCCCTACCCGCCTTCATTGGTTGAGTAAGGGGCATTTACCTATCAGTCCTAGTCCTAAGGCGCAATCGGAGCACTAAGCGTCACATGGATTGTAAATGCATGAATGTGATGGACTAAAAAAATCACAAGAGCAGTGGAAGGTGACTTAGCAACATCAGTCATTTCCTATAGAAAGGAAGGAAAGGATCTCTCTTCTGTCTAGACGAAAGATCTCATTTTTGCTACCGCTCTAGGTTCATACCTAGGATTGGATTTATTTGTTGACGGAGGAAGTAGGTATTAGCTTCGATTCTGAGTATGAGTTGTGACACAAAGGTGTGGGGCACGTTGACATGGCAATACCTAGTACTCCCTCCAGACAAATTTATGTGATGTTGGAGAACAAAGTTTAGTTCTTCCAATGTCAAATATTTTTTTTATAAGAGAGAGTACAAAGCATCCATTTAGAAAAGACATTTAGAAAAGATATGTATGTTGAGTTAGTCAGACCAACAAAGGCGAGAAAGAGATAAAAATGAAGAGAAAAGATGCTACAATATTTCAACATTGGCCCAATGAGGAGAGTAAAGGGATGAACTAGATTTATAATAATGTTGGTTTGGAAGAGAGAATGTTGGTACAAAATTGGATTTGACCCAAACTAAAATTTTGAAATAGGACTATTGCAGGCCTGGGGCCCGACGGCCCGGACCACGGCACGGGGTTTTGGCCTGGCCCAGGCACGCATGGCCCAACTGGTGTTGGGCCCATGTCAGCCTGGGCCATCGTTGGGCTGTGCTTGGGCCTCTGCCTTGTCAAAGTGGGCTGGCCCGAAAAGGCATGGTCCAATGATCAGGAGGCAAAATAGATGAGGGATTGACTTATTTAGCCATATAAGGCATGGCCCAAAGAGATGAAGGATACAAAATAGACTTATTGTAGCTATAGAAGACATGGCCCAAGGAGATGATGGAGGCAAAATAGCCTTTATTCCAAGAAGGAGCACAGTGTGCTTTAGGGCCAGCTCGGCACAACCCGAGTTTTATTGGGCCATGTCTAAGCCGTTGGTGCAGCCCATATAGGTCGTGCTGTGCTGACTTGACTGATCTCGAGCCCGGGCCTGGTCGTGCCCGAGCTAGGTCGGGTTGAGCAGCCCATTTGGCCATCTATAAGACGGGCGCGTCTGATGCGCGAGTGTTCGTATAGCGCGAACGATAAACAACAACCAAAAGCGGTAAGCTTCTAGCTTGACTTCGCGATACGCATATTGGGCCTATTTGGTTGGTGCCCTGAGCAAGGTGCCTGAGAAAAATACAAGCCTGTGTGGAAGAAAAACTTGGGGTTATACTTACCTGGCCAGGCATCCTATGAAATGTGTTGTTTGGTTGGTGACTTTGGCCTGAGAAATTGAATCACGTGAAAGCAAACAGAGAAAGAATAAAATATTTAGAACTCAAGTATTTAGTACAAGCAATCAGTACCACATTTTGACACATGGCATGACTATTCCAATTTGAACCAACTTTTCCTCTTAACCTAGTTGCCTGACTCAGGCCACCATATTCCTACGCCTGAGCCTGAGCTCACTCACCTGTGTCAGGCTACTTCTCAGGATGCCAACCAAACAAATGCATGGAGACAGTCCAGCAGGCTTCAGGCCAGGCAAGTTTGCTCCAGGGCAGCAACCAAACACGCTCTATTCCGCTGGGTCATCGTCCACGCATCATGTGTCCCCACGGGACTCATCTGTTGCAACCCTCGATACTACTCTCCATGATCGTAATTAAGCACCCTCCTTAATTAACGTTTTAATTAGGAAAAATAATGATTTACTATTAAGATTTCTTTAAAGAAGAAACATAACTTTATTTTTTACCATAAATTATTCCAATTAATATCTATCCAAACACTATTTCTTTTATTTTTTTTCATGGACTAAATGCCTACATAAATTCTTAAAAACTTTCTACTAGTAAACTTTACATGAGAATTTGTTTGGTTGATGCCTAAGCTTGCCAAAACTAAGCTTAGGCAAGTTGTGGCATGTGGCAAAAGTATGGCCAAGAAATAATTAGCCACAAGTGTGGCAATGTTAGCTTTAGTTATCTGAGTATGACATGTGGGACTTAAGGGTAGGAAAGTATGGTATGACACAACTGTGGCATTGAAACAACACACGCCTAAAAACTGTGACATGACTGAAGTGTGGCGTGGCAAAGTGAAGCAATCAACCAAACACAAACTCTTTACTCAGAAACTTTATACTCGGAAACTTTATACACATAAACTTTTTACTCGGAAACTTTATACAAATAAATTTTATACTCAGAAACTTTATAAACATAAACTTTATACTCGATTTTTTATATTGAAATAAATATATTTATTTTATAAATCATGACTTCTAAAGGACACAACTTGCACTGTACTCCCTCCGTCCTATAAAAAACCAATCTAGTACTAGATGTGACACAATCTAGTACTACGAATCTCAATATACCTCTGTCCAAATTCGTTGTACTGTAATGTGTCACATCCAATCCTAGATTTCTTTTTTCTAGGATGGAGGGAGTATCTACTATTGAAGCAAAAAATTAAAGCAATGAAAATAAGTCAACAAGTAGAAACTATATCGCACATATATAGTGTAATAAACTAGATAAACAAAATAGTAAATGCAACAAAACTAAATGAGTTTATCACGTAAAAATATCCCGTGTGGATACCACTTCAGTAGCAAGAGGCGGCAAAGCTGCATGCATGCACGCCCTCTAGCTTCTCTCTTCTCTCCTTCTCTGCCTAACCCACGTAATAAAAATGGAAAAGGAGAGAAATAAGAAAAAGGAAAGAAAGCCGGGCCGACAGCTTCGCCGGACCGGAATTTGGCGAATCGTTCGCGGAGTAGCCGTTTCGCTAGCAGGCCTGTTTAGATAGGTGCCACAGTTTGCCGCGCCTCAAGTTCGATGTACCACAGGTAGTTAGCATATGTTTGTTTGCTTACTATACATTAGCCTGCCACAAGAAATTAGGTGCTCATGAACTACTTTGCCACAAATTTCTTAGCCTAAGTTGTGGCTCTCAAATCATTCGCCAAACTTGTGGCACGAGCTAGCTTGTGGCTTGGCAAGTTGGACTAGTCATCCAAACAAGCCCATGCAGCGGTAGCCAAGCAAGGCACAAACCACTGTTCTCGAATTGCAGCTGGCCAGCTGCAGCCAGCGAAAGCAAAAGGCGGCCCCATAATCTCAAACACCTAAAAAAACTCTGAATGCTCACACCAAAATCTAGAAAAAAAAAACACAACTCAAGCAATATAAGACCGACAATGTTATTCCAGTTTGTACTTCATTCAACTAAGCTCATTTAGTTTGAAATATGATTATTACACAAGACAACAATCTCAAACAACAACCAAATAAATTAAGAAACTTCTAACGCTTGGATCAAATTGTAGACAACCTAAGCCCAAAAATGTTAATCCAGATTTTACTTTATTCAACTGAGTTTCATTTGGTTTCTTAAACTATCAAATTTGTTGTGTTTGTTGTGGGACTTAAACTTCCAGATTCCTGTCCAGAGAAAAAAAGCCATCCTAAACGTCAGAAATCAAAATAGAAAATTAATCAGAGCCTCATTGGCTTCTCTCCACCCATAATCACCGATTTTGCTAATTACGCATATGTGCTACAAGGTCAGCTCACATAAGGCTATGAGTGCACGATCAACCCATATAAGGCCCACGGTGTGCAAAGCTTGCACCCATGCATGTTTCCGCTGGCATCCTTACGACGACAAAATATTCTTAATTCTAATTGTTTGGGTGTATGCTCTCTACCTTTTCTTTTCCTTTCTCTTTTTACCATTTTATGCTAATTGATTTGGTCGATTTGGGATAGATTAGAAGTTATCAAAATTTTTATTGAAAATAATTTTTATAAAATTTGATTTTTTATATAATTCAAATTTAAAACTTTTAACTGAAAATTCAAAACATTCAAATCAAACTTAAAACTTTAGAATATTCAACTTAAAATTGAAAATTTTAACCCAAAATTTCAAAACTTTTACTCCAAAATTTTGAAACTTTAAACTCAAAATTTACAAACTCCCAACTTAAATTATGAATAATTTTTACTAATATCTAAAATTTGAACGGTAAAATTTAAACTTTAAACTTACATTTAAAACTTTCAAATCAAATTTTTTAAAAAAATTCCAACTTAAATTATGAAACTTTAACTCATATTTAAAATTTTGAACCCTGAAATTTCAGATACTTTAAAATTTGCAACTCCATTATTTATTTTATTATGAAATAATACGCTTAACATCATCATTGGTACTAGGACTAAATTCTTTTAAGATCCTTTAATTTGATAGCGAGTTTGATTTTCGTCCATGAACCGAAATACCAGATACAACAGAACTCTCAACTATTAAAACCAATATAGATAAGATATTAAGACAATTTGGATGGCGGTTTTGGCTGACGTGACGTCTACATAGCTGATTTAACTTGGTCCTCGTCCTATGTGGCGGCTATGTGGCGGCAAGGTAGCACTGGAAGCAAAAATATAAAAAAATTTAAAAAAAAATGAGACCCACATGTAAGTCGGACAAGATAAAGAAAATAGTGGGACCGACGTGTAGGTCCCACCCTCTTCCGTCAGCGTTCATGGCTCCCCTTTTCCGTCGGTCTCCGTGGTCATCGACGGTGCTGCAGCTTTTGCATCGCCACCACCAGCCAGTTGCTAATGCACCGTAGCCGGTTGCCGATGGCGAATCAGCCGCAGCGCATCCACGTGGTCCAGCCCCTTGCAGTCCACCTCCATCCCCTTCGCCACGTTGTTCTTTTCCACTCGTGTTGGTGGTGGTGGCGACGAATCGGCCTTCTGGATCTCCGGCGAGTGTCCGTTCTCCTCAGCAACGTTCATCTACGGTACGTCCCTGAGAGTGAGGGCGATGAGGGTGCCGATGAGCGGGCCAGTGAAAGAGCTGGTGGTGACGTGATATTGAGGTTTTCCGCTGTCGTGGTCGGGTTGATGAGCACGGTGAAGCTGCGGGAATTGTTCGGTCGGTGAAGGAGCTGGTGGTGTCGAGGTCTTTCGTCGTCAGGGTCGGGTCGACTAGCACGGTGAAGTTGCCGTCGTGAAGCGACCAACGGCTTGCCGAGACGATGCTGATGATGGCGATGCTGCGCTCGATGATGGTGCGGTCGAGTCCGGCGAGGCTGGCCTTCTTGACAAAGATTGCAAACGATGAAGTCTGGTCGGCAAGGAAGCTCGTGAAGGGACAGGGAAGGAGGCAGCGACACACCGTCGTCCATAGAGATAGAGAGAAGGGTGGGACCCACTGACCCGTGGGCCCTATTATTTTTTTAAATTTTGTTTGATTGACATGTGGGACTCATATTTTGTTTTAATTTTAAATTTTTATATTTTGCTTTCAATGCCACGTCATTGCCACGTATGACGAGGACTAAGTCAAGCCAGCCATGTAGACGTTACGTCAGCTAAAACAACCATCTAAACCACTTTAAAATCTGATTTGTACCGGTTTTAATAGTTGATGACCCGTTCTATATGATATTTCGGTTCAGGGACGAAAGTTCCGGCCCAACTCATGGGCTGCCCTTACTGATCCGGCCCATTTACGGCCCACAGATATCACCCCTTTCTCACGCAGGCCCTCCTTCGAAGCAGGCCTAACCTAAATGGCCGAGACGCCGCCGAGGCGCCCAGCCATGTCTCTTCTTCCCAACCTCCGGTGGTGGCTGGGCGGCATACCGGCGGCGGCCGCCTGAGCCCGCCGCATTGCCCGGGGGGAGTCGTGCTAGGAATCCTACCGAACACGGGGCCTCGACGGGCTTGAGCCGAGGGCGCGCGCGGAGTACGTGCCGCCGATGCCAGGCACCCACGATGCACGACCACCTCGCCGCCCTCCTCCTCCGCGGCAGCGGCGGGCACCACCACTCGCACCCGCGCGCCGTCCACGGCGCCGCAGTCAAGCTCGGCTGCCTCGCCTCCACCTACCTCTGCAACAACCTCCTCCTCTCGTACCAGGCCCGCGGCCACCTCGCGGACGCGCGGGGCGTGTTCGACGAAATGCCCCGCCGCAACGTCGTCTCCTGGTCCGTCCTCATCGCGGCCTCCTCCCGCCTCGGCGTCCTCGGGGATGCGCTCTCGCTGTTCGCCGGCATGCTTCGCGGCGGGGAACGCGACCGACCCAACTCGTTCACGGTCGCCGCGCTGGTGGCCGGGTTTGCCCGTGCCAAGGACGCTGTCGCGGGCGAGCAAGTGCATGCTTCCGCGGTCAAGCTTGGCGTCGACGAGGACGAGAGTGTTGCGGGGACGCTGGTCGACATGTACGCCAAGTGTGGTCGCGTGGGCTCGTCATGGCGGGCGTTTGTGCTCACGCCGCAGAGGAGCGTTCTGAGCTGGACAAGCATGATCGCTTGCCTCGTCAACCATGGGGATTCAGGGTACCGTGACACAGCTATTGTCCTATTCAAGAAGATGCTGGTTTTGAAGGTTTGGCCAACAAATGCTACGTTTTCTTGCATCCTGAAGGTGTTTGATGTGCCTGAGTTGCTCCCCAGCGGAAAGCAGGTTCACGGCTGCTTGGTGAAGATGGGGACTGAGGTAGATCCTGCGTTAGGAACTGCTCTTTTGGCAATGTATGGTAGATGTGGTGGAATGGATGAGATAACTAGGTTGGCTTGCCGGATAAGGCATGATGCGTTCTCCAGGACTTCGCTGCTTACAGCCTATGCACGTAATGGCTGCAATATGGAGGCGGTTCGAGTTTTCCGGGACATGTTGATGGGTCATATGCCTATTGACCAGTCAGCTATAACTAGCCTGCTGCAGGTTTGTTCATCACTAGGACAACTTAGAGTGGTCAAGGAGATTCATTGCTATGCTCTAAAGAATTTTTTTAGGTTGGATACATTACTTCTGAATGCTATTGTCACTGTTTATGGCAAATGTGGTGATATAGCAAGTGCAGAGATTGTATTTAATACATTGGAAAACAAGGACACAATATCCTGGACAGCTTTATTAACTTGCTATGTGCAGAATGATCTTTCTCAGGAGGCACTATTCTTCTTTAGGGAAATGGTTCGAAAGGGGCTAGAATCATCAATATTTTGCATCACAAGTGTGTTACGGGCCTGCTCTGCCACTTCTAGTCTTTCTTGTGGATGGCAAATTCACTCGAGGGTGGTTAAGTTAGGGGTTGATGATGACACCTCTGTGGAGAATGCCCTTGTAACAATGTATGCAAAGTGTGGAGTTGTTCAGGTCGCATTGAAGATTTTTAATTCAATGAGGAATAGGGGTATTATCTCTTGGAATGCGTTAATCACAAGTTTTTCTCAGCATGGCAATGAGGTGGCAGCCATTCAGCTATTTGATATGATGCAAGAAGAAATGGTGTGTCCTGATGATTATACTTTTGTCGGACTATTGTCGTCTTGTAGCCGAATGGGCCTAGTTGCAGAGGGTTGTGAATACTTCAAACAGATGAAGACCAAGTACAATCTGGAGCCCAAGATGGAACATTACACATGCATGGTTGATCTATTTGCCCGTGCTGGAAGATTTTCTGATGCGATGAAGTTCATTGATGCCATGCCTTGTCAACCAGACCAACTGGTGTGGGAAGCTTTGCTAGCTTCATGTAGGGTTCACAGTAATTTGGATTTAGGAAGAATGGCAGCAAAGAAGATTCTGGAAATTAAACCAGAGGATCCTTCACCATATATTATATTATCCAGCATTCATGCTTCAATTGATATGTGGGATGAAAAAGCCCGGAATCGAACTTTATTAGACTTCCAGCAATTGAGGAAGGACGTGGGAAGTAGTCAGCTTGATTCACAAGGATTTTCAGATGATATATTTAACGCATTACAAGTTGGAGTAACATAAGACTGATGATGTGCTGATGCTTCCTTTTCTGTGGAGAGGGAACTAAGATGCATCGCCAAACTTTATGGGTAATATTGATCTCCAAGACAGAATCATTAACTCTACACAATCTGAAAGTGACCATAGAGTTGAGGTTGGTATTTAGGCTTTACCGTCTATCTGGCAATAGTTCCTTACACAACATGTGATGTATTTTTACTTCATTTTTTCATGCGAAAATAAACTGTTTGCACCCATTTTACATGCCTTTGCTCTTTTGCCATCGAGTAGATAGTCATTATAATGCCACCGAGTTTAGTTGTCAATTCACAAGTTCTTCACCCCATCTTCCTATTCATCTTCTCTTTGTTTTCTCTGGCAGCCATTTTACCCCACATTGGGACAGGGCAGACGAGGAGTCTCAATTGAGCTTGCATGCTCGTGGGCAAACTCATGGCAGCAGCAGAACATGACTGAAGAGGTTGCGCTGGAATGAGCTCCAAGCCCTTGTCCAATCTGCCACCACCATGAGATCTGTTGGCCTGCTTGCCGCTGAGGTAATAAGGAAGAAAACCAATGAGGGAGAAGACAATAGAAAAGTTGGCCGTGGTGACATTATGCCAATGAAGGACTAAACTTGGTGACATTTTACTCTATAGAAAAAGAGCAAAGGCATATACATTGGGTGGTAAATAGTCAATTTTCCCTTATTTCTCAGGACTTGGATTCCATCTGCTATTTTTTTTTATTGTGAAATTCTTTCTTAGAGCAAGTTTAACAGTAGAGTTGATGGTTACCTCCAATTTTGTCTACATCATGTACTCACCAATTTAAAGTTAACATACACAATACACTAGCTCTAGTACACTAGCCCCAATACACTTACTCCCAATCATCTACTCTCTTTCTCTCCCTTTCCTTAAAGTTTTTGTAGAGGTTGCAGCATGAGGGGTGGCTCCTCTCCTCCCTTCTCTTCTCCACATCATTATCTAAGCCTACATTCCTTGGGGCTAGTGTTTAGAGGTTTATTGTACTTGCTCTTATAGTTACTTCCATTTGGCATTTCTTATATTGTGATGATCTTTGTTGATTCATAATTATACGTTGATGCGGATCGTCAGCTTGACTACCTTTTTTTCTCTGAAAGCAGGACAGATAGAGATAATTCTTGCTGTTGACTGTGCTCTGTACATTCATGCACTGAAGGAATGCCTGAAGCCTTGTGACTATGTTGCAATTTGCAAATGCAGCAAGTTACACTACCAGAAAATGCCAGTGAAATTTCATGATCTGAACATAGACTAGAGAATGGTTGGGGATTGGGTAATCAATAATTTCTTCTTTCCAGTTAAAGCTTGAACTATCTTGGTTTCCAATGGTCTTCTAATTTGTTTACGTTACATGTTTACCAACATAAATCTGTCTTCAAAATGAAGTGTGTGTGAATTGAAAGGCCTACCCTTTTGGGTCCTTTTGGGTTTGGACTAATTAGTTACTAGTATTTAGTTGAGTAAATTCTGCAAAACCTCAGGTTTTGTCCATGGGTATCACAAAACCACAGATCTTGAAGTTTGTTTCACAAAACACCATGTTTTGGGGTAATGTGAAAGCTTGCATGCACGAACGGAAAATCATTTGTTTATTTATTGAAGAGCAACATGTATCAATCCTTGGGTCTTATTATGATGGAGAAGCAACTGAAAATCGTTTGTTTATTTATTGAAGAGCAACTGGTAAAGGATGGAGAAGCAACTAGCCCTAGGCTGTGAATATTGACCAACTGATGAGGTGATGATGGACCTCACAAGCAGGTAGTACTCAAGCAAGTTTAACACGAGCTCATTGTGTCATTCTAGAGACAGGCATGGTAGATGGTACGAACTACTTCCGCTGGAGGTGAATAAAACATATCACTGATTTATTACTATATAAATCAATTGCTGAAGAATCTGATATCTGCCAACTTGGAGTTGACATAACCATCGCTTTGCAGGTTTTTTTTTTTTGATGGGAATCGCTTTGCAGCTTCAGATGATTATAAATCTCTTTTGCTTCCTTGGTGTTGTATAACTTCCTACTGGAGATACTGTAGAGTGCAAATCTTTTCACTTTTATATGAGTCGTAGAATGCATATCATGGAACTTTTTCTACAAGGGAAAGAAGATTTATTAGTTCATTTGTGCATACCTACAAATATGAAATTATTATTTGAAAGAACTACAAGAGTAAGATTATACCTCAATTATGCAAGTTTATGTTATATTTGATACATAGCATGTTAGAATTTCAATGGTTACTCTCATTGAGAAGAGGATGGCACTCGAGATGGGGCAATTTTCTGGTTTTCTTCATTCACAAAACACAAAGCCATATCCTCCCAAAGAGGATTGGATACACATTTATAGCTGCTTGTAGCAGCCATGCTAGGGCAAGAGGGTGTTGTTCTAGAGCATCCCAACAAACTGTCCTAGAGCATCCCAACAAACTGTCCTAGAGCATCTCAACAAACTGCTGTCCTAGCTGTCCTAGAGCATCCAAACTGAAAGTAGAGATGCTGTCCTAGAAAGCTAAAAAGCAAGAAAAAGCACCACAAGACCAAGACCAACCAGCCAAGACTTATTCCTACATTCTCCCCCTAAGTCTTGTGCGCCGTCTTGTGGGAAAGTTGAGCCATCCCGATCCGGGAGCAGAGCTCAAGGAACTTGATCCTCCCAAGGGGCTTGGTGAGCAAATCCGCAAGCTAGTCCTTGGTGTTGATGTAGCTCGCCTTGATGCTCCCTTCCTCCAAGTAGCTTCGGATGAAGTGGTACCTCACCCGGATGTGCTTGCTCCGTTCGTGAAAAACGGGGTTCTTTGCCAGGGCCAGAGCGGACTTGCTATCCACCCTGAGCTCCACCGCTCCAGTATCTCTGCCGAGGAGATCACTAAGCAGTCGAGCAAGCTAGAGCGCCTGGGTCGAAGCGGCGGAGGCCGCCATGTACTCGGCCTCGCAGCTGGACAGGGCCACCACCTGCTGCTTGACTGACTGCCAGCTAACGAGGCACTCGCCGAGGAAGAAGAGAATCCCGCTCATGCTCTTGCTGGTGTCGATGTCGCCGGCGTGGTCGCTGTCGCTGTACCCGATGAAGTGTGCCTTGCCAGGACACCTCGGGTAGTAGAGATCGTGGTCGAGAGTCCCCACAACGTAGCGGATGATCCTCTTCACAGCCTGCTGGTGCTCCGTTGTCGGTCGCTGCATGAATCGACTGACGTAGCCGACGGAGAAGGCCAAGTCTGGCCGTGTGTGGGTGAGGTAGCGAAGGCTCCCCACAAGACGCCGGTACTGTGTAGCATCCACTTCCTCCGTCGTGCTATCGCGGCTCAGCTTCAGTCTCTCCTCCATCGGAGTGAGAGTTGGGTTGCAATCGGTGAGCCCAGCCAGCTCAACGACGCGCTTGGCGTAGGCGGTCTGTCGAAGCGTGATCCCGGAGTCGTCCTAGTGCACCTCAATCCCCAAGTAGAAAGAGAGAGGCCCCAGATCACTCATCTGGAAGGTGGCCTTCATCTCCTCCTTGAACGCCGCGACCTCCGCATCCTTGGTGCCGGTGATCACCAAGTCGTCGACGTAGACACCCACTAGCAAGGCATTTCCTCCATTGCCCCGCCGGTAGATGGCCACCTCGTGCGGGCTTTGCTCGAAGCCCATCCCGTTGAGCGTGGAATCCAACTTGGCATTCCACGCCCTCGGTGCCTGCCGCAAGCCGTAAAGGGCCTTGTGCAGGCGTAGCACCTTGCCCTCCTTGCCGGGGATCACAAATCCCGGTGGCTGGTGCACGTAGACCTCCTTCTTCAAGTCGCCGTTCAGAAACGCCAACTTGACGTCCATGTGATGGACGCCCCAGCCTTCCTGAGTAGCCAGCGCAAGGAGTCACACGGACTCCATCCGTGCCACGGGAGCGAAGGCATCGTCGTAGTCGATCCCCTCCTGCTGCACGAAACCGCGTGCCACCAAGCGAGCCTTGTGCTTGACGATGGCTCCGGCTTCATCCCTCTTCAGCTTGAACACCCACTTAAGGGTGACCGCGCGGTGACCATGAGGGAGGTCAGCAAGCTCCCAGGTGTGGTTCTCTTGAACCGCATCCATCTCCGACTGCATCGCGGCACGCCATGCCACGTGTTTCTCGGCCTCTGTGAAAGACCGAGGCTCACCGTCGTCGCACGCAAGGTGCAACTGCGCCTCCAGGTCGCAAGGCACCAGTCCCGGCACCGGCTGGTCGCCGAGAAGATCCTGCATCGTACTGTACCGTAGCTGCTCGCCGTTGTGGTACGCGTCGATGCGCTCCCTGTCGTGGGAGAGCGGAGTAGCGAACTCCACCAGGCTGCGCTCAACACGAGCTGGCGTCGGAGTAGACGTGCTCGGAGGAGTGGCTGTTGGTGCTGGAGCGCGTGGGGTCGCCGGCTGTGGTGGTGTCGGTGAAGAGCTCGGCGTAGTCGAAGTCGTGGCCCAAGAGTGTGTTGGTGTCGGAGTCGGTGGAGGCTCGGGGACTGGGGTAGACACGCTCGGTGAAGAAGAGCTGCCTACTCCCCCAGCTCCCTCGAAGTGGACGTACTCGACGGTGAAGTCGTCGTACGTCGGAGTCGAACCATCGTCCACCGCCTTGTCCCATACCCACCCTCGCCCTTTGTCGAACACTACGTCGTGCGCTGTGCGCACACGCTGTCTCCGGGTCGAGGATGCGGTAGGCCTTCGAGCCCTCCGCGAGCCGATGAACACCCCTGGGGTGCTCCTGTCGTCAAGCTTGCCGATGTGGCCAAGCTCCTTGACGAACGCGAGGCAGCCAAAGACCCGCAGGTGGGAGGCCCCCGGCTTGCGCCCATGCCAAGCCTCGTACGGTGTCCTGCCATCGAGGGCCTTGGTAGGCGAGCGGTTGAGGACGTAGACGGCCGTCACCACCGCCTCTCCCCAGAAGATGGCCGGCATCCCCCTCTGCTTGAGAGCTCGAGCCATCCCCACAACCGTCTGGTTGCGCCGCTCGACGACGCCGTTCTGCTGCGGGCTATACGGCGCGGTGTAGTGGCGCTGAATGCCCTCATCAGCGCAGTACGACGCGAATTCAGCTGCCGTGAATTCGCCGCCGTTGTCGGTGCGCAGCACGCGCAGCTTGCGGCGCACTCCGCCTCTGTAGCAGCCTGTGCGTGCCGGATGGCGTCCGCAGCCTCTCCCTTGCTGCCGAGGACCATCACCCACATGTAGCAGGAGAGGTCGTCGACGAGCAGCAGGAAGTAACGTCGTCCTCTTGGTGTGGCCGGTGTCACTGGGCCACACAAGTCCCCGTGCACGAGCTCGAGCCGCTCCTTGGCTCGGAAACTCGTCTGCTGGGAAAGGGGAGCCGCCTTTGCTTCGTTAGGACGCAGACGTCGCAGAGCTGCTCCACGTGGTCAAGGCACGGCAGGCCTCGCACCATCTCCTTGGCGCTGAGCCGCTTTTGGGCCTCAAAGTGGAGGTGCCCGAAACGCTCGTGCCACTGCCACGCCTCATCGTCCCGACGAGCGGCGAGGCAAACTGGTTGTGCGACCTACGCGCTGAGGATGTATAGTCGATTAGTGCCTCTGGTTACCTTGGCAAGAAGGCGACGGCGGCGATCCTAAATCCTCATGACTCCGTGCTCGACCAACACGCGTGAGCCGTTCTCATCAAGCTGTCCCACGCTGATGATAGAGTTTCTCAACGCGGGGATGTAGTAGACTCCGGTGAGCAGCCTGTGCTCACCGGACTTGGCGGTGAAGGTGACGGAGCCGACGCCCTTGATCTCCACGCCGGAGACATCCCCAAACTTGACGGAGCCTCGGACGCTGGAGTCAAGCTCGGTGAAGAACTCCCGCTGGCCAGTCATGTGATGGGTGGCGCCGGTGTCGAGGTACCACCCATCAGCCTTGTCGTTGCTGGAGCTGTTGCAGAGGGAGACGAGTACCTTCGGCTCATCAAGGTGGAGGAAAGCTGCTGCGGCCGGTGCCACTGGAGGTAGCTCGATGCTTGCGTGTAGCAGCCATGCTAGGGCAAGAGGGTGCTGTCCTAGAGCATCCCAACAAACTGTCCTAGAGCATCTCAACAAACTGCTGTCCTAGCTGTCCTAGAGCATCCAAACTGAAAGTAGAGATGCTGTCCTAGAAAGCTAAAAAGCAAGAAAAAGCACCACAAGACCAAGACCAACCAGCCAAGACTTATTCCTACATAGCAATCGAGCTGGAACAATGTATGACTGATAATTTACTGCCGATGCTTCTTTTCTGCTCACCAGGAAAATCAGCCTTCATAGTTTTAGCTAGACAGTGGAATTAATTGTGTGAACTCTACCTATTACATGGACGAGTTCATGCTGAACATGCTATGTGAGATACTTTGGAAATAATTTGGTGAAAAGAACTGGACTGTAACAATCCGTATGGTGACAGGACATGTTTGCAATGTTTTTCTTGCTTGAAGCGAGACAATATACTCCTCCGTTTCTAAATATTTGACACCATTGACTTTTTAAACATGTTTGATCATTCGTCTTATTCAAAAAATTAAGTAATTATTAATTTTTTCCTATCATTTGATTTATTGTTAAATATACTTTCATGTATACATATAGTTTTTCATATTTCACAAAAAATTTTGAATAAGACGAACGGTCAAACATGTGCTAAAAAGTCAACGGTGTCAAATATTTAAAAACAGAGGGAGTATATAAATGCTGACATTGTAGTAAACCACATACAGAGTGCTCACTATTGTTTTCAATATAGTCATTCTCCCTTTTGCAGAGCTTGCTGACTTTTTCATGACTTGAAATATACTATAAATTTTTGGTCATTGGTGAAAGCTAATGCAATATCAAGTCTTCCGTACTTTCTGCTTCCACGAACAATGGAGGTCAGTACTAGATTGTCCAGCTTGTCTTGCATATGATTTTTCCTTAAATTAATTTGCAATATTTTCGTCTTTTTTGAAGACATAATGGGTAAATGGGTCATAGCACTAAGTGAGGGTTGGTTTTCAACATCAATATGGCTTTCTGACTGGAACACAAAATTTCTGTACCATTGTCAATTCATAGTACCAGGATTTGTTTTCAGAATATGTGATAATACTGGGATGGTGTGTTGCAGTTTTTTCTTGTAAGTAACTGGTAAGTGGTAAATGAACCAACCATTAATCTCTTTTGAGGTAATTTTATGGATGAACAAACATCCAACCATTAACTAGATAAAATTACATTTCCAGCAAGCCAAATTACAAAATGGATGTAGTGGCCAAAAGAACAATTGTGATTGATTGGATTTTTCCACAAGTGAATTCGCTTCAACTCCACGAGATTAGTATTCGATCTTGGTAAACTAATTGGAACCCCTGTATTCTACATCTATATAGTGTTTGCCTTTTGCTTGTATCTTCTCCAAACTGAACATGTTAAATGCCCATTATTCCTCACACCAAAAAATTTAATTGAATCATAATAGGGTAGTGCAGGCTTTCTAACATTAGTTGGTGTTACATCTGAACTGCTTAGAGTTCTGAATCCCTAGAATCTGCTGCAATGATGATGATGATGCCCTATTTTGTTAGTTCTCTTCCACTTCATGAAAAGGAAGTGGAACAACCTTCACAGCTCTGAATTTCCCTGCATTGTTTAGGTGCTCGTTTTCCAACCTGACATGTAAGTTTTCTTAGTATCAATCTAGGTTTAAGTTCACTTTTGTAGCTTAATTAGCTATGGTTTTTTACCTGTAGAAGTTCCAGTGGCCTCGTCGAATCACCTCAAGAGCTGCCAAGATGAACAAAGTTACTCTGGAATCCAGGCTTCCGATGTTAGGGTGGATGACGGTCTGAAGCCATGCCAGCCTCAAGATAAGGTTCAGACCCTGAAAAAAAAAAGGATTCTAATGTAAGTATCCTGAAATCTATCTTTGTTCTAAAAGTACTGATGCAGGACCTTAGTTTTTTAAGAGATCATACCATGGAAAGGAAATAGATGTACTTTTGTTTGAGTATCAGATCATTACGGAGCCAAGGGTTCTTGGAGTTAAACTGCAGAAGACCCCAATCCTTGACAAAGTCCCAGTATAGTTGGTAGATAGTGGCGAGACTCGACACAATGACAACAAGTGACAGCCATCCAGCACTGTTATCATTCTCGTATGCCACTTTTGTTCCAGCAGCAAGCATTGCTGACACATACTTCCCAAGGTTGACAATGTGATTTATGTCCCCCTCGTCAAACCATCTCCTTGCGCACTGCCCAACCATTACAAAACAAAAGATATGAAATCTTCATACTGTCTGAAGAAGGGACGTTGCAGTGTATGATTTTAATTATATACCTGCATGGCCCTCCAGTAGTAAGGTAGGAAGGATACTGCATAAGCCAAATCTCTAAAGTGCTTCACTCTGGTGCAGTAGCCATAGTCTTGTGTCTTGTAGCTGCTGGTTATGTAATAGCACGCCAGATACTCTAGGCTCCTAAGCAGTGGTACCTAGTTTCCAGGAGTCATTGTTTTTTTAGTCTTTTTTCTGTACAGAATCATCACTCAAACAGACACTTACGGTGACAAAACCACTTTCGTCATGCTGAAAATGTGCTCTGCTGAGCAAGTAAAGGCCTAGGTGTGGCTTCTGTTAAGTAATTACCTGGCTGCAAAGCTGATCAGCCATGAAGAAATCAACCATGACAACCTACAGACGTACAAATATTTAGCAATTTGTTTTGGATGTGGAATTTGATAGAACATCATCGATAAGCTACTTCTCTTCAACTATAATAAAAATACCTTGTAGAAGGGGGTTAGAATGATGTTTCTGATCACTGTTAGGAAGTGGTAACGACATGATCGGTAGAGTATGTTGAAAGGGCAGACCAATATTAGCAAGAAAACCTGAATAGATGGGCACCAACCTCATAAATGTTTAATATCTTTCAAATGTAAGCATATAATTTTACACTTGGAATGTTCAACACTGCATACCAGAAGTAGAGCTCCTGGTATTGCTTGGACTGCACATGACGAATACCCTTTGACAATGAGTGTCAGGTGTGCAAACATAACACCAATGACAATTGTCATGGAAGTAGTGCAAATCAGGAACACATCACGATACTTCAGCTCTTTGGTAGGCGTGAATTCAAATATGAATGTGTAGTTTATGCGTGTCTTTCTCCACATGAAGATGTTGCATCCGTAGAGGAAGAGATGCAGAAAGAAGAGGCTGAACATGCTGCAGTTTGAGATCATTTAATCAGAATTAGAGCAATTTTTCGTTTTTTTTTCAGGTGTGCTGTAGCAGTTGAGTTGCATTTTTTAGCTGACCTCAGGACAGGATATGATGTTGCCATGTAGACCTTGTTTGACTGCTGGGTGTACATCCCAGCAATGTGTGCCATGATACAATAACCAATGAATAATGCTGCAAAGCCACCAGTGAATAGCCCTGGAAATTGACAAGCGTGTGCATAAATAATCTTAAATTTGGGCTGATGAGTTAATGCAAAGATTATTAAGAATTATTACCTATGAAAAATGTTGTGGTGTGTGATTCTTCCCTCTGATTTGGCTTAAGATACTTCATTGCTTTCCGTTTGTCACCTTCTGCAAAATGCCTCACAAACAGCTCATCCACATCGTCCATTAGCCTAATTACCTGTTCAAATAAAGAATTGTAAATCATGATCTTTGCTGTGTTAATAGAATTAACTGATTCAGAGTTTCTTTAGGTTCTGCATGATTGGAAAATACCTTGTCAGAGACATTGAAGTAGGAGCTCTCCACTACCTTAAGGTATATTGACTGCGCTTCCTTTGCTGTAACCTGAAATGAGAAGATATTCATGTTCTTTCAGAAATTCTAATACGTGATAAATTTCAGGTCATGGAATTAGAAGAGGAATTGGCAGGAACCTTGTCAAATTTCTTCAAAATCTTCACAAACGCCATCATGTTTAAGCTCCTGCAGCAAGATTGTCTTGTCAGTACGCGCATAAAACCAAGCCAAGCATTACATGTCAGTTACACTTACCGGTATGTCTTGAGATACCCCAATCCCTTGTACAGCTCAATCAGGGCACCCCTTATCATCTTCTCTGCCTGATGCACCTTCCTCTTGTTGATGCTCAGCTTGTCGCTGCATTTTGTACCGTTGGCGCTACCGCTCCTCCTCGACTGGCTTAGCATGTCGTCGAACAGAAGCTCACGGATGGCGGTGACGGTCCTCGTCGGCGTGGTCACCGGGATGTTGATCCTGACGCTTCTGCCTTGGCAGGTGACCGCCCTGCCTCCTGGGAGCGTCGTCCTCGGCCTGGTGTTGGCGGCTTCTTCTCTTGGCCTGCCAAGCCTCCCTGAATCGCCCAATTCTTGAGGGATGGTGAGCTGATCATCGTCTCCTTCGTCAGGGCTCCTTGCAATCATGTCTTTGGTGAGCTTTTCCTGGCCTTCCTGTTCTTGCTCAGAAGTGCCTCTGAGGGACTGATCTCCTGTGATTTTTTAGAGGATGTGTCATGAATAATGATAAGTTCAGTCTACTTCAATTTGTATGTTGTTACTAAATTCAGAGGGATGGTTTAGATTAGAGAACACATCCGACCCAAACAATACAAAAGCGTGTTTCTTTAGCAACTGTATGCGCGTTTCAGCACGTCTTTTTTATAGGTTCATTCATGGATTATTTCTGATTGGTGCGCATGCAACTATTTGTATTCAGAGAAAAAGAAGATGGTCACTTGCAGGATTCTTTCTGCTATAGGTGTATATATGTAGGATAGATCTATATGAGACTATGGGTGTGTTGGGTATACGTATATGTCAGCCTGCCTAATCAAAATCTATTCTCAGCTGGCATGAATGGCAACAACAATATCAATGTACTAATCGAAATGCTACACCACCAAACTTATATCTTATCTGTCCCAGAAAATTACCATCATTTCAACCATGTTCATTTACACATCAAAAACTAATTAATGTGCACTTTGACTATTCTAATGTGACGTATTTGATGACACAGTACGTGCAGGTGTCAGCAGAAGAGAGATGGAGACTGGAGAGTATGTACGCACGTACCGTGGAGGATGGAGCAGGAGACGGAGGGATCCTCCGTGTCCGGCGGCGAGGAGTCGCCGCCGTTGCCGTATCGGCGGCGGCGCCCGTCGCGCTGCTGCTCGGCGACGACGGCGGCCCGGAGCTCGGCGAGGATCTGCAGCTGGCGGCGGAGCGACTCGCCGCGCTCCACGAACTCGGCCTCCTTCCGCTCGTAGAAGCGGTTCACCTTGTTGAGCTGCTCGTCCAGCCTCGCGAAGAAGGCCCTCGCCGCCTCGCCGTCCGCGAACCCGGCGCCGCCGTCCACGAGCTCCGTTTCGTACACCTCTCCGGCCACCGCGCCGCCGCCGCCGCCTCCGCCGCTGGCCAGCTTCCTATGCACCTGCATTGCATTGCACACGTGCCAACAGCAGAAACAGATACAGTTATTACTTTTACGAACACCCGTAACCATGAAAATTGCATAAAATTTCCCTTGATGTTTAGGATAGGATTAAACTTTCAAAACTTTAATCAACAATAATCTCTCAAATTCTTATGATTAGTTTGAAAATGAAAAAAAAGGGGTATATGTAGATTTGTCTAAAATGGTGCTATATTAATATCATAGCTTATTAGATTTCATAAACTTATTATAATGTAAAACAAGAGTCAAGTTTCTATAGCAGTTTGATCAAAAATCTTGGACCAAATGTTAAATATTTTTTCACTAGAGGGAGTAATTTGCACAAATTAATATAAAAATGCAGTGGTTGCATGCCTGGATGGCACCATGCTCCTTGTGGTGGTGTCCATGGGGGTGCAAGAACGGCAGCCTCATGACCCAGTGAGCCGCCGCTACCGGCGCCTGGCACTGCGACAGCGGCGTCGTCGCCGCCACCCCGGCCGCCTCCGCCTCCGCAGCCTGCAGCCTCTTGATGTCCTTCTTGAGCTGCCAGTAGTCCACGAAGGCGTCCTTCCATTCGGGCACAAGCTGGCCCTCGAACTGCTTGGAGAACTTCACCATTGGCCTCGTCTCACCTTGCAGGTCTTCTTCCTCCACCTTCCTCTTTGTGGACTGATGGAGAGAGTAGTAGTGGTAGTGTGTCTCAATGGTGGCCATGGGGAGAGGTGTACTTATACGTGGATGCGAGCAGCATATGGCTGTTGCAGTGGTGGTATCCATTGGAGCTCTGGAGATGGATGGAATTTTGGAATAGCTGCTGGGAATAATCTAGCTAGATCAGTGATGAAGCTAGTAGCACATTATATTCTTCAGGTTCTTGTCGACAAGATGGGGGAAGGAATTGAATTGAAGGGATTCTGGGGCTTGTTGGCTAAGCTCTCACCTCCTCCTGTCAACTCTCGTCGATCTGGTCACCAAATTCACCACTTGGAAATGTAAAGTTGGTGCATGGATTCCCCTAGCTAGCCTCTCCCCAGTGGAGGTGGGGAAGGGGAGGGCTGTCACTTATAGGACGATGGATGGGTTGTGTACACGTATGGTCGGTGCTGTCAACAGTTAAGGGATTAACATAAAATTGAATTAATATTATGTGACTTAGTTATACATAATGGGATTAACATAAGCCTCTGTTAGGCTGTGACAATTATGGAAACTAGGAAGGTAGCCCGCGCACATGCGCGGGCATCTTGTTAAATTGTTTGAAATTTTATTACAAATGTTCATGAAATGTTCATGTGTAGGTGATTTTTTATTGAAATATCATTTCTACTCTATTCGAATTTATTTGGGATTGCTTTAAATGTTGGTTATGATCGATATTCTTCTAATTACCATTGCAGCATAAAAGATTGTAAACTAAAATTGTGTGAAAGCATGCAACTTTGAATTTATGAGAAAATATTGTGTCTCCACCATGAAGTTGATTTCTATGAAACTATATATATTTTGTACTATGGGTATTTCTAAACTTTAAGTAATAATTGCGTTTATGCTTTCTATGTATTTGTGGATTTTAGGATAAGTTTATTTAAGATTTTCTGTTAAGCATATAGCTAATAGAACTATGTCATCTAATTAAAGATAGATTTATACCCCGTCACATAAATCTGAGAAAGTTAAATTTTGTTTCAAAATATAAGGGATTTTAGAGTAGTACTACTTGTCCTATCCAAACAACTAACATTTATTGTTTACTCAGTCTTACCCTAACCACCTTCTCACCATCTACGTACTTTATAATAAATAAGGGGTATCATAGTCTTTTTTTTCTGACAGATTTATTAAGATTGTTTGGACATATTGATATTGATATTTTAGAATGATGATAATATTTTTTTCTGAATGCTAATCACAATTAAAATATTTTATTTTGCGATACCGTAGATTGCTTTGAATATTAAACATATAATAATGTCAAAATAACTTTCATGATAGATTTAATTAACATTATTTTGTTTCATAAAAAGATAACATTATAAAGGAGGTATTTTTGGAGGGACTATGAGAGTTAAATTATTTTATTTTGTGATATTACGGTTATAATATAATTATCTTTTTTAAGTGATATATGATGATATGATCTATATCATCTTTTTTCTTCATAGACCTTTTAATCGTTGGGATGGCATGGCAAAAGGTCAGGATATATTTTTTTATGTTACTCACATTTTATTTATTTTTTATTTTTTACATCGTAGATCTAATTTATTTAGCGGAAACAGTAATACGGAAGAAATAGATTTATATCTATTTAAAAGTCATGACTAAATTTTTTTGGTAAATTATTTTTACTTAAAGTTTATTAATTTTTAGAATTTTAATAACTAAAGAAAAGAAAGAAGGGGAGAATAGATAGGAGGGGAGGGAGGAGGAATGTACATATGTATGTACATATTGGAAAGATGGGCTGGTGCGGGAAGAGAAGAGGGAGGTGGGTTATGGGGTCTTTTTTTTCTTTTAAAGATAAATCTAATAGTTAGAAATAATGGGTCTACCAATTTGAAAGACGGGCTGGTGCGGGAAGAGAAGAGGGAGGTGGGTTATGGGGTCTTTTTTTTTTCTTTTAAACGTAAATCTAATAGTTAGAAATAATGGGTCCACCAATTTATTAGATTGCCGTGTGGCGATATCGGAACATCTGTAGGAGTCCCACGTGGCGGCTTGAGAGCGTTTGTAGAAAGTTTAATAGACTTTTAGTATATAATAGATAGATAGATTGAATATGTTTTTGCCGGTACTTTGATACGTCATCTGTGTTTGAGTCAGTTATTAAGTTCAATCGCTTTTTAGAATTACAGGTCCGTGTTTGAGTCGGTTTTTAATTTTGTTTGTTTTTACAAATACGGGAGTCATATAAGAAATCACTTTAAAAAACTTGCATGCTAATTTGAGACGATCAGTCCCATAATTGTAGCTCGTGATTTTGTAAAAAGAATATCCAAGCGAATTCCCCCAGTCAATTTCACTCTAGCTAAACCGTACACTAATAATAAAATTAAAATAGCTTTAACGCACGAGCTTTTTCTAGTAACTACATATGTTTCTATTTTCGATTTATTTCGATGGTACTAAGTACGTTTATTTTTTGGCTTTATTTGTTTACACGTTGCTTTAAATTTTTTCATCGTAGATACGCTGGCATGGTTTTTTCCTTCCTGACGAATCGTAGCCTCGTAGGTGAGCAGCATAAGCTCGATTGCTCTTTCCTGATTTTACGTACTTAAAGTTATTTTCCCAGCGAACCGGAACCGATGAACATTATTTGAGTTTTATTGTTTTAAGCCGTACGTACGTACTTATGGAATTCTTACTTTTTTTTTGCCAACGGTAAGGTATTAGTTCTTTTTAAATAAAATAGATCTAATCTAATCTAATGGTCTAAATTTTCGGGTCCACCGATTTAATTGAAAATCGACGGTGAGATTAGACATTGCTACGTGGCGGTTTAGGAGCATTTGTAGAAGTGCCACGTAACGGCTTGAGAGCGCTTATAGGAAGTTTAATGGACTTTTAGTATATAATAGAAGATAGATAGACTAGGATGTGTGTATCCACTGTTTCTTAAATATCATGTGTATAGTTTCAGATGTACCTGTGAACAGTACCTGCCAATATTCAGTTACAGAATCATGGCACAGGAAAAAAATAAAAAAGTTGCAATAAATTGTACCATATTTTTTTTTCTTCGAGCAGTGGCGGATCCACTGCCTATTAGACCAAGTTTAATAATATAGCTAACTACTAACTTAAAAAATTAACACATCATAACTAACTTATTAATTAATAGTCTACTAATAATATACTAGTTAACTGTAGATACATACTACACCATTAATGCATTCTCCATATTTCTCTCTAATATAGTTTATTGGAGCTCGTATTGTAGCTAGCTACAAATCTGCAGTATGCTTTTTCTCTCTCCTCTCCTCTTTTATTCACATAAGTACAAATATGATGTGACAACATGCTTTTTCTATCTCTCCTCTCCTCTCTTATTCACATAAGTACAAATATGATGTGATAACATGTATAGCCTGCTTACATCATCTTATTATACTCGCTCTTAGCCGATGGCCACCCTGGTTCATCGGCAAAAGCACAATTAATTAATAAAATTTTAAAAATACTTAATATATTTAGATTTGCCCGGAGTCTAAGTTTTCTGGTCTGCTGCTACGTTTGCCTGTACATACGCAAAGAGTAAATTTCATTAAACTCCACATATTATGATATAATATGCACAAAATCATAGGTATTTTAGCACGTGACTCTTAACCCTAGTATTATGGTTCTAAAGTTTTTCAAAACCACACCATTAACCATTTTGACATACTCCTACATCAAAATAGAAAATATGGATGTAAAATTTATATGATGGATAAAATGCTCATAAATTTGAGATGTGATTGTAAAACTCAAAAATATAATTGATCAAAGTCATAGTAATATGGTTTTGTGAAACGTTAGAACCATAATACCATGGTTATGCGTCGCGCGTCAAAGTTCCTGCAATTTTGTGAAATTTGGACCAAAATATGTGGGATTTTATAAAATTTACCCATGATTGGAGTAAATCAAATTGCTTCTTTCGATCTAGTATTCCAGCTCACGGTACAACGAGGCGATTTAGACCGCCGTGCACTCTGTTCTTAATTAGTATGATAATTATAATCATATTACGAAACCAAATGATTGTATTTTCGAAATCACTATTCTTTCCATAAAATGAGAGAAAAACAATGATATTGCTGTCTTATAGCTAAACGACAGAAATTAGTAAAATTAAATAGTTCGCTTAGCTTGAACAATGGTGTGATGTCAACGTATAGGAGGAGATGCCACGCATGATTTTTGATATATGTTGAAGGGGAGAGAAGAGGAGAGAGATAAGATTGCCATCTATCAAAAAAAGGATGGTACCTTCTATAAAGACTAATTTTTACGGTAGAAATGTAGTAATTCCCGGTACCTTTTTAAGGACGGTGAAATCACTCTAATTGAAGTGTTCCTTATAAAATTCATGTATTTTAAACAAATCTCTTAATGTTGGGAAATGAAAATTGGTATAAATTAAGTTATTGTATGACAAATTTGTTGGTACAAAAAGCAACCCAAGACTACCCATGTTTTAATAGAGCACGTTTCTTTTACACTACATACTTACTGTTGCTATTGATTTTGGATTGGTTCCCATTAGTGGAACTATTGAAGCAACACTTCTTAACCCCAAATACAGACAGGGGAAAAACATGTGATTTCAATGTAGTTTAGTTTATGTACTTCTGAGCAGTTCATTCTTCGCAGAAGTAAAACATGTTAGTGCAAACACACTTGCAGAAAACAGACAAAAATGCAATCCCTTAACAGTTGTATATTTTCGAATTGGGTAAGATACATGCATATAATGGATTAGTTTTTATTTTTTTATTTAATTGAGCTATAAACCTAAAAAAGGAGAGAAAATATGCTCTAGAGCCGACTAAAAATAGGTCAAACGGTCAATGCATACATCAGCGACACTAGATTACTAGACAATAACTGAGTAACCACTAGCCACGGCTGTGTTCGGATGCCCCCTTTCCCAACTCCTCCTCATCGTTTTCCGCGTGCACGCTTTTCAAACGGCTAAATAGTGTGTTTTCTGCAAAAAGTTTTTATACGAAAGTTGCTTTACAAAATCAAATTAATCTATTTTTAAATTTTTTTTACAAATACTTAATTAATCACGTGCTAATGGACCGTTCTATTTTTCATGATCACTATTTCGGATGGGAACTGGTTCTAGCGAACACACCCTAATTCTTAAAGGTAGCTTCTTGATCATTTTAATTGATCGCACAAATTAAAGTGTTAATTACCTTTTTATTGATAATGATGTGATCGAAGGAATTTATTGGCTGTGGAATTTAAAAGTTTACACTGAAAGAGGGTGATCACTTTGCTTTGCAACTTTTTAAATGATATCCTGCTAACTTGAAAAAGGCAACTAGGATGGTCTTCAAAGGGTGGTCACCAAAAGAAAATTGCAAATCTTTTGAGCTAAGCAACAACGGCTTCTATTTTCTCAAACAAAAAGATTGTGCTTTTGCTCTCTCTTGAGTTTTTGGGTGGTAATGTTGCTCTCTTTACTTGTCTTTATCTTGCTTACGATCATTTTTCTTTCCAGCAAGAATGATCTGTTGCTAGGAGAAATCGCGAACGAATGATAGGCACATATACCATAAGTTTCACACTATGACTCAATTTGCACATTATTCAGAAAGATCAATACGGTTGTACGAAACAACCAAAGGTTAACACATAAACAGCACTTCTCCTCCAGATTGATAATACTCGTTATTTTAGATAAGGCCGATATCAAACTTTAAAATCTTTAACTATGAATAATTTCTAAAATATTTATTTTACAAATATGGGGACCAGATGTATAGTATTAGTATTTAAAAGTATTCTCCCGTTCTAAAATATAGCAATTTTTTACTATTAATTTGGATATACTGTCATCCACATTCATAGTTAAAAGTTGCAACCACAATTACAGAAACACAAAAAGAGGACAGTACTATAGGTGTTGGAAATTCTAGAACCAGAAGCTGTAGTGCTTTTCTCGTCTGAGCGCATGCACATGGCCGCCGTTTGGGAGAACCGGTACCTATGTGGCAACATAGGTGCTGGTTTTTAATAGGAACCGACAGCTATAAGTGATGTCAGACATAGGTACCGGTTCCTATTAAAAACCGGCACATATATCTGGGATATAAGTGCTGTTTTTATAAAAAGACTGACACTTCATGGAGTCGAGCTAGGTGTGGAGTATGAGATGAGAGAAAATTTTCTCACTCCTATCCTCTCGCATGCGGAGCCAAGCCGATGACACAACTTAATTATTCTCTCTCACCTACTCCTCTCTTGTCTCCGCCTTTGCCCTCTTCTTATCCCTCTCCTCTATGTTGGCCTGCTGTTGATGCAGAAAACACACACTGGTCTAGGAGATCTATTTAGCTCTAGTGCATGTCCAAGATGTTGATGAGATGCGGGCGTGCCAGTCAATGTGATCTTGTAACTGATAAGATATGTAAATAGCAGATAAAACAGCCGATCGGCTGACAAGCCGATGGAGTAATTCCAACCGATAGCTGATATTAACCGATGCCGATTCTAGCCGACGTCGATAGGGTTTTGAGTAATCGGCTATATGTGCAATGTAGATAATGATATAAAGACAATCGGCTGATGATAATAAAATATAACAATAATATAATCCAGTAGAAACCAGTCGACTAATAATAATATGATAGGATAAGTATTGATCCGATGGTTAAAGCATACATCGGCTAGAAGTCCGATGTCATAAAATCCAATCGATTTAGATAAACTGTGAAACCTTTGTTGCAATCGGCTAAATCCAACTTGTATGTAATCTTTGTAAGCCAATGCAACGTCCAGATAACTTATCGGCTAGCACCCCGATAAAACACTAGCATGAACCTATCGGCTTAACAGGATTTATATTATCAACAACAATCTAGTAGGTCGGACCTAACCGATGCAGCACGAGATTATATATGATAATCTAATACTCGATGAGCCGATAGATCTGTCTAATGTGATGGATATAACAAATCTATTTATAACAGCATTGTGATTGTAGAGATATATCGGCTAAGACAGAAGATCAGACCTAACTGAGACAGTCCCTACTAAACCGATGCGTCTCTAAACACAATGTAATTAGAGATAGAATTGAGATATCAGGTAGGCAAATATATCAACCAAACCAGAGCGATCCAAGAGATCGAAGTGGTGCAGCCTTGAACAACACTAACGTAGCTAATAGATTCACCAGGGCCGATGGAACGTAGGACTTACCCCTTCGCCGAAGATCGAACTAAACCGATGCAGCCCCGCGTTAGGTGCCAAATTCCACTGGTTGATAAATAAAACCTCAGAAAAGAGGGTGTCCATGCGCCGAGAATATATTGATCGAGATATAGTTTTCAGTGACCCCGGGTGTACATATTTATACCCATGGGTAGATACTAGTTATTGTAGGAAAAAAAAGAAACTTTCCTAAAGATAAAAGAGCAACATAAAATCCTTATCCGACACTAAACACACTTTCCTAAAGATAAAAGGAAACTAACATACTATTCCTAATTAATAGATACATTGCCATGCCGCATACTCCTTGAACTCGGTCTCATCTAGATAAACTTCCTTTAATTGATTAATTTCTTTAACCGAATATAGCAGGAATCCGACTATTGGCGAAAAGATTCTCATCGGCCGATTCCAGAACTTTGAAGCCAATACTAACTATAAGCCGATGATTACTCCAGGCTTACCAAATTTTGTCATCAACACCCGCTTGGCGGCTGACACCTCTCTCTATTCCCCTGCGGGGCGACTAATGCCTCTTCCTTCCCATGGCCACCGGATCCGGTCGGCGGGAGGTCAACACAGCAGAGGCGAGGAGATCCGGCGAGGTCTTTCCTCTCCTCTCCTCTCCTCTTCTCTTCCTTGAGGTGGCGGACGAGGTGTGGGACGGCGGGGGCCAGATCTGATGGCCCCCGAGCTTGGGACCGCCACGACGGCGAGGACGACACGATGGCTCCACGGGAGGACTACTCCAACTGTGAACTTCCCCGCTGCAGGGATTCACCGGTGACAACATTGGTGCCCACTTTCGCGTTTCTGCGTTGGGTTTTCTTGATTTTTGGGGAAAGGCAAATATGCGAGAATTCGTGTTCTAGGGGTTCATGATGTGTGTTGGATCCAAACATGAACTGTTGTTTGTAATGTGGTGAATGTAGTTAATTTGTTTTTGAGTGAAATGTAATGGATGCACCTGATTTTTTTCTTCTGTGGCTTCTCGTTGTATGCCTTTGATATAGATCTCAGGAGGGGGCCTCGAAGCACCGGCTTGATGAATCGAAGCATCAACTCGAACCATTGAGCCGACTCTTTTCTTTTTCTTGTCGTAAGCCTCATAGCAGCTAGGAAATCCGGCAACTGGCACCCCCACCCATGGGGTTTCCCCACCAATAGCAGTTTCTCTAGCAGCATATATTTTTGAAATGGGGTTCACAGTAATAGAAAATAGTGGTGAAAGTTATCTTTTAGATCATGTTCCTAAAATGACAAAAACGATAGCGATAAGTATTATCGACATGAGGGGAGTAATCGATGAAACTCACTATCATACAACATATCGCTGCTGGTTCGTATTGGACCGACAGTGATTGTAATATCACTGCCGGCTCACACATTTTTTTCCATCCAACTTAGATACAGCTGCCCGTATCGCTGCCGATTACGGTTGCCCAAAACTAGCACTAATTCCAATTATCAATAGTCCAACTGGGTTGGTCGGCAGTAGTGAGTAGTGTCTCTTATATGTTGACCTCTGAAAGAACTTTATGATCTTGCCCCTATGTTGATATTAAGCATTTCGACATGAATTTTCACTGCTTTATTCAGGAAAAAAAATGAGGGTAAGCGCAAGCTTCATTTTGGTATGAACTTCGCCCCTGTTTTGACTTGAATTTCAACATCATCATGTCCTCTTAACGGAATGAGTGCAAGTACAAGCTTCTGTTTAAAAAGATAAGGGTAAAATCATAAAAAAAGATAAATGGAAGTAAAATCATGTTTATAGTTGAAAACAGGGTTAAGAATGCAAATGCCCTTAGTATAATTTTAGAAATCAAATTTTATTTGATGAAAGTTAATATCATTAGTTTGACATTTGAATGTACTTCACATGGCTATAACTAATTTTGTTGCTACAAACACTGTATGAGAAAAAGGACACCCTCTCAAGCTCGATCACCTCTTATATTTTGGGATAAGGGAGTATATATTACCTCTCACAGTTATTTATACACTTCTCATCCAGTTGGAACAGTAAGATCAAATTCCAAAGCTCTGGGGAAAGCATCATTTCTTTGCTGGGATAAACAGTACTGTATTGTAAACTACTAGTGCAGAGTCACGAGCAGTGCCCAAATTAAGATGAGTAGTTTATTGTAAACTAGTGTAGAGGTCGAGAGTTATACTTACTTTTGTAAAATAAAATAAGAAAAAAAAATCTAAAGCTCTGGTCAGAAGCATACACGCACGCACGCATGGATATATCCCTTTCCTCCAGGACGCTCGCTCGCATACGGCGTTTTTATTTAACTACGCATGCACACATCAATTATTTATAAATAAAATCACGTATCATATATGGTAAAAATCTAATCCACGCGGGCGCGAATTAGTCGTACGGCGAGACGCCTGCTATAGCCATCCAACGTTTTGAGTCTCATGTACTATGTAGTACATGTAGTACTAATCTATTTAAACTTTTTGATGGCTTATATATTTCAAAGCATGTACTATTTTTAAGATCTGTATTAACCATGGAGCTCTACTCCACTTAAAATATATAGTAAAATAAGTACAATATCAAATATATTGAAATATTTTAAAGTAATTTATTTAAATGGAGAAGTAACTAAGCTCTACAATAAAGTAACTTCTTATTGCATTAGAAGTAATTACTTATATGTGTTAAAAGAAATATCTTCATAGGTAAAATGTGGATTTACAAGTAAATACATGACTTTTTTATTCGAGGTAATCCATATGAGTGTGTATATATAGAGATATTATTGTTTTCGATAAAAGCAAATTTATTTTATATAGGAAGTAACTCTTTATAAAATAGAAGTAACTATGAATATTATTCATAGTATTAGAAGTAACACTTTATAATATTAGAAGTTGCTACACTCTTAGAGGAAAGTAACTGAAAAAAAATACAACTAACCTTTTATGGTATTAAAAGTAACTATACTGCTACATGGAAATAACTCTTCATAATATTCGAAGTAACAACACTAATACAAAAGTAAATAATCTGAATATATTCAATATTGGACTCGTTTATGATGGTTCAATCGGATTAAAAACAATGTAGTTCAATCGGGTCTTAAAAACAATGTAGTTCAATCGGATCTTAAAAACAATGTACGGATTAAAAGAGATAAGCCACCAAAAATTTTAAAAGTACTAGTGCAATTCGTGGGTTTCTATTTGATGGTTGCTCATTAGCGCTAAAGCGATTACTCACTGTGTAGTCGCGTCCATCATATATATATATGGGCCCGTTTGGCATAGCGCTAGCTTCCAACTCCAACTTATTTAGAGCTGGAGCTATGCCAATGGTACATATTCTCTATTTTTTCAGCGGAGTTAGCAGAGTTGCTCCACAAAATTATACTATAGGGGTTAAGCTGGGTTATTGCTGCTTCACCGCTCCATTCCACCCAAAAGACCCACTAATCTTTAATATTTTTCATGTATTTACGTGATATGCCACTGAACTACCCCTTCACACCCCCTCTCCTCCCATTCTCTCTCCTTCCTTGAGCTATAGCGGCAGCGTCCAGGACGGTGGCGGCAACGGCGACGCGCGAGGGCAGCAGGGCGACGAGCGGCGGGGCGCGGGTTGAGCATTGTCAGCGTCGGCAGGCGGCGCGTGGGTGGAGCGACGGCGGGGTCAGCGGCGGCAAGCCAGCAAGGCAACGCGCGTGCAGGCGGAGCGGCGTTGGCGTCTCCGTGTCGGCGTCGGCGGTGGCAACGCGACACCAACCATGTGTTCGATGAAATGGCAACAAGGGACGTGGTGGCGTGGAGCTGACCAATCTAGCCAAACACTTTCATATCCACATTCAGCTCCTATAGGAGCCAGCTCCCACTGGAGTTAGAGTTTGAAGTTGGGAGTTGGAGTTTAGAGCCCTACCCAATGGGGCCATATATACTATGGCGATCTTGAGTGCACTGTCATGATTAATTTCATGTACGTAGATATTTGCTCTCTCCATCCCAAAATAAATTAAACTAGAATATGATGAACTTAGTATAATGAATAAAGGTAAACACTTGTCAGATTCGTTGTATTAGGTTATTCCATCGTATCAATAAAACCAAACTAAAATATGGTTAGGGACGTGGAGGGATGGGTAATTAAGATGGAAAGAGATTTGACGGCCGTAAAAATTGTCAATTAGCACAAGGAGAGTGTGATGCAATGTTTTATGGTTGGCGTGATGCCGTTCTCACTAGTACAGAACCCCTAAATGGTGCCAGTTGAGAAACCCCCTTAGGTTTTCCAACCGGCACCACGAAGGCAACATAGATGAGTTCCGTCATCGGTTTCGGTTGTAAACTGACACATATAACAAATATAGGTGCCGGTTGTGGGGTTCCCAACCGGCACCTAAGATGTTTCCACGAGCCAAAAAATCGAGCCGATGCATCAAGCAGCTCCCAATCACCCAAGAACACATCTATCACATCATCCCCATCCCAGATCACCACCCCAAACGTATTCACCTTCTCCACCACCACCATTCCAGATCACATCATCCCCATCCAAAACTGAACAGCAAACTACTACACGTATGTTACAAAGTATCAAGAACTCAGCAAGATATACATGGAGGAGGAGAAAAGAGAGGAAGAACTCAAGAACTCAAAAGGAGAAAACTTCTTGTCGGCCGGTCACCACCTCGCTCGTGCCAGCCTCCTTCACCAGCAGCGCCATCACCGTCGCCGGATCCGGCGGCTGTCGCTGGCTGCCACCGGCCGTCACCACACCTACGCCAGTCTCCACCACCACCGCCGATACCGCCACCTGCGGCCGCTGCCACCAGGTCTCCATCTCCCCTCTCGCCGGATCTGGCGGAGGGGAGGGTGCGGCCGCCTTCACCGGAGGCAGCCACAGCTTCCCATCCCGCCGCTGCCGCCTTCATCGGAGGCCACCACGGCCTCCCATCCCGCCACCTCCCTCCCGCCACTACACGCCACTGCTGCCGTCAGGCCGCCATCGGGTCATGCCGGGTGGGAAGGAAGAAGTGGAGAGGAATGAGGAGGAAGAGAAAGAGAGAAGAAGAGAGAAGAACCGAGAGAGTTTGAGAGGAAGAGATAAGAACAAGTGAGGGGTACAGATAAAAGAGCGCCGATGGGCCCCACCGGCTCGGCTTAAAAAACCGACACTTATAATAAATTAAAGGGGTCGGTTTTTATTGAAAAACCAACGCCTACAGTATAGGTGTCAGTTTTTGTACAGAACCGACACCTATAGGTCCCATTCTTTTCTCCAACAAAAGTTGGATGAAGAATAAGATTTTCGTGGCACGCTTTTCAAACTGCTAAACGGTACGTTTCGTGCGAAAACTTTCGATATGAATGTTGCTCTAAAATATCATATTAATCTATTTTTCAAGTTTGTAATAATTAAAACTTAATCAATCATATGTTAATACCACATTGTTTTACGTAAAAAACTTCATCTTCATCTTCAGGAGAAAATAACACCACCATAGTCACTTAAAGGTGCCGGTTTTTTGTGTTTTCGGACCGTGGAAGTGGGAAAAGGTCTATAGGTGTCGGTTTTAGCACTTTCGGCACCTATAGTGTCGATACTTATTTGATGTTTTTGTAGTAGTGTCTGTAACATCAACATTACTTTGTAAACTCTAGTACATGTATATCACTGTGAATATTTAGCTTTGACATGTGAGAATGGTACTTCATTCATGCAGGTGTAATTATTATTGTTGGAGATGTTGTAAGAAGGGAAGTACTCCCTTTCGTTGGTCGTGGATATTATATATACTAGATGATATATATCCCGCACGTTGCCGTGGAATTTTGTAGATTGAATTAGACAGGTAAGACGTAGAATATATTAAAAATGCTGGTTTGATTTTAATGTTGTATAAACTAGCATATATTTATATGAAAAAAATTGGAGGTAGAAAAATATTTTTTAGAGTTCAACTTTCTAAGATTAGTAGAAGTAATGCAAGCGATAATAGTCACATAGTCCAATAGAGGAACTAATATTGGATAACATGTGTAACATGGAAAAAAAAAACCGGCAGATAGTAGAAATTATGTGCTCTAATGCCTGCAGATCGAATAAGAAAATCTATTTTGGTGGCGTTAATTTTGTGTAAGTAAAAATGTCATGTGATATTTTGTAGACCGTACGGTAATGACAAAAATTGGATTATATTAAACTACTCCCTCCGTACTCGTAAAGGAAGTCGTTTTGGACAGCGACACGGGCTCCAAAACACAACTCTGACTTCTTTGTTTCTATAAAAATATTTATTGAAAAGTGATATATGTATACTTTTATGAAAGTATTTTTCAAGACAAATCTATTCATATAATTTTTATATTTTCAAATCTCAAGTTAAACAACTTGAGAGTTATTCATGATTTATATTCCTAAGGTTTGACTTAAACATTGTCGTCAGAGGGAGTATGTTTTTTTTCCTAAACCAAGCTAGTAACCATCATTCCCTCCATTTTCAAATACTCCATATACTTCTCATATTTAAACCATGATCGCAAGAAAAAAAAATCTAAATATTACAATACAACTGTAGCGCGTAGTGTTTTTGAGTTTTTTTTTGCACATATTGGAGTGACCAATTTAGTGTTCTTTCAATATTAGAACAATTTTAATCTCTATTTTCTTTTTCAAATTTCTGCTACTTGGGTTTGCTTTCGTTTTTCAAATAAACTGATGATCATTAATTCTCTCTGATCGCCCATCCTGATCCTATACATACCCATTGGACATGTACGTATCGGTGTATATTTTAGTGGACACCTGTGGAGATTATGGTTACCACATACCCACACGGCATGGATATCCGACTGGTTACAGGGGTACCATATGCAGATAGAATATGTTTAGTAAAGGACTCGATTGTTATGCTAACTTGTGTACCAAGGAAACACTCGGTAGTCCTAGTCGGTTATGATTGTAATTTATCTTTACATGCCTAGTTCATAAGGAAAATGGGCTGTATCTTGTAAATTCGGCTCCTCCCAAATATAAGGAGGGCTCCGGGTGCTCTTAGAGGCATAACTTTTCTCCCTGATCATACAATCAATAATACACTCGGCGGATCAATCCCTGGACAGGAGTAGGGTATTACTTCTCATCGAGAAGACCTGAACCTATATAAACCTTGTGTCTCCTAACCCATCCACTTTTCCATCTTGATAGCCACCCCTTTTCGTATTGCCGAAATCTTGTTTCAACAACACCATCACCAAATCTTGAATATGAACCCAGACCGTATTTATTTAGCACCAATAGTGCAAAAACCTGTCGGCAATGTATCTTTTGGCAGGGAAGTCCGAAAGTGTCACAATAGTTGATAAAGGATGTTATGGAAAAGGGCTGATTGGTAAAGGAATATTTTTTTGCAAGGCTTTTTCATTACTTACTACTAGAATCGTAGTTTTCTCCTCAATAATCAACAATCAGATATAGGTTGCAAGGATATTCCCCTGGTCAGTAAATTTCATATAAAGACAGGTATTATAGTTCGAGTTTCCTAAAAATACAGTAGTTTTGGCATGTGACAATCATAGGTATCATGGTATTATGATTTCACAAACACACCGTTAATTAACATTACTTAATATTGCAGCACATTAAAAAATAAAATAAATTATATAGTTATAGCATTTAGACATGGACTAAAGCAAACTCATAAATTAAGTATAAGTTTAGAATTTATATAAGTATAGTACATCAAAGAAAAATTGAATAATGGTGTGGTTTTGTGAAACTATATTCCATGTTTAAGTATATAAGTATAGAAGCATTATATCCATGTTTAAGTGTAACACGTTAAAATCCTTTGGTTTTGTACAACTTGAACCAAAATATCCGGGATTTTGTAAAATTTACTCATATTTCATGGGTAGGAAAAAATCTAAATACCCCCCTAAACATCAAAATACACAAAATCACTATTCAAAACCTCCTTAGGGGGTAATATAAACGATATTGCAAGTTTAGGGGGTTAGAAAGATGTCCAGTTTTAAAGTTCAGGGTGTTACACACACTTCTATTAAAACTTTACGGGGGGAGGGGGGGTGGGGGTTATATATATATGGACATTCTCGTTAAGGGTATGTTTACTACGGAGGAAAACCAAAGAAATTCAAAACCATAGTTTTTTTCCTTAACTTATAATACCTTTTTAAGCAAACTCTAAAATTTATGTGTTAATCCAAATGTCATCTTATGTAAAATTTCCCGTGTTTTTTAATTCTATTTTTTTTTCATTTGCATTTTTATATTTTCTTTTCTGACATTTTTTTCCCATGTTTCATTCTCCCTCAATCCAAACAGGTAACAAAGCTGAGACACGTATTGTTGTTATTTTTCATTGAAAAATTCTTTCATATATTACATTATAACTATTCTCCTGTTTAATGAAATATGGAAATAATCAAAATTATTTCATTACAAACCATAAAATATAAAAGACGGCCTGCATTTGTGGACTGACGTTGTTGTAACTAATAGAATTAATTTTGCGAGACCAGATTAAGTGCTTCTTAGGAGGCTTTAGCCTTGTCAATGTCAAGATATAATATATATAGATATGAATATATGATCAGCTAGGTAGCTGCTTGAATGCATGCATTCCCACATTCCTGTACCAGTGAGTGAGGCAATGACAATGAAAGGAAAGCACTCATATATAGGGTCCGTAGTAGATCATAGATGAGAGCTCTTTTAGCTTTTATGCATTGTGACCAGCTACCGTCAGGGAATATTAGATGGGATATTCTGATGCTCCATGCAGGGATGCTCTCCCAAACTAAAGGGGGCTGTGTGTGTACCACTATTTTGAACAAGGTGACCATCAATCCCTTCATAAATGACATAATGCACAGCAAAATATATAATTACATTATCTAAATACAACTTTTTTAGATAATGAAATAAATATCATGGCTGCTGTATATGAAGATGCACAAAGTCAAAAACCACTTATAAGTTTTTGACTGCAAGGAAAAAAATGTTGGGGTTTGAATTTTCATTAAGAAAAATTTCTCATCTGTCTGGTTCTCTCTATTTTTTTTTAAATGCTTTGACCAATGTTTTTTTGAATAATTGGGAGCTACATTTCAGGTTGTGTTGGACAGCTAGTACATCAATTGGAACATTTTATAGCGAAAGGACTTGTAGCCTAGTGGTTACAAGAGCAGCACCTTAAGTCCTGGGTTCGACTCCTCATGGGAGCGAATTTTCCAGACACCTTAAGTCCTAGGTTCGACTCCTCATAGGAGCGAATTTTCCAGATTTTAACAGCTCTATGCTTTCAGTGGTAGGCGACGTAGTGTCTGCGTTGTACTGTATAATTTAAAAAAAAATGGAACATCTTAAATCATTGGCTTATTTATTCTCCTTTTGAGTTACAATTATTTTCTGAAATACCATTTCCCATGAAAGGGAACTCTTCATTATCTATACTACTATTAAAAGAGACAGTAGGTGATGAGTATGCCGCCACGGCCACCATCAACACCATCACTGATATGCAGGGGTCATGATATTATGATTTGGATGAGTCTATAGATTGCAGCATTTTAATTTTCTAAGCATAGTATTTTTGTTTGTTTTTTTTATTTTAAAGGTCTTGTTTCAACCAATTAAAAATGTATTTTCATAATCCGTTGCAACACATGTGCATTCTGCTAATCTAACAAAAGAAAGGGAATTCGTATTCAGATTTTCTGGAACCATGATGACAAACCTGCTCTGCTTGGTCTCTCACATGATTAATATAAAGGAAACTAGTGCGAGATTACTGCAATCAGTTTTGGAGAAGTTGTCATACTCTCATATGGGGAAGCAGCATTGCTGATACAGTGATGGAGTCGTGGTTACATCCATGACTACAACGCCGATCAGGGTTCTAATCCTAATGCACACAATTAAAGATGATTTTGCGCGTCTCTAATTGGCACAGTATGTGAAAATGCTATCTTATCTAGTGGTAGTCATAATCACATTGACATTAGTCATCTGATTGTGATTACAATGCATTGTTATCATCAAGATGGATTATCAAATCATTTAGAAACTATATATGGCCAATAAATTTTGCCGTACTCCCCATTCTAAAATATAAGATACAACTACCCTTAACCCAAAGACAAAAAATAATTATTATCATATTCTAAATTGGATCATCCTAATAAATATAATACATGCATCTAATAGAATTAGAGATCTTGAGGATGGATGACTTTAAAAAGTAATAATTTAAAGGAGAAGAAGTCATAGTTAATTGCATGCATTATGAAATTGAAGGAGTATATAATACTCCTTTCGTCCCACAGAGACTTCATTTTTGGGTTTTTTTTCCAACATTTACCACCCGTCTTATTTGAAAAAAATATAAAAAAATTAAAAATATTAGTCACGCATAAAGTCCTTTTCATGTTCTATTATCTAATAATAATAATATTATTATTAATCATAGAAAAGTTTTAAATAAGACGAAGAGTCAAATGTTGTATCTAAAACTGAAAAATAGAGTCTGTGTGGGACGGAGGGAGTAGAAAATGAATGATATATATTCATTTCATATTTTTTCAGACAAGTATGAGTGACATGATCCAATCAGTCCCTGAAGCTATCTATCTGTACAAGGCCAACCTGAATCATGTTATTGCTGGTCTGAGTAATATGGCATTCCTTTTATTCTCCCCCACTAGTCCCTGCAAAAGAACATATCATAGATATGGTTGCTACTCATCTTTATACACCTACAAGATATTCTTGTCTAAGCAATGTGCAGCTCTTTTGTTTCAATGATTCTTGTTTCTACGACGAAGTTCAGAGTGCAATCAAGTCTGTGAGAAATATTGCATCAGTTCCTACTTTGTTGAGTTCAAACATTGCATCACGATTATGATGGTGCCATCTTCTTCTTTAGTGAGAAAATGTTTTATTTCTGAACTCCTAATTAGTTCCTTCTCTCTTATGATTGTGCAAGCCTAGTTTAGTTTGGTTGTGCTTGTGCTGCAATTCTAGTCTCATGGTAATGCTGTCTGTTCCAGTGATGAAACACTTGACCTTCTGAAAGCCTTTTACTTGTGTTTAAGATGAGCAAAAGGTGACAATGTTTTGACTGTGGTGTATTTCTCACCTTTGACGAGCAGCTGCCTTCCAGCTACTCCATGTTCTTCAGACATTTTGGAGGCAAGCTGTGACATCACTGACCTCCATATGTGCAGCTTCTTTTGCTTTAGATAAAGTATTTAATTTTTCACAACTGATATCAAGAGATTGATTGGTGAACGATGCGGCGCATCGTCGCCTTTGCACACTTTAGAAGCAGATTTTTCTTTGCCCCAATCGATGTTCTTTTAAGCATTATACAGAAATTCAGAGTTCATCTAGTTTTAGTGTCTTGACAGGACGGCATCTGATACGCTGGAAACTGATTTGCTGTGCAGTATGTTTTTAAACGATTAATCAAACTTTACCTAATTATCTATGACCAAAAAGAGGCTAATCTGCCAAAGAATTCAGATGAAAAAGTTCACAGCAAATCAGCTACCCTTCTTTGGCTAGTGTTGTCCTAATAGGCAGCATATCTGATTCTGCTCTCCCAAAATGCCACTTTAACCGATGCAAATCGACATGCCTGCTTGTGGGTATCAAACTAGGTACGCAACATGTTCCTCTAGCAGCTTCCTGGGCCATTCTGTACCAATTGATTTTGTAGCTCAAATTATCACAAAATACAAAATTACATGGACAGCATGAATTATTCTTCGTCCAGTATAGGATTCCCCAAACCATTCCAGTTTCATACTGACAAAAAAGGTAGCTACCAATACTACTTGAAGCAGCCAAAAAAGTAATACTCACTCTCGTTTTTCTTTATCTCATCCTAATCTCCAGTCTTTACAAACTTCTAATACACATACACACACTGTACTAATACTGAAAGCACAATATATTATTAGGACCATTACAAGCAAGAATCTGTTCCTTTATTTCCAGCAACATATCAATCGTGCCTACCCTTCTTTCAATATTATACCTTACCCTTGCTCATAGTTGGATACACATCAACTGCATTTCTCCGATGCTGTTAGATGAGGCAGTACTAGTATTAATATAAGAACCTTCAAATACCACTTCCATTATATATCTAGAAACAAAGAACCTTCAAAATGGTAGTAATGAATATCAAGTACTGTATCTATTCTTCTGGATCATCCATTAGATGTTCTTGCCAAGAACACCATCAGGTTAATTGGTAGGCACTGTGACGATCCACGTGATCTGTCGGTGGTTCTCCTTGTTGCATTAGTTCCTTTCTGAAGATGCTAATGGGATTATGTGATCAGATGTAATATACTGAGTATAAACGAGCTTTTGGTTGTCTGAATTTCTCAGCATTTGAAGATAATTACGGGAACTGATTCTATTTCAGTGCCTGAAACAAGGTATACAGTACGGTATGCCATGCCGTGTTTCATGTGGACTCTGATCGATTTATATGGCAATTTGTGTTCTTCGCTGACATGATGATAATTTGAGTATGTCGATACCGATAGTAATATGTCAAGGAATACACCATTATTTCAGGTTGACAACTTGAAGACCCTATCGTGCACGTTTCTTTTGACTGCTGATCAGCTCTGTGCTTCTTATAAATTTTCTTTTGCTAAATTCCTCTTAAGTTACAGATACTGAAAGGATATTTGCTTTTGAAATTCTTTGCAGAACTTATTGCATGAGCAGATGCAATATACCAAGAATAAACCCAAAAATGCTCTGATTATCAAATCAATAATTGAGGGATTTGTTATCTTCTCATTGTACATATAGAGGTTCTCTCAATGCTCACGCCATTTCCATCGTGGGGATCAATGACGTCTTTACCACAGTGTTTCTGAAAGGCATAATTTATCAGGAATTTGGATGTCCAGTTCTGATCTAGTATAGTAGAATTTGTTCTCCTCACTAATTTGGTATGACCCTTGGTTACTGAACACTGTAATCTGATCAACAAACTGCTACCAGAGATATGCCAGGAATAAACCCAACACACCTATCCTTTCTGCACATGCGCGCAATTCAGCAACTCTGTTTAATTCCTCATCATTTATTTTTCCATCAAGTAAATCTGGATAGATCTCACATAAGTGCTTGCTAGACCCTGCATTACCGAAAACGTCAGTTGCTAACTGCAAATCAGTACAGTAGAAGCACCAACTAAGGCCCTGTTTGATTCAGCTTAGGATTATTATAATCTGTATTATTAGGAGTAAGCTCAAACAAACAAGTAGATTATTATGATAGATTATTATAATCTATAAGCCAGATTACTATAATCTAATAATCTTCTCTGGATGAGCTTTTTTCAGATTATTGGGTGGCTAAATACCCACTACCCTTAGATGCCTCCAATAATCCAAAGAAACAAATAGTTCATAGCTTATTCTATGTCAGCTTATTATAATCCAGCTTAGAGTAATCTGATTTAATAATCTATATTACAATAATCTTAAGCTGAAACAAATAGGGCCTAAGATTTCTTATAAATTAACATTTTCACTAATAAGTTCCTTGAAATAAGTAAAAAAAAATCTGGGTCTACAAAGTTAAGTACTAAACTTTTCACATGCCTAACAGATGATATCTATGGGTGGATATAATTTGAAGATTAGTTAAAATATTTCAAGTTGTAAAGTGACTGTAATGGTGTACCAGGTTTCTGTGTTATATTCGATTTCCTTTTCCATGTCAAAAAAAAGAAAAGAAGAAGAAGCAGAATTTCATCATAACGCAGTGGTAATATACTGGAGAATAAACCGGCATTTATTCTATTCTCAATACAATAGATAACAATTTAATTTTGCAAAAGTGAAGATTTTCAAATGAAAAGAACATTTGGGAAATAAACCGGTATTTATTCTATTCTCAATACAGTAGATAACAATTTAATTTTGCAAAAGTGAAGATTTTCAAATGAAAAGAACATCTGGGAAATTATGGCTTGCCACGAAGGTGGAAGGTAAGGTAGCAACAAACAAGTAAAAGAAAGCATATAACTGTTCTGATTCCAACATTATCAAAGCGATAAGTTGTCCTGCAATAATGAGCACCAACTTGAAGTATCTAATACTTGTTTTTCCAATGCGCCTCCTGAGTTTAATCCTTGTATTCTTGGGAGAATCTTGCAAATAGATGAGAGTATCAGACATACAATTAATTAAACATCTCCATTTTTCCGTCTTCTAGTTCTGAGGCCTGGCCCGGACAAACTGGGACAAAGTTTTTCTTTCTTTCTTTTTTTATTTCGATTACTAGAGACATGCACACACAAGCAGACACGCGTACCATACTCATAATGTAACATACTGATGTGGACTAGGGTTCCCGATCTTCTGAAAGGTTCTGATAGACAGTTGATTTGGACGGAGTCGCGACACAAATCAATCCGGCTTCTGAACGAACATGCTCTTGAGCCCCGCAATCGCAGCACCACGTCTCCTCTGGTTATCAACCGTGTCGAAACGTGGTTGATCTCGCCAAGAAGGCTAATTCCTGTTTGCGAATCAAAGAACACAAACAAGAACAAAGAAGAATCAAATTGCAGATGAATGATTAAGCTCACAAGTTAGGATCTTACAAACCAATCTAGTTGCGAAACAGTTCTTGACAGATTAATCTAAGCAAAACCCTAACCCTAAAGGTGACGGCGGGTACTGATATCTAGAGTCTAGGGTCGTGCAAACACCCCTTGACGCAACTCTAATAGGTTCCAACACGATACACGGCCCAAAGGCCCAAATACAGCGACGTAGCACTGGGACAGATTTTGGACATCAACTTGTTTAGTCGGTTCTCGATGACTCGGAAAGAATTTGGATGTGATACTAGAACCATTGGAAAGTTTATCTTCTTAGCTTTCCATCCATATAAAGAACGCCCCAATACGAGCACGTATGCGACCTGAGCGACCATTTTAGTGCAAACTGGTCCTGGACTCTGAAACATACTCGATGTCGACTTAGTCTGGGCCTCCATCTTGACTTGGACGCCCTTGCTGATCCTCCACGGCTCTAAGTCCCTCCCTAAGTGTCTACTTGTCCTCTCCATTGTTCCTAATTATAATATAATCATTAGGTAGTAATCTATTGTCAAAATCATATAAAGAAGAACATAGGAACGAGCTCACCTCTAAATTCAATTGTCGCATGTGAGCTCTTGTAATTGGTTCTTGAATGACTAGTGGAGGATTGTTGTGTGTATCTGAAGAAGTGATGTCCTCATCACATATCTAGCATTTTGAAGTAAAAAGAACGAAAGAAAAGAAAAACTTTGCATGAATTTGATTTTTGTCATTGTCTTTTGATTTTTTTTTTGTGTTTTTGATTTAACATGCATCTCATAATGCATTAAATATAAACAGAAAAGTGAAGTATTAAATCTAATAGGAAAAAAATATTTTTTTATAAACACTGAATAATGTTCTGGGAAAAGTTTGATAAATTTGTAACTTAGTTTTGCACATCAATTAAATATATCAAAGCAGTCATAGTCAATTCCAATTCAAATAAATAAAAATAGTGAGCTTGTTTGAATATTAAAAATAAAGTATACATGAGAAAAATCTCAAAAGTTCACCAAATGAAGTTCATGACCACATCTATACCCAGGAGTTTTGGCACAAGTGTTTGAGCACTGTAGCACATCTGAAAATTCGATCAAACTCTCAGCATTCTCCAGAATTTTCAGGAAAATCACCTCCTCTCTTTCTTCTCCTCCTCTCTCTGATCAGTGGGCCCAGGAGCCAAGGATCCCACGTGCCAGCCGCTCTAGCGCCCAATGTCCCAATGTCTTTCTCTTCCCCTATTCTTCTCTCCTGCTTGTGGGCATTCCATCGAGCAGATGGCGTGTGAGCCCGACACATCGAAGCCAAGCCGACTGAACAGTGCTAGCACCGGCCCTTCTCCCGTTTGCCTCCATGCACCGCAACACGGCTAGCATGCACACAAGCGCCACACCTCCGCGGTGGCCGCCCACCATCACCAATCACGTCACAGCAGCCTCCCAACGTCACCAGACCAAGACGCGCCCTGCAAAGTGTTAGGGAACTCAAGAACACAAGTGAGATATACATTAGAGAATGATTAGGCAACAATAGGATTCCTCCTCTTGGATCCAACCGGATTGAGCCACCGCCACCAACGCCACCTGTTGCCAGTTCATGCTGTCCACCATCCGAAACACAGATACTTATTCAACCATGCATCTCAACTACTCTCTCATGCGATAGCTCACATGCGAGCAAGGGAATACTCCACCTGTCCGGCCCATATACGACTCTAGTGTTGAGCCTTCCCTCCCGGACTGGACGATGACCCATAGACTTGATATTGCTTCCCGCCTATGACTCATTCATCTTCAGAGTACTATTCATTAGTGATGCCTTCTTCAGTGTCTCTAGTGTCATCTTCATCAGCCTTGATAGACGCCTGGTTCTCCCTGACAAGCCCCATTCCTTGAAAATTGGTTTGACACCATGGTTCTCCCTAACGCAGGAAAATAAGTACACAATTCTTCTAGATAATCTCATGTTGCTTCCTCTAGGATTGAATCAGACAAATGGATTAGTACTTGTGTGATAGTAGAATTACTTTTTTAGTCAGCCTATTATCCAGTATACACAAAGGGTATTGTAGTGTTGAAGAAGAGTTGGGCAGTCAGTGTTGCACTGAACCATTAAATTCAATAGCTGATTTCAGCTGGGGCACATGGAAAATTGGATGAATAGCACTGGTAGAGGGAAATTGTAGTTTGTAAGCCACACTGCCAATTTTAGCTAGGATCTAAAAGGGACCAAAATATTCGAAGGATAACTTATGACTTGCTCTAACAGCCACAAAGATCTAAACATAAGGTTGTAATTTCAAGTAGACCCAATCTCCCACACTAAAATCCCTAACACTTCACTTCTTGTTAGCAAAGTGCTTCATCTGATGTTGAGTCCTATGGAGATGTTGTTGTATCAATTGTTGCATGAGTTTCCTTTTCCTCAACCAGGTAGCCAAATCAGGTATTGCACAATCTTGAAAGCCAACACCAAAATGGCTAGGTGGGTAACCATAAAGAACCTAAAAGGAGTGGATTGTGGGAAGAATCATAAGAGGTGTTATACCGATATTTAGCGAGATGAAGCCAAGTAACCCATTTGGAGGGAACAGAATGAACAAAGCATCTGAGGTAAATCTCCAGATATCAATTCACCCTTTTTGTCTGTCCATTAGACTATGTTTAGTGCGAGATTTTTCAAATAGATATTCTCAAAGCTGACTAGTGAATACCTTGTCCCTATTAGATACAATAACAGTGGAAGTCCATGTAACCTAAAGACATTTCCATAAAGTGTTTAGCTATATCTAAGGCAGAAAAGGATGAGCCAAAGCTATGAAGTGGGCACATTTGGAATACTTGTCTACTGTAAACAATATGCAATTAGAATGTTTTGAACTGGGAAGTCCCCCAATAAATCCAAGGAGATTAATTACTTGTCAAGCCCCTTCTAGCACAGGTAATGGCTGGAGGAGCCCAGGGTATTTGGATCTATCAGATTTAGTTTGTAGACAAGTTTGACAGCATAATATGTGGAAGAGAGAAAGCATAATTGGCTAGGAGGCACAAATCGATCACACACCTGCCCTGATTCTTTTGTAGAGAATGGCGACACTACCGGATAGAAAGACCAACAACACGCGAGACAAATTTCCTATATGCTGGTTACATGCCTATTGAAATGCTTGTATAGCATCCATGTCCTACTTTGGAATTTTACATTTGTTTTCCCACTACTCTTCTCCCTCTATGGGATTGGCTGACATTTGTGAGTAGGTCTATAGATGAGGTTTTCCTCCTAATTTGAATGGTTGACATGTGAACATGGCTTGACGTGGGCGCTTACAAGCTAATGCATGCAGCAAGTTTGTTGCGAGGGGTCACTCTGTGTATTGTGCTCTAGCACCCATGTTTGACTAATCTTGTACTGGAGTATATGATTATCACATATTTTTGGACCGGTTTTGTCAATTTACATGTTTTGCTAGGAGGGAGGGTTACCTGGTTGCTGATCAGAGAATCCCCAAGAGCCTAGCAACTACCCAACATGAAGTTTGCAGTGTGACGATTTTGATAGGTTTACTATTTTTCCAAGTTTTTGATAAATGGATTTTGCCTAAATCTACTAAATGCATGTGAATATTATTATTCTGCTTGGGCATTTATGGACAGTGCACTCACTTCTCAATTCTACTTGGTGTAAAAAGATAACTAATCCACTGCTACTCATTGTACTTTTTTTACCCCCTTGCATTGTATCAGGCTCATTCCTTCAGTCCACATGGGAGGGGAGAGCATGTTAAAACAGGCAAAAACAAGAAGACAGTGAGCTATCCTGTGTGAATAACATCCAATAAAATAAACAGGCAACGTAAAAACATCCCTATATATATTTCTTGACCAACTCCATTGATTAATTGCTCTGATTGGCCTAGCCTTGACTTATTATTCAAATAAAGTTGTACTGAGTATGTTGTATGTTTGTGTAGTCGTCCGGCCTACAATAAGTTATGCCTTGGTTAATTTGTTCTATAACCTTCAATCATGGTGCAGTGAACTGATTGGGTTGGAGTCTTGGAGACACACCCAGGACTACTGCGAACACCATTATTCCTTAGGCCTTTTTGATTCACTGGTCGCTAATTGAAGCTTTGTTGTTCCGCTTCTGGCAACATTATGGAATATATCTAATATTCTCAAGCCGGCCGGTTGTGCCTCATCGCCCTCTAGATCAATCCAGCTAACGCGCGTTATACGCTTTAAGGGGAAAAAAAAGAAGAAAAAACCAACAGGCTGCTGAGCTGTTCGGCCCCAAGTAACGCAGGACTGGGCCTGCCTGGTTATGCCCTGGTTAATTTGTTCTATAACCTTCAATCATGGTGCAGTGAACTGATTGGGTTGGAGTCTTGGAGACACACCCAGGACTACTGTGAACACCATTATTCCTTAGGCCTTTTTGATTCACTGGTCGCTAATTGAAGCTTTGTTGTTCCGCTTCTTGGCAACATTATGGAATATATCTAATATTCTCAAGCCGGCCGGTTGTGCCTCATCGCCCTCTAGATCAATCCAGCTAACGCGCGTTATATGCTTTAAGGGGAAAAAAAAAAGAAGAAAAAACCAACAGGCTGCTGGGCTGTTCGGCCCCAAGTAACGCAAGCCTGGGCCTGCCTGGGGGCCTGGTGCTCGTGCTTAGCGTCAGAGCTGCGCGCTGTCTGGACTAATAACGGACTGAAGCCGAGCAGGCAGAAATAGAACAAACATAAACGGCCCGTTTGGTCGGGGGAGTTTTAGAGGGGATTGGGAGTTTAAAGAGATGAGGCTATTAACTGTTTTGTTTGGTTGGAAGATATGGGAATTTTGGTGGCATAGGGATGAGGAATTGAGAAAGAAACTACCTCCTTTTCAATTCCTGGGTAGGGGTGGTAATTGGGAGGGAATTCCTCCTTTACTCCACCTAAACAAATCTCAACCATCCATTTTTCATTAATGACCTAATCTCCAACTAAACTCCCTATCAAGTTCCACCTCTCTACCAAACAAGACATTGGGATTAAAAATCAAATTCTCATCTTAATCTCACCATTAATTTTCTCATGTAAACTCACAATCCTCTTCCCTCGAGTTGCCAAACAAGCTAAAACGTGGATGGATGTGAAGAGGAAGTATATGAATACCCGCGTTGCTATGAAAAATAAAGTTACATAATATATATGTCGACGTTTGATGTCGCGGTTCCGGTATTTGCATAGTATGGGGATCATTGGTACTAGGATATATGCGAGACTGAGGTAAAAGAGACGGAGACGAGGATTTTTATATAGGTTCGGGCCCCTGAATTGTCAGGTAATAACCCTACATCCTGTTAGCCGAAGCCGGTATTGCTCTTATTCACCATAATCACACCAGTACAATATTTGGGGTAGCCTATCTAACTATTGTCGTTATGGCAGTCTGAAGTTCTGACTCGTAATCGATATCAGGGTAGTCTTCCTCCTCGAGTTTGTGTCCGGCGAGATCAAAGATAGCGCTAGATCCCTACGGCCGGCCTCTGTAGGTACCGGATAGGGTCGATCCAGGCATATCTCTGATGTCGATATCTGGCGGTTTTTCTTGGCATATGTTGGCTTGTATGTTGTGGCTTCTATGTTGGGTGTCTCCCCTCTCCTCCTAGGGGGCCTTGTATTTATACCCATAGGTGTCCCCTTGTCAAAGTAAAACTAGGGAAACCAATATGGATACAATCCGAGTAGTCCTTGTCGTTTCCATGTAGAACTCTGGTTGTCTTTCCTTATCCGGAACTCCTCCTATATCCACAGGTTGTTTTCGTATAGAACATGGTATGTGGTGGGTCCTGCCGAGATTTAGTCAACTATTATTAGGTATGTGGTATCCATAACCCTAACAATATACAAATAAGATGTAATATGTCTATTAAAACTAAAAAAATTGCTTCATATGACATGGTTGCAGATATAATGCAAGTTAACCTTATTTTATGTCTTATGTGACACTCAAAATTTTGAGCCTTAAAATAATTAAGCTTACATGGTTTTATAAGAGATAAAGAAGAGACTATTTTAACCATAGATTTATCATCCAAACGCTAGAAATAACTGATATGATGTGACTTAATGAGAGAAGAGAGAAATAACATTAACTACACTTATTAAGAATAAACTATATAAATATAGAGGATTAATCGAGCAGCTAGCCGTGACATATACAGATAGCTGCGCGCAGAAAAATCCTATAGGACAAGTCAATGGAGGGGAGACAAATCAGTATTAGCGTAGAATTAATTAGATATTAGCTAAAACTTAGAAAATAAATTAATATGATCTTTTAAAACAACTCTGTTATAGAAATATTTTCCGAAAGACATAATGTTTAGCAATTTGAAAAGTGTGTTCACATAAATTAGACATTTGGAGTTTGTGGCACGTAATACGAAGCAAACCATTAACACATGATTAATTGAGTATTGACTATTACAAACTTAAAAACAGCTTTATTTGATTTTTTTTGGAAAAAAATTGTATAAAAAGTTTTGTTGTAAAATATACATTGTTTATTAGTTTGAAAAGTGTGCTCCTGATAAACGACGAGTTGTGAAAAAAGCCAAATACACTACTCAACTCAGCGTAAGATAAATATAACTACGATTAAATTGAAATTGATGCGAGTACTATAACTATATTGACATTGTATATTTTAATGAAAAAAACAATATATAGAAAATAAATTAAATAACGCAAATAATGTAAAATATTGGCCAAGTTTTTGCTAAGGAATATGCAAAACTTACAAGTTTTATGAAATCACTGCAATTTAAGAAAATATACTTGCTATTTTTTCCCCTAATATGCACCTATACTCATGAAGTTAAACAACAGAATCTCTACCCAAATAGTTATTGACAAAGCACATATTACTATTATCGACGGGGGATACCCGCAGACCGGATATAGAGGGTATTGGGGTACGCTGATACGAGGATCTACGCAATATGACATCAAGCAAACAGAAAACATGGATTATACTGGTTCAGGCCCCTAGGAAGTAATAGCCCTAATCCAGTTGATATGGAATTATATGATAGAAATCACATATTACAAAGGGAATAGCGGAACTCAATGATACCGACGAGATCGTAGTCGAGTTGGTTCGACTAGATCACTCGGCGACTTGGCTCCCGTAGACTCCGGCTTTGTAGGCTGTGGTGGTTGTCTTGGCTATGAGATTCGATGCCTTAGGTCCTCCCGAGGATCCCTTTTATACCGCAGGTCAGGTGGTTTCCAAGTAGGACTCGGAGACATCAGACCCTACACGATACAGTGACGACCCATTCCTATCCGGGTAGGAATCTTTCCATCTGTGGACTCCGTGATGAATTTCCCTAGCATATACAGAGAACGTCCGTATACGTGCAGATATACCATATCGATGTATAGCGTATATCCAAGGGTAGAGAGTTTACCTTATCCGTAACCCTAACAACTATTCTACTACAATCCATCTCAATCTTCGACAAACATATATAAAAATAAAATCCAGTAAAACATTCTTTTGAATATATGATTTGTGCATAAATTAAACTAAACCATGTAAAATTATATAAACTAGCATGGTGGCCCGCGCAGATTACACAGCTAGCATCATTATATTTTTTTTCTCTCATATTATAGCATATATGTTTTCTTAACATATTATTCAAATATATTTAAATGATAGCATAATTTTAAATTTTGTACTAACTATACAAAACTACTAATGTGTAATATTCATATTGTATTTTATATACGTGTTAGTTATTAATTATTTTTAATATCAAATTTTAGTTATTTGTAAATTATATTCCTATATGGACTCTAGACTCGTCTTTTAATATTTCTTTTTTTAATTCCGAATTTTCGTTATCTGTAAATTGTATTTCTATATAGATATAGGCTCTAGGCTCTTCTTCTAATATTATTTATTTTTAATTCTAAATTTTTATTATTTCTAATTGTATTCTATGTAGACTCTAAACTCATCTTTCAATATTCTTTAATTTTTAATTTAGAATTTTAGTTACTTCTAAATTGTATTCCTATGTTGACTTTACACTCTTCTACCCATGTATTTGTTAATTTTGAATTTTAGTTATTTGTAAATTGTATTTTTATACAAACTCTGAACTCTACTTTTAATTTTGTTATGTTTATTCCCAATTTTAGTTAGTTTTAAATTCCTATATGGACTCTATACTCTACTTCTAATATTCCTTATTTTTAATTCCGAATTTCTATTATTTATTAATTGTATTTCTATATGGACACTGTACTCTACTTCCAATATTCCTTATTTTTAATTTCGAATTTCTATTATTTCTTAATTGTATTTCTATATGGACTCTATACTCTACTTCTAATATTTCTTTTTTTCAATTCCGAATTTCTAATATTTCTTATTTGTATTTCTATATGGACTCTATACTCTACTTCTAATATTCCTTATTTTTAATTCCGAATTTCTATTATTTCTTAATTGTATTTCTATATGGACTCTAGTCTCCTCTTCTAATATTCCTTATTTTTTAATTCCAAATTTCAACTATTTCTAAATTGTATTTCTATATGTACTCTATTTTTCTTTTTCTCCTATTAATATGAGAATTTCTTGGCCGTGAAAACGAACGTGGAGGCTCCTTTTTGCTTTACTTCTAGTATTCCTTATTTTTAATTCCGAAATTCTATTACTTCTTAATTGTATTTCTATATGGACACTATACTCTACTTCTAATATTCCTTATTTTTAATTCCGAATTTCTATTATATTTCTTAATTGTATTTCTATATGGACTCTATACTCCTTATTTTTAATTCCGAATTTCTATTATTTCTTAATTGTATTTCTATATGGACACTATACTCTACTTCTAATATTCCTTATTTTTAATTCCGAATTTCTATTATATTTCTTAATTGTATTTCATATTCCTTATTTTTAATTCCGAATTTCTATTATTTCTTAATTATATTTCTATAGGTACTCTAGTGTCCTTTTCCAATATTCCGAATTTCAACTATTTCTAAATTGTATTTCTATATGGACTATGTTTTTTCCTTTTCTCCAATTAATATGAGAATTTCTAGACCGTGAGAGCGAACGTGGAGGCTCCTTTTTCTATTCCTTTAATAAGTTAATATATTTTCTATGTCCAATATGATCAATAAATAATATATACAGGCTATAAATTTTCAGCGCGCCAACAGACGCGCTGAATTCCTAGTATAGTTCTAAAATTGCGATAAGGTCCTACTACATTCCTTTTTCGATTAAATCCAATTATGCAAAGGTTGCAATGATTTGTGGAACCTTCTAGTAGCTTCACACTAATGTAATGGAAGGTACCAAATGTATACTGAAAATTGTGTACAAATCAGTTGTGAAGGTCCTAAAATATCTGTTTCACAATTATACAGTAGCACAAATAACATAAAGTTAATATTTTAACCAGAATGATCCAATAAGTCAAAAGTAATTAATTTACTTGATCAAAATAAAACAGATAAAATACACCGAGTTAAACCATATCCAAGTAAACTGAACCAAAACAACAATTTGATAACCATAGCCGGGAAACAAATGCACAAACAAACTTAATGCATAAATATTTGGATAATTTAGTAGACTAAAGATCCAACCGAAATTTTCTCCACTTCACTTAATTCCAATATCTGCAGATAAAATAGGGACATCATAAGTTATTGAGGATTATCAGGGATGAAATTTAACTAAGAATTCGAATGGAAAATGGAAATGAACGAATAGGCATCTTTTTGGCAAGCTAAAGCGTCTAGGTCTCCCAAAACAATTAAGCATGAGAACCAATAAGTCTCTTTGAGTAATGAAAGGTTTTAGTCCATAAGATGAACCTTGTGGCAAAACCTGATGTAATAGGCCTCTCAAAAGGAATTTTGAGCAAGGCACACATAGAAGTTAAGGTTAAGGTTGCTCTCTAATCTTTTATCAATTATGGAGTTGGTTGGATATATAGGCTAGTATATCACTTTTAATTCACTCATACGTTATTTGTTTACATGAGTTAGCCCAAGATAGAGTTCTTTTACATGAGTTAGCCCAAGATAGGTTATTTTATTTTTTCACATCAAATCAGTCGTGATAACATTAGGTTATGATAGCGCATCCAACATGTCATGTTGAACAATCATGTAGACCACAACTAACTCCGTTAACATTGAACCAATAGCGATAACCACGGGCTCGAAGTTACATTAATTAATTTCAAGCCCTGAATGTTCCTTACCCTCCTACTCTCATGCTCCCTTCCATTTCTCTACTGACTCTTTGTTCCCTCCCCCCTAGCCATCCTCCATCTCTTCCTTTCCATATATGGTACTACCAGAGATGCATCCTTCGCCTCCTCTCTCCCAGCGCACTGGCCACCACCGTCTCCCTCAACATTCACCAAATCCAACTGGATCTGGATATATAGTATGAGCTAGAGCAACTAGATCCTGCTGGACCGCATTGAACTCAAGGCCTCTAGCTAAGCTAGGTCATGGAGCCGAGCAGAGGGGAGTTGGTGACAAAGGATAGGGAGGACGTGGTGTGGTGGAGTCTGGAAACTAACTACCTTTGTAGAAGACACGTTTTCGGTGCCGACTATAGGCCACGGGCATCTACTATGGGAAATTTGATAGCTTGGTGAACAAAAAATGTACTGAAGGTTACTTTAACAAAGGAGTAGGAAATACCAGTTGTGTGCTAATTTTGTTGAACCATACCTGCACTACCACACACAATTAACAAATTGTTTAACAAGGCTTTCACTGTGCTTCATGTATAAGGCTTAATAAATTGTTGCTACTGCTTGAACAAGTAACAGTATAAATCAATCTCTGCACAACCAGCAAGTGGGACTAAGGCTGCGTTCGAGAAGGCATTTAAGCTGAGCTTATCCTTCGCATGCAAATGAGATGAGTGATTAGGATATGATTAATTGAGTGTTAATTATTATAAACTTGAAAAAATATTTTTTTTATTTTGTAAAAGAAACTCATATATAAAATGTTTTGTAAAAAACAAATCGTTTAATAGTTTGGAAGCGTGCTCAAAATAATCGTTTAGCAGTTTCCTTAAGAATTGCTGGCCAATTGTTTCTCAAGATTTTTATAGATTGGCTGCTCACTTCCATGTTGAACTAGTTGACCTTCACTGTATTAACTCTTCTTTTACTACTCTGGTGCCAAAGAAGGTTAATCCAGAAAATGTTAATGATTTTAGGCCTATCTCTCTTATGAGTATTAGTCTGAAATTTTTGACTAAGTTAATGGCTGATAGACTTCAAGGAGTGATAAAGAAGGTTGTTCATGAAATCAGTATGGTTTTATTAAGGGGAGAACTATATAGGATTGTTAAGCCTGGTCTTTTGAATATATCCACCAATGTCAACAGTCTAAAAGGGAAATCCTGATCCTTAAATTGGACTTTGAAAATGCTTTTGATACAATTGAGCACTCAACCATCTTGGAAATTATGAGAAATATGGGTTTTCCCTCTAAATGGATGAATTGGGTTAATATGATCTTTAATTCGGCAAGTTCCTCCATCTTGTTGAAAGGTGTTCCTGGAAAATTCTTTAGAGCAAGAGAGGTGTCAGACAAGGAGACCCCTTTGACCTTTGCTTTTTGTAATTGGTGCTGAAGTCCTTCAAGTGATTTTAAACAGAGCCATGAATCTTGGTTTATTGACTAAACCCATAAATGATCAAGGTGGGGAGGACTTTCCAGTTATGCAGTATGCTAATGACACAATGTTTTTTTAAAAAAGCCTCTCAGAAGGAATTGTTTTGTTTAAAAGCTCTTCTGCACACTTTCACTCAGGATACTGGTTTGAAAATTAATTATCACAAGTCTATCATTTATCCTTTGAATATTCCTGAGGAGAAAGTTAATAATTTGGCTTTGCTTTTGGGATATAAAGTGGGCACAATGCCTTTTACTTATATTGGACTACCAATGGGCACCACAAGGCCAAGAGTAGTTGATATGGCACCTTTGGTTGATAAAGTGGAAAGAAGATTGACTGCCAGTGCTGCTTTTCTCCCTTATGGAGGTAGACTAACCATGATAAATTCAGTTCTGTATACTATTCCCACTTACTACATGTGCTCTTTGAAGTTGCCAAAAACTGTTATAGATGCAATTGACACAGCAAGAAGGAATTGTCTTTGGAGAGGATCGAATGCCTCAGTTAAAAGAAAGTCTTTGGCATCATGGGATAAAGTTTGTAGACCTAAGGACAAAGGTGGTTTTAGGTGTGCTGAATTTGTACATTCAGAATGAGGCTCTACTTCCGAAACATTTTCATAATTTTTATACTGCACAGGACCTGCCTTGGGTTAGGCTGATTTGGGCATCTTATTATAGAACTAAAGTTCCTCATCTGGTTTTCACTAAGGGGTCCTTTTGGTGGAGAGACATAATTCAATTAGCTGACATCTTCAGAGCTATTTCACATTGCACATTGAGCACAGGTTCTACCGTCTTATTCTAGGATGATCTTTGGAATATGGTGAGATTAAAAAGATGAGATACCCTGATCTTTATTCCCAAGTTTTTGTGAGATGGAAATCTGTAAGTTCTTTCTTGAGTCTTGAGCTAATTTTCATCTACCTTTGGTTGATAGGGCCTATGAACAGTTTTTATAGTTGCAATCTGATTTAGGCTCTATTTCTCTTAGTCCAAGGAAGGTGGATTCATGGTCCTTCATTTGGAACTCACATATTTACTCTGCTCAAAAGTTTTATAAGGCTAATTTTGTTGGAATTAATGTTCCAAAACCTTTTATATGGATCTGGAAAACTAAATGTGTGAAGAAAATTAAAGTCTTCATGTGGTTGCTTTTATGGGACAAACTGAACACAAGGGACATGTTGGATAGGAGGCATTGTGCTCCTGAAGATGCAATCTTAAGTTGTGGAATTTGTGGTGGACCTAGAGAGACCTTGACTCATCTCTTCTTCACTTGTTCCTTTAGTAAGCAATGCAGCGCCACAGCGCCGAGCTCGTCGGGGTGGTGGCGGCGACCCATCCCGACAGTGGCTGCTTCGATCTGCGCCGCCGTTGTTAGGGGAGGAGAGGGCGATAGAGAGGGAGAGGAGACATGAGGGAGGAGAGGGCAATGGAGATCAGAAGCTCGGTGCCGCCACCTTTCCGCTGCCGCTCCGCTCAGTGCTCCGCCGCCGCAGCACCGCCGTCGTCACAGCTTCTGCCCCGACGAGGAGAGGTGGAAGCAGGGAGAGCGGCTTCACGCGGCTGCCCCCGCCGTCCCTCGTTCCCATGCTAGAGGAGGAGGAGAAGGAGGAGGAGGAGGAGGAGGAGGGGAGGGCGGGGCCGACGGGGAGAGAGGAGCGGCTGCTCCGGCTGCGCCGCCCCTCGATCTGCGCCGGTCGGGACTCGCTGGCCGCGCTGCCCCTGATCCATGCCTGCCACCGAGGGAGGAGGCCGGACAGGGAGAGGGCCACCGTGCCATCCCCCACTCGTTGTTGGCGCCATCCTCTGCTCGGCGCGGCACTCGCCTCGTTTCCTCCACCAGGAAAAAAAAGGATAGAGAGAGATGCGAGGAGAGAGAGAGAGAGGGATGGTGGAGTACTGGAGTTGAAAAAAGTAAAGGAGACAGAGAGATGGTGGGACCCACCACTACATGTAACTTGTATCGTGGAGCTGTAACTTGCATTGTGGAGCATGTGGCTTATACCGTTCTTGGTCTATATGGCATGGGAGGAATGCTAAAATTTGGTGATGCACTGTGAATGGCCTAATGGACCTCAGCAAATTTGGAGTTCAATGGACAAGATTGTGCATTGACACTTTTTAAAGCTTAGACAATATATACTTTTAGATAATACATAGTTTAAGTGTACATATTGTTACCAAGATAGAATTTGCAAATCTAAGGATTTCCTCACATATTTTCAAAAGAAATCAACTGAAACTAGTGGCAATAGTTCTCTTGGAAATAGAATTTTCTAGGAGAGCTGTTATGACTATGTAGTATTGTAATAGGCAAATTACCAAGAAAATGCAATACAGTATGGTGTCACTATTGCAACAATTAAGACCATGGTTCTAATATGCATGCTACGGTTCCATCTTGAGCACCCATTTTTTTAGTATATATACTGAATCAAGTTTGTATGATTTAGCTTTTATGCTGCTCTTTTTATGATCATATAGATGTATACAATGTACTCCCTCTATTTTATATTATAAGTTGCTTTGATTTTTTCCTAGTTAAACTGTTTAATGTTTGACCAAGTTTATGGAAAGGTGTAGAACCACTTTCAATACAAAACAAACATATTATCAAAATATATTAAATGTTAGATTTAATAAAACTAATTTAGTATTATAGATATTACTATTTTTTTCTATAAAATTGGTCAACCTCAAAGAAGTTTGACTAAAAAAAGTTAAAACAATTTATAATATGAAATGGATGTAGTAGTTAATAGCAATTATTTGTGTACTTGTGCTTCCATGTCACCTCATTTTCTTCTAGCCGTTGGATCTCAATCGAGCGGTCGAGATTCATCAGCCCAGTGTACCTTACATCCTGTCATTCCATATCCTTGGCAGAGAGCAGCTAGCGCTATTTTGAATTCCACATGCGCACGAGAGCCACCACCAGCTTGCTCCTCCTCGACTTTTGTACGTCCTCTTCTTGGAACCATGAGCCATTGGACGGGAATAGGTTATGATTCGATGGTAACGCCCATGTAGGGCTGTCAACGAGCCGAGCTCGAACAAGGTCATCTGCTCAGGTTCGAACTTGACACAAGCTCGAGCCGAGCCTATTGCACCTTCGAGCTTTTAGGCAAGCTTGGCCGTAAGTAGTATAATATATATTTTAAGGATAGTATCTTGATAAGTATAATTATTTTCTAGTTAATCACACTAATAAAAGAGCAAAAAATGATTAAAATAAATATATTGTGCAAACACATGCTAATTTTATTAAATCAATAACATGAACAAACAATATATACTATACACAGTCAAGCTTGGTAGAAGCTCAAGCTAAGCTCGGTAAAGCTCACGAGCTTTTGCTTTTTGACAGCCCTACTCCCATCCATAAAAGTGCAACAAGTGTGACAAGTGAGCCATCCATATCCCCCTGATGACTAGAGGAACCGATGGGATGGATCTGTGTGCTATGCTTCTCTCGGTGGCTCAGGCATGTTTGCTTGTCATAGATAATGCTAAGATCCCCTAATGCATATTCACACTCTACTCTAATACTCTTTCCAATCAGTTTTATCTTTTGTGAAGCATGCATTTGGTTGATCGCTCGAAGTTTGTTTCAGATTGTTGTTATGTTATCACTGCTTGCAGAAATTAAACTGGTGTCGACTAATTGAATTGGTTTGATTTGGTTTGTAGGGATTCATGGATCCGGCCATCACCCCCAGGCCCCAGTTTCGGTTCTTATCCTGCGTAGTTCATTGGATGGTATTTATAACTCCAAATGAGTAATCAATGTTTGTGTTTAGTTGTTTCAAAAATTGATGTAAATATGAAAATGTTTTGCTTGGTGTCCACTTATATCTTGCTTCAGTTCCTCTTTTTTACATGTTAATAGTGTGTGCATAAAATCTATTTTTTGTTGTTGCTGGTGACCTGATGTACCAGTATTATGAAGTCGCAGACCCCATATTTTTCAATTTTCTCTTATTGTTATGCAATCCTTTGTTTCAAACTTTCAGGTCTGCATTAAACACATATAGTTGGACCAGTGCTAGACAGCAAGCAGATTACCACAATATTTTATGGTGTTTTCTAAATTTCTGACACAATAAAATTCTTTTCTTATTAAGAACTATCATATATTAGTTGTTTTGCACATCACCTTATGTATTACTGAAGGTTATACATATCCATATATTACCTGATTATTCTTTTCTTTTAGGAATTTCTAAATAATATTTGTTGGATTCGTGGTAATACTTAGATCCATACGATGAATTTAAAACCCTCACCGAAGATATAACATGTGGACAGATGAATTAGAAGACATGAAATGAATTTTAATTGGGTGCAATTTCCACAACAATATACAACCTTATCTTTTGGCTTATGCTTATGCTTATAAGCCAAATTTTAAATTTTCAACCTTAAATTTGGAGTTGATTTTGGGATTTTTTTTTCATCATAGTTTATTTTTCAGCCTTTGCTTTTAGATCGCTAAGAACATGTTTATAAAGTTTTATTCGCAAATTATTTTCCGTTTACAAATATATCGTTTCACTTATTCTGTCAATAAGCATAGTTTATTTTTCAGCCTTTGCTTTTAGATCGCTAAGAACACGTTTATAAAGTTTTATTCGCAAATTATTTTCCGTGTGCAAGTATGTCGTTTCACTTATTCTGTCAATAAGCATAGTTTATTTTTCAGCATTTGCTTTTAGATCGCTAAGAATACGTTTATAAAGTTTTATTCGCAAATTATTTTCCATTTGCAAATATGTCGTTTCACTTATTCTGTCAATAAGCATAGTTTATCTTTCAGGCTTTGCTTTTAGATCGTTAAGAACACATTTATAAGGTTTCATTCGCAAATTATGTTCCGTTTGCAAATATGTCATTTCACTTATTCTGTCAATAAGCAAAACAATGGAGTCCATAATTTGTTAGTGTACAATAAATTACCCCTCGTTGGATACACGGCAACCTTATATAGCGTATTGTGACAACATTTGATGAATAGTATACTATATATTGCGCTGTATGTTAACTCGTGACCTCGAACAATGTAGCATCTTTTGAAGTTTTAGCTAGTTATTCATAGAATTTGAGTTCCTCTACTCAAAAAATTATTCATTCAAAAAGTTCATATATTTCACTCTTCGTAGTTATGAAAGATTAAGGGTGCATATCGGCTGAATTTCAGCATGTCCCATAGAAACGCCGTATTCACCCCCATATTTTTGGCAAAGTACATCCATGTGTGTATAATTCTCAGCATTAGCATTTGGACCCTAATTGGTGGAGTAGTACAACCTAAACAGTACCTCCTCACAAAGATGCTTTCATATCATTTGTATTGCTAACACAGATAATATAATTGAAATATTTAGTGAAGAAAAAAACTGATACCAATGGTTAACTTACATGGATGATCTTGGAATCTCTTTGACACAAATTCTCTGGTGAGGTATGCCAAATTGAGTTAAGGTCATTATGATCTTTTTAACCCACATCACTTCCTTTTGACATTTGACACTGATTTTCTTGAGATGGTTCATCACAAATGGTTGTTCCATTGTACCATAGCTTTCTTCACTTTCCACAATCTTTTTAGGTTCCTTTATATAGTATAGGAAGATCAGAATTCAGTAAAATCAACTATATACAACATTATAGCATTGTAATAAAAGAATAGAAGATTAAGAAAATTTACCATATAGAGTTTAAGAGTGATCTTCTCCAAAGCAGGTGAATGTTGTAGAATGCGAAGTACTCCCCGTAATCCATTTTCCAAAAACCACTCGTTCAATAGCAGTGTCTTTAAGTTTCTAAAGAGCGGGCACCATTTCAAATCTCTATCAAATATGGTTGAAATAGAGTCATTCATATTCTGGTCAAAACAAGAAACGATATATCAGTTTAAGTTTGTTTTTATGAGATTAGCTTGGGTTACACGTAGGTATTAAAAACAGATTTAATTTGTTAAACAAATACATATAGTTTGTTACAAATTATTCACACAAGTTTATACAATTTAAATAAATACAAATACTTACTATTGTCTTAGTGAAGAATTTCATATATCAGAATAAAAAAGGCACTATTGTTATATCAATATTACCATTTGAAATGAATGAATGATCTTCTATAAGTTTGATATGTGCAATAACTTCTTTTCACAATTTTCTAAAAAGGAGTCATAAATGTTCTCCAAGGTTTAAAAGTAGTTTGCAATAATAAAAGTTTGTTTTAGTTTTATTTAGGCAACAACTAAATTATTGGTGAATTCACTTTAAGCAATTTTAAAATGAGTAAATTAAATTCTTTAGTAAAACAGAAGAACATGCAAGCATACCATTCTGCAGTCATTTGTCAACTCCATGTGAGTAGTATGTGATAAGTGGTGAAGAAATACAGAACCATTTAAGTGATCACCAATGGCATAACAACCCTCACAATCTTCATTACCACAGTCCCAAAAGCTAGAATACTGACAAGTATCATAACATTCATCGTTAAATGTGACAATTGCAAATGCCAAATATGGCATGCTTTCAAACAGTGGAGTCCAACCATCAAAACCAAGTAGGGTCAACGATACAATGTTTGGGACAGAAATGTGTAAGCGGCAAGGCCAACCATCATCATCTTCTGTCTCAAAAAACATAGTTTCCATTTTTAGACGCTTCAATGATTTGGACACGATCTTCCTTGCATAAATAATGCAATAACCCATTTGTAGTTCCTCCAATAATGGACAGCTTGTGAAATCAAGAGAATTAGCTTCTAACTTTACAGAATCAAGTTCCAACTTTCTTAGGTAACCAGATATGATAGCCTGATTGGTAATCGTCAGGAAGAAATCTTGAAACTGAATATAAACTCTAAGCTCCTTAACCTTACATATTGATAGGGCATGAAAGATCCACTTATTTGCCTTACGATTCTCACGACGAAAGTATTTAATGAATTCCAGATGACAAGTATTGATAGAAACATCACCTCTTTGCATGATGACATGATCCAGTAACTTCTGACAATGTTGAATAGTTTCGTTGGTTACATGCACAGTAGGGACAAACTTCCAGATGTTGCACCACCTTTGAGAGAGCACACATGTTTGCACAACTTCACGTGTTGATAAGAAAGATAGAATGTACTGTAGTACTTCATTTGGGAGATCATTGATGTTGGTGGCAATAGTTTCCATAGCTTTCTTCACTTTTTTGTTGCCTCCAGCCATTCTGTTGGATAAGTGGGAGAGTATATATAGTTAAGAAAAGAAACAAGCATGCCAAGGATGGAAGGAGCAATGAAACTTGGAATGCTGATCTTCCCAACCAAACAGAGAGAAATTAGCTATTGTTGGTTCAAATGATGGTTATACTACTACATGATTAAGATATGCTTTAACCCAATAATTAACTAGTAATGCACAATATAAATTTCAAATAAAATCTATGTTCATTAATGTATACTCGGTTATTTCCTTACAGTTTGCCTTTCCTTCAAATTTGTATCGTTAGGAAAGAATACATATTCAATAATCCAAAGTAATTGCAAATAACTTCAAACTTTTGAAGAATATAACATGTATTTTAAAATAAAAATTTCTCACTAAGAATGTCATGACATTTTCTAATTTAGGGAATCCTCAGATACTTCATAGATATTAAGTAATTTGACATAATGATTACCTCTTAGATTTGTGCCGTGGTAAAGGGTGGCGTGCTTCAGCCTCCTTAGCTGGCAATAACAAGGATATGGTGACACCCTTTCAAGGTTAGGTTTTTGGGATTGGGATAGAAAGGGTTAGGCGTGGTGGTAACAACTTGAGAAGGATGACCAACGCAACAGCTAGTCGCAGAGCACACGGTAGGCGCCGATTTATCTAGGCACCACTGGAATCAAATTCTTATGGCAAGTGGATCTTGCAGGGAAAAGTGGCCGTGGGAGGGTTCATAACCAAAGATGAGGAAGCTGTAGAGTAGGAGGATGAGGTGATGGCGGCAGAAATGGAGAAGAGAAGAACAGGATGGACGAGGCGAGCACCAGGAGCAACAACGGCGCAGCAGATGGTGTTTCGGGTGGAGGCGGCTAGGGTTTTGAGTCGGGGAGGGGAGGAAGAGGAGGAAGGGTATTTGTGTGGATTAGGGGAGAGAGCGCAGTCCAATGGATCTAGAAGTAAAATTTGGTAAAATTTTAGATCTGTTAAGAAACCGGCCAGCCTATGAAGGTCCAGCCTAGGTTACCCACTAATGGGCCATCACTACAGGACAATGGCTATGAATAGAGGAGTGGAGAGGACTATTGTACACTAGAGCAATGGATGAATGAAAGAAAGATTACATGTCCCTCATATATTTGTCTCTTTTTGTATTCCTAGTATGTATCCCTTTTATGTAGCTCTAGGCTTGCACACAATATGTTATATGCACGAGTCTCTATCGGTAAGAAAGATGTAAAGAATGTTATCAGGAAATCAAGGAAGTCTCCAATCGTATACCAAAAATGATTTCATTCTTTGTTCTTGTTCTGTTTTTGCAACTCCCAACGGCAACTATCACCGTCAGTGCCGACTCAAAGTTGCTTGCGAAAGCCGATTGGGGTTTTCGGGCACCAAACCACCGTGTGCATGGGAGCAAGACGAGGACCAACCAGCGTTGCTAGAACCTCGCCGCACCGCGCTCGACCAAAGCCAAGCTGCAAGGCTGCAACCATGCCGGCACCGTTGTGTGCTGCCCGAAGCCCCGACCCGCGCGCATCGTGCGTTTGACGCGCCGGCGGCATTGGCTGCACCATGCGCTGGACGCTCGCACTGTGATGAACGGGATGCTGTGGGTGCGAACAGCGATGAACACCATGCTTGTGCTAGCGCCATCCATGTCCTCCGCGCTCATCCCGGGACGCCGGTCGTGCAGCGCCGTGCTGAGTTGGCTGCGCGTCGCCCTGGCCGGGAGTCACGAATTCATAATAAGGACTGTGGTCTGTGAAAGGAATAAGAAAAGGAAAAGGACAAGAACAAAAAGGGGAAATCAGCGAGCAACAACTAGGGAACACCCCTGTCGCGCGTCACACCGCCGAAGCACCCGTGCCGAGGCCACTCCTCCGTGCATGCGCGCGCCGCGCTGGCCTTTGTATCCGTGCCATGCCACACCACAGCGCCTGCTCCGCACCCTGGCGCCGTGCCAGGACAACTATGCGGAGCCATCGAGCACACACCAGGCCGCGTACGTGCCGAGCTGCCGAGCCAAGGCCACCGCGCCAGCACCCTCACGACGGACGGACCAGCTAGCCACTCATGCACCTTCTGCTGCGCCGAACTCCCCGCCGACCATTCGCCATTCATGATTCATGGCAGGCAGCATTATCAGGGAAGAGAAGAAAAGAAAAGGGAAGAGGAAGCAGAAGAAATGAGAGATAAAAAGAACAAAAAGAAGAAAAGCAAAGAAAAAACGAAATAATTAGTGATTTCTCGATACGGTCCCTAGACTTTCTATAAATTATGTACATGTCCCTTAGAATGGAGATATTGCACACACTGAACCCTAGACCTTTCGGGAATCCTTTGCGTCAGTCGACCAATGAAAAAAAAACAATCAAGAACTCCCCCAGCCATTAGTTCTCGACTCCTTATATCTGTCTCCCTCTGTATCCATATCCATTTTCCTCCTTCCTTTTGCGCGCTCTCTCTCCCACTCTCTTCATCCTTTCTCCTCTCTTTCTTCTCGCCTCTCCTATGAATAGCAGAGGCATGGGGAGAGGACCTAGTGGTCAAAGACCCTAGAGGCGAGGTTGGTGCTATGGAATAAGGTCGCCATCACCAGGTCAAAGGCAGCATCGCACGGGCGGAGGAAACGTCCCTTCCGTGGATGGGGGAGCTCACAGCGTGGCGGAGGAGAGAGAAATTTGGTTGGATTGTCTTGTGCTTTTGTGTGGCCTTGTGTGCTGAAATTTTTGGGGAAGGGAGGCAAGGAAGGAGGAGGAAACCAGATGAGCCCACCGTAGAGGAGTAAGAGATACTTTTTATGAGTTTTTGATGTTTCAGCCAATGTACCAGGTTGTTTCTTGGGGTTGGGTTGTAATGCTGCATTTGATACTTTTAGGATGTTTCATATTTTTTTGTTTACGACTCTTGTAATTTGTTGATGTTTCATCTGTTGAAGTTTGATGTTTCATCTGTGAGAATAATATGATTCAATCATGACAAAACTGTGTTTCACCATTTAATAGTCTAAAACATTTTTGATTTAGTAGTGATACATTTTTCGAGTAGCGATGAAATATCGTTCGATTTTTGGGGGAAAAATCATGCACCCAATTTATAGTCGCCCCGTAGACCTTTCACAGAATAGGTAGCTAACCCGTCCGCATAGGGAAATGCCAATTTCTAAGATCGGCAATAAAATTAATAGGGTGCACAAGATCAAGGAGAGATCGTGACACAGACGTTTATACTAGTCTGGGTCCTCGATGTGAGGTAATACCCTAGTCCAATTATTTGTGGATTAGATCTTTGTCCAGTGTAAAGTGGAGAATGGCACTAGTGGTGGCCATCCTGCCGTTCTCGGAACCACTACCCCCTCTTATATAGGATAAGGAGAGAGGGTTACAAGGAAAGTATCTAGTTGATTGCAACTAGATCATCTCCATATTCTATCTATAAAATATATCCATGACCCCCGAGATTTATATCTTATCCCGAGAATCTCTCTTTCTTTATTTACAAGATAGCCGCGTGGACCTAGGACTCTTGGCCCACCCTATGCCGCACGGCCCAAAGGCCTTCCATGGACTACCTTGGTACCGTAACATCCACAGTAGCCCTTGAGTACTGAGCTTTATGAAGACTCTGAGGTTGATGATATCTCTCAGAAGAGGTAAGACTGGCTAAGTACTCAGTCCCAAGATTACCGAGTGAAAACATCATGTAACCGAGTGTTTATTCTGCTGATCAAGCCATAGTTGCACCCATCGAAGGGACGCAAACCCTCAATCAGTGGCGGTGAAGTAGCCGTCGTGCACGGGGGGAAGTCACCCGGCAATGGCGTAAGCAGCTGGCTCGAAGGTGTAAGCCCCTAGTCGGCGGCAGTGAAGGTGGCCGGCTCGGAGGTGTAAGGTCCCTGTCGGCGGCAAAGTGGCCGTCTTGCACAGGGACAATGTAACCCGGCGACAGTGTAGGTAGCCAGCTCGGAGGTGTAAGCCCCCAGTCAGTGATGAGGTAGCCGTCCTGTACACGGAGCATGTCACCCAACGGCGGAGTAGGCAGCCGGCTTAGAGGTGCAAGCCCCAAGTAGGCGAAGAGTTAGCCGTCCTGCACGGGGAGCATGTCACCCGGCGGCGGCGTAGGCGACCGGCTCGGAGGTGTAAGCCCCCAGTCGACGACAAGGTAGCCGTCCTACACGGGGAACGTGTCACTCGGAAGCGGCGTAGGCAGCCAGCCTGGAGCTGTAAGCCCTGGCACATCCTGATTTTCGTTTTAGAATTTATAAATTATTTAGTAAATTATTATTAGAATGTTCATTAATTTACAAGTGAAGTTAAATGTGGGAAATAAAATTTCCTAAATATAAAGCATGGCTGGGTTTAATTTTTATTAAACTCTCTGGAATTTCCTCAGATTTTTTGGAGCTCAATTACTAATTTGAATAATACAAGGAGCATTTAAGTAATTATTCACATATTAAATTAATCATTAAATGATCTGTCTATAATTGTTTTTAAATACTTTGAGTGTCCAAGTATTTTTCAGGATTTTTCTTGAAATTATTTGAGCTGGAAGTATTTTTAACAATTCAACAATCATTTCCGCGATTATTTTAAATTGGAAATGTAATTAAAAGTGCTCTTTTCCTTTTCTGGCCGAATTAGGAAAAGTCTTCTCTTTCTCGGCCCATTCTTTCTTTCCTTCCGGCCCTTTTCCTCTCCGAAGTCCAGCTTGCCTTCTCCTTCAATCGGGCCTAGTAAAGGAAACCACAGAGAAAGTCTACTTTAACTCGCTCTCGCAACAGTATCATCTTCAACCTCCAGACAGCCTGTTTGACCCGATACCGCCGCCTTCCCCTCAAAATCCGCTGCATCCCGTGCCCCATTTCCAAAATTTGTTGAGGGGAAATATTATCTTATCTTCCTCTTCCGTTTCCCCTAAGGAATTAGATTTTATCCCTTTGACTAGCAAAATGCCATGCTTCGCTACGGTGTTTTAAAACTAAAATTATTTATTTTAACCAAAGTTATTTTTACACTGCTTTGTTATTTTTGTTCGCTAGAAAGTCTTATATGACTGAGAGAAATATAATAGCTCATAATAAATTATTATTCAATAATGTGTTGCAACGGAAAAAACTAATGTTGTCAACTTAGTAAAGTAATAGAAAAAGAAATATCCACGTTAGCTCTTATGGTTTAGAAATTCTCGTATTAATTGGAATTGGAGTAAAATATAAAAAAATAAGGAGTACTCATTGTAGATAAGGACTCTTTACTTTAGTTTTTTTTTTAAAAAAAATCACGTTGTCCAATCGGATATATGCATAAAACGAATCTTCTGCCAAAAAATACTTGAACTGGATAGATTAATCTGTCTATATAAATAATACAGTCTAATATAAAGTTAAATTATAAAATAAATAATATTGGATGAGGAGTGTAGAATATTCTCCAAAAGTGCCTAGAGTGCATATAGGAATGCAATTTAGAAAAATAATCAAAATTCAAAATAAAAAATATTGAAATAAGATTTATAGTCCATATAGAAAACAAATTAGAACAATAAAAAAATAAGAATATTGGAAGAAGAATAGAGTGCATATAGAATTAAAAAATAATTAATATTATTTAATTTTAGTCTAAATTTAAATTCTACAGCATGACAAATAAATAATTACATTTTTAGTCGAAAAATAAATCCATATCATGACAAGAATCTAGCCAAATTTTTAGTTTATTCAATTTAGTTGGAACTAAATTAATATGCAGTCATAAACAATTAAAATGGTATTAATGGTATATCTGAAAATAGAAATATGCTTAAAATTACTGAGAGAGAAAACATTGATTTTAATTCGTCTATGTTTAATACTCCAAATTAGTGTCTAAACATCCGATGACAGGGACTAAAGTTTAGTTCCTGGATCCAAACAACATCTTACTTCCCAGTTTGTTACTATAAGCCTATTTTGATCCCCTGGTAAAAATTTTTACCCTGTCATATCAAATATTTGGACACATGCATTAAGTATTAAATATAAATAAAAAAAATAACTAATTATATATATTACTTGTAAATTGCGAGACGAATCTTTAAACCAAATTGCTACATGATTTGGCAATGTGGTTACTCGTTAAAATATAAGAGAGAAAAAGAGGAGCGAGGGACAGACGGAAACAGTGCTCGCGTTCGACGTCCGTCCCTAAGCATTTTCGCAAAATAACAGCTATCATTTGTTCATGTTTTGCATTTCAAAATTTGATATTATTAGTTATATATCGTCATCTGTGAACTAGCAGTGGTAGATTAACACAAACTATATGTTTTGGGTAGCGCGAGGCCAGAAATTTTGAAACCTCGACAAATATTCTTCATTTTCACTATTTATTTCTTATTTGTTATTAGTCACCTAGCTAAAAACTCTTACAATCGCATAGCCTAAACTTACACATTATGACTCCTAGGTTTTTATACACAGTATTAAGAAGGATCCTTTGGTGATTAGTCGTACAAATTAGCCTAACAACGGATCTGCTGGTTTTAAAAAGCGACTGACGACAAGAAACAGTCACTTGATGAGGACACATGTACAGGGCCCTGATATTTCTTTTTAATGGGATGATTGTCGTATTGCACTCACCATTACTTTCATTAAATATGTGATTCAAATTTTGAGCCCACTATATTCGGATTAGTTTCTTACTGAGTCCAAGTCTTTTTCTATTAGGTGTTTTCGTATTATCTACTATATATACTTTTGTAAATAGTATGGGAAAATGTGATGTTTCTATTGTTATTCTCATAAGTAACTCCTCTGTAGTGATCATAGCTGGTCGGCGCCCATATTTTTTCCCGCAAGAGTTTCCACGTAAAATTTATGTCTTTATTGTGCATGTATTTCCGTGACAACTTTAATCACACTCTGTCCTGTGCATGTGTGTTTCAATCACAAAAGTAAAGGATATGAGTGGAAGACAGAGATATGGGATAGACGCTGGAAATTCTGCTAGTGCTTGACTGCTAATTTGGACGACCAGGCAGGGCCCATCAAAGCTTGACTATCCATTGAAAAAGTGTGCCATTTTGCAAATTGTAATGGGTGTGCAGTGTGCTATATTAATTGTAGCAACCTAATTTAATTCTTAGCAACAAGCAGGGATCATCGTCACAATGAGACAAGGATTCGTGAACGCTATCCATGTACTCCATTCGTTCCATAATATAAGCATTTTAGACTCTAACACGGTCTTCGAGACATTACTTTGACTAGCAATATCTATAAAAATTTTTATAAGATGTTTTAAATAAAAGAGTTGCATAATATGATAGTTTCTTTAATTTATTAAATCTAGTAACATTAATTTTATATGATTAATCTTTTTTTATTTTTTCTATTAATAGTTAAAGTTAAAAATATTTAATTTGTTACTTATATAAAAAATATTTATATTTTAGAACGTAAGAGTACATGTTAGGACATCAACAACCATATGGTCACTAATCATTAAGTCCGATGAAATACCTGTGGACTTGTCACAGTGTATTTCCTAATATAATTGATAATGAGCCTTAGATTTCTTTCATATCTACCATAAAAATATAATTTGGTCGCTAGGGAGAGAAGTAGAACATTAATAGACATCTAGTTGTTTTTTTTTTTTTACTGAATGACGATCATATGAATTTATTTATGCATATGATCAATATATGCGAAAAGGACTATTCTTTGTTCAGTCCTTGTTTGTGTCCATTATAGCTAGGGGTGTAAACCATTTTCATTATTAAAAAACCATATATCAAGTAATTCGGGTGTAATTTGGTATTTATTATCATCTATTTAAGGACATTTAATCTTAGTAGGTGCACACATTTGTGTGCGTGGACATGAGTGTGGTGTGTGTTCTACTTGTAGTTAGAAACAAACTATAGGATAGTTAAAACCACAAGTTTTAAATTATCCCCGACCACATAGCACTAGAACCATCTTTATTGGGTTGACCAAAAACCACAAGTTTTAAATTATCCCCAACCACATAGCACTGCTAGAGAAACCATCTTTACTGGGTTAGCCAAAGATGATTTTTTTTTCCCGTTTAAAACTCTATCGGCCCTAGATGATCTTCATCTTTTAGTCCCGGTTCATTTTCTGTTCGAGGCTGTCAGGGGGTTGGGGATTTTTAGTCCCGGTTGGTGTAACCAACCGGGAATAAAAATTAATCCCGGTTGATAGCACCAACGGGACTAAAAATCCATATACAGTATATAATCCCTAGGACTTATCCTCCCAAACTCCTCATCTTCCTATTCCTCCTCTCCTTCATCCTTTTCTTCTCCTCTCCCTTAGCATTTTCAAGCCAAACGGATCCTCTCCTTCTTTCTAGTTCCTATCGGCGAGAGCAGAGCGAGAGCGAGCGAGCGAGGCCGGCGCCAGGAGGGCAGGCGGCCGGGCGTGGCGGGCAGCGGTGTGGCTGCGCGGAGGGCGACGGCTGGCCACGTGTAAGGTGGCGGCCGGCGCGGCAGCGGCCTACGTGGCATGGCAGCACGGTGGCCGGCGCAGAGGGCCTTGAGGCAGGCAGCAGCCTGCGTGGCGGCGGCCGGCGGCTCTGCTGAGGGGAGGCGGGAGGCGGCAGTGCGCAGGATCTATGATGTTTTTTTTGAGAATTTTGTGATTTTGTATCTGAGATATATTTGATTTGTGTGTGATGTGAATATGTGATGTATTTCTGATGATTTTTTAGAACTTGTGATGTAATTTTTTTAGAATTTGTGATTTATTTGGAGATGATCGATTTAAGAATTTGGAGATATTCTTTTATTTTGTAATCTATGATGATCGATTTGGGTTTTCACGATTTGAGAATGATTTGGGGATGGAGTGAAATCAATATTCAATGTTAAAAACAATAAAAAAAATAGCAATCGTACCTGGCCTGGCTCCATTTTTAGTCTCGGATGGTGTTACCAACCGGGACTAAAGATGGATTTTTAATCCCAGTTATTTCACCCGGAACTAAAGATGGATATCTTTAATCCCGGATTCGTGGTCCCAGTTGCGTAACCGGGACTAATGCCCCTTTCTCCAGCAGTGTAGATACTAATATTATTATGGCAGAATTATCCAATAAAAAACAATTTCTCAATTTTCTTTTCTTTCATTATAGAGCCCATAGTAGAACAAGTTCTTTTTTTCTTTCAAGCGAAAGAACGGAAAAAAAAAAGCATGTGTGCTCAAGTGGATGCCTTTCTTTTGCTATAAATACCACACGCATCTCAAGTAGTACATATATCAAGCATACACAAGAAGGATTTATTGAAGGCCAACCATGGCGTCTCTTAGAGCCACCACACTCCTTGTGTTGATGCAAATTATTATGGTGTTTTACATCGTCATCTTAAGCTGCTCGTTTTCTGATGCCCGAACTTTCCCAGGTGAGTGTGTCAATTTTTAGCCTTTTTTTCCTTGAGCAATATATATTAGTTCCACCGTTCTATACTCACCCCACCACGGCATAAAACTTACAAGGTTGGGTTAAAATAGAAGGGCGTGGAATTTCTACATTTTTAACAAAAGAATAATATATATATATATATATATATATATATATATATATATATATATATATATATATATGTGTGTGTGTGTGTGTAGGTTAGATATAATTGTGAGATAACCATCAACTGTTATGGGCATATATATATCCATAAATTGTTATGTTGACATATTTGCACTTCAGTAGTAACACCTCAGCTACTGTGTTTACGTACAGTGAAATTCTAGTTCTTGAACTTTCTAATACAAAATAATTTAACTACTTTAAAATAAAGTAAACCTTCCGTGAGTATTAGCAAGGCCAGACTATCTCTATTGGCAAGGCTAAGGGTGCCTTTTTTTTTTAATTATGATTTTGGTTGTTTAGCTATACGTAGAACGTGAAACGTGATTATTATATGATTAGTTGAGTATTAATTATTAAAACTTACAAAATATATTTATTTAATTTTTAAAACATTTTCTATATATAGAGTTTTTCACACAACGAGACAAGGATTTAACTATGCTGTCCATAGTGTTGTGGCAAGCCACCGTCGTCAATGTCGTCGTGCCATGAGCAGAGTAGTACTGTATAGTAACTTGCCACACCACCGAAATATTTATATTTAAAAATATGTTTTTACGTGGTACTACCTCTATTTCAGGTTATAAGATGTTTAAGTTTTTTTTTACCAAATTTATAAAATAAAATAGTAATATTTTCGACCCAAGATAAATTTATTATAAAAATAAATTTAATTACTAATTTAATAAAAGTAATTTAGTAATATAAATATTACAATATTTGTCTATAAATTTAATTAAACTTGAAGCGGTTTAACTTTAGCTAAAGTCAAAACATCTTATAATCTGAAACGGATGGAGTATATTTTAAAAACAACACGAAAAAGGTTAAGAAAAATTTACATCACCTTGGGTCCATATATAGATATCTCGCATGCTAACTGTTTGGAAAAAAAAACCTTGAAATATATATAGGCCTGGTAAATATAATGGCAAATAACGTGTTGCTAGTTCGTCTAATATAATGGCAAATAACCAATGTACAGGCGAAGAAGGTGGGTTAGACCCAAATCATCCAGTATGCGTTGGCGGCGCGTGTCCAACACCAGGTCTACCATACACTAATCCACGTGGTCCTTGCATATACCGTAACAGGTGCAATCCACCAGGACGGATGGGTGATCCATAAGTAATTTTCATCATCAATATTTATCGTTGTGATCCAGTATACGTCCACATCGTCCACATGACAATAGTGTGTGTTTGTGTATGTTATACTAGTATTCACTAGCTGCTCACACTGCATGAGAGCTAGTTAATTAAGAGAATGTCTATGTATGACAAATAATGTACTGTGGTACTATATATGTATCCCCTGTCTCGGCAATATCTGGATTAATAAGACATGTGTACTCTGGATCTGATTAGTGTAATAGTGTTCATGTTTGCAAGCCAATTGCATCCACATTCGCTGAACCACAATCAATTACAGAGGGGTTCACAAAAGAAGAACAATACTCCCAACTATATGATCTGAAAATGAACAGGGAGTTTAACGAGCAGCCTGTTCAAATCGATCCTCTGTTCCAAACAGACAAGATCTTAAGAAGCACTGGTACTACTGAATACTACACTAGTTCATGTGAGCTTCATGTCGATTCTATAAATCGGCAATAATAAAAAAGATAAACGCACAAGATCTAAAGTGAATGAGCAAGGGGATAAAAGTTTAGACGAGCTCATGCCTTCTCGATTAGAAGCTCTCAAAAAAAATACTTGTTGCTCATGCAACCATGTATGAGGATATCTGTTAATTACTGTCATATAGCCCCTGGATAAAAGCACAAGTCTTCCAACACGGATCATATAAAATTTAGTGATTACAGTGACAATGCTAGTGAGAAGCTCTTCTGCCAGCACATCTAATTACTTTAATTTACTTGATCTTAGGTGAATATCTGTAATGGAAGGTACCAGCTGCATTAGTAAAATTTATAGAAAACATTAGTGGCATGTTATTGCAGAAACTATGAATATAATGCCAGTCATAAACTAATTGTTCCGGATTCATGCATTTCTACTTCTAGATCCACAAGAAGCAAAACATCCATAAAAGCTCGAAGATGCAGCACTGGGGAGCATACTATTTTGCTAAGAACAGTTATAAGAAAAGGCAGATAAAAAATGGCACAAACTTTATAGAGCTAACTCTTCAGCTTCAGATTAAAAAAATGACAGCACCAATTGGTTGTCTAATTTCATTACAATGGGCATAGTTGGCTAACACAAAATTGTTATATCACTTGGAATTTAGCTGATGCCATGTAGTACAGACGAAAATCTACATGCATATGTAATACTATATACTGCCACAATAAGTGGTTAATATTGTCAAATTTCATCCACAAGCATATATAGTACATGACAACAATCAGCCACCTTCTTAAAACAAAGTAAGATTGTCATATCCAAAGCGTATCAGCATTCAGCAATGGACAGTTTCAGCAATATCTTTTGTAAGTTTTAAAGCTACAAACAAGGGGTTGATAATCATGAGGTCATGGAAATACACAAGCATAGCTTCTGTTTGCACTACTGCTAAAGAACCAGCAAGTTCCAAACTTATTTCAGATATAATGAAGTAAAAGACTAAACATAAATATCTACCGGATTATCCTTGTCATCAGCTTGTCACTGTAAACTACATGAAGCTAATCAAGCTCTTTCAAGCAAGATAAGATGACAGAGCCACCAGTCTACCACTGATCCTACATGCATATTACCACATAGGGCAAGTCTGATGGAAAGATGAAGCTGCTCCTATAGGTCTAGGGGGATCATGGACCGACTGCCATTGGAATCAATGGCCATCTTCACCTGGTGTGCATGTGTGCAACCAAAAGATGTCACACACTACTTATACTGAATTTACATTGTATACACCGAGATCATAAACTCACCCTCTGAATCCCAAGGAAGCATGATGACTGAAGACAACAAAACATAACATGGGAATAAATTTCCAAGTAATTTCATAACAGTTTAATTTTAACAATATATGAACTAAAAATGTAATTGATGAACATTATTGTAAATGTTTCTTCACTAATTGATGCTACTTGTTCATAATGGGATAGAGATGAGCAAGATGTCGCTTCAATCAGGACTCGTTCAAGCAATGGCAAACTAACATGGATTCATCTGCACTTGGTTCATTCCAAATTGGCCAACATCGCATTGTTGCGGTAAAAAATAAGACAATTCTACTGAAGCAGAACAGGGAAGCATACCTAGTGAAGTGTGCAGGGCGACCGTCAAGATTAAGGTGGAACATGTACATTTGGCAGCCCTAATGTGCATACTTAACAACTTGTGTTCCAAAAAAGTTGGGGATGGAACTGCACCCCGTGCATCTACAGTGGACCTGCCACTGTACTATATCGAAATTTTACATATATCATTCCCAATACAGTGATATGTATATGGAAGGGACATTAAAGACCATCCAGTCTTCTTCCACCCCTTTATCAATGTCTTCTCTCTTACCACACACACTAGATCATTTCGGTTATCAATATGTAATTCTTATACCTCACATTATTATTGAAAACATGGAGGAAATACATATAATTGCACTGCAGCTTAAGTGATCCATTGTTCCGTTATAAAAAAAATAGTACAGCTTTCACAATAATACATCCCAAAAATATTTCAAAAACATCACATGACCACCTTCAGACAAGCAGCAACATCTATACTAATTTGATTTCACTTGATATCTATCTCTGGTAGCAACATCATGGGCATTATGGAGACGTATCATTAATGCAAGTAATCAAGAAAATCTGATTGGTTTTTAGTTTGTTCTCTGCACTGTCATGTACATAGCCATGGTGTGGTTGTGCGGTAGTTTAGCTTGAGGACGACTTTGTGTTCATGTTGGAGTCGGTCTCACTGACACGAGTGGCATGAAAACAAGCAAGCGGCTGTGGAAGTGTTCATGGTCATGATGCGAACAACATGCACGATGGACATATCCATGTCCACTTGATCTATAAATATAAGGGTAAGAAAGCAGGAGATGCCGTATCACAAAGCCACCAAATCGCCTGAAGTCCTAGGAAGTAAAATGGAAGGACTTCAACTGCTATTGTACATGTCTATTTCATCGCAGGAAGGACTTCCAGTACATGTGTATTGAACATATATATTTCATAGCAAATGGGATTTTCCAGTTACCACAAGTCAAGTGCAGCATGTTTGTGATGAATAGTGTAGCATTAGTGCAGAACTACAAGACAATGCATATGATGCTCATATGATTATCATTCATTCATTCACAAACAACAACTGAAAAAAGCTAACTGCAAATATCTGTTCATCTATTCTCAGCAGACCCTATGCCATTAATTCAAGAATAGTTTCATGACTGTAAAATTGCTAGTGTGGGGAAGAATCTGAATATGCAAAAATCAAAAGCAGAATGGAATGATTATATCATAGATATGTGACCATACAATCAACTTCAAGACTTCCAGCAATCTAGATTAGCACTTTGTTTAGCATCATAACATTGTTTTATACTCCCTCCATTCCAAATTGATCTACATATAGTTTTTTTGAGGTTATTCCTAAATGATCTACATATTTGTGTTCATTTATTAAGTCTATTCGTTATTTGTGCATTAGAGTAAATGGATATTGATGCATGCATCCATGCACACAAGTATTTATAACCCACATGCAATATCTTGATTTGCTATTGGCTAGAAAATAGCAGGGATGGTGTATGCATCTAGTTTGTTGCTAGAGTAAATATAGTATGAGAGAGATATTAGCTTTTCTTGGTCTTGATGTACCTATAAAATATGTAGATCAATTTGGAATGGAGGGAGTATAAAGCCATGTATATTGAACACCATAAGGAACAGTATAGTGTGAAAAAATAAAAAGGATACATATAATTGTACCAACATGACAATGAAAAATATAATCTGGTTGTCTAAATAATTGATGATGTGTCCTAACCTGGGCTGCTGTTCCTGTGGCATTTCATTCATTCATACTTTTTTTTCATATGAAAAACAATGGCTAAGCTATTTATGAGAATTGTGCATAGTTCTTTTAAGTGTAGAAAGAATCTTATAGAAGTTCAAGTCAAGCAGCCTAGCACTGAGTTCAAAATCTAACATTTTGAGCGCTCATATTTTGGTTGACATTAAGGAGCTCAGTACAAGCTCGATCCACTACAGTACCCATTTTCTGAAAAGGATTACTAATGTTCCAACCCACCTTGTGCGACACAGCTTATTTCTTCTTCAGACAAAGCAATGCATGTGACCTCTGTTATCAAGAGTGTGTATACCCTCTGTTTACTTATATATATGTATCTTCTAAACCAAAATGCCAGCACCATGCAAACATATACTACAACAAAAAGGACACATGGCAAACATATATTACCACGAAAAATGGTGCATTTGCCTGAAACATAATAAGCCTATCAAGTAAGATCATGGTTATCAAAGCAAGAATGAATTATGTACAATTAGCATCCTAAGCATCATGGTAATGAAAGGCAGGTTAATCAACATAGCTTCTAAAATTGCACAATAAAATGGATAGGGAGCAGGGCGAAAAGAACATGCCAGTTATGCCTACGCTGGCAAATTGATCCAAGCAAGAAACAATGAATTATAGAAAATTAATTTGTCACCAATAAAATGTGATGATAGATGGACCAATTAATCTCAAGGAACATTCTTAATGAAATTAGTAGTAATACAAAAGCAAGTGAAATATTAACATTACCAGGTGCATACTCATCTAGAAGTAGTTTAGGCTTTAGATAATTGCATGATAAATAACACAGCTAAATATCTTCAAAACATAAAAGTCACTCAGGCTGGCAAGTAGAGCTCTTCCCAATCCACAAAAAGTGCATAGCCAACAACCTAGTAGAGTAGTGGTACCTTGCTTGTAGATGCTGCAACAGAAAACTAATCAGCTCGGCATGAGGCGCCATCCTTGAAGCATTTTGAAACATCGAAAGGGTCCTTTGACATGTTGAATGCCCCCTGGAAGCACCATGCTGTAGCATCTATAGGAAATGGACTCTCATAGACAATCAGCTTACAGTCTTCATTGGCCAATCTTGTAGAAGCCATGAAAGTGCTCAGACTGGCACGCAGCCGATCAGCTGAAGATGAACAGGTATGTGTCAGCACAATGACAACCTTCTCCAGCACCTGCCCACGCTCGGCAATGAACTTGAGAAAATCAAGCTCGCTTCTTTGCATTCTGAATTCACGCATGATAACCTTCTTGATGTGCTTCTGGAGGCACTCAATTGGGGAGGTCTCCTGCAACAACTTGGGATTGAGCTTGCCTGTGGTGTTGCCACTAAGAGTGGTCTCTGACTGCAAATTAAATCGATTCAGAGTCAGGGCACATATATTGTCAAGCTAGCTCTGGTACTCGATCATGCAGCAACAGTGTATTCAGCTGAATTCCTGGCGAACGGATTTACCTGAATGTAGAGTGTCTCGACATTGGGAAAGCATCTGAGGAAGCTCGGCAACATCCTGACTTGATTGTTGTCAAAGAGTTTGAGCTGAATTCCCAGCATCTGAACACTCGGGACCATAGTTCTTCGGGTCGGCTTGGTCCCAGCCTGCATGAGATGACATTGTGCAATTTAATCAAAATGAGACAACTAGGATCAATCAAGATTGACGCATTGGGAGACAAGGAAACAAAGACGTTGCCACCCACCCTGATGTCGGTGTTGCCGATGCTCAGCTCGTGCATTACAGGCACCAAGAATCCCAATACGCGCAGGTTGGGTGCATGACCAATCTTGACTCTCGTGCGCATGTCGATGATGCCGCCGACGTTGTCGATGACACCGCCGGTTCCACAAGTTTCCCAGAACATGAGCCTCTCGAGGCGCGCGGCGTGCTCCACGGTGATCTCTTCCACGATGGACATGCACACCTCGACACACCGCAGGCTGTGGCTGGCGACACGGAGGCGCAGGAGCTCGCGGTGGCAGACGATCTCGAAATTCTCCAGGACGGGGCATCTGTCGAGCAGGAAGGCGAGCTCCCGCTGACCCATGATAAGGGAGCAGAGGCCGAGCTCCCGGAGGTGGGGGAAGGAGGCAGCGCGCGGGACGGTGGCGACGGCCGGGAACCTTAAGAAGCCGATGTAGAGGCGGGTGAGGGAGCTGCACCTGAAGAGCGTGGCAGGGAAGGGCACATCGGTGTCGAACTTGGAGGCGCGGTTGACGAAGACGAGTTCCTGGACGCCCCTGGCAGCGAGGAGCTGGAGCCAGAGCGCGAGCTCGCTCCGGTGCGCGTCCATGGGGGTGCACGTGATGTGGACGCTGCGGAAGGGGCCCGGGTGCGCGGCGAGGGCGCTCGACACCATGCGCGCGACGTCGCGCATGCCGTCCATGGCGCGGAGCAGGAGGCCGCCAGTGCGGTCCAGCTCGTCGGGCCCGGGAGCGCGCCCGGTGTGCTTGAGGTGGGCGTCGGCGAGGACGAGCGGCGCCGAGCGCCAGAGGCGGCGCCAGCGCGTGGAGAGCGCGGAGGTGCGCGCGGCGTCCCTGGCGGGGAGGCGGGAGAGGATGTCGCGGAGGATGTCGACGGGGAGGGCGCTGATGCGGTCGACGCCGTCGCGCGGGGGCCACGCCGCGGCGGCGAAGGCGAGGGGCGCGTGGAGGGAGACGGGCGGGTCGGGGAGCGAGGAGTAGACGTTCTTGGTGACCATCCGCATGTTGTCGTCCAGCCCCAGCACCTGCAGCGCGTTGGTCTCCATCGACTCCATGGCGGCTTCTGCGGCGGCGGCGATGTGCCGGATCGGCAGCGGCGAGGGTTTTGGTGGGTGGAGGAGAGGCGGCGCTTGTGGTTGTGGGAGACGGAGTGAGTGAGAGAAGATCAGCGAAAGGGTTTCGCTTGTGTTTTTTTGTCTGTTTCTGTCGCTGGGCCAAATGTCGGAAGCAGGTTTGTCACGGGCCCAGTAAGCAGTTGAGTTTATCTGTTTCTATATGATACCAGTATCAAGCATTTGGTTAATTTAATCATGGATTGATAGTTGATACTTATAGTCGTACTATACTACTACGATAATGCTGGTTGTAGGGCGTCCGATGGGAAGTGAGAAAAATCAGACGGTGCATAGCCTGCTATTGCATGTAAAAAAATCTTTTTTCACATGCTCACATTTCTCATTTCTTCAAATGATTTTTTCTCATAAACTATTTATCTAATCCATGATTTGATTGCACCACTAAATTCGTTACAATTAAATCTTCCCAATAAGACCACACATGATTATATTTTGATAAAAGAAATATTTTAGTTTTTTATTGATTTTTTTAATGTTGCATATGGTCTCTTTTTGATGTTTCAACTAGTAGTTTCACAATGTTTTAGCTAGTGTACTTATGATGTTTAACTATGTACGGATCAAATGTTGCAGTGGATTTTGATATTATAGAATGCACCGTTGCAACAAATTACCCATATATTTTTGAAACTATTTATTAAGAGACTTTGGTTTATTTTTGTTCGATGATATTTTGTACACCTTTTTTATTTTATAAGAAATGGGGTGCGTCAAAATATTAATTCCGGGAATGACAGTACAGTAGTAAAATTAGTGATTAATTATCACCAATGATACAATCTGGCGTACATGAGAATGTTATATGACATGTGCAGTGCTGTCCAATTAATATACGGGTGCATATATACTCACGTGTATATATATATATATTTTTAATGATGTATTTCAGCCAGGATAGAATATATAAATATATGCATGGAATAGATGGTAGAATAAATGGCAGCACAGCTATAAACGATATCACTGACGAAAAGAAGAAATGACGGTGGATTGATTTTGGAAGCATGCCACTGTAGAATCATCATTAGAGAGCAATAATCACGTCATTTGCCGGCAGTTGATTTCCTATCGATGATTCCATGGAAACCATGGACACGCACGTATGCTTAGAAACCAGAAATTGCTCTGACAGGAGAATTCCACACCATATACAGATTGCACGCATATACGAATATGAGGAAAATGATCCCTCTGTATCATTCCAAATTGGAAAGGAGATCGGCCAGTGTAACTCAGACGGAATCATGCCGAATAAGGATCTCGGTTAATTGGAAGAATCACAGAGCATATGGAAAGAAATGCTAATCGCTAAATTAGGCAATTGGCTGATCACGCATGCACTGATCGAGCCATGCACGTACTGGCTGGAACCGCCTTTCTTCACTATAAAAGGCCATGCCATTTCACACAACGGACACACAGAAACGGAGGAACACACAGACAGAATACACACACGCGACAGTCACAGAGAGAGAGACACGCACCATTTTGGCCGGAGAATCTCGGCGTCCGGCGGGAACACGTGCGCTCGGCGGCCGGTGACGTTGGCCACAGTGCCTCGGCGTGCGGCGAGGAGGCGCGTGGAGAAGGAGACGATCGCCGGAGCATGTACTCAGCCATTGCCATGGGTATAGCTTATTAGCTTTCTTTTGTTTTTCCTGCTTTTCTGTTCAGATCGTCATGCATGCACAACACGGCGACGAGGCGAGTTTCTGGTGATGCCCGGCATGCTGGAGATAGCGTCCTCTCCGTCTGTCGGAGGCACTGCCGGCCGGAGATCGCGTCGCTCCCTCTCATCAGAGATGTCGGTCGCCGGCGACACATCTACCTCTGCCGCGAAGTCCTTGCCTCGCCGGCCACAACCTCTATCCCACGACGTCTTTACCTGGCGATGTGATGTCACCGAGACGTTGGACGTCGTCGCCTTGCCGGTCGCAGCCTCCCCTACACTACATCACTGACGTCCGCTCGCTCTCGTCGACGTTACCATCTTCTTCGAACTCATCGGCTGGTTGCTCGAGGAGAATGCCGGCCGGAGCGTCACTACTCGGTGCCCGCAAGGCGTCACCAGCTCCAGCCACGTCGCAAGCCATCTCGTCGGAGTTGTCGGGGACGTCGTCGAGCCGCCTGAGTCCGTAGACGACGCAACGCTGCCAAGCGATGCTCGCCATCATCCGCTGCTTGCCGGAGAAGGTTTTTTGTCATTTTGCCTCACCGGAGCACGCCAAAGGGAGTCGAGGCAGCCGCCAGGGCGCTACGCCGCAGAGCCGTCCTATGTCGCGGATGCTAACTGTCTTGTGCATGCCATTGTATACGGTGGCAAGCCAACAAAACAAGACATGCATGCATGCTACTGTACACGGTGACAAGCAAAAATGAGTTTGCAGATTCATACTCATTTGGGGCTGCTCCATATTAAACTTCCAAGCCACGACCAATTCGGCTATTATTCGCGTTGATCATTTTACTTTTATAATCTAATTCCGATGCAATTTCTACGTCGTCGGGTCATCCAAGCTACACAATTCCATGCATGTCTTCAACAACAATATAAACCAATACGTCGTCCAAGGCCGATGAGGCTAGACGGCAGGGCGGGCGGAGTCGACACCAAGACAACGTCACCAACACCGGCGTGCGGACCGACGAGGCCGCGAATACCGCCGGCGCCCACTCACACACATCTACATCACCATCACCATCATGCATGGGAGAACGTGAAGCGAAGACAGACGACGACGACCAGCATAGCTTAATCGGAGGTATCTCACGGGTTTAACCCGCGAGAGTAATTAACCGGGTGTCTTCCGAGACCCCGGGAACCAGGAGATCACAATCGCCAAGTCAGATCCACCTTGCTTATGGGCCGTGGAGCGTATTTGACCAAGGATTCTGTATTTTTGTAATTCTTCGAGAATTATAATAAAATGCATTTTTCCTTCGTCCACTTTATTTTTTTATGTACTTAGTACACTGGCACGCCCGCACATTTTTTTTTATTTTATTTCCCTGGGCAGAAAAAAAAATTATTTTTTTTTCTCTCTAAACAATTTTTTTGTTCCACCAAAAATGTTTCACCTAGTGTACTCATAATGTTTCATTATGTATGGATCTAATGTTGCAGCGAGCTAAAACATTCTTTTATAACAAATCACCCACATATTTTGGAAACCCTTATTAAGGGAATTTGGTTTATTTTTTGTTCCACCGAAAAATGTTTCACCTAGTGTAATCACAATATTTCACTATGTATAGATCAAATATTGCAGTAAACTGAAACATTTTTTCGCTATTTGATGAAACATTGTTTTTATATAAGGTGAAACAACGCCTAATTTAAATGATTGAAACATTTTCGATCTACTTAGTGAAACAATTCCGATATACCTGGTGGAACATCGTACAACATTTAAAAATAATTCAATAATAAGCTAAATTTTTTTTCATCGGAATATATTCATGTGTGGTCTTGTTTTGAAGATTTAATTGCAACAAATTTAATGGTGTAATCAGATCATGATTTGGATAAGTAATTTAAGAGAAAAATCAGTTTAAAATAGTTTTGCACGTAAATCGAGCACTGATATCAACGCCCGATTTTAACCTCCTCCTGTCGGGCGGCCGAGCGGGAGTCACGTCCATACTACTAGGATATTGACTGAATTATTGTTTAGTAGTATCTGTACAGTCCCATCTCTCTTTTTTTTTTCGTTGGACACGTCGGATTGTTTCTATATTTCCAGGCATCTTACTATTTAGCTATACTTTTTAAATTTTATAACCTTAAATATGCCAATATTTTAAAGTTTGGGTGATTTTTAAAAAAATTTTACATTGTTTGATTATATTTTAGGCTTATGACTTTTTATATCAAAAATCTGTTTAATTAGGATTGCTTTCAAAATTGGTTATGATTTTTTTATAGACCCTTCACGGCGCATAAACTCTAAAACAACCACTCAAAAAAATTATATATAGGAATGATTGTTGCAGCGTGCAACAATAGAACAGAATTCTTTCTTAATAAAAAAAATGGAATTCTTCTTCGTGACATTAATTTATTTTAGCTAATACTTAATTAATTAAATACTAATGAGTCACCTCATTTTATTTGCGTGGAGTAAGGTTTCCAACATCCACTCTCAAATGCAGGGCTATCCTTCTCTTAACGCTTCTCACAAATTTGGAAAAAGTTTGGACATCACAGTAGATCACAGTGACAACGGTCTGAATTGTGCGAGTTAGGGAATCATAAAAAAGAAGTGATGTGCTTCTGTGCTCCTCAACCAAAAAAACGCACGGAGATTCAAGCACGTCACCGGCTCAGATTAAAAGTTGATTAAGATTTATCGAGGGGTATTTCTGTCCATGGGGAAGTGAATGAGAGTATCACCAACAGTTCACCTATTTGATTTCCAAAACTGATTTTGGGAGATTTTAGTAAAAAAAAAATACAGCTCCAACAAATCCCCTACTCTCCTGCAAATTTTGGAGTTCCCTTCTTCCGATTCCTCGCTCGGTTTATATCGGGGTGCCGCAAATGCCGCTCCCAATCCCGCAATAGATGTGGCGCCTCCTTCCCGTGGCAGAGGTGGCGCGATCTCTCTGGGAGAGAGCTATAAATCAGGCGTCCAATGGCAGACGGTCAAATGTTTCAGTTGACCGTTGGTGCAACATTATGTTATACATGCTAAAACAAAAAAAATCAGCCTCTGAAACATACATAGATTTTGTGAAACACAATTAAAACACATGGTGAAACATATTGCTATCACGTATGAAACATTAAGCTTTTATTGTTTAAAATATATGTTTTTCTTTCATCAGAATATAGTCATGTGATATCTTGTCGTAAAGATTTAATTATAACAAATTCAACGGTACGATCAAATCGCTCATCGGATAAATAGTTTAGAAGAAAAAGTATTTTTAAGATCACTAAATACATGCATACATGCATGGTGTGGGGAGAAAACCAATCGAATGACAGGAGAGAGTAGTGACGTAAACATCCCATACTTTTCCTCAGTCATTTATGAAACATTAGGTTATATATGGTGAAACAAAAAATTCAGTTATCGAAATATTTAATTTTTTTATGAAACATAATAAAAACATGTGTTGAAACTTATTGCTACTGCGTCTGAAACATTAAATTTTAACAGATTAAAACATATGTTTTTCTTTCATCGGAATGTAATGACGTGATATCTTGTTGTAAAGATTTAATTATAACAAATATAATGGTGTGATCATATCATCGATTGGATAAGTAGTTTAGGAGAAAAAATATTTTAAAGATCATTATATCATGTAATGGATGTATGAAGTGGATAGGGAGTACAAAGCGTTTCGGGATCTCTCTCGCAAGTTTTGCCGCGTGCGAGAAGTGGCGTGGAAAAAAAAATCACGTGAGAGAAGGTGGATAACTGATTTTTTAGTTGGTAGCTTTCTATGGGCCCACTTTTCTGTTTTAGGGAGTAAATTTTACAGAATCTCTTGAAAGGAGGACTTTTCTGACTTAACAAATTTAATTTAGGATTCGCAAATTCAGATTACTGGGGATTGAATTTACATGTTCGGTTGGTGATGCTAGTGTGGTGTCATTAGCGAACTACTGGCACGAGTTTCGGACTCCCGGTGTTCATCAGCGGAGGAAGGAGCGAGCTCCGGTGTTCGTTAGCAGAGGAAGGTGGCATCGCCGCGGACAAAGGAAGAGGAGACAAGCGGCATTGCGTATCGAGGTTGGGCACGCGGTAGCGGCGAGACGGAACCGAGTGGCCGAGTGGGCCTGAGGAATCGGCGGCAGAGTGGCTAGCACTAGGAAGGGGCAGCGCTGCGCTGCTTGATGGAGGAAGGCATCGGCAGCCAAACTGCCTTCGCAAATCAATCATCGTCGACAGCTAGATGAGGCAGCTCCATAAGATGTTTGTCCACTCCATAGAATTTTTTGAAGTAATGAATAGGATTCAACGCTTTGCTGCAAAGGCCCTCGTATGAACTTTTCGTATATAATTGAAATCCTTCAAATTTCCTATATTTTCAATATAAACCAAATGGTCTCTTGCCTTCTTATGAAAAAAATATATTACTAGTTGCCTATAAAATAGAAGGACTTAGTCCATTGGGTTGGCACAATACGTATGTATTTCATTCCAAATGGGATTTACTATAAGTACAATACAATGTTGAGTAGTAGCAAAAGAGAGAGACTTCAGCCTTGGGCTCTCGCATCGCTCTCCCCTAGGGCGGCTCAGGAGGGGACGACCAGTCCGCCCTATCTCCCACCTCCCCCCTCCGCCTCGCTGCCGCTCCTATTTTGGAAAAAGATAGCAAGAGCTTCAACCTATTAGACAATTTCTTTTTAAGTCTCTCTCATCCGATTCCTACGTTTTTCGAGCGAGCTAATAAAATGGTTATTACGGTATTTTGCAATCCTCTATTTTGCAATTGTATGCATATGAAAATCCTATCTTTTTTTCCATTCTACTTTTTTTTTAGCTCTGCGTTTCAATGGAGATTTAAGTGTGGTAGAAATGTGACACTACAGTAGATACAACGTTCACATTGAAGCTTAACCAGCAAAGAAGCAATTAAATATTTGTTATATGAACGACGTGTTGCCCATCCTCACACATAGGGCGTGAAGAAAAACCAAAACACACTCGCTTAGCTCACGTCTGGTTCGGCTTGATTTGATTAGATGTGTTATTGAGCTAAGCTGATGTCTTAGTTCGTTAGATATAATGAGGCGCCACGAGGTGAGCAGCTTGTGAGCCAAATGAGCTCAAAGAAAAAGCCCATATGTCCATCTTTAAGAGACTTAACCCTAAAACCTGGTGCAGGCATGTGATAGTCGGTATAGTACTCTCCTCCCCTTATCTCCTTTTTAGTCTCTTCGTCTCATGCTCACCTTGACCAATAGCGCCACCCCCCAAGCCGACAGCACGGTTGTGGCAGTGCCATGCCAATATAGCGGCCAGCCACCAGCCCTAGCCAACCAACCCTTACATTATGCTAGGTCCCAGACGTTGCCCTAGGCCGTTGTTCACCATCCCCTCCTTCGGCCGTCGCTCCGCTCAGTTATGGGGAAGAGCCATGAGCACGAGCAAGCACATTGGAATCTATGACTCCTTGATGTAAGATCGAACACAAAAAAAACCAAGCCTACCAGACGGAGGTGAATGGTAGAAACACCAAAACCAAAACTTTTAGTGGGAAATAAAAGTTATCCTTAATTTGACGAAGTTGCATCAGTCAAACTATTGCCTTGCGAAGGTCAAACCATCTCCAAGCCGTCGGTCAGACTGCCGCCTTTCCACTGGTCAAACCGCTCCCCTTTGGTCAAACCGTCGGGACTAAGAAAAACAAATATCAACAAAACTCTTGAAAGTAGACCAAATTTATTGCATCAATATGTATTTACAAAATGCATCTAAAAGCACTACTTTCTCAACTCACGGACTAGGATTGAAACCTCGAAGCAAACCCTAACTTTACTCTCCGAAAAAATCAATACCTTCTAGCCTTAATCCCTCTTCTATTTATACCCACAACATGGTTGCCCCTAGCCACGAAACGAACTAGAACTAGGACTCCTAATTACATTGGAAACCAACCGAACCAGGGAAACAATATCCCCATACAACTCCACAATCAAATCTTTTCAAACTTGCACTTCAATTCAAATTTGACTTCTCTTTACGTACGCACACAACACCATGTGTATGTCATATGAAAACCTTCACCTCCACATGCATTGTTCTCTAGCCTGAGCATTTCGTATGATATCCTTAACCGTCTGGACCTCAACTTCTACCAAGCCTAGTTCCAATCCATCACTGGCTATACTCCCATGACCTCAAGCAACACCTGCACATGAACAACAAAACAATTTCATATCTGAGTACAAGTTCACACCAACTTGATTTACATCAGCACACAATAGTATCACATACAAATATAAATCATCTAGAAGTCATATCCATGAAACAATCTAGAAAATCCATGAAAACCTCCCGAAACCGACTCCAACACAGAGTCTGTCGGTCTGACTGTCAAGCTACCCGGTCAAACCGCACCAACACCTCATGTCTGACTAGCCACCCAGTCCAGTGCCAGCTGCACTGTTTACCGACCGAAAACACTATTTACCGTATTTTCAATAAACACGTACCTTTGACAATTTGTTCATCATATTAAATCATCATGATTTCACAATTGATTTGATTGTATTTGCAGACCCTAAAACTTGTGATTTGGTTTGATTTTCTAAACTTGAACTTAGATTGCATTTGCAGACTTATGGTTTAGCTGTGTTGGCTCATGAGCTTAACGAGCCAGATTAATCTGGTAGGCGATCCAAGCTGAGCTAGCGTTCATCTCTATTCTTATACTTTCTTTATAGTTGGTACCCACTAACAATTATTATAAGCTAAAACTCAATATACAAGCATGCCACATCATCACCCACTGGCAATTATTATTATTCTAGTCCATTTTAAATCCCATGCAAACATGCCACATCATCACCTATTAGCAAATATTATTTTGGCACATTTTAAATTCCATGCAAACATAACACATCATGTACAATATTACATTGTAGATATCAATAAAATTATCTTCCTCACGTTATTTTCCCAACATTTCAATTTTCATCACTTCTACAATATTTAACATATATCTATCCATGAATTTCACAGCAAAGTGTTGGGTATTACCTAATCCTATCTTACTATAAAGTTATAACTCACTAATTCTAAAGCTCAACATGCAAACATGCCACCTCATCATCCACTAACAATAATTACATACAAAACTTATGCAAGCAAGCAACATCATCTATAATTAATTGAATTCTACAAATCAACATCCAATTATCTTCCTTCACATTATTTTTCACAATATTTTTAACATCTATATATCCATCTTTTTATAATACTTAACATATATTCGTCCATATAATCAAAGCGTGGGATATCATATTTCATCTATAATTTCATAAATTGTCCACTAAATTTATTTCTCTCTTAACATAGTTTAACAAACCAGTTTTATTTGTTATTTTTTACTTTAGCTCGATTATTAAGAAATATTAAAAGTTAATTTCCGCAGCAAAGCGCGGAGAATCATCTAGTTGTACTAATAAGCCAAGCCGAGCTAGTCAATGGTGAATCCAGGATTTGAGAAGGGAGGCGTAAAAATATATGCTAATTTTAAGGCATTCCATAGGTAATATGCCGTACCAATGTAAATTATTAATGGTTCTAACCTGGATTACTGTTCTCATAGCATCTTTTTTTCATTCGTTCATTTTTTTTCCTTCATGTGAAAAACAAATGGCTAAGGTAGTTTATGATAATTGTACACGGTTCTTTTGAGCGTAGAAAGAATCTTAAAATGGTTCAAGTAAAACATTTGAGCACTACCACCTGGATTGCTAATGTTGCTACTCACTTTGTTTGAAACAGTTTATTTTCTTCTTTAGACAGGCCAATGAAATGAACTCTTTTCATAAGAATGTGTGCAACATCTGTAAATTAGTATATAATATCTCCTTGGATTGCAAAACAAAATGCCAACCCCCATTCTGGCCAACCACTCTATATTACATGAGAAACATTTCACCATGCAAACATACATATACTCCGACAAAAAAATCACAGCAAAAAAATATATAACCACCAAAAATGGCACATGCCTAAAACATAATAAGCATATCAGCACGATTCGGATTATCAAAGCAAACAGTGAATGATGTACAGCTAGCATCCTAAGCATCATTGTAGTAAGGCAAATTAAAAAACAAATCTTGAAAATTTGCACAGGAAAATGGATGGAAGCAAAATATTACCAATAAGATATGATGACAGATGGGCCAATCTATCTCAAGGAACATTCTCAATGAAAATAGCATAAAAGCAAGCGAAATATTAGCATTACCAGGTGCTTATTTAGCATAGCTAGTGGCTAGTGCAATGCAATATTACTGAAACTCATCAACAAGTGGTTCAGGCTTTCGCATGACAAATAACACAGCTAAATATCTTCAAAACATAAGTCACTCAGGCTAGAAGTTAGAGCTCTTTCCAATCAAAAAAGCACATTTTCAACAAACAAGCAATGCATTGCTTCTACATGCTGTGACAGAAAACTAAGCAGCTCGGCATGAGGCGCCGCTATTGGAGCACTGTGAAACGTCGAAAGGGTCCTTTGACATGTTGAATGCCCCCTGGAAGCACCATGCTGTACCATCCGAAGGAAACGGGCTCTCACACACAATCACCTTACAGTCTTCATTGGCCAATTTGACAGAAGCCATGAAAGTCCTCATGCTGGAACGCAGACGATCAGCTGAAGACGAATACGATTGTGCCAGCACAATGACAATCTTCTCCAGCACCTGCCCACGCTCAGCGATGAACTTGACGAAATCAAGCTCGCTCCTATGTACTCTGAATTCACGGATGATCACCTTCTTGATATGCTTCTGAAGGCAATCGATTGGGCCAGTCTGCTGCAAGAACTTGGGATTGAGCATGCCAGGGGGCTTGTGGATAGTGGTCTCGCACTGCAAATTAAATTGGTTCGGAGTCAGAGCACACATATTTGGCAGATGGCAGTCACACAAATTGGATCATTCATGGTGAAGCTATTTACCTGAATGTAGAGTGTCTCGACGTTGGGAAAACATCTGAGGAAGATAGGCAACATCTTGACTTCATTGTGGTTAAAAAGTTTCACCTGAATTCCCAAAACCCGGACGCTGCGGACCATGTTTTTTGGGCTCACCTTAGTCCCGGCCTGCAGTTGAAAAATTGTGCAATTCAGTGAGATGAGAAATCCAAGATCAATCAAGATTCACTCATTTGGGACAAAATCAAACGAGATGAAAAATGCTGCGGCCCACACCTTGATGATGGTGTTGCCAATGTTCAGTTGATGCATTCCAGGCACCAAGAATCCAAGGAAGCGCAGGTTGGGTGCATGGCCAATCTTGATCTTGGTACACATGTTGATGGAGCAACCATCCTCGTCGATGACGCCACCGACCCCGCAAATTTCCCAGAACATGAGCCTCTCAAGGCGCGCGGCATGCTCCACGGTGATCTCTTCCACGACGGACTCGCACAACTCCACGCAGCGCAGGCTATGGCTGGCGACGCGGAGGCGCACTAGCTCCCGGTGGCCGACGATCTCGAGGTTCTCCAGGACGGGGCATCTGTCGAGCAGCAAGGCGAGGTCCCGCACACCCATGACGAGGGAGCAGAGGCCGAGCTCGCGGAGGTGGGGGAAGGCGCCGGCGCGCTGGATGGTGGCGACGTCCGGGAACCTCAGGAAGCCGATGTAGAGGCAGGTGAGGGAGCTGCACCTGAAGAGCGTGGCCGGGAGGCGCACGCCGGCGTCGAGCTTGGACGCCTGGTGGACCAAGACGAGCTCCTGGACGCCCTTGGCGGCGAGGAGCTGGAGCCAGAGCGCGAGCTCGGCGTGGTGCGCGTCCATGCGGGTGCACGTGACGTGGACGCTGCGGAAGGGCCCTGGGTGCGCGGCGAGGGCCCTGGACACGGCGGACGCGACGTCGCGCGTGCCGTCGACGGCGCGGCGCAGGACGCCGCCGAGGCCGTCCACCTGGTCGATCTCGGACACGGGAGGCGGAGAGGGCCCGGTGTGCTTGAGGTGGGCGTCGGCGAGGACGAGCGGCACCGAGCGCCAGAGGCGGCGCCAGCGCGTGGAGAGCGCGGAGGTGCGCGCGGCGTCCCTGGCGGGGAGGCGGGAGAGGATGTCGCAGAGGATCCCGACGGGGAGGGCGCCGGTGCGGTCGACGCCGTCGCGCGGCGGCCTCGCCGCGGCGGCGAAGGCGAGGGGCGCGTGGAGGGAGACGGGTGCGTCGGGGAGGGAGGAGAAGACGTTCTTGGTCACCATCTTCATGGTCTCGTCGAGGCCCATCAGATGCAGCATGTTGGTCTGCATCGAGTCCATGGCCGCAGCCCGCAGCGAGGCAGCTCCCCGGCCGGCGGCGGCGGCGACGGAGAGCGGAGAGGAGAGTGGAGTGGATGGAGGCGGCGCTTGTGGTGGGAGTGAGCAGCGCAGCGAGGGTTTCGTTTTGCTTCTCTTGTGTTTTGTCTGTTTCTGTTGCTGGGCCAAATGTCGGAACCATGCATTTTTTGTTGCAGGCCCAAGAAGCAGATGAGTTTATCGGTTTCTATATTCTCAAAAATAAAACGTTTCTTGTACTATATTATACTGGTGTAAACCTGTGCTTAATTTTCTAATCACATGATACTATTGTATTGCATGAAGTCCAGCTGGCTGCGATTGGCTCATGTCATATATTTTCCTCTGTTTTTCTAACGATAAATGAAGTGTTGTAAACATAGCATTTGATCTCTGCACCCACTATAAGTACACAATTTTATCGTCAAGGCTTTTTTTTTTTACAAACAAAATATAAATGTAAACACTCACATACATGCGCACACTCGGCCCCGTGAATGCACATATGCTCACGTCACCCCCAATGAGCTCTTTCGTGATACTGGACCGATGTATTTTCGGATTGACGAAATCACCACGAGCATCTGTTGTGAATAGTTATGTTTCCTACTATTGAAAAAAAGTTAAAATTTGCTATGAGAAACTTCAAGTAAAAATTTGCTACGAGAAACTTCAAGTTTGCAGTATTTGTTGTATGACACCCAAAGAACACGTATTAGCTGCAAGACATTACGAAAACATGGTGATTAGCTGTTGGACATCGCACGTATTATTTTATTATATCTGGCACAAGCAGAGAAAGAAACCCAGGTACTATTTTGCCCATGTGTCTATTGACTTGTAAGGTCAATAGGTTTGGTTCAAATCAAACCCAAACCATTCTCACTCTGCCGATCCGGTCCATTCTCAATTTCATGGTCCGGACCCGGTTGGGTTAAAAAGAAACTTGTCGTATGGGCAAACTCGTAATTTTTGGAAAGTGTCTCTCTCTATTTATACTAAATGTAATAAATAATCCGTTCGGTATCTAGCAACTAATTACCATGTTTTCGCAGTGTCCTATACTAAATACCACAAACTTTGAGTATCATGTAGCAAATTTACCAAAAAAAACCATGCGAGTTCGAGTAGTCGGCGGTGGAGACAGAGGCAGAGCGCGTCGTCCCTCCAGATCCGCGCGGCCTTCGCCCTCGTCCGGTCTCGGGGAGGATGGAACGGAGAGGCGCAATGCTGCCATCCGGTCCGTCGTCACCTCAATCCGCCTACTCCTGTCGCCGGCTGTCGTAGGCTCTCCGAACCTTCCATTATAATTGAGAGATTCAATGAATAATTCAAGTCATCAAACAAGCATAATGAAACATCCGACGCCTCCAGAGAGGAATATTGGAGACATTGCTGGGCCTTTAGCCTGCCAGTCAACTTTAGCCTGAGATGTGCCCGTCAAACCACTCGAAGGCGGCGACTAGATGTGTTACACATTCAGGAGACTTGACAAAAATGGCTAAAGATCTACAACATCTCAAAAATTCTTAACTCATATTCATGTGAATCTAGTTTCTAGGATGTGCACTAGATTCACACTTTCATCATAAGCATAAATATACATAGCAAGATACATCTAAAGCAAATAAAATTCAGATTACATCTATTTAATAGATAGATAGGCCGATCGGCAAAATATAAATATTAGAACAGCGGAAGCTTGACTACGCAATCCTCAAGCACACCGACTAGGGGTTTATCCCATTAAGTTCAAATCCTTGAAGAGGCAGTCGAAACCCGCATCACTCAAATCTAACTAAGTCTATTCCTGCAAAACATAAATTAAACAACATATGGCAAGGCTCAGTACATTAATCAAATTAATGTACTAGCAAGAGCACTATCAAACCTACATACATGAAAGCTCTAAGTCAAAGGAAGACTATATGTGGTTTCAATTTTCAGCATAAAGTAAAATTCACAAACCATTTGCAACGTAATTTAAGCAAAGCATTTAAGCAATGTGTAAAGCATATTAATTATGGCATGATATCAACATAAATAGATAGACATCATTCCCTTACAACATAACGGAAAGTAAGTCAATCATATCACATACTAGATGAATACCCCGCGTGTTGCTGTGGGATTTTGTAAAAATAATTTGGATGAAATTCGTATGGATGATGTTTTAAGAGAAGATAATATGCTACATGTAAAATAAACTAATTCCATAGGTAGAGAGAAAAAGAGAGAATCGATATAGCAAACTTAAATACTCGCTACCAAATGTTTCAACAGTACGTACACACTCGTAATCTAGTACAACAATTAAATATCTCTGCTTAATAAAGGGAAATGTTAAACCCTTGTGCATATTTTGTTCACTCGCTTATTGCTTACTATTCCTCTCTCCTGCTTCAGGTTAGGTTGGAGTCTACTACACGCCTCCTCAAATTCAGTGTTTGATTTGGGGTAAGTGAAATTCCGATCTTTTAATTCAGTGAAACCTAACAGTCCCTAAAACATGTATCTTGTTGTCAAAGGATCAAGAAAAAAATTGGACAACAACAAAAAGATACAAACTCATATACACACTCACACACTTATCCCTATAAAGGCACATATGCACACTCTAACTCTATGAGGCACCTCCGAGAGATAGGGCCAGCATATTTTTAACATTTAGTTGGTCACCGAAGGACATTTTGTTCTTTGACGGATACATCACCTTCAACTGAAAAACAATTAGCCATTCATGCTCTTACATGTTTTTTTGTTAGGACACAATTAGAGTAAAGCACGTAATAACAAATTACACTTAGCTACTGAAATGTGCCAAGGAATTCGATCAGACCAAACAACTCTAAGTCCTATAAAATCATGCCCACAGAAAAGTACAAACAATTTTGAAGGACAAATTCCGGACACATCTTAGACCCCTAGAAATTGGTTTTGTCATATCGTTCATGAAATGCTAATATGATTGTTTGATGAATTTTTGTGCTAAAAATTCATAGAAGAAATAATAAATTATTGGGCATTAATTTTATATGAGAATATTATTCGCAGCCCAATTTTACTGAATACATGTGAGGCGTGTCTCTATGATGTATGGGTCCAAAAAAATTCAAATATCGCACGACATCCAAATATAATCAATATTGGACTCGTTTTGTTCTATATTTTGAGTAGAGACCATAAGTACAAACGGATTTTGAATAGGATATATCATATGAAAAGTATGAGCTATCAAAGATTATATGGGGGAGAAAATTGACTAGTGCTAGCCATATGGTTGGTTGGTTGCTTTTGATAATCACGTCAGATTAATGACGATTATATCTAGATTATCGGCAAGCACAGCCAAGGCATGCAAATGATGTCCAGGGCCACTGTCATCAGTGCATTATTTGCTTGCTAATTAAGTACCATGTTTGTTAAGCATGTCCATTATCCGGAGGAGATCAAATATTTAAGCGTGATTAGCCCAAGATTTGCGGACGCGGTTGAGAGTCTCAGCCTGATCCATCCATCGTTAGCTTTGCCTATAAAAGGCACCGACTCCGTCCCTCGTGAAGGAGAAGGAGAGGAACACAGGGCGCAAGCGCTGCGCCATTAAGCAGCAATATGCCCTAGAGGTACACACCCGCACCCACATATATTCACAGAGAGATCAGAAAGAAGATGCATGCGCATGACACAGGGTGCGTGATCGCGGATCAGCAACCTGTAATCGCCGGCGCTGATGGCATCTCTATCGGCAGTCTTTAGCAACAAGCTGATCTCGTTCTCCATCAAGCTGCTTATCCAAGATAACACAACAACGCCGTAGTGCTGTGCAGATATTATGCATAGCCCGGCATCATCTCCTAGAGGGAGAAAATATACACCGTAGCGTTGTGCAGTTGCACGGTCGAGACGGTAAAACAGTAAAGTGGGTACTGATGAATATGTCGTGCATGCACACGCACACGTCATCTTTGTCAAGCGATTAACATGAGCTGCAAATAAATACAAGGCGAGCCTGACCCTCATGAGGGTTGGACCGTCTAAATTATCAATATCAAATATTGGATGTGGATATTTATTTATATAAACTTGGGATGAGTTTGAGCCTTAATTATTGGCATCGGACCAATCATGATTTATACATATTTATATTCATGCCGAAAGAGTTATAGATTTGCCTCGTGCATGTCATGTACGAGAGCAATTTCTTCTCTCTCTAAATTCTATCAGATGGATGGGGGTGACTCTCAAAATTCTTGAAGACAACAAAAACAATGCTAGCCAGGAGGGCGGGGCATGCAGATTTAAAACACACGTCGACATCATGGCCGAATGTTGACGAGATGAAATGGCCGATTTATCATTATTTATGCTATGTCCGAGACCGATGAGGCCGGACGACATATTGGCCAAAGCTAACAAAGCTATAGCCATTCACTCATTTCATTTGTCTATGACCGATGAGGCTAGACGAAACCATGGCTGAGTGCCGACAAGGCCAGGTCACTACATTATTAACACGTCTAAAATGGACGGGAACCGGATACACCGTTGCTTGGCACCGACGAGGCAAAGCAACCACAAAATCCATGTTTGATGAAGGTCGGGGTACATGACTGGGCATCGACGAGGCAAAGGTCACCCCTTCACCAAATTCCCTCCGCACACCGACGTGATGGTAGTATACTGTGACCGGGTTTTGGCGAAACAAAGCCACCCGTTACACATTCACTATATTCAACATTAAGTCTGCACCAACTTCAACTTTCGGCGAGCAAACAACTTTGAAGACGACGATCATAAAACACAGCTTAATCGGAGGTGTTCCATAGGCTCGCTCCTGTGGATGTAATTAACCGGTAGTCTCATTGCTAGGCGCCGGGAATCAGCGGACTACACACAATCTCCAGTCAGCATACATTTCCATTAAGCATTCCTCGCGAAGGCAAAAGGCGAACTCCTGCGGGAGCCCTCATGTATTTGTAAACATTCATGTTAATGAATCATGATTAATAAAATACAGGGTTTCCCTATTTTCTGTGTGTTCGTTGTTTTGTTTTCATCAAACAATGATTTTAGAAAAAGGCTCACCTTTATCATGTTTGTTCCACCATAAACTTTAATTTCTCAGAGCTGTTTCAGTGACTTGCACACATGAAACAGGAAGCACCAAAAACATAAGATTTATTTGACTCAATATGATTCAAAACAAAGAGATGAGCATGTATATGTTATCTAACCATGTAAAACTTAAATATTAGTGTGAAAATTCAGCAACCAACAACTTTACTTGGCCATTAGTTATAAACAAAACTTCAAACTGAAATTAGCATTGCCTGACAGCAATTGCAATATGCACTAAGCAACCCAAACTTGTGAACAGGGGGTCAACAAACCTAGAGCAGCTTGTTTAGAAACAAAAATAGTGATTCAGATTTCACCATGCTCCTAAGTCGTAACCATCAAATCTCTGAAACTATCATATACATACCTGAATTCATTCCCTTCGCACATAGCCCAAATACATATCCATAAACCATTAACCATTATTGGATCAATAAAAATTGGGGGTTAATTATTTTCAGCAATATAATATATATGTATGTAAGCAAAAAAGGTGATGCAGAAGTAATGGAAGAAACACAGTGGGAGTGGACCAACCTTGATAGTGAAGAAGAAGCAATGTGCAGGATATGGTATGGTAACCCAAATTCCCAATGTGAACGCTGCATCAAGAAGAAGAAAATTATCATAGCAGCCTCAACATATGCAACTGCGAAGAATAAACAGCAAGACATTCTCACACTCGCATGATCCGAATATCTGTTTATGGTTCTGAGAGCCAGATTTAACTTGCCTATTGTGAATATGAGAGGAGAGGAATTCAAAGAGAGACCATGACGGATGTAGAACCGGAGAGGCCGGCCGTTTTATACAGGGCCATGAGTAGGCGATACGACGATCTTGAGTAAAATTGTTGCAGGGAGTAGAGCACATGACTTGTATTAACCACTGCGCCTCCTCACCCAATTAATTTGGCGGTTTTTACTGTAAATGCGGGTGATTAAGGGAGGAAGTGAATACTGTCTCTAATGCTAAAGAGGATGAGGGAGGGGGCGTTTGAAGCCGACATGGTGCTAGGGCTCTTCAAACGCGCGATACCTGCAGCCGTGCCAGGCTAGGGCTACAGGGGCGCAGCGCTACGGTGTGGCTGGCGCGTGGGGGACGGCGGAGGCAATGCGACACGGGGAGGAGAAGCGAGCAAGCCGGCTGGTGGGCCCGCACGTGCTGGGGGAAGCAGCCGCCGGGGGATGGGAATCGACCACACCACATCTCGCGCGCACGCACGGGGCGGAGGAGAAGCGAGCGCGGTGGGCGAGGGGAATCCGCATCTGCGGTGGGCCCACAGTGCAGCTCGCGTGGGCGCATGCGGGGTGGAGAAGGAGCGTGCATCTGGCGGCGGCTGAGAAAGGAGAAGATCGAGCGCCCAGATTAGATCGCAGATTAGATTGAATGGCTGAGATTTTACAGGTGACGTGGCTTAACCACAAATCAGCTTTGGGTCTTAACTATATAGAAAGAAGGGATACCAATCTCATCATCATCTCAAAACATTTAGTTTCAAAAGCATTTAGAAATCACAAGATTATACCCATAGCACATCATCACTACAAAAGATCTTATGATAGATGACGATTCATTTACGTCACAAACATTGAAATTTTCATCACGTTTCGTAATCTGTGTCGATCGCGTGACAAAAATTCATTCGTCAACTATCATGCGTCTCTAATGGCATTATATGATGAAACCTTATTTTTTTCGTCATTAATCTAGTGACGATCCTTCTATCGTCATAACTTTGTGATGCTCATATTCGTCATTATCTAGCCTAAAAAACGTCATAAAATATCTGATGGCCCATTAAAATCCATGTATTGAGCACCCTATTTATGGGCTTAGCCCAATGGCAAGCCCGACAAGATTTTAGCCTGGCCCATCTATGATATAGCATATTTTCAGCCCAATTCTATTATATCCATTTGCTTTAATATCAAATAATAAATAGGCCAAGTCCATTGCAAAAACCCATATAAGCCTAAACATTATACCACACCATTTTCAGCCCGTCATAATATATTCATTTATATTAGTATCAATTAATAAGTGGGCTAAGCCCATATAGACCCAACAATCAAACACAATAACAACCCATATAGCACAAATGTTACAGCCCAATTAGCATCCAACACAACCCAACAAACATCCAATACAACACAAAATTTACAACCCAGTTAACAGCCAAATCCAGCCAAATTCATCTACTGGTGGGAGGACAAGGTTGTTGCCTCTTCTTCTCATTTACTTCTTGCATATCTTTTGCCAAGAAACAGACCTGCATAGATGATCACATAAGCTCATTAATTATCAACGGTCAGGTAGCCAGCTATTTCTTAAAAATAAATAGTTCAACAAGTTACTGAGATAAGACTATATAAAGTGGAAACTGTCTTGCTTGCTACCTATAGCATATCTTCTGTAAGCAAGGTGAAAACCAGCAAATCAGTAAAGTACAGTATTGCTATGGATAGACAATATAGAATAGTGACCTTTCAGCTTGTACGGTGGGAGAGGGAGACTAAGTATTTGCAGGCCTTTTTGCTCCTAGAGCCAATCTCTTTGTTCACCAGGTCCTGGAGGCCTGATATCCATGGCCCTGCAGCCTGCAGGCCAAAATGAACTGATGTATAGCGATCGAGGCAAGCTTTGCAATGTGTTATAATCATTTTAGTTTATTGAGGATGAACTTTTACTAATTTGACACAAAACGCTCTACAATACATTTTCAGAAACATAAATATCCAACACATATTGTATAAACCACTACTTACAACATGATCCATTTTAACCCTAGATGTTCATTGTTCATTGCCGCAGAGTACAGGCAATACATACTAAATCACTTCAAGGATGAGGGCATACATGGTCAAGCTGATTTTGACCACAAATATTATCAAATTCCACCATAATATAGTAAACTGGTAGCAACAAATATGACCACTATGCCAACTGCCAGAGCTGCAATTTAGCCCCAATATGTGTCCTGACTTTACATGCGATGCTAGAAACTCAAGAAAGTAAGGAGTAAAATTCTTCCTCTTCTGTGGCCTGAGTCAACTGTTTTGCACTGTTATAGGCAAGTATTCCATACTCTCATTTTGTGCATAGCAGAAACCATAAACAGTAATACAGTATAGCCATCAAATAACTAGTGATAAAAGTGTTTATGCTTGTCAGTAAGTAATATATAGATATAAACCAGTACAACTAATGGTAGTTTCCAGATTGGGTTCTGAAACCAGAAAAGGGTAATCAGTCGATAAATCATTAAAGAAACATATCTTACTACTAATACATAGGAGTACATGAAGCTACTATGTTGTACAGAAATTAACATTAGCCAACACAAATTTCATCAGCAAATACGAGGAAGATTTCACAAGGCTTTTTCTATCATTATCGACCAAACACATATTGACTTCTATCATTCGGTTAGTCTATAAGCTCTAGAATAGATGAAATTGTGCCGCGGACACCCAACCCAATCAACACGAGAGGACTGAACATAAATCATGACATGATGTCGTACCAAAGCAATTTCCAACAAGAGAGAGGAGTACAGAAGTTGTGGCCGACAATGCAGTGCCAGGTAGGGCCGTGGTTCTTGTCGAACTCCTTCTTAATGTACTCCACGATGTCCTTCTCCATGGTGTGCTTCTCGAACGCCTAGTGAACAAAGAAAAGCAAAAAACCATTTCAAATCGCAACCCCCCAAACCGTGAGCAATCCGAATCAGGAAGAATAGAATTGAGAGGAGGGAGGTGGGGGGAATCGAGTCGTTACGACGCGGTCGATGTCGAAGGCCTCCTGGCGCATCTCCTCCTTCATGTTGGCGCTCTTGATCTGGATCTTGTGCCCTGCAAGCGGCGGCGGCGGCGCTAGGAGGCGGGGAGCCCGCGGAGGCCGGCTTGCGGTCGCCGTCGGAGGAGGCCCTCTCCACCCGCCCACCGTCACCGCGCCCGCGCTAGCCGTCGCCACCCGCACCCGCACCACCAGCAGCGCCAAGAGGGAGGAGGGAGCCATCTCCGCCGTGCCCATGCAAAGAGCACCTCGTAGACCGCCTCTGGAGGTCGGCGGTGGAGAGGGGGAGGGGAGGCCGTCGCCACCGGTGGTGAACGACGCGATGGCGGCGGATGAGCCATGGCCATGTGGAGGCACATCATGTCGCTCATGACTGTGAGCACGGCTAATCGATTAGTTTTTAGAACTCTGCAGAGTTTATACAGCTTTACCCACAAGATGTGAATCGCTCTAGTTTGTCTGGTACCCGTCGGTACTACCACACTCTACACATTGAGTGGGTCTAGAGGTCACAACGAAGCCTTTACACTACTTAGAATCTAGCCTTGCACCAGCACGATACGTGTTCCTCCATCCTAGGCATACTTGAAAATATGTCTAGAACCGTTAAGTGGTGAGCCCACGCCTTAAACTTAACGCCGTGGTGGCGGACACGACGGGAACCCACCATGTGGGACAATACCGTTATATTGGACACGGTTAGTCACCTAAACTACCACGTAGGGGTAAATAGGAAGCTCCTCTGAATCATCGACTAATCCCTCGGAATTATCGACTAACTCATACACACCGGCCTACCAGAATGCAAGGCTAGTCCTAAATAGATACTCAGCTAAGACCCCCCATAAGAGCACATGTGGATGTACAGTAAATATAATGGGTGATATGATGTTCGGTTCTTAATCGACTCAGGCGAACACTCCCCCTATCGGTATGCAACTACTACCATATGCATACCATTTGCCGCCCAAGTCTAAAATCACATTTTATCTCATTTTATTTCACAAATAATCAGAGAATCACCTCTGAACATAATGTTCAAAAAGTGTGTTGCAAAATGTATAGTAAGTGAACCATAGCCATGTTTTTTTTGTTTATCACTAAGCAAGGCTAAGCATTTGCACTTTATAAAAGCATAGTATAGTCATATGAGCACAATCAAAGTACTCTAATAATCCTAAGGTTCAAAACAGCAAGGAAGTGATTTTCAAAAGGGGAGTTATGCATCTTTTTAGGGGACAACTACAATTTATAGTTTGGAAGTACCGATAGTTAGAAAATACGCATGCAAATTTACAATCAAAACATTTAGCCTGAAAACATGGGATTCAATGTGTTCAAAGGAAGGGCAACACTTGCCTTGGTTGATATATGACCTCACTGCAATTAGATATAATCCATCTCCATTACCGGTATCGATTTCGCCATCTAAAAGAAATAACGGTAACGATAAATGCCAAAACATGTAAAAATCCAAAATGATCTAAAATGCATGAGTTTACTAGTGTGGTTAGGTACTGGTCCAAGATGAATTTAGGTGAAATAATTTATATTTTATTACTTTGCATTTGAGAGTTATTAATTTTCAAAGTTTAATACTAGCTCTAGATTAATTAACCTCTAATAGTCCTTTGGTGCATTTTAGGTCTAAGTTTTGTGAAATGTTGGTTTGCTGCAGTGAAGGGGATGCTCACAGCAGTTCAACAAAGTTGGTTTCACAATTTTTAAAGTTAGCATGATTTTATTATGAATTTTACAAGCTAGATCATATGCTATAGTCTTTATTAGTTATTTCGAATTTTAGATATGTTTTGGGTACTGTATGTGCCATATTTTATTTCATAAAAACTAAGTGCATGATTTTTGCCAATCTAACAGAACTGGAATCACCTCATTGGAGTTGTAATAAATCACCTATGGGTTTTATACTTTCTAGTTTACACTACACTAGTTATTTTACCAATTAAATAGTTGGTGATGATTTTAATACAGAAAGTATAAGTTTTAGTTCATGTAAATCAAGTGTATGATTTTTTTAGCACACTGGAATTTGGTTCACTCCAAATTAAGTTAAGATAAATTTTATATGAATTTTCTAAGTTGGAGATTGCTCTAAGTTCATTATTTCTTATGTGAATTATTAGAGCTATTTCTTCTACTGCAAGTGCCAAGTTTTATGTTTCCATATTAAGGTTCATACTTGGTGATTCTACAGAAATTTAGTTCATCCAGATTGGAGCTAAAATGAATTTTATATGCAATTTACAAGTTAACCTAATTTTCTGTTGATTAGATATTCACCAAGGCATTTTTCTTATATTGTCCAGATTTTAAACACATAGGGCCCACTGGTCAGTGAGAGATATTTTGCAGAAAGGTCCCTAGCGGTTCTAGGAATAGGTCCCGAGGTCCCTAGCACATTTTAATTGAATCTTCATTAAGACTGCTCAAAGTTTTATGAATTTATAATTAGGTTCAGGTCCCACATGTCATGCTCTAGTTATTTACAAATAGAACCCCATATGCTTTGATCTATTTCTAAACACAGTCCTTAATGCTTAATGAAGTGGGGACCACCAGTCATAGGCTCGGCAGAGGAGGAAACAGCAGCTGCAGCATAGCTTTGTTGGATAGTATAGAAAGAGGAATACTGCGAATATTAGACACACTTGTATTGAGTCTCAGGGGGCCGGTATATATATGAGTACATGGGGAGGAGATAAGGAAGGATTACAGATATGGAAGGAGTCCACACAAATCAATCCTATCCCAATATAACTCTAACTACCATATATTCTATCATCCCCCCGCAGTCCAAGCGTGAGCAGCGTGGACACTTGGACGGGAGAAAAAAACCGACAAGAGTGCTCAATACAAATGATATCCCTTTGTGCCGTAGTCGACGTAGCCAAAGCGAAGGAGCCAAGAGAGCCGTGATCGATGAAGCCGTGCGTAGAGTAGCCGTGGTCGATGAAGCCGTGCGTAGAGTAGCCGTGGTCGATGTAGCCGAAGTTGGGAAGCTGATGTCGAGATAGCTGAGCCGCAGGGAGCGCATGAGGCGCCATAGAGTGGTCGTGGACGCACAGGAGGGCGTCGTGAACCAATGGTGCGTGAAGACGCGCTAGAGACGAAGACGGTGACACAATCGCGGCGATCGTGGAGGAAGATGACGCCGAAGAGCTGATGTAGTCGAACCATGAAGGACGAGACGTCTCGCCGGGTTTGCCAGACTCGGGGACAACTCAGGACGAACGCGCGCAACGGTGTTGCCAATACCGCGCGGGCGAGGTAGGGGACCACCATGAATCATACACCAATGTCGGAGAAGACTAGCAGAGAAGGCCTCCGGGACGGTCACGGCGCGAGAACGGCGTAGAGGAAGAATTGCCGGAGCAGCACGTAGTTGTCGGAGAAGAGCGAAGCGTAGTCGAGGAAGATACGGCGACGCTGGCGATGAATCATGTTAGACGAAGTAGAAGTAGCGGGACCAACGGCCTGGACGGCGACGTCAGTAGCCATGTATATGTAGCTGGACCACTGGCCTAGAGCAGCGACAGTGGCAACTTGGAGATGCGGCGGCGATGCTCGAAGTAGATGAAGAAGACCCTGAGCGGCTGACGATGACCAGTGTGGACGACGAGGTTGTCAATACGCGAACAGCGATGAAGACGACGAAAGCGGCGAGGCTGTGGTCCGAGAGGACAACACAGGTGCAACTCCATGTCGATGCAGCGGCGGGAACTCCACCGATGTAAGGCCACGCTGAGAATGGCGCCTCTCAGTATTACAACAGCCAGTGGATAGGGACCATGGGCAACGGCACTGCGGCCCGAGGGGGCGACGCAACGGCGACCCAGAGCTTGATGGCGTAGACACGTGCTCGATGAAGATTGGTTGCAGAAGTCGTTGTAGCCGGGCGCTTGAACGGGTGATCAAGCGAAGATGCGCGAGGCGGAACGATGAAGTCGAAGCAGAGTCGATATCGATGTTGGAGACGCGCATATGTCGACGAGGCGGTGGGCGACGCAAACCCGTTCAACGGGGAAAAAAATACAAGCAGACGCCGATGGACAACAGCAACAGTAACACATTGGCAGTCCAACACGTGTCACCTCATGGTCCATGGACCAAGTCCACATACCAACTCCACCTCGCACCCCTTTTTCCTTCCCTGACAGAAAGAAGCAGCACAGTCCACAGAGAGAGACGGGAGTTGGAGGCTGGCGACGGCGAGGGAGCCCGGCCGATGGCTTGGCGCAGCAGGTGGCAAGCTGGTGCCGACGACCGGCGTAGGTTAACGGGCGGCGACTGGCGTAGGTCAACATGCAGCAACCGGCCAGTGGAGGGTGCGGGGCGCCGAGGCCGACAGGAGGCAGGGCCCCGTCGGCCAGATCAGTGGGCGCCCATCATCGTGGAGCCGGTCTCCAAAACCGGGCAGGGGTGGCGGCGGTGGAGAGGCGGTTGGTGAAGACGGTGCGGCGGAGGGATCCAGGCGGAGGCGCGGTGGTCGGCCGGCGACGAGGAAGACGAGCAGCGACGGGGAAGACGAGTGGCGACGAGGACGAAACCAGTCCGGGCGGCAGGAGGCGGGGGTGGAGGACGACGAGGAACGGCGCGACCAGATCAGCGGCGAGTGCTAACTGCTGCTGCTTGACTCGTGTTGATAACGACGACACGACGAAGAACGCGGCCGCCGAGGAGATCGAGATCGATCCGTCTCGGCGACAAATGACGACGTAGACGAACGACATGTCGTCCAAGAAGATTGAGATCGATCCTCTCATGACAACGACGATGAACGCCCGGAGACTGATCTCTCCAGGACGACACAACAGCGACCAATCTGGGAACTGAACCAGATCGATCTGACGTGAAGACGAAAAAAAAACGGGTGGCCGCCGGGAGATCGTTACTTCCGGGGGCAGCGGCGGCGGAAGCGTGAGAGGGGCGGCTCTAGGTCGCCCGCTCTGATATCATGTTGGATAGTATAGGAAGAGGAATACTGCGAATATTAGACACACTTATATTGAGCTTTAGGGGACCGGTATATATAGGAGTACATGGAAAGGAGATAAGGAAGGATTACATATATGGAAGGAGTCCACACAAATCAATCCTATCCTAATATAACTCTAACTACCATATACTCTAACAAGCTTCACCGGCCGGCGGGCTTGACGTCGACGTCGACGGCGAACGGCGGCGAGTCCGACGTCGCACCCAAAAGGAGAAAAGTGCGCCAGGCTCTTTCGCACCCAAAAGGAGAAAAGTGCGCCAGGCTCTTGCGCACCCGACGATGTTCGTCTTGTCGCCGGAGATGGCCGGAGGCAGCGCGAGCGGCAGTGACCACTAGTCTGCGTTTGCATGACAATTTCTAGTGAGGATTTGTGCGTTAAGGTGCATGCATGTGTGATTACGATGCTCCTGGAGACTTACGGAATATCGCCTGTGGGTCAGTGATGGATGGACGGTGATGGCGACCTTAGAAGTACTCCGGTGGCGGCAAAGAATGGCAGAGCGACGGCGACGACCACTCCCCATGCTTCGGCCTGCCAAGAAGAGTAGTGGAACGGCTCAAAGACAACCTAAGGATGCTACACGAGCGAGGAAATGCGCCGAAACTCACTCGGATGCAAGGATTTGACGACGATATCCGGCGGCCGGACTTGTGGAAGAAGAGTTCGATCTCCTCAACGGTGGTGTATTGGCTTCGATCTTCCTAGGCGTCTTTCTCCGTGGACCTAGGCGACGTCGTTGGCGCAGTGGCTCGGCCAGAGATCCACCGGATGGACGGGAACGGCGATGCGACGCAAGGCGGCGCTCTGGACGTCGGGAGCGACGACGAGCTCGACGCAGGGTGTTCGACCTGTGCGAAATGAGATTTCAAAGACACGGATGTATCAGGCAGAGGTAGTAGATCACGTTCCCATGGATGAAATGCGGCGAAGCTCACTAGAGAAATCAAGGAATGGATCAAACATCTCCGGGTTAAAAATTGAGAAGCAGGGGCAGATCCAGCAACAAAAAATTTGGGGGCTCAATTACACAGTTTCTTTAACCTCCAGCCATCTAGAGACTTTTAGTTTATCATTTATGGTGAAAAAAATGAAGGGGGTGCTCCGGGGGTATCCATGGGTCTTGTGGGTGTAGGGGGGACTCGAGTCCCCCTACACCCATGTTGGATCCGCCCCTGTTGAGAAGGGTGTTCTGGTTTCTCCGAGGAAGTTCTTGGTGTTTTGCCTAGTGGAACACGATGAGGGATAGATAAAAATCACTGTGGCGAAGTGGCACTCTAAGGATGTGTTTGGTTGGAGGGATATCCCTGGATGGGAGATGGCGATTCAGTTTTTGAGTGTGTTTGGTTGGTGGGCGAGGGTGGATAGGGCGGTCCGGAGAGAGAATATTCCACGAAGATGCTGGATGAGTGTATCCGGCCAAATTGGCCGGATGAGGATATCCACCTTTGCTAAATCCTGATCATTAGTTCTTGATTAGCAATAATTAAAGTATATTATTGTTAATTAGTAATTAACTTGTCAAAATTAGTGTTGATTAGATATAGTTACTCTATTTTATTATTAATTAGTATAAATTATGGCTATATTAATGATAATTAACATATTTTATTATTAATTAATATGTTGTTGTTTTCATTCAATCCATTCTCATCCATCCAACCAAACAAGGAACTGGATGGCCATATCCACCTAACCAAACAAAAAACTGGATCACCATATCCCTTAAAATATGGATGGCCATATCCTCTGTCTTAACCATGAACCAAACACACCCTAAGTGATGGATGTTGAGTTGGAAGGGAGGGGTTAGGTGGCAAGCTTAGACATAGACACGATTTTGGGTGTGAGGGCTGTGTTTAGTGCTAAATTTCAGTTTGTACTTCATCTATGCTAGAATGAGAGGGTGCCAAGGGGTCCCATTAGTGACTTCCTAGGAGAATGGAGAGGTATGGTTAGGTTCTAGGGTGAAAATTGATTTATACTCCCTCTCTCTTTCTTTGTCTTTGATTTAAACAAAGGATAGATCATTGGAGTGTTTTTAACTAAGGTGCATAGATGATGTGAATGATAAGTGGGCCCATGTAGATGCTTCCTAGAAGTAGTGAGGTAGGGTATGAATTATGGTGAAAAGTGGTTTACAAAGCACTCTCTCTCTCTCTCTTTGTTTCCTCTTTTAACAAATCAAAACTAATTATTTTAGTGCTTGCTTAGAGTAGAATTGGCTGTGGTGCGAATGACACATGGGTCCCACTAGGCTAGGTCCCACTTGTAAGAGAGATGTAGATGGAGAGGCCTAGAAGCTTTAAATTTTCTAAGTGTTGAATTTATTCTAACAAGTGGTTTTAATCCCTCTTCTCTCTTCCATTTAATTTAGAATTTTGGTGAGACAAGGTTGCTGTAAGGTGGATAAGGATTTGATGGTTCAATGTGCCAAGTTACAAGATTTAATTACTTTTTGAGTTACTATGGTAATTTAGTAAAGATGCCTAAGTTACCATGTTGACTGCAGTCTAAATATTGCTTAAGCAACTTGTGGCTCTCATTTCATATGGTTACATTTCGAATTTAATTAAGCCATTACACCAGGTGGTAGAGTACACTATAGTTAACATTCTGACCAAGTGGTTTAGCTAGAAAAATTATGATTAAAGTTTGGTGAAGGTGCAAAGTAGGCTAAATGATATGCTGTTTTCAGATTTCTAGCTGAGTTAAAGGATTTATTTGAGGTACCATTTGATGTGATAAATTCAAACTAAAATTACTGTAGACTTAGGATGCTGTTTAGTATTTACGAGAATTTTGGTGCTATTTGTTGTTGCTTGATTTATTTTTAGGAATTTTCTTTAGACATGACATGCATGTGAAACCTATTATGAGATGCACCAAGAATATCGAAAAACAAACCTAAAATAATAAAAATGCACATACAACCAAGTATATTTATTTCCATTTTAAATTTTGCTTATTTTAAATATTATATCTCCATTTGTTTTCATTTAGCTCAAATATTTTGCTCAGGTTGAAATGCAAAACCAAAATAATTAAATTCCTATTTTATGGTTAAATCAACTTACTTGAATTGAGATTTGCTAACTCAAGATTTTATAAAATCTAGATTTTGGATTAGCTCTAATATTTTTCCAACAAAACTTCGTGTTATCTTATTTACAGGATTTTTAGTCTAAGATCAACTATTATGCTCTCAAATGCTTTAGCTTTCAAAAAGTTTTTAAATTTTCCTCAAAATTTTTCCTAGGTGAAATTCCTGGTATGTTACATTTTTTCTCTCCTTTGCCTCTTTCTCGGTGAGCAAAGGAGAGAGCCGCCTCTCCCAGGCCAGGCCCGCTTATATCTGGCAGATTTTATAGGTTATAGACTGCCCTCACAGACCAACACAAATCTTTTCTGCACACTTTGTCCTCACTCGTGTGCATCCGGGAAGAATTTCCCGATCGGTCACCCATCTCGAAATTTCTCGAGGCCAAGCATGCTTAACCTCAGAGTTCTTTCGAGATCGGCTTCCGGAAAAGAAGTTGCGACGGTCACCCATCTCGAAATTTCTCCTGCACACTTTGTCCTCACTCGTGTGCATCCGGGAAGAATTTCCCGATCGGTCACCCATCTCGAAATTTCTCGAGGCCAAGCATGCTTAACCTCAGAGTTCTTTCGAGATCGGCTTCCGGAAAAGAAGTTGCGACGGTCACCCATCTCGAAATTTCTCGAGGTCAAGCACGCTTAACCTTAGAGTTCTTTCGAGATTGGCTTCCAGAAAAGAAGTTGCAACTTGTTGATATGAGTATTTTATTAATCCTATTAAGCCCTAGACCGGGATGTCACATCCTCACCCTCTAAAGAGATATCGACGTCCTCGTCGATCAACCCCAGGCCAGGTTCGTCCTTTCTTGGCTACGTCCGTGTGTCCAGTGCCAGCGCATGTGCCATACTGTGTGACCACTCCGTTGATCAACCCTAGGCCAGGAACATCCTCTCTTGGCCACGTCCGTGTGTCCAATGCCAGCGCATGTGTCATGCTGTGTGACCACTCCGGGTCTACACCAGCCATGCACACCATGCCTGCGCAACTGCGACACACGCGCCCGTGAAACCGCGAGAGTCAGCTCTGATACCATTTTGACGTCCCACCTCTCCCAGGCCGGGCCCGCTTACATCTGGCAGCTTTTATAGGTTATAGACTGCCCTCACAGACCAACACAAGTATCCAATCAACCTCGCTCTTTAATTTCCCTTTTTTTCTTTAAGTGACTTGTCCTCACTCTCTTTTTTTCTTCCCTCCACCTCATCATTTAGCTTAGATGATATCTAGACATTTGTGCTTAGATGCATAGTATATTACATGCCTTACTCCACTTGCTAGAGTAAGTTCAGAGTTAAAAACTCCCTATTCTTTCACCTTTTCAGGCTGCAGCCTGCATGCAGGTCGAGATGCTCTTGCACATTTAATTTTAGATTAGCAAGTCCACAAATGCCAACGTTAATTAATCATGCATGCTTTTCTATGTTGGTTAACAGGAAACAATTCTCTTGTGCGTCACCTTGATCGATCCGTGGAATTGTTTTTCGAAAGCAGTGTAAATTTCAGAACTCAAACAAAGCTTCCAACTGGTGTCTTCACTATGTCAGAACTGACATCTGTAACACTATTTGTAACACATTTGGAGATATGTTACTGGGGAAGGCTATAGCAACGAAACCTTATGTTTTGCAAGACATATTGTAACACATTTTAAATATGTTACAGTAGGTATCTCTTATATTACCCTATAATTCACCAACTCATTCTTACGCCTACATTACTCATCATTCGTCAAATCCAACGCCCCACGTTCATCTACATCTGATCGAACGATCCTGGTCGACTCCACCTCCCTTCTCGGCTTCTCGCGTTCCCCCGTAGTCCCGTACGCTCGCGACCTCCTAATCCCGTCGCGCCTGCGACCTTGTGGTTTGCATTGCAGGGTGGCAGCGGCAGCGGTGGCCAACAGCAGCTAGATGCAGTGATGAGCCACCAGATCAGTGAATGCCATGTAATCTTCCTCCTTTTTAATTGCTCCAATCTCAGGTCCTCTTTCTCTATACTATATTTGATTGAGAACTGAAATGTGAAATCAATGAGTTGAAATATTGAAGGCATGTTTTTGTGATTTGTAGGATTACATCAAACTGAACCAATCAAATATGAAGAGGAAATGAGCGTTCTTTTTTTTTTATGTAGCACAACACCAAATAATTCTGGTTCTACGTTATCTAGCCATGTTGAGGGCTTCAGAATTTCTGATAGTAGTGATGGGAAACTTGAACGCGTCGTTGATTTCTACTTCAGTTCATTGTTGTGGAACTGCCATTATTTCCTCTGTTTATTCCTACGGAATTGTTGTTATGCCTGATCCAGTTTATCGCGGCAGAATTATTGTTGTTAGCCCAAAATGCAAAATGAAAAATGGTTTGATTCTCGTCTCTTCATCTGAATAGCCAATGTGCAGCTTATTTAGATGTCATGCTACTGGTTAGATTCTCATCTCTTCATGTGAACAACAAATTTGCAGTTTGTATATTGATGTCATGCTTCCTGTTCTGAACAAGTACCTGTTCAAGTTTATATAGTACCTCAGTTCTGCTTCTGCAGAATTAATGCACAATGATTTAAACATTGCTCCTTTGATTCAATATATTAGCATCCAGACTGAGCCCTGGGGCTCCTCTTCAGATGCTGCACTGCATAGGATTGATGTTACCATACTTACCAAAGGTATTAATTTAACTCCCCTCACTTATATATATTTCTTTCTTAGTGATTATCATCCGTACTAAAAAAAATCTCATCTCATCCAGAAGAACCTTTCTTGGTGTCAATAATTGGCTAGGTTTATGCAAAAGAATGCATTAATCTGCTGCAACCAAGACTGAAAACCATGTGTACCATGTGTGAGATAAAAAAAAAAGGTTAGTGATTAGGGTAGTCACAGCCAAAATCTTGAATTTTTTCACTTTTCTATTTTTGGCAATATGGTGATAAAATGCTTATCCTAGCATGAACTATTAAATCTGAGTATGTTTCTGTGAATTTGTTGTTTAATAGTTGTAGATGCAGAAACCTCCTTCCTTGGATTTGTTATTACACTTTCAGTGGAAACTAATTTAGATTTAACAATTTTTTGTCTGAATCATCTGTGTCAATCCACTTAATCAATATAAGGACATGCTTCCCTGATTTAATTCCAGCAGGGGCTCTAGCAGTTTGCAGCTCGATCTCTGCAGCCCATCAGGTTCTAATTCATGAGTTTTAGATTTGTTTAGTGGAGTATAAAACTTCATTTCTTCTGGCAAATTATCAAAATAACCGCATTGTCTTGCTGGTGTACTTATATAGTTAGATGCACTTCCTGGAACTCTGTAAAAGTTCACAACTATTTAAAGAAGGTTGGTGGATTTTCTTCTGTATTTCTTGGTGAAATGAGAACTTTAACCTAGCTGTCTAAAAATATCTCCTCATTGCTTGAGTCAAAATAATGGCATTACAGTTCAACCATTTTGGATGCAAACTTTAATTAGATGATAACAGAAATATTCCTGCTCAGGATAACTAAAATGTCATATAGTGATAACGATGCTGAAATTTCTTATATCAACGGAGTAAGTAGTATGCCTTTTGTTTGTCTGTTTTTGCCTTACTTTCCTAAAAAATACTCATGCAAAACAACAGGTAATTCTGATATTGCTCTATAATCATAATATGTCTGCTCTACCATTCTAAGTTCCTCGGAAAATCCACAGTTCAAATTTATTTCTTTTGGTCCGCCACTACATTGAGTTTTGGAATAAAATTTGATTGTGGTTTTAGATGAATAAATTGAGTTTAGGTTTTGTTTTGCAACCTTGTATCTTGCATGAGTGGGGTTTTTTATTAACAAGATATCCTGGATCCTTTTTATGCACGAGAAGAGATACAACAACCATATGATTTTCAACTACTCTTATATGGGACTGCTGCTCTTATGAACGAAACATAATATGCTCTTATGCACACCTTGTATATTACTTCCTCCGTTTTACAATGTAAGTCATTTTAGCATTTCTCACATTCATAGATATATATGTCTAGATTCATTAGCATCAATATGAGTGTGGAAAATGCTACAACAACTTATATGGTGAAACAGAGGGAGTATATATTTACCTCCAGCATAGTGACTGACCCAATTTTTATCTTGAATGGTGCTTTAAGCACCGTATATGTTTGTTATTTTTGGCCCTTATTTTTTTAATCTTCCTTCCTTTTTTCTTTGTGTAAAAATATAAGATGCTGCTCGAAATGTTCGGCGGTGCCATCTCGATGGCTTGCATGTATACGAGATTGCGGTGTTGGATTTCTTTGACCTTTACAGAACATTATTTTTCAACAAAAAGGAATATTACTGTTTTTTTGTCATTTTTCTTGTATTGCAGGCTCTGTATTATGTAACTCGTCGTGTTTGGTGTCAACGTTTGGAATATATCTTACTAATTTACATTAGGGGCTAAGCAGGTTCAATTTTTCATTTCATTCCTACCTATAAAGATAGGTACTGTGGCATGGAAGATACATGTTTCTGTGCAAGCTAAATCACATTTATGCATAAATGTGATTGATTGCCAAAACTTGATGGTATCAAGAGAAGTCTCAAGGGATTAATACATGATTATGCTTTTCAGTGCTTTTAAAAAATGTTGGCCTTTAGTAAAACATGCTGGATGATGCGCTGAGAACAAACTGAAGGTGCTGAGATATATGCATTACCTGTTTTTATCTGATCTATGTACTATACTTGTGAGAGATGATGGCGCATCTGAATAATGAAAATCGATGTTATTATTTCCTTTCTGAGGTAGTATTGAATTGTGTTTTATTTATACATTTTATTTGAGGTCAAATATCAACGGTGGCGGGCGGATCCGCCTCGGCCAGCCTCGCAACGGCCGGGCGGCTTGGTCGACGGTAAAGGCAGCGGCTCCCTCGTCCTTCCCCGCGAAGCTCCGGCGGTGGCCTCGAGCGACGACGGCGACGAGGAAGCGGCCGGGAGTGGCACCGCCGGCCCCACGCGCACACTAGCCGGATTCGTGCCGTCCCGGCCGATAACGATGATGATGAGGAGGAGTCGGCCATGAGTGACACCGCCGGCCACGCGCGCACACACGCTAGCCGGATCCATTCCGCCCCCGCCGACGACGACGAGGCGGCGGTGCCGTTGCCGCTGACTCCACGCGCACGCGCTGGCTGGCCGGATTCTAGGGTTTCCTTTTTTTGATTTTTGATTTTTTTTTCAGAATTTTGGTTTCGTTTTTTTGATTTTTTATTTTTTCGGAATTTTATTTTTCCATGCGGGTGACAAAACCCGACCGCACACGGAAATACGATTATCCCGTACGGTCCACCTAACCCGACCGCACAGGAAGATGGATAATTCCGTGTGGTTGGGCCGCCCGCACGCGAAAATATTTATTTTCGCGGACACTTGGGTGCAGACAGGCAAGACCTCTGCACGGAAAATTCCTTTTTGTAGTAGTGTGAGAATTGGAAGTCACAAGAACCAAGGTATTTGCATGGAATATTTTTGTCTTACATCATGAACTTAGAAAAAAATGGAAGAATAATCATTTCGGCAATATGAAAGAATAATCATGTGAGTAATATGGTAAAAAAACAAGACGCTAGAGAGATCACATAACCCAGACATGATTACAGGACTTATCAATATAGCAGTAGAAAAGGAAAAGCTCACACGAACAAATTTAAAATAATCTATACAAAGAGACTAGACTGGGAATTATTATTGACTACTGAGACTGGCCTAAACTCATGTTGCTTGGAGTAGAACTGCCATATGTTGCTTAGTGACAGCTGCTATGTGCTAAGTTTGGTTGAAATTGGAATGATGTGATGGAAAAGTTGGAAGTTTGTGTGTGTAGGAAAATTTTGATGTGATGAAAAAGTTGGAAGTTTGAAGAAAAAGTTTGTAACTAAACTCAGCCTAAAACAACTTTCATTATGTTTGGAATAAATCTCTGCATTGTTCTCATCACTGCCGGGCATACGGAACATGCTGCTCTGACGTAAAGTCAGAGGTACGTCGTCACTGACGTATGGTAAAGGTGGGCCTCACCTGTCAGCGACCCATGTCTCTCTGACTTTACGTCAGTGGAGCTCCGTCTCGGGCATACCGTGCCACAGGAAATGGAGAAAATGGACATTTGGCCAGCTTCAAAACTGGGTTTCGCTATTATGCCATCTTCAAAACATGATTCGATAAAATGCCAACCTCAAGCCTACGCTACTCGCCGGATTGCCATCTTCTTATTTTCTCTTATTTCCAAAATATTTTTGCCTCTTTCTCATGGTAATCAGACGAAAATACCCTCCGCCTCCCCTTCTCTTCACCACGCGCACACCATGGCACTCTGCCCACTCACCGACGCCCACCATGCTCTCCCTCCGCTGCCACCACCGTGCTCTCCCTCCGCTGCCACCACCGTCGCTCCCCTTCCTCCCACCCCTCCTCCGTTCCTCTCTAGCCTCTCCTCCGCGTGCATCTGTGCCCTCCTGGACGCCGCCAATGGGAGTGACGGCAGGAGCAACGCTGATATAGGAGCAGATGCATCATCATCGTCTTCCTCTCTGGGCGGTGGGACGTCGCGGGGCTATGTGGTGAAGACTGCTCGGCGATGCAAGGGACTGCGGCGGATACTCAAGGAGGAGGATGTGTCAGTGGCCATGTCGACAAGGCACTCGGAGCCGATGCGTTGGCGGATTGACCCGACGAGCTCCTCGGCGTGGTCGCAGGCGACACGGAAGAGCTCCCAGCACTGCTTGAATGCCTCTAGCCGTCGAGCACTACGTCCATGGTCGTCGTCTTCTCTCCACGGATTGCCCGCACCCCTCCACCACCGCCGTCGTCACCGCCCTGAACTCTTGGTACGCCTCGCACAATCGTCCACCGTCGCCTCCATCTCCTCTCACCACCGGCTTCTCCCCAACACGCTTCGCCGCCTCCACCGACTTGATTCCCCCCAACTTGACCTCCGCCAATGGCCCCAGGGGTATTTTCGTCTGATCACCATGAGGAATAGGCAAAAAAAAAATTCGGAAGTAAGAGAAAATGAGAAAATGGCAATCCGGTAAGTAGCATAGGCTTGAGGTTGGCATTTTGAAGATGGCATAATAGCGAATCCCAGTTTCGAAGATGGCTAAATGTCCATCTTCTCGAGGAAAAGATAGGGAAGAAGATAAGTTGGACATATGGGTTCTTCTTATCAGAGGGTTGGGGTATTTTCATCCATATCAAAAAATATGGTATGACAAAACCTGATCCAGCTGCGTCCAAGATAGAAATAGTGGCATGGTTCAAATTTTACAAAATATCAACAGCAAACGACCGATATCACGAATAGCAGTGGTACTTTTTAAATTTGGTAAAGTTGAATGGCATGTATACAATTAACATTTCACTTAAATAGTACCTAAAATTTATAAAGTTCCTGTTAGAAGTTGATTAGGATGCGACATGCACACGTGAGGTGGGCATGAGACATGTTATCTTCATAAACTTGATTTGTACTTTTTATTCTTTGTTCTTCCCATTACATTATTTTTCGGTTTTTATGTCTTTATCCACTTAATTTTCTAGGTCTTATTAAACATTTTTACTGAACAAATATATTTATACATGACCTTTTTTCTCTATGTGTTTATGTAACATTTTAATTAACACATAAATTAGCAACATTAGACTTATTTTATTTTTTGGCCTTAGTTCGCACGTAACTAACAAGTTTGTATAATAAAATAAATGTATTACAAGTCTATGTACTATATTACACCCATCCGATAAGTTTTTCACCGTCAATACAATTTACTCTTAAAAAAGATAATGTTCGGTGCCACCTAAACAATTTTACCTATGAACGGAGTGTGTACTCCATCCAGCTCATCAATTCCCGTTGTCCACATCATTGACTGTAGATAAAAGACCCTCGTGCTGCACGGACCAATTCCCTCGTCTCCTCTTTGCTTTTGTTCCGACCCGACTCCCCTGGACCCCGTGCTGATCCCTTCTCGCCGGCGCCGCCCGAATCAATCGCCCTGGAGGAGGAGAATTGTCTGCCTCCTCGCTTTAAAAAAAATGGATTAAAATCTGACTTCTGCATCCACAATGGATGTACAGCCCTCCTCCCTTTGTCTAGTACGCATGCCACGACGGCGCTATGTGCTCTTCGAGCAAGTACAATAGCAGGCTATAAGCCAGCTGTAAATATATTTTAAGAAGATAAATAAGAAGAGAGAAGAGCAACGGGCTACAGATTTATAGCTAGCTGTAGCACGGACTTTAAGAAGCATTATGTGTATGACAGGTGGGACCAGGTATTAATAGTGTAGTATGTAACTATTGTATGGATGATCTATTAGATTGGCTATAGATGAATTGGAGCTAGTAGTTGACTATACTATTAAACTTGCTCTTCTGTTTTGAATTCGGTGTGGGGGAGTTGGATCTAGTGCTAGTGTATGACGGTTAAGTCTCCCAAATCTTTAAGCTTTCTAAGCTTCTAGGTTTTTTTTTCTGGATTTCCTCCATCGATCTTGTCCTTCCGTTTGAGCGCGACAAGGCGGATGTTCCGCAAGGCTCTGGTGTTTGTTAGTTTGGTTGCTCGCTCGCTTGGATGCTTTAGTAGTACAAAGTTGTTGTGGATGGGAAATGAGTGATGTTTTAAATTCGGTTGGTGTTTTGTAGTGGTGATATAGGGTTTTATAAATAGGGTGAATAGCCAATTTAGTCCCTTAAGTTTTACCGAAGGCTCAATTTGGTCCTTCAGGTTTTATTTTGTCCACATAAGTCCTCTAAGTATTTGTTTTGGTTTAAAATCATCCTTGGGCTCACTTAATATCCCATATGGCTATTTCTAGTCAATTTTTCTGTTAGAAAATGTCCATTTTGCTCATAATTTATATACAACTATACACTAGAAAAGAGAAAATCAAGATGAATAAACAACATTACAGAAGTACTTCCCATTATTTCAACATGTGCGCATGAAACTTAAGTAATGGCTATCATATACACTTGCATGTACATAATTTATTTTCGTTTTACATAAATTACTATGCATTATCTATTAAAAAAAGTCATCTCATGCAATTTTTTTCTCTTATATATGTGAATGCGGGGGCAAAAGTGTCATTTATCAAGAGAGTTGGTGGTTATGTTTAACCATGTGGCTTCTAAGTGGGTTCAAGGATATGTTTGAACTAAAATGGATAGATTGAAACATCAATGACTAAACTGAGCCTTAGATGATACTTGAAAAACCACTTTGGCTATTCACCCTAATAAATATGGGTTCGATAAACTGACCTACTTATAAACCAATAAATTATTTAATTATTATAAAATATTATAAAAATACAAAATTTTATTGAATATATATACTAGAAAAGATGCCAGTACGTTGCAACGGGTAGAACCAATTTAATTTGTACATATGTGTCTGTGGGTAAATAATTACAACCCATTGTTTCGTTTACTCACGTGCTTATCCGAATCACTTATTACCAAATAAAAGACTATTTATGTGCAAATATTTCATATACATGTTCTTAGCGACACAAAAGTAAATGCTATAAAATAAAGACTAAAATACGATAAAAAAAACCCAAAGTCGAATTCAAAATTAAGTTCTAAAATTTAAAATTTGTCTTATAGGAATATGTATAAGCAAGTGCAAAATACACGAGCTCGATTTGTTGTCTAGCTTTATCTCAAGTCGGGCAGAAATTGATGATGGATGAAATCAGCAACTTCGATCATCCTTTATTTCATTTCAGTTGCCAGATGATTATCCCTGCTAGTACGTACGAGCATATGTGTGGCTAATACATGTCAAAGGAAGGCTATTTGTGGTTTCAATTTTCAGCATAAAGCATGTTTTACTTCACAGACCATTTGCAACGTAATTTAAGCAAAACTTTTAAGCAATGTGTAAAGCATATTAATTATAGCATGATATCAACATAAATAGATAGACATCATTCCCTTACAACACAACGGGAAGTAAGGCAATCACATCACATATATCAATCTTATCATCATCTCAAATCATTTAGTTTCAAAAACATTTAGAAATCTCAAGATTATACCCATAGCACATCATCATGTCACTCATAACCGTGAGCACGGCTAATCGATTAGTTTTCAGAACTCTGCAGAGTTTGTACAACTTTATCCACATGTTGTGAATCACTCTAGTTTGTTCGGTACCCGTCGGTACCACCATACTCTACACATTGAGTACGGTCTAGAGGTCACAACGAGGCTTTTACATTAAGTATTGTCTAACCTTGCATGAGCACGATACATGTTCCCCCATCCTAGACCATACTCGATATATGACCTATAACCGTTAAGTGGCGGTCCCACGCCTTAAACTTAACGCCGTGGTGACGAACACAACGGAAACCCACCACATGGCACAATATCGTTGTATTGGACAGACTTGGACGCTCATGCCGTAAGGTGGAACGGTACACTCGTCCCCTCACGGAAATCACACACGTAGGGAATTTATCATCCTACGATCACACACACACATGGGTAGTTCCTCTAGGTAGCCCACAGTACACTCGTGGCCCCTACCTATAATACAACGGCCTCCCGAATGCAAGGTTAGACAAGTGCTTAACTTAATAGACCAAGATCCCCCCATAAAGACGTATGTGGATGTACGGTAAACATAATGGATGATATGAAGTTCGGTCCTTTATCGACTCAGGCGAACGCTCTCCTTATCGGTATGCAACTACTACCATAAGCATACCACTTGCCGCCCAAGTCTAAAATCACATTTTATCTCATTTTATTTCTCAAATAATCAGAGAATCACCTCTGAACATAATGTTTAAAAAGGAGCTCCAAATAGTATATCTAGTGACTCATAACCATGTTTTATTTATCACTAAGCAAGGCAAAGCATTTGCACTTTATAAAAGCATAGCTTTGTCATATGAGCACAATTAAATTACTCTAATTAATCCTAAGGTTCAAAACAGCAAGGGATTACTTTTCAAAAGGGGTTTCATGCATGTTTAGGATATATTTATAGTTTTGAAAGTTTTGATAGTTAGAAATACGCGTGCAACATTACAATCAAAACACTGAGCCCGAAAACATGGGATTCAATGTGTTCAAAGGAAGGGCAACACTTGCCTTGATTGATATAAGACCTCTCTGAAATTAGATATAATCCATCTCCTTCACCGGTATCGATTTCGCCGTCTAAAAGAAATAACGGTAACGATAAATGCCAAAACATGTAAAAAAAATCTAAAATGCATGAGTTTACTAGGGTGGTTAGATACTGGTCTAAAATGAATTTAGGTGAAAGAATTTATATTTATCACTTTGCATTTTGAGAGTTATTAATTTTCAAAGTGTAACACTAGCACTAGATTAATTAAGCTCTAATAGTCCTTAGGTGCATTTTAGGGTCAAGTTTTGTGAAAGGATGGCTTGCTGAAGTGAAGGGAATTTTCACAGGAGTTCAACAAAATTGGTTTCATATTTTTTTAAAGTTAGCATGATTTTATTATGAATTTTACAAGCTAGGACATATGCTATAGTCTTTATTAGTTATTTCGAATTTTATATATGTTTTGAGTACTTATGTGTCATATTTTATTTCACAAAAACTAAGTACATGATTTTGCAAATCTAACAGAACTGGAATCACCTTATTTGGAGTTGTATTCATTTTGATATGAATTTCAGAAGTTTCTAAACCATTCTTTAATATTAACTCATTATTCAAATTTTAGTGATGTTTCTAAATATGTTTTCTTCAAAGATTTGTTTACAGAACTAATTTACATGCCTCCATGAAACTAAAAGTTTTTAGTTTTGCCCATTTGGGGTTAAAATGAATTACTTATGGATTTTATAGTTTCTAGTTTGCACTATAGTGGTAAGTTTTATCAAATAAACATTTGGTGACATTTTTATTACAGAGAGTGCTAAGTTTTAGTTCATGACAATTGAGAGTATGATTTTGTGAACATGCTGGAACTTGATTCACTTCAAAAAGAGTTAAGGTAAATTTTCTATAAATTTTATAAATTGGAGGTTGCTCTATGTTCATTGTTTTTTATATGAATTTTTAGAGCTATTTCTTCCACTGTAAGCACCAAGTTTTATGTTTCTAAATTAAAGTTCATAATTTGATGAGTTCACAGAAATTTGATTCATCCAGATTGGAGCTAAAATGGATTTTATATGCATTTTAGAATTTTGGGCAAGTTTTCAATTGTAAAATATCTTCTCTAGTCATTTTCCTCATATTTTTCCAGATTTTAAACACATAGGGCGCACTGGTCAGTGAGAGCAAGTATGCAGAAAAGTCCCTGAGGTTTCTAGAAAATCAACCCGCAGTCTTATGACTGTTCTATGAGAGTGATAATTCTTGCAGCTAGTTCCCTATACTTGTTTTGATTTACAAATGAGGTCCATATAACTTGCACAAAGCAGCTCAACATGGCCGACGGCCATGTTTAGCCTCGTCGGCGGCGAACTGAGCAGCAGATTAGGGTTCGGCCAAAAGAAGAAATGTATATAATGTCGAGGCTAACACATACATGCATGCCGAATGTTGATCCGAGTCAGCACCGGCGGTGATGTGAACGACGGGTGTTTTCGGAAGGATGTATGCATGTTGCTCTACAGGCTCGATTTAGCTAGGGCAGTGCATGAATGTGGTTCTAGGGGTTTCTAGGATGCTTACCAATCTCCAAACAAGGTTGGTTACTACCTACACAGCAGCGAACGCGCTTGGAACGCCTTGGCGGCGCCATGGTCTCCGGGTAAATGTTGATATCATGCTGCAGTCAATGATCGGGCAAGCCAACATGTCCACATGGTCAGTGTTGTCCTAAGGAGACTACGGATGCGACAAAACGTGCTGCAACGCACCAGAGAGGTTGGAATCAAGGATGGAGGCGGCGGCCGGTCTTGCATAATTTTGGTGCAATTTGTTATTGCATAATTTATTTTTAGGAGTTTTCTTTAGACATGACATGCATATGAAATCTATTATGAGATGCACCAAGAATATCCAAAAACAAACCTAAAATAATAAAATGCACATACAAACAAGTATATTTATTTCCATTTTAAGTTTTGCTTATTTTAAATATTATATCTCCATTTGTTTTCATTTAGCTCAAATATTTTGCTTAGGTTGAACTGCAAAACCAAAAGAATTAAATTCCTATTTTATGGTTAAATCAACTTACTTGAATTGAGATTTGCTAACTCAAGATTATAAAATCTAGATTTTGGATTAGCTCTAATATTTTTCCAACAAAACTTTGTGTTTTATATTATTTACATGATTTTTACTCTAAGATAAACTATTATGCTCTGAAATGCTTTAGCTTTCAAAAAGTTTTTAAATTTTCCTCAAAAATTTTCCTAGGTGAAAATCTTGGTATGTTACACCAATTCCTCCCTCTTAAGAAAACTATACCCTAAAAACCTCTCTAAATAAACGTAAAAACCCAACACATAAATCATATTTTTATCTTTAGAACCCATTGTAACGCATAAGCATGTAACAGCAAATAGTGAAAGTCACAATTCTCTTTAATAATATATATATTGCACTATGATTTTTGGATTCATAACAAGTGTTAATCTTTAATTTATCCACCTAGTGGACAACAGGTCTACATGGCTCCACCTGGTAGAAGCATCAATCAGTACCATAAAATACCTAAACGGGCCCGACAGGGGCTGAATAAGTCCACATATGTCACCTTGTGTCCTTGCCAGGAAAACAGGTGACTCATCCCTAATCTTCAGGAGGGATGGCCTAGTGATCAACTTCCCTTTTGCACATGCAGGGCAAATAAAATCTTCAGGATTAGGAAAGTCTTTAGTTTCAACATTGTGGCCAGCAGAATTGTTGATGATTCTCCTCATCATACCCAACCCAGGGTGACCCAGCCTGTCATGCCAAACTCTAAATGACTATGGGTTTCTAAATATGGTTTTCATCACAACATATTTCTTAGTGGGTTTTATGTACGTGTAGTACAAACCCGATGGCGATGAAGGGAGCCTTTCCACCACTTGCTTTTGATATCCATCTATTTTGGTTATGAGCAGATATTCAGCATCTTGCTCAATCTCGGTTTCTATATGGAAACCGTTTGCACGGATATCTTTAAAGCTTAAGACAGTACGCTTTGAATTAGGATACAATAGAGCATCCTTTATAAAGATATGGGAACCCATAGGGAGAACTAGCGTAGCACTTCCGGTGCCTACTATATGAGCATTGCTTCCGGCAATGGTCATAATATTTCCAGTTTTCTTAGTTAAGGTGTGGAAATATCTAGTTTCCCTTAAGATTGTATTAGTGGTGGCACTGTCTACTAGACATATATTCTCTTCACCCAAGTCTGTTTATAGAACATAAACATAAATGAAATTAAACATGGAGTAAGTTGATTCTATTAAGGGAAACATTACAATGACTTCAGGCCCAGTAAAAGACTAAGCGTGCTCTTCAGGAGCATTATTCATGACCAAAGTTCTACATGTGCTACTCATGCGGAACACTGCATATGACTGACATATAGGAGATTACTTCAGGTCTCCAAATATGTCATCATCTTTTTCAAGAAGTTTGTCCCAATCATCGTCCATGCGGACGTCCCCACCATCCTTAACAATGATAAGCATGTCATCATGCTTTTCAATCTAAGCTTCAGGCTCAATGGTGAAGTGGGACTCATGTTGGCTCGTTTTCTCATTCATGCTTTGTTGGTAGAGCTCAACCAGGTGCTTGGGGACACGACAGTTACGGGACCAATGCCCTCTGCCTCCACATCTATCGCAGTTATCCTGCTTTACCCCAAATGATTCACCTATAACCTTCTTGAGTTCGCCTTTTCCTCTGGGTTTACCCTTACTCTTGCCCTTGAATATGATACTTCCCTTACCTTTCCCTTTCTTCTCACCATGGCCTCTATTACGGCCACGCGAGTTTCCAACAACATTGGCGTGTGCTTCAGGCACTGCCATAGACCCAGTGGGTCGAGCAAAATGATTCTTTAGAAGAACCTCATTCTGCCTTTCTGCAACTAACAGGACTGAGATAAGATCAAAGTACTTCAGGTACTTTGAGTTCCTGTATTGCTGTTGCAGTACTATGTTGTTGGGATGAAAGGTAGATAAGGTTTTCTCGATCATCTCGGCGTCAGTGATCTTTAGGCCACATAAACGCAACTGAGAAATGATCCTATGTAGAGCAGAGTTATATGCCGCCACAGACTTGTAGTCTTGGAAGCGTAGGGTGATCCAGTCATGTTGTTCCTGTGGGAGCACAATTGACCCTTGCTGGTCAAAGCGATCCTTCAGGGATTGCCACAATACCAGTGGATCTTTCTCGGACATATACTCAGACTTCAGGTCTGGGTGGAGATGGTGGCGCAAAAAATGCAATGCCTTTGCTTTCTCGGCCTTCGTAGACTTCACAGTGCCAACTTCGGGCAGCACAATAGTATGATCGAGACCCATGGAGTCGAGTTTAATCTCAACGTCCAATGCCCAAGTGAGGTAGTTACTATCATCCAAGGCAAGCTCGGCGAATTCCTTCTTTGCTATGTCCGACATGTTCTGCAACATCATTTGGTATTTACAACAGGTAAATACGATGTGCAGGGTCGACATGAATTGGTCATGCGTAATCTTCAGGATTACTAATGTGTGTAATCTTCAGGATTATCACACAGTTTCCCATAGAATCTTTCCTAGCAAATTAACTTAAGTAATCTTCAGGATTACAGATTGCTTGATTAAATATTATCAATCATGCTAGGAAATCAATTTCATAACAATAAAATAAATGTTATGAAAGTCATGCAAACAGCAAAGTAAGCATGTAAAACAAAACGAAGAGCATACATGGGCACAACTTCATGTATATTGTGCAGTCTGTAAAAAGTAAGATAAACCATGTAGTACTTCCCCACTATGAGCCCACGCTTCATGGCGGCAGACTTAGTGGCATCAAGGGCCCATATGGGTGATGTCTATAAAACAAAGGACATCCATAACGACACTTCAGGGTCGTGCAGAAGGTTCGTTTGCCTCCGATATTTGGCGGCAACGGCGGCAGAGCCGTTCATTAAGTTGCTATGCCGGTGCTTCAGGCACCTACATCACCTCTAGCATTTGGGCGATAACGGCGGTAGAGCCGCCATTGCGTTATCGAATAGTGCTAATGGGATGTACCATCTCAAACCTTTGGACGGTAACGGCGGCAGAGCCGCCATCATGTTACTGGGCGTTGCTGAGAGGATGTATCAACTCTAGCAATTGAACGATAACGGCGGCAGAGCCGCCATCATGTTATCGTGTATTGCTGAGAGGATATCAGAGGATGGTACTTCAGGTACCATGTTCTTCTGCTTATTTCAACTATAGCAGAAGAATGATTTGCATATCAAGAGCAAGATGATCAGTAGAAATTGATTTCTTACCTGTTTACCTTTTTAGCTCGGTAGAGTCTCGTGCTGATAACGTATTGAGAAACCAATCTATTCTACTGATCAGCACACAAGCAAATAAACACAGAGCTGTGAAACACGGAAAGTATGAGCGAGTGGAAGCTTTATTTCTTCTGGATTTGAGTACAAGCTACAAAAGGAGAAGCAGGAGACCGGAGATCGGTTGTTCTCGCCTTAGACCTTCTGGGCCCTATTTATAGGCGGAGGAGGGTGGAGGCTTACGTCGTAAGCCTTGGACCTTCTGGATTGCATCGTAAGCTGGCTTCTGCTGTAAGCTGGTTTGCGCCGTAAGCTGGCTTCTGGCGTAAGCTTTCTTCTGTAGCAAGCTTCACACTCATAATTTAATTCGTCCATAATAAGGTAGGTTTCTTAACATTTTTAATTATTATAAACTTTAAAAATGGACTAATATGATATTTTAGAATAACTTTCATATAGAAAGTTTTCGCATAAAACACATCATTTAGCAGTTTAAAAATCTTGCAACGATAATCTAAAATTTTATCTCCGCTGGTAGGAGAAACGAACAGGCATCCCCTTTCCTTCGCGTAAAAGAAAATCTCCAGTCTCTCGTCGTCTCCATCTGGCGAGCAGAGCAAAGCAGAGCAGGGAAGGCGAGGGGATCCTGGTGAGCATCCACATCCTCTTTCCGATTCATCTCTCTCTCCCAGCGGGACTACTTTTGTCTGGAATTTGCTTGCGTTCGTTAACCCTAGCTTCTCTTCTAGATCTGGAAGAATATCTTCTCTTAATTTCAGAGCCTTAATCTTAATACAAGTAACAGTTTGTTTGTTCCCCCAAAAGTTTGGGGGTTCAACTGAACCCCCATGTCCCAAAGTTGGATCCGCACATGGTGTTTTGGTTCTGATTCCAGAACGAAACTTGATGCCATGGGAAGAGGGGAAGAGTAGGGGGAGAGGGAAAACGAACATAGAACTCGTATGCAACCCAAGTGTTAACATTTGCTTGCTTACATAAATGTTGTTTTCTATTTGATTTTGGGCAGCTTGATAGTAGTCGCAACATGTAGAAGTAGCCGGAGATCCATCACAAAAATATAGAGCATAACACTTGTCTATGAACAAAAAAAGAAAAATGCATCATGAAACAAAGCATTCTTCTTCCTGAACAATAGGATAATAGGTGATACATTTATTCTGCTCCCTTTAATACCTTGCGGAAGAGGATGGACCTACTAGGTGAATAAAACTATTAGAGTATTTTGTTTCTAGATCTCTCAGGTTACTCTTATTACAAAAAAAAAAAACCCAAATATTTTTTTTCTAGTTCTCTCAGGTTGCTATTATTACAAATAACTTTTTCCAATACATTTAGTAATCACGTAATGTATTAAGCATAAGCCCACCAATCATATTAGGAATGTAAACATAGACTAATGGTGTCTTATCAGAAAAAGGTTGTGCCATTGGAGATCAATAGTTATTACTCGCTTGAAGCCTAGAAGCTTCTCACCTAAATTGCTGCAAGCAGTCCCTATATAGGAATTCCTTGCAAATAATTCATCAGTTTATAGACTTATCCAAATAACAATGAAACAAGCAATATTTTTTTGAGGAAATTGCTGGCAGCACTGTTTATATAGAAATTTCTGTAAAATAATTGCTCCTGAGCTTGTGTTTGTCATAAATGTTAGTTGTTACTGTAGATGTTTCTTTCCTTAAAAGTTTCCCTAAACATTCTTGCTTGTTTACAGGAATTCCTATATGAACACTGTTGCCAGCAATTTGCTTTTTAAATATTCTTGCTTGTTTCATTGTGACATTGTTATTTGGACCTGTCTATAAACGATTGTAATTATTTTACAGGAATTCCTATATAGGGACTGCCTGTGGCAATTTAAGTCACTACAACAAAACATGTGTTTAGAGACATCTTATTTATAGTCTAGAGACGTTTTGAACCGTCTTTAGGCATACATAGAGTCGCTTCTTCAAAGCGTCCCAGAAGCGTCTCCGTTAGGACCGTCTTAAAATTATAAAGACGCTCCATATAGCATCTCTACAAGATCTGAGACATGAAATAGCGTCCCTACGTTAGTTGAGACGCTTTTGTAAATGGGATCCAATAACGTGTCTCATGGTGCGTCCTTATGAGTAACTGAGACGTGTACATACGATTCATTGTAGGATGCCATGCTTGGCATATTTACAGCATTCACATCTGAGCAGTATATATCGCCATCAACATATATATCAAAATGACAGTAAACAGTAAAACACTCCAATAGATGAAAGGTAATTATATTAAGGACAATTGTGATTCACAAGTCAGCTAAACAGCCATACAGAAAAAAGAGATTTGCGTCATCTCTTAGAAAAATAAATTTATAACTGTTCCTAAGATAATTCTTGCTTTATCTCCTCCCTTCTTCACAGCATGATAAAATATATCTATAACTGTTCTTAAGATAATTCTTGCTTTATCTCCTCCTCCTTCACAGCATGATGTAGCAATCCTTTACAATCTTCAGTATCTTCTAAAATGAATTGTGTAAACCAAATCAGTGTACATGATAAGATTTCTAAAAAATGTAAGAAAGCTAGCTAAGTTTACTAGGCCATAAACAGAGAATTAGACAATCCATACATGTATTGATTCATAGAAGATACACCCATCACATATTTCATATTTGTCAGGAGCTTATTCCTAGCATTGTTTACTAGCTTCAGTAAAGATTTATTGAAATCGACCCTTAATAAAGTAAAACAAAATAAAGCACTTCAATTTGTATATTTCTGAACAAAGAGACTATAGCCATACTACAGTATTAACATGAGAATATTCTCCTACAGATATCCAACAATTTACCTTAATAGCTACTTGTTCTATACTTTTTATGTGGCTAGAATTTCTCATCATCACTATAAGTAACAGGTAAAAACTTATGATGGCCATACCTTTGACACTTTAGCAGTTGCTCTCCCTCCTGCATGTAAATACTTTGGAAACTTCAGCATATAGAAAGCAAATCTCCCATTTTGGACCAGCATCTCTATTCCTTTACTCATATGCCACCGAAGGACAGTATGAAGAACCATCGCATCATTCAGAACTAGTGTCCGAGATCCAAGTTAAACAAACATTAATACCAATATTTGTTTCAAAGTGAATCGATTAGAAGATTGAGTTGAGTCAAAGCAATGCCTCTCTGTGTTTTAATGTGATTTTGTTGCTAAAACTACTTAATTAATGCTGAACTAAAGCAGGGGAAAGAACACAGCGTTATGCAATCCAATACTCCAAATAAATTTTTTGCAAGCGATACCAAATTACCAAGTGATTATCTTTCTGAACAAAGTATACAACAATCCCAAAGTATCATCATCAGAATTTTTTCCTAAAAATCTGCAAAAAAAAAAAAAAGTTACCTTCAACAATACTCATCTGTATTTTTGTGCCTTCTTGAAGCTAAAATTCCAAATGTAGTCATCAGATGGAATGGAATCAGTAGCAAAAAAGAATTTATAATGAGCCCTTAATGATCGACATATTGGTATTGATTGATCCACAGAGGTTCACAAATCATCAAATTGATTATCAGATCTGCATCATGCAAGTATTGGTATTAGCATTTCGTCAAACAACTAGTACGATGGTTCATCCCTGAAGCAGAAAGAACGAAAGGTACAGATCAATATTTACTCTTTTATACTTCTGCAGGATTACGAAATAATCCGATGGGGTAGAACTCAACATAAAGTCTGGACAAATTGAATCACACAAACAAATCAAAGCACCTTTGTAGTTCCTTAAGCCTTACAGATTAGGGGATGAGAGAGCATACCTACCAAGCTACCACCGTGGAGTTGTCGCTGGGCTGGTGAAGGCAACTGAGGGAGGGACGCGTTGGCGATGGGGAGTCGCTGATTAGGCGGCAAACTGCCAGCGGTGGCTCCCATGGCGAGGATCAGAGCAGGCAGTGGTGGGCGGCGGCCTGAGGAGGAGGAGGCAGACGTGGCATTGACTCGCCGAGGATGAGGCGCCGCTGGCCCCCGGTCGAGGACGAGCCGGCGGCAGGCATCGAGATGGCGACCGGTGGAAGATAGGCGGCGGCACCAAGCAGGCAGTTCGATCTAGATGGGAGTTTGTTGCAGCACGCAGAGAGGATGAGGACGTGGGTGGTTTCCAGGAGAAAAAAAAAATTCAATGTAAATCTTAATTTTTGAGAAATCAATGTAAAACTAGGGCGTTATTTAAAACGTCTAATAAACCGTCTTTATTGGCGGGGTAGCCTAGAAAATAGAGACGATTTAAGTCTCGTCTCCAGCCAAAGGTCTTCATTTGTTTGTTTAGTTGTAGTGAGTGAGAAGCTTTCTGGCTCTTAGTGAGTAATAACTACTGATCTCCAATGGCACAACCTTCTTCTGAGAAGACGCCGTCAGTCTATCTTTACATCCCTAATATCATTGGTGAGCTTCTGTACGATTTCTTGTTTATTACAGTACGCTATTACCAAATGTGCTGTAAAAAGTTATTTTGTAATATTAACAACCCGAGAGAACTAGAAACATAATATTTGGGAATAACATATTAGAACACATATGATTGAATAGAAGCAATGGCCATTTTTTTTTCTTACTAATTGTTATTGGCATCTTGTTTTCATGCAGGATATTTTAGGATCATCATAAACTTCATTGCTTTTGCTGGATGTTATTCCAACAGGGTGCTCTTTGCTATCTTATACTTCTTCAGGCGAGTGTTTTAACTTTATCCACACACTACTTGCCTTGTGCAATTTGTATATCTATGAATTTAACATCATCAAGATCTATCAGCTTTTTCTGCGATGGATTGGATGGTTGGTTTGCACGAAAGTTTAACCAAGGTAATAGAAGCATTTCGTATGTGTTCAAAGTCTTCATGTAGTTTGTCATTCTGCAGAGAATATTATTTCTAATTTTTTCCCTTGTGCCTTGAGACTTTATAGCACTAGATATTTTATGAAGAGTAAATTATATGAACTTCTAATAAACTATTGTCTGCTCAACAGTTAAATCTTGGTTTATCTTTACTCATTATCTGATCAGTTAATGTTATTCTATGTATCAGCATCAACATTTGGAGCTGTGCTGGACATGGTAACAGATAGGTACTCCTCGAATAAATCATTGAACTCTGTATATGCAAGGTGAATACATTCTGCAGTCTGAAATAATTTCACTGTTCAAATTGCTCCTCCTCAGGGTTAGCACTGCCTGTTTATTGGCACTTCTCTCCCAACTTTACAGGTATAAATGAAAGCAGAAAATGCTTCAATTGTTGTACCTTCGATCTAGATACCTGATGCAAACTGTATTTGCAAGTTTCTTTGCAGACCTGGCTTAGTTTTTTTGATGCTGCTTGGGTTGGATATTACAAGCCATTGGTTTCAAATGTATAGGTTAGTTTTCTATACCAGTTTTTCAGTTAGTGCCACTTTGTAGTTTTCTTCACCTCGTAGGTGCATCCTCTTCTGTAAGGTATTAAATGGAGCAGAAATGCAGAATAAATGTATCACTTATTGTCTTATTGTTCAGGAAGAAAAAATGCTTTTTTTCATGATGCATTTTTTCCCATAGACAAGACAAAGTGTTATGCTCTATAGATTTATGATGAATCTCTAGTTACTGCTACATGTTGCCAACTACTTGGTGGTGTTTTTTTACTAGTATGTTCCTATCAGGTAAAACTAGCCACAAGGATGTGAAGGACACTGGCAATTGGCTTCTAAAATTATATTATGGACATCGACCATTCATGGCATTCTGTTGTGTTGCTTCCGAGGTACATGATTAATCTATATTTGGCAGTATCTACATGGATGTTTGGCTGCTTACATGCTGGACTATGTGCAACATGAGTGCTATGCTGGATGATTTTTTTACTAGTTCAGCTGAAGTATGGGCATGAATTGAATAGGATGTGTTGATGTGCCCAAAAAACTGAATGGCCCAACGAGCCTATCTTACATCTGCACATATAGCACCAAATAGTCATTTGATATAGTTGAGGAGTCACCATCTCTGTATGTCTAGCACCCTTATACACTCTGACTAAACTGCACTTAAATGTTTCACCTTCTAACATAGGAAGTTTATAAAATTACAGGTTCTGTACATAATTCTTTTTCTGTTTGCTGATGAGAAATCGACAAGCTTGCTTAATGTAAGAAGACGATCATCTCTACTGTTGCTTAATACAATCAAGTCTTGTTGCGGTAGTTAACATCTGGTATTTCTATATGCAACAGGTGTGCAGATGCTTTCTAAAGGGAAGTCCTCTCACTTTCTTCGTTTTTATTTCAACTCTAGTTGGTTGGGCATTAAAACAAGTGATCAATATCATCCAGGTATCCAGAAACCAACATTAAAATTTCTTGCAGTTGCAGGTGCTTGATATTTGTACATCTGCAAGTATTTAAGTTCTAATTATGACACTAATAATAGGTTTGTTATAAAGCTGAAGAAAAATTGTTGATGCACTGGTTAGCTCATATGCTTTACATTAGGGTTTAGCTAGCCCTGGTTAATAGGAGATACATTATGCCCAAATTATAGGTTCACATATGTTGCTAAAAGCCTAGAGCAGGTGCTTATTGTAACATTCTATTCTTTATTTAGAGTGTCTATTTATATGATTCTAGCAGTACTAATAGCGACACATTAATAAGAAGTGTGGATCGAGATGTCGACTACCACTAGAGTTGGGCACTTGTAGGATCGAGATGTCGACTAGAGGGGAGGGGGGGGGGGGGGGAGGGGTGAATAGGCAATTTAAAACTAAATGACACCTAATAAAAAACTAAGGGTGTCTTTGGTTCCCGGTCAAGGTTGGATGGGATATGGCGGTCCATATTTTGCTGGATATGGCGGTCCAGTTTTTTGTTTGGTAGAGTGAATATGGCGATCCAGTTTTTTGTTTGGTTGTAGGGATGAAAGTGGATATGGTGATCTATTTTTTTGTTTGGTTGGGGGAGTGGGATGGATGAGTGGTTGCAATCACCCTTTCATTAGAGGTGGTGAGTATACCCCTCCAAATTCTCACCCAAAAAATATCAATCTACTAAAAAAAATCTAAATAGAAATAAAAAAGCAGAAAGAAATAAAAGGGGAAGGAGAAAAACAAAAAAAAGAAAAAAAATGCCATCTCGAAATCGCCGGCCGCCGCTCGCCTTCTCGAAATCGCCGGCCGCCATTCGCCTTCTCGAAATCGCCGGTCGCCGCCGCCTCGTACCCTCTCTCCCCGGCCGCCGCCACTCGCCCTCTCCCCGGACGCCGCCGCTCGCCCTTTCTCGCCGGCGCCCCCCCAGATCCGGTTGTCGCCGGCTCGCCTCATCTCTCGCCGCCGAGCTCGCCTCCTCTCTCGTCGCCGGCTCGCCCTAGCCGCCGCCGACCTCGCCTCCTCTCTCGTCGCCGGCTCGCCCTAGCCACCGCTGCCGAGCTCGCCTCCACGGTCGTCGCCTTGCCTGGTCGCCGAGCTCGCCTCGTGGTGAGAGGGGTGACGCAACCCACATGTCGCTCGCCCCTGCTCGCCCGAGCGCTCGGGCGGCTGCATCCGGCCGAATCGGCCGGATCCCCCCATCCGGCATCTGGGGGGAATATTCCTCCCCGTGCCGCCCCATCCCACCCCTGCCCAGGAACCAAACACCCACAAAAAATGGGCCGCCATGTCCAATCCACCCATATCCCTCCATCCAAACACACCCTAACCTAAGTTGCTAGGCTCGGTGAGGGTCAAGTCTAACTAAGCAACTAAACCTAGGGTGATAGTGGCTCAAGTATGTCTATAGGAAAGCAAATCACACTCCTAAGTCAAGTTTAGCAATCCTAGGGTAATATGAGCTCAAGTATGTCTCTACGAATGTAAATTGCACAAATGTAAATGCGACAAATAGAAGAGAATGAGACAAGGAATTTTTTACCGAGGTTCAGAAACTCACCGGTTTCCTACTCCCCGTTGAGGCGAGCCCAACTCCACCCCTCAACTACGAAGCCACCGCACGCCCCCTTCGTCAAGGGGTGGGCAAGGCGGGAACCGGCCCACGGAGAGGACTACCCAAGCCTCGATCACTCGGGGTAGTTCTTCCTTCACTCCGAAGGTGGTGAACTCCAAACCACTCACAACCGGCGTCGGGCCTTCTCCACAATCTTCTCGGAGAGGTGACAGGGCAACTCCTTCACAAGCCGTCTAGGAGGCTGCAACCTCCAAGAGTAATAAGCGATGACCCGGCTTGGAGATGATCAAGCGCCGCACTAGCTCTACAAATGGAAGCAATGCACTTGACTCTTGGCTAAATCAACCCTCAAACACACTAGATGGATGAACACAAAGCTCAAGTGGGTGTGTGAGAGATGTAAGGGGTGTATGCAATTGAAGTGGGTGCCAAGAGAGTCCCCTTGCTGCTGGTGGGGGAGTATTTATACTCCCACCCACCAAAACTAGCTGTTGGGGGCGAAATCCCCCAATTTTGTGTACTGCCGGTCTGACCGGAGGTGTGTGGCCGGTCAGACCGTTCTACTCTACAACGGCTAGTTTTCTAGCCGTTGTAGGCCTGACATTAGGCCCCAACTGCATGGCCGGTCAGACCGACATAGGGTGGCCGATCAGACCGGCCTCGGCTCGGTCAGACCACCCCTAGCTCGGTCTGACCGAATATAGCTCCGGCGGCTCTAGATCGGCCACACCAGAGCACGCCTCTCGACTACTAGGGGGCCGGTCAGATCGGCCTATAGCCGGCGGTCAAACCAGCCGCTAACCGCCGGTCAGACCGGCATACAAGCCTCGGTCTAACCGGTCCTGGTCAGTCCACACAGAGACAACAAGCATTAAGGTGATGTGAAATTTGAGTCTAAATGCATAGTGACCTAATGTGGCAATTTAAATCATCTCTTTGCTAGGTCATTACCCTTCTTAATAGTACGGCAAAGCTATAAATAAACTAGCACAATTTTGATCACCCAAACTCCTCGATCGAATTAAAATTCAACTACTAGTTTACTGTCATCTATCCTTTGCTTTGCCCCCATCAATTTTTAGTCCACCATCGATAATCATCCATGCGCACGTATGATGTGAATCTAACTCAAAACATATAACTCGATATAACGGTTAGTCCACAATTAGCGTTTGTCATTAATTACCAAAACTAACAACGGGGGCCTAGATGCTTCAATCCCCCCTTTTTGGTAATTGATGACAAACACCTAAAACATATATAATCAAATTTAAAGCACATGGATATATTGCATTGAAAAGCAAATGCTTCCCCTAAACATGTGCATATCAATCACAATAAACAAATTAGGAACAAATGCACATTTCAGCATAGCTCAACACAAATACACCATATAATGTGAACTTCACATATAGATCATTCAATTGCATTGGATGGTCACAAATATATCAAAATCACATCCACCATCCATCATAACACAAATTCACATCAATAACCTTCCAAATTATAGAAGTTCATCCATATATCATCCAAGTCACAAATTGTCCAAAGAGGGCTCACAAATAATAACCTAGGCTATTACATGACCACGAAGGGTCCAAATAACATAGAGTTCAACAAAACGAAAAAAACACAAGATATAGCCCAATACAAATACATAATATAGCCCATCCACCTTAACCTACTAAATATGTGCTTAACTTGAGAAATCCCCAACAGTACACTATCCTCCGTCATCACAATCAATTCCGGAGGCCAAATGGAGTGGTAGTGAGGTTAGTTACATATTTAGTAGGTTAAGGTGGATGGGCTATATTATGTATGTGTATTGGGCTATATCTTGTGTTTTTTTCGTTTTGTTGAACTCTATGTTATTTGGACCCTTCGTGGTCATGTAATAGCCTAGGTTATTATTTGTGAGCCCTCTTTGGACAATTTGTGACTTGGATGATATATGGATGAACTTCTATAATTTGGAAGGTTATTGATGTGAATTTGTGTTATGATGGATGGTGGATGTGATTTTGATATATTTGTGACCATCCAATGCAATTGAATGATCTATATGTGAAGTTCACATTATATGGTGTATTTGTGTTGAGCTATGCTGAAATGTGCATTTGTTCCTAATTTGTTTATTGGGATTGATATGCACATGTTTAGGGGAAGCATTTGCTTTTCAATGCAATATATCCATGTGCTTTAAATTTGATTATATATGTTTTAGGTGTTTGCCATCAATTACCAAAAAGGGAAAATTGAAGCATCTAGGCCCCTGTTGTTAGTTTTGGTAATTAATGACAAACGCTAATTGTGGACTAACCGTTATATCGAGTTATATGTTTTGAGTTAGATTCACATCATACGTGCGCATGGATGATTATCGATGGTGGACTAAAAATTAATGAGGCAATGCTAATTGTGGATTAACCTTTTTTTTTAGAGTGTCTATTTAACTTTCATGTTTCTTCCCTGAGCGCAGATGAAAACAGCCGCAGATATGTGCGTTATGTTCGATTTGAAGCACGGTAAGTGAGCAGAAACGGACAAAGATTCGTTTAGTTTGGCGTTTGACATGTGGAAGAAAAATTCATGAGGCTTGATGCACCGAGGGCATATAAACCTAATGTAAGATTTTGACATTTCGTTGACCTGGTTGAGGGCATGCAGACATTAACGGCGTGAAAGAAAAAAGATCTGGTGTATCGAGAAAAACAGGGTTGCCATGTTTTTCCTACAGTGATGAATTTGCGTGATCTTTGTTTCTTTATCAGGTTGATGTTTGTTAGCAGTACTTTTAGCTGGCTGTGTGAATACATTTCTCACCTCTGAAAATTTGGAGGGCATGAATCCGGAGCCATCATTTAGCATTTTACTCCGTTGTAAATTTGTTTACACTAATCTCCAATGAAATGTATTTACATTGTCTCCTCTATTGCGTACTGCTGTATCACATTTATAAACAACTGTCGCGCCCAGGGATTCGACAACCCGAATCACCGGCTAGCTGTGCATTTAACCTCTATCCAGGCATCAACCAGAGTACACAGATGATAATTTGATACAGCTCCACAACTTACAAAAATAACAAAATAAAACTCATACACAGCGGAAAAACTAAAGAACTAGACTTGATCTTCACAGCAACGCGAAGCTTTCTCCATAACTCCACAGGCAAACTCTTGATGGCCGGCACAAACCTAATCTTCATAGAACTCACCATCTTAACCAACTTCTGCTTCTTTGGGATTGGGAAAAAGAAGCAAGACTGAGTACAACCACCGTACTCAAGGATAACGTAAGGGTAATCAAAGGATAGGCTCAATAGGATATTTTGTAGTAAAAGCAGCATTTGTAAATCATAAGTTGAAAGCAGTAAACAATATATAATTGAGCAGTATTAACATCATTATTGTCCAACGCTAAACCACGTTGTGATAGGCCCAACCCAAAACCACATGAACTACACCAGTTCATTAAGGCAAATTATTAAGGTGAGACTAATCACGGTGAGCTAGTTGACCGCCCAATAACCGCGGGCACGGCTATTCGAATAGTTTTACTCTGATCAGAGGTGTACAACTTTACCCACAAGACACGATTCCACATATGAAATCATGCCCCGAAGTACCGCCACGATACTACAAAGGGGGAAATCGTGACAAAACCCTCCATATAACCACCCCTAACCAGCACATCCACCTCCCGTCCCCACTCCAAAATCCAGGAGCCATTGCCAATATCCTACGTTACCTGGATATGCGTCTCAAGTCACGTATCTGTATTGGATATGTCGCTGGATACGGATACGTATCGGATACGCCTCGATATGTATCCGGCATGTATCCCCACCATCCACGATTTTCAAATAAATAAAAATAATCCCGATACATCTCCGATACGTACGAACCCTAAATCAGTCGAACAAAACCCATAGCCAGCATTGAGCGAGCCAAATCCCCCACACCCAGTGCTGCCTGCCCCAGGCCCCAACCCAAGCTCTCGCTCTATCCTGCGTGGCTGCGTCGTCGCCGGCTTGCTGCGTTGGCGCCGCCGCCTCCACCGTCGCCGGGTTGCGCCTCCGCCGTCCGAAGCCGCAGCGCCGCGCCTCCACCATCTGCCGTCGTCCTGCTGGCATAGCTTCGTCGTCTCCGAGGGCGCAACACCGCCGCCGCTGGTAAATCTCCTATTCCCCTCATTAGGACCCCATGTTCGATCTACATTCTGCAAAGCAACAAGACGATAATGGGGCTTCAACCACTTCAGTTACATTGCATGAAAGCAACAATTGTTTTTGGAAGATGACGTATCGACGTATCCGTATCCGTATCGCCGTATCTGGGTAACATAGGGAGCAGGCAGCCCCCGCTCGTGCCTAGGTAAATCCGGTAGCAGCATAAACTGCCTCCCAGTCCATCCATACTCCATCACGCTTACCCTTGCCAATGGTGCGCTAGCTAGAAAAGATTATACTTAAGATTCAGCCTGGAGCCCATCTGGCTTGTGGTTAGTACAAGTATATCTTCCAGGGATTCCCGAGAACCGGTCATTAATTGTCATGGGCACGACCATCAAGTGAAACATCATGCATGTGCCCACGACCCACCAAGTAAAGCATATTTTAATTAATTAACCATATGCCAAGAAGGCATAGCATCATCATAAAATTAAGGACTATATTATAGTGAATCCTAAAGTGAGCTAGTTGTTCTAAGCATGGCTAAGCAATTCTAGACCAATCATCTAGTCAAATTATTAACCAGGCTATCAATGAATCAGGGTAAACAAAGGCTGAGTATGGGTAGAAACCATCCCACATGACATTATAAAAGTAATGCAATTTTGAGAGAAAAGTAGGGGTTTTGCAAATAGGCTCAGTATGATTAGTGATATCTGTATGACTTGCTTTGCTCTTCAGCTGACGGGACCTCGGCGACCACTTCAAAATAAGCTGGAGCGTCGGAACTGCCGGAGTCTAATCGACAAACAAGGCACACAATAAATACAAGCTAAAAGGCTACTGAAATAGCCAAAAGAAACCAATTTTAATGGATTCTTGACATTTTAACGAATTTACTACAATTTGAATAGATTAAAACGAAGCACAGATTACTTAGTTATGAATTTTACAAGGTGCTCTGTGTTATTTACTATTGACAGAAAAACCTTAATCAATTGACAGGGATTAGAGCCCAAAAGGAACATAGGATTAAATGATAGATTGACTGGCAAGCGAGCCTTACGAGATACCGACTCAACGAGTCAATTCGACATGACACGAGATCACTCAAATGATCAACCGAAACCGGCGAACGGAACTGGCGGCTTTGAACGGCTCTAGACTAAAAGACGACTCAAGACGGATGAACGAACCATGGGGGAACACCTTGCTAGGTTTTAACGACGCACGGCTGCGACACGGCGACGCTAGGGCGGCTCAGCTCGGCGGCTACATGGCGGCACACGGCGGCAGCGGCGGCTCGGCGGCACGGCTCTAGGGCTAGGGCAACGACACACGACACAAACGCTAGGAACAGAAAGACTTAACCCTAAAAGGACGGAGAACCTCATCGGAAAACAACGGCGAGCGGAGGGAGGACGACGGTAGCGGCGGTGGTTCCGGCGGGGAGCTCGGGATAGACGACGATGACGCTAGAAAAGATTGAACCGAAGGAATTAGATAGATGAATTGATGAATGCTGCATCAAATACATCCAAAGGAAGGAGAACGGAGTACCGGCGACGCAACGGCAGCGGCTCGTGGCTCGGTGGCGTCTTGCGGCTAGGACTCGGGTGGGGGTGAAAACGGTACGGAATTTTTCCGAATTCCGGTCATGTTTTCGGAAACGGAATTGGTCTGTCATAATTTTTTCGGAATTTCTCAGAATCGGAATCGAAAACGGAAATATTTTCTCGGAAACGGAATTGAATATGATAATAGCAGTTTCCATCGGAACCCGGAAACGATCGGAAACATTCCGGAAAAATTGTCGGAATTTCCGAAGTTCAAAAAGCCCATAGATTCAATAGTCCATAATTCATCCCTAACTTCCTAGCCCAACCCAAATCGCGGTGGCATCTACCCTAACTAGCTAACCCTAGAGGAAAGAGACAGTGAGACGCGACTTGCGAGTTGGAGGCGGAGCGCCGGAGCGGCGGCTGCGGCGTCCAGATCGCGGCATCGCGGCGTGCCCCCGCGCCCACCGCCCGCGCCACCGCCCACCGCTGGTCGCCTGGCCCCTGCCGTCCTCGCCCCCACCATCTCGCGCCGCCCTCGCTCTTCGCCGTTTCGCCACCGGCCGCCGCCACCACCTCGCACCTCCGCCGGCTGGCTCGGTCCCCGCCATCTCATAGCGCTGTCCCGCCGCGTCTCGCCGTTTCACCGCTGCCACCACCACTGACGACGACCCGACGACACCTCAAGCCCCACTGCAGTCTCTTCCTCACCGCCACCAACGCCGACGACTCCTCGCCTCGTAGCAGCCAGCAGCCCAGCGGCAACATCTGCGCAACCAGCAGCAGCAGGTGTTATTCCTCATTCCTTAACCTCCACCTCTGTCACTCTGTGTTAGTGTTACTGTGTAGGCTCTATTTATTTGAGTGAATGTTGAATGATTGATGTCTTTTATTTTCTTTGTACTAAGGAGCTTGGTAATATTACGTTCTATGTAGGGAGCTTGGATACTGTGTAGGCTTTATTTTCTTTATATGTTTATGCCTTCTTGCTTCTGGATTTTATTTTGCTCTGTAATTTAGTAGAAGTTATTAGTATGCTCTATTGCCATCAGCCAAGCACTCCAATTATAGAAATACTGCTTTGTTTGTGGGGAATAATACAAGTGCAGCTGAAAAATTTTACTCGCTACTATGTCCAGCTAAGGACAGACTGTGGTCTTGAGCCTAAACCATTGATTTGATTTCTTTTATGCTGCAGATTTGTGATGGAATCATCATACAAGTAGCAGCAGTGCAAGTGTATGCAATGCGGGCATTGTAGCTTTGCGAGCATCACAACCAACTCTTGCAAATGTAGGAGATCCTACCACAAATGTGGTTGCAGCAGCAAGAGTAGAAGTTGATTTGACACAGGAAACTACAGAGGATGCAAATGTCCCTCCAGCAAAGAAAGCAAAGAAGTGTAGTTCAGAGGTTTGGAGCCACTTTGACAAGTATGAGAAAAAGGTAGTAGGAGATGATGGAACAGAGATTGTAGAGCTTTGGGCAAAGTGTAAGAAGTGCAGCTATACAACTCGTCGTGAGAGCAACAGGGGCACAACAATATTTTGGAGTCACTTAGACAAGAAGCACCAAATAAAAAGTGGCCAGCAGCTTCTAAATCTAAAAAAGAGTGAAAGCGGCACTGCTGTTGAGACTTACAGGTATGATGAGGCTGTTAGCTTGAAGAAATTTTACTTGGCAATCATTATGCATGAATATCCCTTTAGTATTGTTGAGCATGAGTACTTTGTGGATTTTATTAAGTCATTGCACCCTACCTTTCCAATCAAAAGTCGCATAACTGTTAGGAAACATATATTGGATATGTTTTTGGATGAGAAGAAGAAAATGTATGAGTACTTTAAAACTCTTGCATGCTGCTTTAGTACAACCATGGACATGTGGACCTCAAATCAAAATAAAGGTTATATGTGCATCACTGTGCATTGGATAGATGATACGTGGGGCATGCAAAAGAGAATTATAAAGTTTATGCATGTAGAGGGTCATCACTCAGGGAAAAACTTGTGCAAAGAGTTCTATGATAGTGTACTGGATTGGAACCTTGATAGGAAATTGCTTGCACTTACTTTGGACAATGCATCTGCCAATGATGTATGTGCTAGGGGTTTAGTAGAAAAACTGAATGATATACAACCCTTGGTTTGTGAGGGGATCTTTTTCCATGTGAGATGTTTGAATCATATTTTCAATCTTGTTGCTCAAGATGGGTTGAAGCAAATTTCATCTAGTGTTTCAAATATTAGAAACACAATTTCAATTTTGAACTCCCCACTGCAGTGGTCAGAATTCATGAAGTGTGCTTCTGAGTGTGATGGTTTAGACACTACTTGTGGGCTGTCTTTGGATGTTCCAACAAGGTGGAATTCCACATATATCATGTTAAAGCAAGCTATTCACTATAGAAATGCTTTTAATAGGCTCTTTCTTCGTCATAGAAGCAAATATCAGAAATGTGCCCCAAAAGATGATGATTGGATTATGGCAAAGTCATTGTGCATATGCTTGAAGAGATTTTATGATTCTACTTTGATCTTCTCTGGCATTAGTTATCCAACTGCAAATCTGTTTTTTAGAAAATTCTGTCAAATTAAGATGGCAGTAGAAGAATGGTGCCGTAGTTCTAATACAATCATAGCAACTATGGGCAAGTCAATGAAACCTAAGTATGATAAATATTGGGAGAAGTCCAATATGGCTCTTTCTGAAGCTTGCTTGCTTGATCCTAGGTTCAAGAGAACACTTCTTGAGTATTATGCAGATAAGGTTTATGGTGTGGCAGCCCCAAAACACATGGCGGATTTCATGGTTGTTATTAATAATCTATTTGATACTTATGCATCTAGTCAAGCAAGTTCAAAGAGTCCAGCAGCTACAAATGTGCAGAATAATCTTTTAGTGAGTAAAGACTATGATGGGGAGAGCGATGATGAGCTTGATGCAGATGTTCAACAATACTTGCGTGCTAGTACTGCCCCTGGAATAGGCACTAAGAGTGAGTTAGAAGTTTACTTGGAACAGCCACTATTGGAATGGGACACATCAGACAAAACCACATTTAATATTTTGCATTGGTGGTCACTCAAGCAACATGAGTTTCCTATTCTCAGTTTCTCACTAGACTTGCTCGTGATGTTCTGGCTATTCAAGTATCAACTATAGCTTCAGAATCTGCATTCAGTGTCGGCGGCCGTGTTATTGATCCATTCCGTAGCAGTCTAGACCCTGAAATTGTGCAAGCTCTGATTTGCACCAAAGAATGGACTGCAGCATCAAGAAAAGGTAATATTCAGCTGTTTGTACACATTTTTTAATGCTTTTACTGGTCCATATTCAAATTTTTGAGTTAATATGTGATTATGAACATTTAGGTGGAAATGTGGTTGGGTCTATCTTACTGAGAAGGACATGGAGAACCTGGAGCAGAAGTATGGAGAACCTGGAGCAGAACTTCTGTGCCTTGTTGTCCTTGGTTTGTGCTTGTATCACTAACATATGTCTATATAGTGACTAACTTTGTACTTTTACTAATGCTCTATCATTTTTTTTGAAGGCTAATGGAACAGAGACAGAGACAGTAGAAGTGGAATGTTCTAATGAGGATGGCATTGCGCCAATGGATGTTTGCAGAAAATGTTGGTCAATTTAATTTTCAAGTTACATCTAATTTCAAGTTTCCATTTCAAATTAGTGTACTCCTGCTGCACAAGTGGATGAGATATGTTTTGTGATGAACCATGTACTGATGTGTTTTGTGATTGAACTATGTTTTGTGATGAACTATGTATTTATAGTGTGATGTGTTTTGTGATTGAACTAAGTACTGAAATACTGATGGACTGACGTGTCATGTGTGTTGCTGTTCTGTGATGATTAATGAACTATTGCTGTTCTGTGATGATTGATGAACTAAGTATTGATGGGCTGATGTTCATTTCCTGGAGTGATAGGCTGATAGCAGTATAGCACCTGAATTGTGTATACCTTATAGGCTTATACCATTCTGTTTTGCTTTATTCTTTTAGAATATTTGTTATGCAAATTATATGAAGTTATAGAAGAATATATTTTTGCTGTTGAGACTAAACAATTAGACTTGATATATTTGTGTTTTATGATGAATTGTTGACTGTTGAGACTTGCGAATTGGACTTGACAAAAGTTTGAAGCTTAGTTTGAGGGGTTTTTGTATTCCGATAAATTTTCGTTACCGTATCCACGCCGGTTCGTTTTCGCTGTGTTTTCGGTTTTCGATACTATTCGTTTCCGTTTTCGTTTCCGGTGTTTCCGATTCCGATTCTGAAAAAAAATATGAAAACGAAAATAATAAAGGTCGTTTCCGTACCGTTTTCACCCCTAGACTCGGGAAAACACAAAAAAAAACTAGGGAGGAACACTTATAAATGGTGGACTAGATTAGGAAAAGGAGGAGTCCTAGAGGGAGTAGGACTAGGAGGGAGGGAGTCCGACTCAAAAGGGGGAGAACGGAGGCGCGCGTGGCAAGGGGAAGGGGCGCAGCCGGCTAGGGAGAGGGGGAGGGAAAAAAAGGAAAAGTAGGGGACTAGGACTTTCCCAAAAAGGAAAAACAATGCGGTGCCATTTTAGGAAAGGAAAGAAAACGGCCCCGCGAACTGACACGGATACGGTTCGTCATGCAAAACGAAACTGCGAACTGAGAGGGGAGTGAATTGGGCACAATTCACGACCAAAGGCAAAGGAAGAAGTTTAACTTGACACTTTTAACTTTGCAACATTGCCTTCGGTGATCTGGTATTTACTCTTTACGTCCTATTAGTGATTTTCAGAGCAAAGAGAATTCGAAAAAAAATCTCCCTGACAATTCTGATTGTTAAATGCATTGTTAACTGGGGTTTTCTCCAGGTTAACCAAATTAAATTCTTGAAGCCATTTATTAGTAATTTGAAACCTAATGGAGGGGAAAACTCTGGGTGTGACAACAACTTCCATTTAGAAACTAATTTTTGAAAAACTTCACATCAATTTATACTTGCCCAAATTTCTCTTGATTTGGAATGGATTTATCTTTTAGATACCTAGAGGTTTTATCTGCAAATTTTCACACAATCTATAATTTGATTAACTTTCACTAAATTTGAACTCATTTGGATGGGACGAACGATGTTGTTGCTCCCCTGCTGCTTGCCAAAGTCTTGTCGTGCATGTACGAGCGTCAAGACCATCATGCAGTGGAGAATAGACAAGCATTGCCCTCGTCATGGTGTGGGATAACCATGAAAAGATAGGGGGACGTTCCAGACAACTAAGGAACACGTTCCAACTAACGTTCCATGTTTTAGGAAGAGGTATACCCATATCAGTCCATGTATTTAGAAAATGGCGTCCCACATTCCTCGTTCCTGTTCCTCGATCCATCGATCCGGGAACTTTTGTGACTTAGCTATTAACTGTCAACCTCTATTATTATTTAAACCTACTTTCACCCATTCCACCCCATCGCTAATTCATCGACATTAGTTCCAATGCCTTTGTGCATTTCACCTATCTTCAGAACCTAGCTACATAATCTCTTCTAATATATTATAGTTCTTATTTTACCACTGATCTATATAATGTATCTTTACCTTTAGATACAATCTATAAAGAATAACACAACCACTTTTACAGGTGCAGCCACTTAGCATGCTCATTTTCTATAATATGGGTCACTGATTTCTTTGATAGACATTGAAAATATTTATAGAATACTTTTCTGCAGAGAACAACAAACACAAATTTGCAGATCTTTGCTTTTGCGCCAAGAATGTCGACTTATCAACTCACATAAAGAAGCACATCAAAAACCTTGCACATTTTTTTAAAGGAATACTACCAAGGGTCACCCATTAGTTTTTGTTATATTAATATGTACAAAATAATACAAAATGTCAAATATTACAAAGTTTGTAACCAATTAAAAACTGAAGATAAAAGAGGTTCCTTCATCCTACACCCATGCAGGCCCGGCTCTGGTGCAGGGTAAAGAGGGTGACGGCCTAGGGCCCGTCCTGGCTAGGGGCCCATGTCTAAATATGTATGAATACTGTATGAGCCAAAGTGGTATTTAAGATTAGTGAATAATTCCATACTAGTATCTACTACTCTTGGTTATCAACATAATACTGATTAGTGAATTAATAAAGATTCTAGATTCAACAATCAAAATTGTATGTATAGATAGATTCTTGTTGATAACCTTTATAATTTTAGGTGCTGAAAAGTTGTAATTTTAGTCGAGAAGCATTTTTATGGTGCTAAGTAAATGGGAAAAATAAACAAGATCAGTTTAAGTGTTGATATTTTTCTATTTCTAAGAACATATATATGAATTGTTATCAATGGTCATTTCTCTCTATGATTAGATTTGAAAACACACTTTGAAAATGAAGGGGTTGTTTAGATTGTAGCCAAAATAAATCTTACTAAATTTTGGCAATGCCAAAATTTTGACAATTTAGCAATATTGTCAAGTTTTGGTAGGATTTGGTAAAAAAACTAAATAAATGTATATTTTTGACAACTTTACCAAAAATTGATATGGTTTAAAATGATATCAATCTGAACAACCCAAAAAATTGTGAATATACATATAACACGTCTCACTGTAGGGGAGAGAGGGTTAAGGGTCATCTTGTCAAGTTTGCGCTAGGGCCCTCAAAACTTAAAGCCGGCCCTGCACCCATGCAGGAGAACTAATCCGAAGGATGGGGATTCACATTTTGAAAGATTAAAGCATTTCTCTGCTTCCAAATATGCCAACATTCAATAGAAAAAATTTCCAAGAAGATTTTTCCTCTAAAGCGCAACCTTGCCAAAACCACCATCTGAAAAAAAAAATTCCATGTTAAGATTCCAACTAAAACCAATCTTCCTCCAACAAGTATCACTGAATGGGCAAGAAAAGAATAGATGTTCTCTAGTTTCCCTCACACCCAGAGAACAGAGAGCACAAGTTAGATCTGCATCCTCATGAGCACAATTTCTCCTGTCCAACATGTCCCTAGTGTTAAGACGGTCACAAAAGAGAAGCCACATAAAGACTTTGATCTTGTTCACACAGTTCGTTTTCCGATTCCAAACAAATGGTCTAGGTGGAGAGCGACCAATGAAATTCAGGCCATAAAACCTTTGCGAAGAATATGTACTGTTATCCCAAATGAAAGACATGCATCTCCTGAAGCATTAGACAGAAGCAGCCTTTGCAATAATTCCTGTAAAACCGAAAACTCTTCATATGACTGTGATGAGAGGGGCAGTTGGAAACAATCTTCAAACTCCCTTTGAGCAAAGCTTTTCACAGAGTCAGTTTTATAAAGGCACTTATTGTAAAGGCTCTCAAAATGCTGACATCTGACTATTCCATTCCACATGTCCTCCCAAAGAGTGACTGAATTATCATTAACAACTGTGCATTGTGCCCCTGCTCTGTAAATATCAATCAAGCTTATGATATCTTTCCACCATAAAGAACCCCTATTAACTGCCACATTGCCTGCACCATCCAAGTAAATTCTATGTTGTCACTATGAATGAGACCTTCATGAAGCAAGACAGAGTGGTTAGCTCTTTTATCTACTTCTCATCCTTTTATACCTTAAATTAACAACTAACACTCAATTTCCATTACAGTACTTTTCAAAAGTGTTCTCTGTGAATCACTTAGAACCACTCATGGACGACGCAACAGTGCAGATTCAGGTCCAGGCATTGGAAGGCCCTTCAACCAACATGATTCTTCACAGATCAACAGACCATTGTTGCAACTTAAAGAAAGGATGGGCAGATTTCGCAGTGAACAATAACATCAAGTTGCAAACAGTATGCATTTTGCACTTCTACAAAACAAGCCATCTGGGAGCAACCATAGATATCTTCTGAAGTCCATATCAATGTTGTATGATATGGTCCTTTCAGTGCCAGCAAACTTCCCTGTATTCATTGAACGTGCCGTTTATGTCCTATAGTACCAGTATTATAGTACTTAGCCTTGCGCCTTATGGGTGTGTGTTTGGTTGCTCGTATGGATCTAGCCCGGCTTATCTCCCTTATCCAGGCTAAGCTTAGCTAGGCTAGAGACATAAAGATGCAGTTGTTTGGTTGCCTGTATTGAATGAGCCAGGATGTGGTTAGATGTGCATCCATGATCCATCCAAACAAAGAAATCAAAGAAAGAGTGGACAAGAAATTGAAGGTGGGAAAGGGAAGAGGAATACCATCCTTGCACTTACCTTAGATCTTGACGGAGAGAGCCGAAGATGAGAGGGTGTGAGGAAGACGAGCAGCCACGACAGAGGGAGACGAGCAGCCGCCGGCAAAGGGAGATGAGCAGCCGCGGCGGAGGGAGACGGGCTGGTGGCGACGGAGGGAGACGAGCTGGTGGCGACGGACGGAGACGAGCTGCCGGCGACGGAGGGAGACGAGCAGCCGCGGCAGAGGGAGATGAGCTGGTGGCGGCTGAGGGAGCCGGCGCTCACGCCCGGCGACGGAGGGAGCCGGCCCTCACGCCTGGCGACGGAGAGAGCGCTCGAGGCGGGAGATGCGCTCCAAACCCTAGCTTGTCTTTCGGTTGGAAGAAATGAGGAGGGGAGAAGTGCTTGAGGCAAGCTGCGGTGACCCCATCTCCTGTTGGTTGCACGCGCGGATGCAGCGCGTGCACGCGTGGGTGCAGCCTCGCTGCACGCCACGAGCCAGGCCGCCCTGCAAAGCTCGAATCGGCCGTATCCCCTCAGCCTGGCTCGACGGGCTTTTTTGCATCTCCTAGGTCTAGCTGAGACCCCCATCCAACCAACCAAACATGTGGTAGGCTGCACGCCAGATGCGGGCCAAGTGCAGTCCATGCAACCAAACACGCCTTATAAGGTCGCTGTGAACACTGCACTTATGAATCTATTAGGTCACTTACATATGTATGCACTGTTAGAGAGACCAAACAACCACCATGCTCATCTATGAGCAGTTCAGGTGCTTACCTATAAACACCTGCTATTCTATATTTAATTCCTTTTCTTCTGTTGGATGATTAAGCACGGTTGTATAGCTGCACGTTACTACTGTTCCCATCACTTTTGGGCAGGCGGCGCGCCAATGGCGCGCCCCACCCTCTAGTATAGTTTTACTCTAAACATTATGTCCAATCTATCACCTCGGCCAGTGTGGTTCAATCCACAACACGAATAGACAGTTATTATGCTTCTATCTGAATTAATATTGTACCTCCGTGGTTCTTAAGAAGGAAGAACGGTCCAAGAACTGATAGCAGTGATGCTGCAAATTCATTGACAGGAAATGTGTTGCGATGTTGTTCGTTAATTACGTAGATAGGTGGCGTTGATGTGAGCCCACCAAAGTTCAAATCCAACCTATATGAAATGATCAGTATACTACAGCCCCCATGTTAACTAACAAGTTTTAATTCAACCCACCAAAAGAAAGGACAAAACCTAAAGTTATGATTCTCTAGAATGAATTGTTCAAATTGCCCTCGATCCGCACTCTTTCATACATGTGTTCTCTAAGAAAACATTTAAAACTCTTACTAAACCAATTACTTTTTGATGATCAATTGCCAACAGGGACAATACCACTCAATGTAGATACATACTATCATGTAGGAGTAGTGTGGTAGGCTGGTACCCCTGCAACTGTAATTTAGCCACTTTCTGAGCCATTGAAGCAGAACAGACCACAGTCAAGCAAAAGATGACAATTGTCAACTCGGGCATTGTTAGTCATGCGTTCAAGCTCAAACTCCATCAGTAGTGTAGCTTTCAGTCCAGATGCCTTCCATCTCTATCTGAATACATGACGGAATGCCTCTCAACATGCACATAGCCATCACTCTCCTAGTTTTTTTGCCTTTGTGTCCCCAATTTATATGTGCTACTATGCGCAAAGAAGAATATAATAGTACTAATTAAAAACTTAGCTTTTATTTGACAAGTGATTTCTCCGCCATTGTACATCACGGTTTCAGCAGTGCCCAGTTGCCTATTATATATTGCACACCAATGATACTATGCATTCAATGGCATTAGCGTGCAATACACTGTGGGGCACTACGTTTATTGCCAATGTAAAAAATATAAATGTTACTACGATAACTATTACTTACTATGACAATGTGAAAAAGGTCTAATTAAACTAATTTTTATTATATGACATTGCAGTTGAAATTCTTTTATTATTTGAATATATAAAATTGTATTAGTACCGGTATTTTAACTTAGATTTAAAATATTGTCATATTTGCTTGTATATAGATTTTTCATGAAGAAATTGTGCACATTATAATTCGAATTTACAAAGATGTAGCATGCACCCATTTATAAACTATCTAAATGTTGCTATGAATAGCACTTGTCACTACTAGAAAAACGATTTTTCATAGCGGCAACGAGAAAAAACCGCCATCGTAGAAAATCGGGCGGGGGTGGAGGGTCACGGACCACCAGCGAAAACTGATTTTCACTAGCGGCCACATTAAGAGGTCCGCCATAAAAAATACTATATTTTTCAAGGCGGAGCTCTTAAATGTTCGCCAGCGAAAATTAGCGTTTTCACTAGCAGCTACTAAAGAGATTCGCTTCGCCAGCAAAAAAAAAAAAACAGATCCGGCAGCGAAAAGCAAAGCCTCGCTAAAACATTTTGGCGGCATTTTAAACCATGCGCGCAAGATTCCTTCACCCACCCACGCATTTAAAACCGATTTTCACCTACCCACCCACTGCCAGAGGCCACCACCCACCCACCCATGCATTCATCTCTCCTCTATCTCTTTCTCCTCTCCACCCACCGCATCCCTCTCCTCCTCCCCCACCTCTCTCCCCTCCTCCTCCTCCTCCTGTCAGCGACGTCGACAATGGTGTCCACGGCGGGTGCGGGCGGCGAGGCCCTCACCTCTCTCCCCTCCCTCTCCCTCTCCCAGATCTAGCCAGAGGGAGGGGGTGGCCGCCACCGTGGCAGCGACGGCAGGCGGGTTGTGGCGGAGCTGACGCTGACGACGAAGTGCCGGACCTGTCAGGCATGGGCCGCCAGCGAAAAAAAATTCGCTGGCAGCCGTCTTAAGCCAACCACCAGTGAAAATGGATCTTTGCTGGCAGCTAGCTTAAGACGACAGCCAGCGAAGATGAATTATCGCTGGCGGTTGATAACCGCTAGCGAAGATCTTGATCTTCACTGGCCTTTACTTTATGGCTGCTCTAAATTCCACTAGCGAAAACCCAAAATGGCCGCCATGAAAAATGGTTTTCGTAGTAGTGTGTATTTATTTGAGGGCACTACACTACTAGAAAAATAATTTTTACCCTTGTGGACAAAAATACCCTCTTATAACCATTTGCAAAAAATTTTATGGGTGGAAGCTTAAAGAGGCCCGCCTGTGAAAATAAAGCGAATTTCCCAGGCGGACATCTTAAGGCTCCGCCTAGAAAAATAAGATTTTCGCAGGTGAGACGTTAAGTGGTCCGCCTACAAAAATATGGAGGCCCTATTAAAGTTGGTTCAGTCCCCCATCTCCTCCTCCATATCCTCTTGTCCCCCACCTCCATCCCTATTCCCCCACCAACTCCTCTAGCCTACCCCCCCTCCTCTCCCTCAGGCCACAATGACGGCGCCTAGATCCGCTTTGGCCGCAACGACGCCAGCGTGCCGCCTGCGAGATGATGATGAGGACGACAATGATGGCCGTGACTGGATCTGCCACCGGTTGCGACGACGCCTTGATCCGCCATCGGGTGGCCTCAGGCATGCGGATCCATTGCCGTGCGGCATCGAGCGCATGGATCCGCCGCCGATCGTCCTCGGGTGCTTGGATCTGCCGTGGGTTTGCTCACAAGCGGCGACGGCTTTGATCGATAGGTGCGTTGGTAGGTCATGGTGGGGGCTCTCAGGTTGTGGCGGTGGCTTCGACTGACGATGAATTTTTCGCTTTGTGTTGATATGTGATGCATTTCTTGAATGGATTTCATGATTCGATAAATTTATTAAATGGATTGGGGGCTTTTGAATGTGCTCCTATGCGGGGAATCTTGAGTTCTCTAGGGTTTTTTTGTGCTATGTAAAAATTTTCGAAGGCGGACCTCTTTAGGAGTCCGCCCTGTTAAAATCGGTTTTCGCAGGTGGCCGTCTACACGTCTATGAAATACACTATTTTAATAGGTCTTTGCCTGCAGGCAGTTGGACTGGTTGCCAGAAAAAAAAACTGATTTGTCTAACTGTAAAAATGATTTTTTAGTAGTGATACACAGATTAAAAAAAAACTTTTACAAATAAGGAAATACATATCCATCTAAACAGATGTCACATGGCATATAAATAGGGGGTTTTCTAATCCGTGCGTACGCGCCGGCGAGGGAACTTGCGTGCGCGCGCACGGTTTCCGATTTGACCTAGACACACATGGCTCCTTTTTTTTTCTGGTAGCTTCGCTGGAATACCTAATAGAATTTGTTTTGGATAATTACCGTAATTAACAGAATTTGTTTTGAATAATTATCATGTTTAAGGTCAGCTTTTCTCTTTTTCGGAAGGTTGTTTTGTTTTTTACTAAAAATTTGAAAATATCTATACATAAAAATGAAACTTTCCAATTAAATTTAAAACTTTCTATAAAAAATTTGAAAGCCTTATCCCATATTTTCAAACTTTCTACTTGAAAGTTTCAAACTTTGTACTAAAAAAATTTAAACTCTAATCTCAAATTTTGAACTCTAAATTTTAACTTTTCAGTTAAATTTCAAAAACTTTCAACTCGAAATTTGAAATCTTTCAACTCAATTTTAAAAAAGTTTCAACTCAAAATTTAAACTTTTAGGTCAAAATTTGAAAACTTTCAATTCAATATTTGAAAACTTTGAACTTAGATTTGAAAACATGTGTAGTGAAGATTAATGAAAATATGAAAAAAAAACGCATAAAAAGAAAAAGGAAAATGTGAAAGGGAAGGGGCGCCAAATCGGAAAGAAAATCAGAAAAAAAAAAGAAAGCGCGCTAGGAGGCGAGCGCCAGCTGACGCGCACGCGCAAAATAGCAATGTTGTATAAATAGTGACGCTTTTACAAGTATAATCTTTATTCCATTGACCTCAAATGAATAAGGTAACAACAACACCAAATATTAGGTGAAAAAACAACGGCCATGAAAATTCCGTGGAATTCTTAATTTATTTGGTGCGGCACTGCTTTGGTTAAGAAGCTATAAAATACATACTCCATCCATTTCAGATTGTATGACTTTTCTAGCATTGCTCATATTCATTTAGAAGTTAATGAATTTAAACACATATATATACCTAAATTCATTAACATCTATATGAATGTGGGCAATGCTAGAAAGTACAACGTTTAAATTAATCCAATCACCGGAATTAATACTAGAACTGAGACGGCAATCTCTAGTCCCGCTCCAGCATTTTCATGTTAACCTAATCATTGAATTAACATTTTTAGTTAGTAAAATGTCACCATCACAGGGGTAAGTGATCCAGGTTGTTGAACATCAAGCAGTAGACGATGTATTTAACAGCAGTAGGATCCCTCCAAATTTCACCACGAGAGCAACGAATCAACCCGGGAGAGGATCCCGATATGCAGGAACAAGAAAGTGTTGACGCCTTCCATGCCTAAGTTCATAGATACAAATCGCATTAGCACTACTACTAACTGCTGGATTGCGGAACGAGATCCTCTGACCTATAGCAATCTACGTCAGAGGGACGTCCGATGCTGCTACGCCGCTCGATCGGCATCAAACGGATCAGAGGTGAACAAGCACGGCAGATAAACTGGCTTCTTTTATGCCCACGCTGACAAAATCAACCCATGAGTTCTACGCCGATAGTGCCGCAGCGCAGCATCCCGCGGCGGCGCCATCCGTGTTGGGTGCCGCTTTGAGTGCCTTCGCCGACCCCTTGCCGCCGGGGCCAGCACTTCTGGCCGGGATTTATTTCGCATCCCCGAGGCATCCACGCAGTACTCCAGATGGCGCAGGCGGTGGCGGTGCGCTCCAGGGCGGCGTACAGTCGTACACACTGATGTTCCCGGCCACACGCACCTGCGTGCGACGACGACCTGCACGTCGCTGTGACGCCATCGTTCTCCGCGTCGGCCGACGTCTCTGTGAGCGAGTAAACTGTTCGATTTTGTCAGCGTGAGCAGTAAAAGAAGCCAGTAAGTCTATCGTGCTTGTTCCCCTCCGTCTGATGCCGATCGAGCGGGTGTAGCAGCATTGGACGTCTGTCTGACGTAGAGAGGATCCCGTTCCATTTATGAGTAATTTCACCATTTAATATTTTGTACCTCGAGGTACCATAAAATTTTAATACCTCAGATACTTTCTATTGTAAAATTTGGTACCTCAAGATATCTAATATCTCGAGGTACCAAAATTTAATATGCAAAATATGGTACCTTGACATACCAAATATTGGATGGTAAAATTACACAAATATTTTTTAATATATTTTTAAAGAATTGTTACTAAATAATTTTTATCAACTTGTATGATCATTTAATATCTGAAACTAAAACGTAACATGACACATATATTGATCTATTCAGTTGTAGTTTGAAGTGAACTGCATACATCTTTTGCTTTTATCGTTTGAATTAAAATATTCTATCAGCTGGATTCTAACGTAGATTTGAAATATTTTTCAAAATTTCTGATGAAAATATATTAAATGAACGAATTCCACATGTTATATTCCAATTTCGTAAAGATATAATCCAATTTTTCTGGTTGCGAAAAGCATCACTACTAATTATGGTGCTTGTGTCACCTTTCTCATCAAGAGCCTGGTATTCATTTCACTTGACAATTACTTCTAGCTTCGCAATTCCTTCTCCTATAACATGCGATAGGAGAAAGAATAGAGAAACAATCTGCAGAGTTACTCCATGAATGCCAATTGGGGAATAGAGGAACATGACATCACCGGGGCATTGCCCAGTCACGAGCTTGTGTCGTCCAGACCTCATCAGCGCTACTGCAGCATGCAGTCTTGATGCCTTCCATGTCTACTGGATATATGATGAAATGCCTCTCAATATGCTCCATCATATAGTAGCCATGCAAGTGTTAGTGTGTTGGTCTATTCGACCACTGTCTTTCTTTCTTTTTAGTTTTCCTTTGGCTGCCCAGCTAGCTATATTTGTAGGTGGAAGATTGCATTATACGAGTTAAAACTTCACGTCATATAGTTTCAGCAGTTCCTAGTTGCCTACTGCCTCCGTTTAACATGTTTTGACTTTAGTCAAAATCAAACTGTTTTAAATTTGACTAAGTTTATAGACAAATATAATAATATTTATATTACCAAATTAGTTTTATTAAATTAATAATTAAATATATTTTTATAATAAATTTATCTTGGGTCAAAAATATTATTATTTTTCCTATAAACTTAGTTTTGACCAACAATCAGTCTATTGGTAATGTTAGTACAATAATTATAATATTTTTTGCGGCCCTATAATTTGCTATTATCATTTGAATAAAATTACATTACTCGGATTTAAACTTATCTTTTTTAAAATAAATATATATGCTTGTATGTAGATTATACTTCAAATTTGCAATGATATAGCAGGTGGGGTCTGTTAAAAGCATAATTTTTCTTTTGCTATTAGAATATTACCTCGAATGAATAGGGTGAGAGGAGAAACAACAGTTATTGAGTCTAAAACCACAATTATTAGAAAAAAAAGTGTAACTTTTATTAGTTGCACTTCCCAAGAAGACACTGATTAAATCCAATCACCAGAATGATTTCTATAATTAACTCAACCATATCTATTCTCCTTCTCCCTCATTGTCATGCTAATTAACTGAATTGGTTAACATTTTCTGTTTGTCTTTTTAAGAAAAAGAGAACGAGTCCTCCCCCATTTCCATTAAAGAAATGAGCACTGAGTTTCTACAAGGTTTCCAGAAAGATAAGAGCTAAAACAGAGAGAATTCAGGAGTACGCATGCTCAAAGAACTACTAACATGCATCCTCTTCCAGTTGCAAACTGGGACAAGAAGACGCCATCCCATCCTTTCTTCCATCTGCACCTGCTTCCAGACGATCGACCACAAAGCTCGAAAAGGACAACAAATAAACGAACCATCGTTAACATTCTCAAAAATCACCATCGCAGGGGTAAGCGATGCATGTTAATAGACAGCACTCTGCCAACTATATATTTGACAGGTGTTGGAACCCTGCAATTTTCACCACAGAACTAAAGGATCAACCCGGGAGAGGATGCCAGTGCACAGGCACAAGAATAGTCTCGATGTCTTCCATGCCCAAGTTCATGGATACAGATGTGACTGTGCCATGCAATTTCGCTTAAGCTAGCTTTACTACTAGCTACCTGCTGAGTATTATTGCTAGCTTTCTATCTCACATATATTTGACCATCCAATTTATAGATCAGGAAGATCGAGATCCCCCAATGGTTTCGCTGGCCCTTCTGTATGTCACCCGGTGACCTCCTAGCCAAGGTAATAAATAGTGTTCATAACGCCCGTAATAGCGGCCGCTATAGCAGTAGTGGACCTCTACCGCTACCGTTACAAGGTAGCGGACTGAAGATAGCATGTTGTAACTTAGCATCCGCTATAGCGTTTCGCTACTACTATAGTAGCCTGTTATATACCGCTTCGCGACCGCTATAACAACCCGCTATTGACTTTGTTGGACCGTTATAACGCTTAAATGCTGTTCTTCATATATGAATTGTAGAACTTTACATTGTTTATCTTATTTATCTTATCCATCTATATGTTATTTCATATTTTTTATGTTATGAAATATAGGAATGTATTATTAATTCTAATTTTTACGTGAAATTGATGTTAATATTGATATATTTATGGTTATTTTTATATATTTGCTATTGGAACTTAGCGTCCGCAATAGCGCCCGCTATCCGTAATTCGCTACATAGACACTAATTCGCTAACAACCCGCTATACGCTATTTATTAGCTTGCTCCTAGCGTTGGTTAATACACCCTCCACCGGACCACTTTCTGTCTAGAGGTTACAACCAATCTAACCAAGACATACGTATTTAATTGGAGCCTACGAAATACAACCAAGAGCATTAAGACTTTTATAGTTATATCTTCACCACTAATCATTTATCTAAGAATTGAAAGAAATAAAGTGTCAGTGGGACTAAGGGAGTACTATAGCTAGTATATAAAATATTACCACTACTATAAAACATTACGTAAGGACTGATCTTATATGTGCTGATTTACCTAAAAATGATATCTATGAGGCATTTATTGTGTAAACGAGTCTTTTAACAAGATAGAAATAAAGAACCGGCACCTATAACCACTCATTGGTGCTGGTTTATAATAAAAAGGGTTAAGTCCGATTTAGCCCCCTCAACTATCACAAAAGTTCAATTTAGCTCTCCCAACTCTAATACTAGATGTTTTACACCTATTAACTTTTTACACCAGACCCAATACCCTGACCGAACCAATAGTAGTTTAGTCATATGTATTATGTAACATATGGATGTTCATATGGGACGCACTGTCAGCCCCCTATTCATTGTCTTCTTCTCCCTAATTAACACCCCCCCCCCCCCCTCCAACACACACACGCGAGCCGCAGATCTCCCAAACATCCGCTTCTCAAAATGTTTCCTACTCGGCGAGCTGCGCTTGATTATGTGATGCATGCATCGTTTGGTTCATCCAGGTTGCACTGATCTTCAATTTGTAATAAAAATCATAGATCGAACAGACCAACAAATTAAATAACGAGGAAACAATTTCAAATGGGCAATTAAGTGACAAGAAACTAAAGAATTAAAGATTTTGTTGTATCTAGGAACCAACAAATATGTAGATTATCATATACCCGCATGGATGGTTCATCCGATTGAAGATAGGAGGTTGGGCCAATTCTGCATATTATGTAAATAGACTATACTTTAGAATATTCCATAAGTCTTAGTTGTATACGATTATGTCAATAAATGAGGAAACCAAGTCGTGTCTGAGAGGGTCCTCTCCCTGGTAACCCTGCCCCCTAACCTACATAAGGTGGGCATGGTCAGATCGTCAGATCAATACAACACCCCCGGTAGATTAAATCCCCAAAACATAACTAAGGTATTACTTTTCATCGAGAAAATCTAAATCTGTATAAACCTTTCTCCCCTTACTCATCCACTTTAGATCTCCTATACAACCCCGTTTTTTTATTGCCGATTTTTAGAATCAACCCTTAGCGCACTTAGTGCATTACTCAGATACGAGGCAAAACCTACTCTTTTTTTTTTTTTTTTTTGCGTCGAGTTTTCAACTGACAAGTGCTACTGGATCAACTTTGGGAGCCAGCGACTTTGCTTTTCCTCCGAGCCAGCATACGCGGATCTACAGGTGGTCCCGTCAGGGAAGGACCCCACGTCCTCGGTTCCATTCGGACTCCCGAACACCGCCCAAACCTACTCAATGATATTCTCTGAGTGTGCTACATGTATGAGTTTTATTGATTAATTGAGTTTTTCAGATGAGAGTTTTTTTTTGGGGGGGTTTGAGACTAGTTCCAGCTGGCATGTATGGAGAAACATGTACATCTGCATTGAAATTTTGTAACATACTCAAAAATCTTGAATTTTTGGAGAAAATTTTTCGCGACAAGTTTTCCTTTTGGTTCTTATTGCATTTGTCTAAATTGGAGCATTTCCTATTTTTATCCTTTTTAAATTTATATTTCTAATTAATTAGGTTGTGTTTCTATTTCAAAAACATTCAAATCCGTTTGTAATCTAAAAGTTTATTTTAAAATTTCTTTGTCAAGTTCAAAAAGTCCTCAAATTTATCTCCTCAAGTTTCATCTCCTTTAAATCCTATTTCAAATCTATTTATAAATTGCAAAAGGCTCCTATTTAGTTTGGGCCGAAGTCCCTTCATTCGGCCCAATTGGCAAAAGTCTATATGGCCTCCCTCCTCCTTCCTGTGAGCCGCCGCCGCCACCACTGCAACCAGCCGCCGCCGCCGCCACCTCACCCAACCAATCTGCCGCAGCCACCTCACCGCGTCAATCCGCCGCCGCCACGCGTCGCCGAAAGCCGTCGCCGACCAACGAAACCGCCATCGTCGGCCAATCCGACGAGGCCACCCGGCGCCGCTTCTCTGCATTTAAATCGAAGCACGATGTGCCGTCGCCGGTTTCTCTTCTATCCACCGCCTCTCGCCGCCTATAAAAGGACGACGAGGTTCCCTCTTCCTCCCCACACAAACCGAGCTCCTCAAGCTCTCTCTCTTTCTCTCCCATGTCCGGCCATTAGTGCCACCGGCAGATCTCCCTCACCGAAGTTTCGCAAGCCAAGCCCTTGCGCCACCAACTCTGCCTGGCCGAGGTGATTCTATTTTTCCCCTTTCCCTCCACCTTGAGATAAGCCGCCACCACCACCTTCTCTTATCGCCGGAGCTGAGCTCTTGTCGCCGCTGTTCCGGCCACCCCTCTCTCTCCCTCCGCCTTCCACCACCCTCCCCGGGTGCGCGTTGCTCGGGAACACCATCTCCAACCGGCGTTCTCACCTCCAGGCCACCGGAGAGCCGGCGCCTTGCTTGCCCTCCTCTCTGTTACCTCTCAGCTGCCAAACAGAAGAAAAAAAAAAAGAAGAACGAGAGGAAGAAGAGGAAGGAGAAGGCATTGACAAGTAGGCCCCACTGAATAATAACTCCCTTTTTCTTTTATTTGTTTTTCAATCTTTAAGAGCTCATATCTCTTCAACCACAAATCCAATTCCAAGAATTCTTTGATCTAAATTCATCCAATTTCAAATCCTTTATTTTGATACCAAATTTCCTATTTTTAAAATTTTATTTAAAATTCTTTATTTAAAAACCTTTTCCTTATTTATTTATTTACTTTCTAATTCTAAATTTATTTTAATTAACCTTTAAAAAAATATATATTTTAAATTTATTTGATTTATTTTATATCCCTTTAATTTTAAATTTCTTGTTTGAAAAACCTTTTTAAAATTTAATTTTCCTTTAATTTCTTTAAATGCCTTCTCCTTTCAAAATTCAAATATCTTTTGACCTTTTGTATTTGCCTCTCTTCATGCTCCAATTTTGTTATTTTCTTTTACCATTTATTTGTAGTACTTTTTTTTCTTATAGGCTTTATTTGCTATCTTTTACGTATACGTACGTTAGACAATACAGAAGATCTCATCGACATCACAGGAGCTGACGTGGATCCAGCCGACTACGCTGAAGCCTTCGAAAGTTTCAATGCACAAGGCAAGACACAATTAAAATTTTGACCACATTAAATAATCAACCCCCATATTTACTTTATGCATAAGTTAATCGTATGAATAACACTATGGTGGTTTCAAATGATATATAATGCTTTTAAACATTGTTATATGAGATTATGGAAAGATACACTGAACATCATTTTATGTGGTTTACTATTCAAACATCTTTTACAAACTTAGAATTCGGTTAAAATGGGCATTTATGAATGTTGATATATGATGAAGTTTGTTGGTGTGGGGAGTTTGGAAGTTTTGGGTGGTAATGACATACAAATGACATAGTTGCGTCCATCCACACGATCAAGTAATTGGACTTAGCCTAGTACATTGTCCCACTATATGAAAGACTGTTGGTTGGCTCACTAGAAGCAGGATTGGGGTGAACGCATGTGTAAGGAGGTTGGGGGCATGGTTAACAACGGTGGAACCCGTGAAAGCAACGACCAAGTAGCCTTGCTTAGGCCCAGCAAGTGCCCGACTGCTAGGACAGATCAATATCCCACTCGTGTAGTAACTAGTAGTAAGTGGGACCTAATGGCTCTGGTGTCCTCAGCCTTGCAAACTGTTGACATCGTGTGGGTAAAGCTGGACAGTCTCTGCAGAGGTGAATTAAATCATTTAAATGTCCGTACTCCCGATTCTGGAGTTGTGTCATAAGGGTGATTCCTACTCCTGACGTATAAGTAGTTTTAAACATAAAATAGTGGTAAAGATAATGAGAATTTGCTGTTATATTTATTTTCTCTTTATTTTAATATCTTATGCTTAGAAGGATCATATTTAAATTTCCATGATTATGTTCATAACATATTTATAAGTGTCTTGCAGAGTACATAAGTACTCATTCTTGCATTATTTAACATATAGAAGAACCGTGTTATGAAGAAGTCCCAGAAGGTAGCGAGGCCTACTAGAACGACGAGTTTTTCTAGGCTTAATCTATACTCAAGCTTATGCCTGTGAAGTTTAGTAGCTTTGGGTTTTTCTTTGTACTTTCAAATAAGGTTGTAATAGTTTGGATCTTTAAAACCATTAACAGTTGTATAATTAGTTTGCATGAACAAATTTGTATAATTAATCGAAAGCTGTTCTGTATATCAATCTGTGCGTGATCGAAATCCTAGATGATCACGAGTGGACTTTCGGGGCACCAAGCCTAAATTGGGTGTCCCCACAAATTTCTATGGTAAAAAAGTAAACAATGTGGACAAAATTACCAGTTCTACAAAATTAAAATTAAGGAGGACAAAATGGACAGCGTCCCGTCAAATTAAAATCAGTACACAATAAACAAAATTAGATAAATTATACTAAAACTAGTCTCTACTATTATAAAAAGTTGAAGATATTTTTACCGGTTCTTTAGTACGTCATCTGTGTATAAGTCGGTTTTTAAATTCGTACTGTTTTGAAAATACATATCCGTATTTGAGTGGACTTTTAAGTTTGTTCGCTTTTGAAAATAAAAAAGAGTCGTATAAGAAATCCTTTTTAAAAAAACTCGCATGCTAACTTGACATGATTTTCTAGAAAAATATATATCCAAGTGAATTCTCACGGTGAATTTCACGTTGAACAATAATAAGATTAAAAATAGCCTTCGCCCGTTGCAACGCATATGTATTTTTTCTAGTATTAAAAAAATTGAAAGTGCATTCCAACTTCTGGCAAACAAAGCAAACAATGGGAATATCATTACTGTTATGCAAAACTAAGAACATTTTTCTGTATGATTAAAATTGTTACTAGAAATAAACTGAAATCACCATCCTCCCAAATGAAACTGGTATTCAAAAATAAATGAAAAAAGAACGTTCTGCTAAATTAAAATTAGTATTAGAAAAAAATCAGATAGAGATTTTCTTTCAGCAGGAATATCCATACGGGACTTGTTATAATAAAACAAGCAGGGTGATAAGTGATTTCCAGGAACAATGCGGCTGCTTATTCCTTGAAATCGCGATCCAATAAAGTGCGGCGCGGTAGCTACACGCTGGGAGAAGGCGGGAGCCATGCGCTGGGATTGGGATTTGGGAGACGGGCGTGAACAATGTGGGACGATCGAGCAAAAGTGTTAGATAGCAACAGAGAACTCCCACGTTATAGTTTCACCGTAGTCAGCTGAGACGCCGGAGAAAATAGTCCTGATACCTTCCATTTCTAAGTAGATCGATGCATGGATCCAAATGTGCATGCGCCAGTGTGCTATAATTAAGTTTGACGGACTTAACCATGGAGTACATATATAGGTTTACTTAAAACCTGTGGGATCGGTTGGCGCCACGTCAGCAAATTTACAAAAAAAACCCTGTATTTTTGGTAATTACATACTGGTTTCCACCAACATCGTCCGTTCGATCTCGCGGTAGAGCCGATCTAACCGTCCACATGTCCACTATGGCGACCCTTTCTCAGCCGTGGGATCGTTGAATCGGCAATCAACGGCATAGATTTCGTCCGGCCGGACCAAACCCTAGCCCCCTCGCCCGTCTCGCCCGCAGCCTGGTGCACGCGCGGCGTCGCCTCTCCCTTCTACGCCGCCACGCCGTCGCCTCTCGCCGCCGCCTCGCCCTTCTTCCTCTGCGCGCGCCGTCGCCGCTGCATCCTCGCCCCCCTCCAGCCATCCTCGCCCTAGCCGCACTACTAGGCTCGCGCGCGCATGACCTCACCTGCCGCCGCCGCCGCTCGCCCGCCGCCGCTTGCCCGCCGCCGCTCGCCTGCCGCTCGCCTGCCGCCGCCGCCGCCGCCGCGGCTGCTCGCCTGCCGCCGTGCCGCTCCCCTCGCTCGGCACACCAGGCCACCTTCTCCCCTCTTCTCTCCTCTCATCTCCAGGCCACCCACCGCCTCCCTCTTCCTCTCCCTATCCTCGGTGAGCTACAGATCCGGTTCGGGGCTCATCGGAATCGATGGTCTCGGCCATTGGTCTCCTCGCCGGTGAATCGTTTTGATACCCTTCTGCATACATTTAGCACAAAATCCACATGGTAAGGCAATTGTTTTGACTTGCCATTAAGCATTTGCATTGCGTTTGCTGGTGTTTTTACATGATCCCCCATCTTGCCTTAGGTTCTGTGGAGAAATTGATGGGCTAGGATGAGGTGTAAGTCGCAGATTACAGAGAGGACGACTTTCATTCTGCGCATCTACCGTCATACTGAGCAAGTTATCGAGCTTTCTCCTCTCTTAATCAGGGCTGCGATATTTAGATTATGGTAAGTTTTTCTTGAGCAGATTATTTCATATGAATTTAGCTGTCAGAAGTTCGATGGTTATTGGTTTTGTTGCTGCATTGTATGGCACCCCTTGATAGAATAACATCAGGAAGAAAAAAGAAAACCATGATAGGTACTACAAGGCTATAAGTATAAGGTAATATGAGAGCATTCTGCAAACAGGATATGCAATGGAAGGATATTCTTTTTATTAACTTTGCTAAAATACCTGCCAATAGCCCATTATTGACATCAAAACCCCCTAGCTCTAATACTGGGAGCATAACACGCCGATAGACAGTGTGCAAAGCTTTTACTAGTGTCTAATTTGTTGCAACAAAATTATTACTACTTCACTGGATTTATGTGGTTTGTTGTGTTGGTCCAGTTCAGCAAAGAAAGTTGGTAGGATCATGGAGGAAATGAATCGTATGGTTATTTTTTCATTGCTTGGTGGTGTTTCACACAACTCAATCTGCTGCCATATATCCATAAAACAAAACATTCAGAAATGTAGTTATTTAGTACTATCCTAAAACTTACATTCTGCCAAAAAAAAATAACTTTTAGCGTGCCTGTTATTTTTATAATTTAATGTGTAAATGATGAAGAGTGCAAGCATCTAATTTTCTCCTCTGCCTTGACACAAGAGTTTAGGCCACTAGAATGTCCTAGCAGCACTGAAAATACTCTATGCATATAAGCATATAAATTTTCCATGTTGCAGGTCTCCAGTTATGCCAGTTTGCTTCTGGTTATGTCCACAACATATTCAATGTTGCAAAATAAATATAATGTAGCCATGCTTCAGGTTACAGCTTCCAATCCACATCTTTTAATATTATGTAGTGTGGCATATGCTTATGAAAGTAATCCATAATACTACTATCTTCTGTTAGGCTTTCACATTTAACTATTTTATTTTGTCGACATCGTTTAACTTGGTGTTTTTTCCCCTTTTCCTAAGTGGTTGGTTGATACTATTACAATAGTATAGATACACATAATGGAGCCATGTTTCAGGTTAGAACTTCCAATCTGCATCTTTTATTGTTATGTTCACCTTCAAATTTTCATGATGTTCAAATGTGCTTAGAAAATCAAGAACCAAAGATGGAAGACATTATTAAGCTAGAAACAAATTACAGCCTTGCAGAGTTAAAAGACTTGAAAGTGGTTGACCATGTCTCAAGACCCAACACTTTCATCTTAGAAATGTTAATTGAAAGCTTTCTCAATGACATTATTTTCCATATATCAATTACTCCAACTAATCTGCTACTAGCTACTGTATATGCATAGTGAATAGTTAGTATTGCTTAAACAATGTCTGGGACCGTTATATTCGTTGTAAGCATATATTTCAATTGTTTTCCTATATGGTCAGTCAAAACCAGATAATCAAAAAAGAGATAAAAAACTACTCTCTATTGGTTATTTGATTTTCAGGCTTTCAAGAGATTAGACTACTAGGCCTGCATAATTTGAAATGCTATTTAATAAACTATATATGTATTTAAATGTTCAGAAATTTAGTTCCAGTTTAAAATTTCAGGTGTATGCAATGTTGAAAACCACCAAATCTGGGCATTTCCTTCCAAACAACTTCTTTGAGATGAAATAGATTCTGGGCAGTTGTTTCTTCCACCGTCCTTCATTATCTTTGTACTCTCGCATCTAAATTATCCTATGTCAAATGTGCATATGATTTAGTTCACAGCTAAATGCATCTAAAGGGCCAACACCAGATCTTCTGCAGGTAACTGTGGCCTAACATCTAAAGCCATTAGTAGTACCCATGTTCTTTTTTAGTTCATAAGTCCTGGTACTGATGTGGTGATGCTAAGAAAGGTTTATGTGTGATACAATTAATAAGATGTTAACCACAAAAAGAATACAAAAGCTGTGCACTGTGCATTAATTGGTACTCCGTAATTTGTTGTTTGCAGACGCAGCAAAAATATATTAGAGTACAAAGGGTAATTTGTCTTTGCCAAAAGAATGGAGTTGATTTTCCTATCTTCTTAATAGGAAAGAATTCAAGTACATAGTCTCTTCTAGGTAATTTCTTCCAGAGTTTCAGTGCTGTCTGGGATTACAAGCAGTCAATGCCTCTTAAGTAATTTCCTTCAGTGTCGTCTGGGATTACAAGCAGTAGATGCCCGATGCCACAAGTGTTAGCTTATATGTAAGTGAGAAACCTACAAATACTTAAAATTAGATGCTACTGCCGAACCTACAAATCTGTTCTCAATTCTGATGGGTTTGATGCTTGCCTAAAAATGCAGAAAAAACAAGGTTGGTATGCCGCATGTCTTCACTTTCTACCACAGAGTTATTGCGCGTTTGTAAACATGGTGAAAGAGATGTATCTCTGAAGCATAATCAATTCATTAGCAATTTCAATGTTAGGTTGTTTTTCTTTAGCCAGCAGCGCAAGAGAAAATAGCATAACAATTTCAATGTTACGCATTTGTGTATTCGACAGAAGGTCCAGTTATGTGCTCCATTGGAGATATTCTTATTCTCTTCTCAAATTGTCGATTGGAGTATTTGGTCGTTCATGTGTATGGCTTAAAATATTCAACAATATTGTATCGAAGTGGTTATCTTCTCATGTTAGACATAAGAATTCCTTCTAGCATGTAACTGTTATTTAAAATTATCGATAGCTTTGAATTTTTGTCTATAAATGTTGCATCTTGCAGCCTCATTTGGTACAGTTACACGCTGCGTAGCGCATGCCTCTTGCTAGTTGTATACAAAGTTGCTGTTGGACTCCCGGCTTTCACCAAATCATCGACCTTTCAGTATCCAATTTATAGGTGAAGAGAGGCTTTATGCATGGTTCAGAATTGGAACAGAGAGCAGCAGCTTTGTAATTGTGAGGCACATGAATTTGTTTGTCCTGTGTGTGTATATACATACATACTAGGTGATACCCCGCGCGTTGCTGCGGATAGAGTTGAGAAATTTTAAGCAGGCAACAGTACCATAGGCATTTGAGCAGAAAGGATAAGATTGATTTCTAGTTAAAAAGAGCACATCCCAATTTGCATAGCTGACCAAGAATGTGCAGTGCCCATTCAGCTAACCTTTTCTTTTGATTTTTGTTTTTGTTTGAGGGTCATTCAGCTAGCCTTTTATTTTTCTTTTTTTTTTGTTTGAGGGTCATTCAGCTAACCTTTGCTCGAGCAAGATGGAACAACCCGACTGCTTGTATAGCGGCGTTGGAGGGGGTTCCGCATGTGACGCCTGTTAATTAGGGGATTGTTTTTTTTTTTGACAGGAATTAGGGGATTGTTAGTTGAGAAGGTCGAAGGGCACCGCTTCCTGGCTTTCATGAGATGAGGAGATTTTTAACAGGCCAGAGCAAGCAGTTATAAGTGTGAGGACAGATACCATTGATCTAGAGACATGCTCAAGAATCCAACAGCTGACAATAAACGATGATGTGGCGCAATGTGGTGCAAGGTTTATAGCAATAATTATTGCAGTGGATACCAACTATAAAAAAGAAGGGATATATATCATGTGACCAGGTGACCTTCCAGCTATAGCAAACAGGGGTTACTGATATAGTGTTATCTTAAGCATATTAGGCCATTCCCAACACAACACACTGACATAGTTTCCATAAACTCCACATCATCATGAAACTAGTACTAGATACTACTCTTCCAATGCAAACACTACTATTTATACTTAAATTTAGTGTTACTTATCTCACATGATGTCTTGGATGCTTTGTAGAAACTGTCTCATGCAAGACATTTTCATTCTCTTTCCTCATTTATTCACTTGCCACATTATTTTTCATCCTAGGTGGCAGCCTATTTAATACTATGGACACAATCCTAGTCATTGTGTTGGGAATGGCCTTATAAGAGCATGTACAATAAGCTGACTAGGCGGGCTCCAAAAATATGCCACATCATCATATTCCTATGTGGAGGGAAGAGAACCGATGAGAGAGAAGCAAGCGAGCGACAAATCTATCGCCCGACGATAGCTCTCTTTCCCACGCGCTATCGCTTGCTTGCAGCCCAACTCAGCGATAAAAAACGCGATTTGTGGACCCCACTCATTGCAGCCGATCCATTCCCCCACCGTAGCCGATTGAGATCCCCATCCCCTCCACCCCAGCGCCCGCCTGATCTCCGCCCTTCCCGCGCGATCCCGCGCGATGGCACTCGATCTCCCGCGCCGCGTGCGCCATCTCGACCCCCTCCCACGCAAGCCATCTCTTGCCCTCTCGCGCGTGAAGATCTCTTCCCCTCCCGACACAAATCCACCCAAAAAATCTCCATCTACTATTTTGCCAGCCCCAAAAATAAAAAATCTCCATCTACTATTTTGCCAGCCCCAAAAATCCAGTAAGATTGACGGTCTCCGCCCCCACTATCCGCCTTCCCTCTTCCCTCTCGCTAATCTCTCATGCCCGCATGCGACAGATTTGTACCGAAAACCCTAATTCCCCTCCACCAACAGCCATCTCTCGCCGGAGGAAGAGGGAGGTTGCGCCACCTCCACCAACACCCTTGTACATGCTATCTTTTTTATAGAATTCCCAGGGGGGTGTTAAAGAGAAAATATATTTTGTAAGAAGGAGATATTTATGGCAAGAAGATCAAGGGATCATAAAATATCACCATGTACAATGGCCAATAGTGTGCTCTCCAAAAGAGCAAACAGTGAACCATATTAATATTAATGTGTATGATTTTTTATATAAAAGATGAAACATGAAATTTATGTGCTAATTATACACTAAAATGATCTTGTGACAAGTTGTTGATGCAAGTTTATTTGTTGCATGGTTAATTACTGGTTTTTAAGTACCCAACTCTAGGGGATTTGGACCCATGTGCCCACATGCTATAAGTTTCAGTAGCTTGTTTTAGTTACAATTGCAGCAGTGGTGGATCCAATGTAAAAAATTTAGTTATGATGAAACTATAATCTTCTTGATTTCTATACAGGGGAGTGGAATCTCGTCCTCCTGGTGGGTTCGTTAATCTTATCAACGCCCCATCAAACCATATGCATCATGTCGCCGAAGGGAGTCCATCACAGCCTATCAATTTGAGAATGGAGATGTCGCTAGGACTGAGAAATGCTTGTCATGGACAAACGATGAAGACTTGAGATTGGTAAGTGGCCTATGTGAGTTATTTATTTGTCAATGTGATGTACATCACTTGCATTACTAACACCAGTAAACATCTTTTTCCTAAAAATTGCAGATCAACGCCTAGCTGAACAACTCAAATAATCCTACAGAATCAATTTTCAAGAAGAATGATAAATATTGGGGCGATGTTGCTGCAGCTTACAACAGCACTACCCCAAAAAGCCGGGTTAGGCAAGTTAAGCAAGTTAAGGATCATTTTGGTAAAATTAAGAAGAAGGTAGGGAATTTTTGTTGCTCTTGGAAGGAGGTTAATTCATTATATGCCACGTACCTAGAATGCCAGACCAAAATACACTAAAAAACCACTAACTCCAAAAATTATTAGAAATTTCAGCAGAGTCTCCCCTAAAAATACGGACATCCACGACAGACAGTTATAAGATAACTCAACAACAATATAATCCACACAATACAAACCATCCTAGCTCCACAAATTCCACGTGAAAGTAAGGACCAGAACTTTAAATGACCGTTACAAGTTCTACGCAAAACTTATGCTAAGCAAAAACATAGTCTAAAACTAAATTTCAATAGTGTACAATAATAGTGTAGTTCAAGGGTGCTACTCCCATCCCATGCCGATCAATATCATTAGATAACTAAAAACCAAATTAAACACAAGAATGAGTAAAGAATACTCAGCAAGTACAATATTGAACTAGTAAAACATACACATGTTTAATGCAATAAGAAACCAATATGAAACTTTTGTTTTCCTTTAATTTAAAACGAAGGAGACAAAAAGTAGTAGTTCCCTCCCAGGCAGGTGTGAATATTCTCTTAGCATTACCGGTAAGCCGAGCAAGCGTGATCAACGCTTCTCAAGGATCATGAATAAAGATCCAAATTGCACTCCCATGACTACGCATGGTACAAAAACTTCCGGAAGAATGAAACATGAATAACGTCGTGAATTTGAACATGAAGTGAAATATGAATACGTAGCATAATACCAAAACACACAATTGATAATAGGAATCTTTGAATAATAATTGGGTAAATGAAACCAAACTAAGTAAAGTGATGGGAAGAAACCTGCCTACTGTATTCCTCAATGCAGTTGAGGAGGCTCGAGGGATGGAGGTTGAGCTTCAAATTACTACTACATAGAAGAATCATTCTGGAAATGTTACTAGTAATGAACAGAAGAGAGCCCATCAGGAAGGGGGTGAGAACTCGCAGCGACCACCTTTCAAGAAGTACAAACAAAATCAGACCACTCAGCCATCATCCAAACCTACGCAGTGGGGTTCTCAGCCTAATTCAGCTCCACGTCCTGCAGAGCCTCAGTTGATTCACCCTGTACCAGGGCAAGGGCTAATTTGCTTTAAGTGTGGAAAGAATCACCATTCTGCAGATAGTGTGTTTACTTGGGCATGTCGTGGGTGTGGAAAGGCTGGACACATGGGGTTGGTATGCAAGCGTAAACCAAATTCTATCATCAAGTGGCAAAGGTCTAGCCCCTATTCAGCAACCTCTTCGAGAACTAGCTACCCTCGCGGTTCAGGTTCTTCCACTAGTACTCCCCGTGGTGCTGTTCAGATGATGACAGCTTATCCACTTCCTTACCAGCGGTTCACACATAATTACCCACCACCACCATTACCAAGACAGTATTGGTCCATACCTCAATCTCTTGCTCCACATGCTCCACTCTAGTTGCCTGCACCGCCTATGGCGCATCCTTCTGCTTCAGCTCCACCTCACCATCAGGCCTCAGGCTCTACTACCTCAGCTATGGCTGGAGTCTACAACATGCCTGCAGGGTCGTCCCTTGGTCGCCCGGATGTCATTACAGGTACACTTTGAGTTGATTCGCATGATGCTCTAATTCTGTTTGATTCTAGTGCTACATTTTCCTTTGTTTCAATCGAGTTTGCGAAAAGAGCTGATCTATTTAGTCAAGAGGTCTCTCGATCTGTCCAAGTCAGCTCTCTAGGGGGTATAATCTCTAGTTCAGTAGTATGTCCAGGTTGTGCAATCTCTATTGATGGGGAAGAATTCGTGGCAAATCTAATTGTGATTCCCTTACTGCTCTTTGATGTGATCTTGGGCATGGATTGGTTGAACCAATATCGTGCTTTAATTTCTTGTTTCTAGAAGACAATTACCTTGGAAGCTCCATCAGGCGAGGAGATGGTTTTCCAAGGGAGTGCGCCTCCGCATTCTCTTTTCGTGATGGCAAGGTTATTTCCTGGGCAGCGTGCTGTAAAGATAGTGTTATTTATGAGCCTTAGCCGAGAAGGCATCCAAGCCTTTATTGATTGAAGATGTTCCTATAGTGCGAGATTATCCTTATGTTTTTCCCGCAGAATTGCTAGGGATGCCACCTGAGTGTGATGTAGAGTTCCGTATTGATCTTGTTCCTGGTACACGACCTATCTCCAGAGCCCCGTACCGGTTAGCTCGTCCTTTCCAAGAAGAGTTGAAGAAACAGTTAGATGATCTATTATCCAAGAAATTAATCCAATGGAGTGTGCGCCATGCAGTGCACCTATTATTTTTACTAAGAAGAAGGATGGAAGTTGGCGTATGTGTGTGGACTATCGGGCCTTAAATGCCGCGACAATCAAGAACAAGTACCCATTGCATCATATTGAGGATTTGTTTGATCAGTTAAAGGGAGCAAAGGTGTTTTCTAAAATTGACTTGCAATCTGGTTATAACCAAATACGAGTGCGAGAAGAGGATATTGAGAAGACCGCATTTTCCATGACGTATGGGCATTATGTGTATAGAGTTATGTCTTTTGGGCTGACCAATGCTTCGGCCTATTCTATGGAGACGATGAATAGCATGTTGCATAGCTTTCTAGATAAGTTTGTGGTGGTGTAGATGAGCATAAGCATCATTTAAGGATGGTGCTAGGGACTTTATGGGAAAACAAGTTCTATGCTAAATTAAAGAAGTGTGAATTTTGGCTTCCTGAGGTGGCTTTCCTAGGGCATGTAATCAATCAGCGGGGTATCTCAGTTGATCCTAGCAAAGTTTCAAGTGTTGTCGGATGAGAAAGGCCGACTAATATTAAGGATGTGAGGAGCTTTTTGGGTATGGCAGGGTGCTACCGACACTTCGTGAAGGATTCTCGATTATCGCTAAACCAATGACGATGCTCACACAAGGATGTGAAGTTTCAATGGACGGACCAATGTGAGAATAGTTTCCAACAATTGAAGCATAGGTTGGTAACTGCTCCAGTGCTTACTTTGCCCCAACCTGGTAAGCGTTTCATTTTCTATTCCGATGCTTCACGAGTAGGCCTTGGTTGTGTTCTTATGCAAGAGGGCAATGTTATAGCTTATGCGTCTAGGCAGTTAAGGAAGCATGAGCAGAATTAGCCCACTCATGATCTTGAGCTTGCAGCAGTGGTCTTTGCTCTCGAAATTTGGAGGCACTACCCGTATGGAGAATCTTGTGATATTTTCACTGATCATAAGAGTCTAAAATACATCTGCACTCAGTAGGATTTGAACTTAAGGTAGAGGAGGTGGGTGGAGTTGATTAAAGATTACGATCTCAACATTCAATATACACCGGGTAAGACGAATGTGGTTGCAGATGCTCTAAGCCATAAGGTCGTTCCTCCAACTGTGAGTTTTTTGATAACTGATTTTGAACGGATGGATATCTCCTATTGTTATGCCGGAGTGGCGAGTACTGAGTCACGAGTCATTCTTGAGTCCACAATACCCAACGAGTGCTAGAGGCCCAACAACATGATCGATTGCTGCAATAAGTTAAGAAACTTGTAAAGGAAGGAAAAACTAGAGATTTCACTTTGGATTCTTCGGGAGCTATGCGATTCCATGGGCGTTTATGTGTCCCACAAAAAGCAGAAATCAAGTAAGAGATTTTGCGAGAAGCACACCGAACACCATATACTATGCATCCTAGTGAGAACAAGATGTATCATGATTTGAAGAAGATCTATTGATGGAAGAGGATGAAAGTGGATGTGGCCAAGTACGTGGCATCATGTGGGTTATGTCAGCGAGTAAAGGCTGAACATAAGAGTCCTGCTGGAAAGTTACAATCATTGGAAGTTCATGTATGGTCTTGGGATGATATTGCTATGGACCTCGTGGTTGGGCTACCTCTAACTCCACAAGGAAAGGACGCCATCTGGGTGGTTGTAGATCTTCTGAGTAAGGTGGCACATTTCATTCCTATCCGCACCACTTATTCTGTGAGTGACTTGGCACCAATCTATACACGTGAGGTAGTGAGGTTACATGGTGTGCCTCGCTTGATTGTTTCTGATAGGGATGCTAAATTTTCTTCTAAGTTCTGGGAATCGGTGCAAGAGGCATTTGATACTCAATTGAAATTCAGTACGGCTTTTCACCCTCAGACTGATGGTTAACCTGATCGGACTATTCAAACTCTAGAGGATCATGTATCCTTTCATGGAAAGGCAGTTGGGAGGATCATTTGCCGCTTGTAGAATTTGCATACAACAATAGTTACCATGCTAGCATTCGAATGGCACCATATGAGGCACTTTATGGAAGAAAGTGTCGATCCCCATTGTGTTGGGATTCCATAGGGGAGAGAGCTATGTTAGGACCCGATTGGGTTCAACAGTCCACAAAACAGATAGCAAAAATACGACAACACATGCTTGCAGCTCAAAGTAGGCAGAAGAGCTACACCGATGTTAGAAGACGGGAATTGGAGTTTAAAGTGGGTGATCAAGTACTTCTAAAGGTATCCCCTACCAAAGGTGTTGTGAGATTTGGAACAAAAGGTAAGCTCAGCCCTAGGTATATTGGTCCATTCTCGGTAGTGGAAAGAGTTGGAATCCTAGCCTATCACCTCGAGTAACCAGAGTCCATGAAAGGTGTACATTGTATTCCATATTTCCATGTTAAGAAAATATTTGAGAGACCCTGAACATCATATTACCGTAGAGCCGGTGACCATTGAGCCAAGATTTAACATTTGAGTCTCATCTTGTAAGAATATTGGAGGAATCTGAGAGGGTGCTGAGGCATAGAACTATCAAGTACGTCAAGATTCTCTAGACGCACCAGACCGAGCGAGAAGCAACCTGGGAACTTGAGTCACAGATGCGGAAGAAGTATCCAGTGTTGTTCACACATGGTGAGTTATATAAGTCCTACCTATGAGTTCCTTTCTGTACTTGTTCAAGGTATAACTGGACGAATTCGAGGGCGAATTCGATTGAAGGAGGGAGGAATGTAATACCCTATGTCCTAGAGTATAGTTGGGCGAATTCGAGGGCGAATTCGATTGAGGGGGGAAGAATGTAATGCCCCGGGTTTTGAATTAATATATTTCGGGGAATATTAGAGCGAACATGCAAAGTTCAACTTTTGAACCATTGTTCGAATAGGCGATCAGGAACCGTGGATGCGTAGAGCTCGTCGAGTAGGGCGAAATAGACTATAAGTTTGTGGTAATCTGAGTCCTGAGTTATTTCCGGTGATTGATTTAATGTGGGCTGTTCGATCTTCATTAGCCTCTCCCTATTTTAACCAATAGAAAGGAAAAAAAGGAAAAAAAAAAAAAAGGAGGCATCGCTAGCAGCTAGCCCTAGCCGCCGACGTCCGCGTCTTCACCTCTGCGCTGCCGCTGCTGTGCGTCTGACGCCGGTTGCCACAGCCATCGTCTCCTTGGTGAGTTGCTGCTGCCGATCTGATTTTTGTCTTGTGTTGCTGCTGCTGCCGCTAGGACTGCTGCTTGTGCTGCTGCGGCTGCTGCCGATCTGCTTGTGCTGCTGCCGATCTGCCGTTGCTGCTGCTACTGCTGCTATTGGCTGCTGCTGCTTGTTGCTGCAGAAGAACAGGAAGGAGGAAGAGAAGGGGAAAAAAATTAGAAGAAGGGAAATTCGGGGAGTTTGGTGGATATTTCCAAATTCTTTGTTTTTCTTACAAAATTAGTACTGCTGGGTAATCCGTTTTAGTCCCTAGTTGTTTCTAATTTATATATAAAATGATCCGTTTCTGGTAGCTCGAATTTATTTTTATCGAACGCTAGGCTAAAATCGTATTTTTAATTCTGGTATTAAACCATCGGGATTCAGGTTAGTTGTCCTAAATAAAGTTTGTAGTCATCGTCGATATCTTTCTAACACCACTGGTTTCATTCGATTCTGATAAATGGTTTTGGGAGAAACAACAAAAACAGTACTGCTGACTGAATCCAGAAATCAGGACAGCAATTCGTTTTCCTTAATTTGGGATTTTCAGAGGCATAACTGATTTTGTGCTCAACATGAAAGTGGTAGAGAAGTTTGTCTAGATGTCCGAGGTTGTATTATTTTGCTAGGTTTCGTTAGACGGTTTGTGAGTTACGCATAAAACAGTAATGAAACAGCTATAGGTTATTTAATACAAGTCAGTAAAAATTTATATGAATTGGGTTTCACTTTTTAGTAAATATCCTTGTAACTATGATTAGTTGGATATAGTGGTTTATGTGTAGTTTTGCTCCACAGGTGTGGAGGGCTCCAACGTTGGAGGAGTTGAGTCGAATTATCGAAGGAGTTAAGGCAAGTACAAGACGGACTTGTGTGATGGATAAACTGTGTTACTTAGTTCGGTTTCATTTACCCAATTATTATTCAAAGATTCCTATTATTAATTGTGTGGTTTTGGTATTATGCTACGTATTCATATTTCACTTCATGTTCAAATTCACGACGTTATTCATGTTTCATTCTTCCGGAAGTTTTTGTTTACATTATTCAAGTACCATGCGTAGTCATGGGAGTGCAATTTGGATCTTTATTCATGATCCTTGAGAAGCGTTGATCACGCTTGCTCGGCTTACCAGTAATGCTAAGAGGATATTCACACCTGCCCGGGAGGGAACTACTACTTTTTGTCTCCTTCGTTTTAAATTAAAGGAAAACAAAAGTATCATATTGGTTTCTTATTGCATTAAACCTGTGTATGTTTTACTAGTTCAATATTGTACTTGCTGAGTATTCTTTACTCATTCTTGTGTTTAATTTGGTTTTTAGGTACCTAATGATATTGATCGGCATGGGATGGGAGTAGCACCCTTGAACTACACTATTATTGCACACTATTGAAATTTAGTTTTAAATTATGTTTTTGCTTAGCATAAGTTTTGCGTAGAACTTGTAATGGTCATTTAAAGTTCTAGTCCTTACTTTCACGTGGAATTTGTGGAGCTAGGATGGTTTGGATTGCGTGGATTATATTGTTGTTGAGTTATCTTATAACTGCCTGTCGTGGATGTCTGTATTTTTAGGGGAGACTCTGCTAAAATTTCTAATAATTTTTGGAGTTGGTGGTTTTTGAGTGTATTTTGGTGTGGCATTCTAGGTACGTGGCTACCTGGGGTGTTACAGTCTCATGATGATCTGATGGCTAGGGCAATAAAAATATATGAGAATGATTTCAAGGATGGTCCATTCTTGTTTTTGCATTGTTGGAATGAACTTAAAAACCAACCGAAGTGGCATGCATATTTGGAGCAGCTTGACAAGTCAAACAAAAGGAAGGTAGATTACAATGATGCCATTCCCCTTGATGATGACGAAGATAGCTTTATTGTAGTCAGTTCAAAATTCATATGCAGTCCCTATTTCATGCTTATTAATTGCAGCCAGTCCAAAAAAACATGTGGTCAATCCAAATTTCCATGCTGATTGCTTATTAGTTGCAGTTAGTCCAAACAAACATGAAGTCAGTCCAAATTTACGTATTGTTTGCACTTGGTCCAAACTATAATGCAGTCAACACAAATATTCTTTGCTAGCAGCCAAGGCAGTGAAATTGGCAAGCAGTACAATAGTACAATTAAGCATGCAAACTACTAGAACCTCCATCTATATATATTTATTGACCCTTCCATTGTGAAACTCTCAAACCAATCCATCGTTTCATTCTGAAAGTACCATGTTAGACTCATCCTCAAACTCATCATCCTCCTTAGATGATCTAGACCCATCTAAATTTCTTGACAAATACATCTTTGACCAGAATGTCCTAGACTCCTTTGCTACTCGAATTGTAGAGAAGATCAAGGCCAAGTTTGCAGCTGGGCTAGTCCAGTGCCAAGGTGGAACAAGAAAGACCTTTGCAAGGGATCATGGAGAAGGTCACCGACGTCTAGTGGCTGATTATTTTGTAGATCGGCCACTCTACTATGAGAGAATGTTTCGCACAAGATTTCGTATGCGAAAGCATCTCTTTTTACGTATTGTGCAAGCCCTAGATCAGTGGTCTCCGTACTTTACTCAAAGAGAAGATTGTTCTGGTCGCACAGGCCTTTCTCCACTTCAAAAGTGCACAGCAGCGATTCATATGTTAGCATATGGAACCCCTGCTGATACCTTAGATGAATACTTGCTAACTGGCAAGAGCACTTCCTTAGAGTGTTTGGACACTTTTGCTAGAGGGATAGTTGAGGTCTTTGGTGGGCAATATTTGCGACAACCCACAAGTGAGGATATAGAGCATATACTACAGGTTAACGAGTCTCGTGGCTTTCCGGGTATGCTAGGGAGTATAGATTGCATGCACTGGTGGTGGGGGAGTTGTCCTAGAGCTTGGAGGGGCCAATTCACCTGTGGTGACTACAAAGTCCCAACAATTATCCTTGAAGCGGTTGCTTCACATGACCTTTGGATTTGGCATGCTTTTTTTGGTGTCGCTGGTTCTAACAACGACATCAACGTGCTGAATCAGTCCCCCTCTATTCCTTGAATAAGTTAGAGGGGAGGCTCCTCGGGTTCATTTTTCTGTTAACGGGAATGAGTATAACAATGGGTATAACCTTGCTGATGGTATATACCCAGATTGGGTCAGCTTCATGAAGTCTATATCACTTCCACAAACAGGGAAGCATAAATTGTTTGCTAAACGTCAAGAAGGGGCAAGGAAAGATGTGGAGCGGGCTTTTGGAGTGTTGCAAGCCCGTTCCAATATTGTGCGCCGTCCAGCGAAGAAGTGGAAACGGAAGAGTATTGGGAAAATCATGCTAGCTTTTGTGATTCTCGACAATATGATTGTTGAAGATGAGAGAGAGGATGCGATATGTGACATTGACCTCAATAGAATTCCTAGGACATCAATAGTCCTGCCTCCTGATGTAACTTCTGGTGATAATCCATGTTTTACTGATGTGCTACGTTGAAAATCTGCTATTCGTGCTCGTTCTGTGCATACCGAACTGAAAGCTGATTTAATTGAGCATATTTGGCGTCGGTTTGGACATAGGCAGTAGACATAAACATGGTAGGGTAATAAGCATGTGGTTTCTTTGCCTTTTCTTTGCCGTGTGTAGATTATATCAATTAACCCTTGTGTCTAATTTATTTCAGGAACATGCTCTGCTCAGTATGTCCAAATCATGGTGCTGCACTTCTCAAAGGTAGCTTATATGAACTAAATTTAGTACTAGGCCAGATTACTTACAGACACATTCTAATGATTCTCTTTTCTTCCTTGTGATGATTTACTTGAACTAAATGTACTCCTAGTCCAGACTACTAATAGCCACAGTTCAGTATTTCTCTTTTCTTTCTTACGATGCAGTAGCATGGTGTTTTGTTATTGCTTTTACCCGCTGAACTCACTTTGAATTTACTTGTTATGCATCTGGGCATACTGCAAACTGTTACGAAATGGTGATGAAATTCTCAATTTTTATGCCAGTGCAACTATTTCTTTGTAAGATATACCAACCGCAGAAAAATGCATGTACTGATTACTCCTTTTAGTGAGGTTTCACTGAAAAGAGATTTCATTGTTTCATTTATTCATCAAATGACAAACTACTCAAGATGTTATGTGTTTTACTTCTCCCATTAGGTTGATGATAGCTCAGGCAATGGTAATATGATGCAATGATCCTGCTATCAAGGGTCTATCTTCGATGAAGAAATCATTCTCTCACTTGTTGGACAGCATATTTATATGTACTTTTGCTTAATGCCCTATTGTTGATGTGACTAATATCCACCGTTGAGGCAGAGGGAGTCGAAATCGTGGGGCGCAACGGAGTTGGGGTCGTCGCGGAAGCCACGATCCTTGGTCTTACGGGGACATTTACCGGCTCACCGCCCCCTGCGATGGTGAACAAAGGAGTGAGGTGAGCGCTGGGCTGGGAGAGTAGGGGCATGATGCGGTGGCATGCGGCAGGGAGTCTCGAGGAAGCGCAACAGCGAGTGAGGTGGTCTGGTGGTGGAGGCGCGGTAGCGGAGGCACTGGTCCAGCGGTGGACTACGGCGGCAGAGGGGATTCGGGCGGAGTGAGGAGGAAGGAGGATTCGAGCGGAGAGAGGAGGAGTGAGGAGGCGGCAGGGATTGGCGCTGGTCCGGTGGTGGACTGCAGCGGCAACGGGGATTCGGGAGGAGCGAGGAGGCGGCAGGGATTCGCGTGGCGGAGTCATCGCGCAGGCGGAAAGAGCGGTGGAGAGGAATCGGTGGGATTGGTTATGATTTCCTACAGCGAGGAGGATAAATGGATGAAATTAGATGAGATAGCGGATGAACGGTAGGGATTGATCTGAGTGATTTGGCATGTAGGATTGGAGGGGTACAACTCCTCCTGTTTATATTAGTATAGATATAGATATGTTGAGCAGAGCCCAGCTGCCCATACTACACGTCAATACTGAGAATTCAATTGCAAAAAGATGCGCTACAGTATGCTATCAAACTATTCAGTAAAGACCTACTCACATTATTTCCTTTGGCTCTGCTTTGTAAATCACTTGTTGAACTAGTTTTACTATTCATCAATGTATATATACTCATTTGTTCCATTATCTTAAATAAATACGCATATATGCTATATGATGAGTGAGAAAGAAAACAAACAGGAGCATAGATTGGATGAAACAACGCAGCCTCTAAATGCACCGGTTCTTTGGTTTATATGGGTTATACCTGTCATGCAACAGTCATGATACTGGACAACTGAAGTTGTTACATTTTACAACCAGAGAAGAATATGATAAGAGATAAAACAAGAATTAGCAGACAAACTTTATACATCTCTAGTAATTTTTATATGAGTGAACTAAATATATCTTAAGCGGGGAAGACAGGATTGACCGACAAAAAGGTGCACACCTAAATTATCAGAACAAAGTAGGAGGTCTAATTGTGACTACCTAGTTGTGTACCCGCACTGATACGCAAATATTACTGCCTATTGATGCATTGAATTGGCAATGATAATCATTCTAGGCCCAAAAGAATTTACAATATGGTTGCACGTACGACAAACTTTCCACGATTACAAATCAAAACCCAATTCCATCAGACTTGAGAAATGCTAAAGGTCAGCTTGTATAACATGTGAGAACCACGCATGGTACAGAGTCCCGATCGATCCAACAAATCCATAGTCGATCTGCAAACATGGCTGAACTACATGCTACACAGCAGCACTATGTTGTGTTGTAGGATCCGCTTTATTAGGTTGGTAGGGCCATTGATTTTTTCTCTCTTAACAGCATGGGAGAGTGACATGAAGACGCACGCAGTCAGGACTAAAAGCATGGCTATTAGTCACGATTTGGGTGATACATGAGCAAAGGATGTCGGAGGGGCGAGCTGATCATGCTTCTAGCGGCTAGCAAGCAGGGTGCTAGGCAAGAGTGTCCGTGTAGAAACTTAGCAGAATCGGCTTATTTGATATTTGTCTTGAGAGTTTGTTGGATTAATTTACTAGTTTTGAATCTGTCTTTTTTATTTAATCTCCCCTTCATTTTGTCAAATTATTTTCTAAATGTTTGACTCAGACTCTCACATGCGTAATTAATAATGATGATACCTACATGTACATGCCAGCGATAATACATGTCAATACCAGTGATGCTATGGTATCTGGAACCTATGTTAATAACTGGCAGTGGTAATTAATATCTGTAGGTACCACTAATGCTACCTACTACAAATAACCATGATACCTCGAGTTAATACCTATAATAATACTACTTCTCAGTATCAAAACAATATCATTGAGGTTTCATTATGAAGTAACCTAGTTGACGCGTGTACATACATATATGCTTACATGGGCCAAAATGGCATGCATGACCTATGTTATTGTCAAATACCTAGTGTACACCGCTACTGGCTAACACGACTTTTTGGATCCCCATCACACTCCAAACCATGGTTGTTGTAGAAGAGCTATGTGCCTCTCTCTATAGCTTACGGACAGACAGAAGGGATGAGTTGTGAACCGCCGAGCAGGCATCCTGCTAGGCAATTAGGACGTGCATATTGCACCACACAGTCTAATCGATCGGCTCAGCATAACATCACCTCGTGATGCCCATTTTCTGGACCCACATGGCATGCTAGCCTGCTCTGTTGTGGTTGCCTATAGTTGGTCCCCTGTAAACCGAGCCGAAACCCCATTCACTAAAGCCTTGTGCACGGCGGGTTGAACATTATACCATGAAAGATCACACAGTTTAATTCGTTCCTAACATGCGGTCATGAGATCATTGAACAAAAAGGTTTAAGAGTGACCAATATCATGAGAGATCATCCACCGCCGCCAGGCCCCTCCCAACCGCCACTGCCCTCCCCACCACCTGATCTGCTGTCGCCGCTGAACTCTCCACTGTCCGAGCTCGCCATGGCCCTTGTGCACGCCATCACCGCTGCCACCGCCCTCCCCACTGATGGAATCGCCGCCCCATGACCGTCGACCACCGGTCGTCAGGAGAGAAGTCGAGGGAGAGAGGGAGGAGATGCAACAGGATAGACGGTCTGAGCCGAGCCCTCGTTGACGCCGCCGCTGCTCTTGCAGTCGCCCAAGAGGTTAGGGAGAGAGAGTAGGTTGAGGAGATAGGTTGGATAGAGATGCAGATTTTTTTTTTTGTATATCTAAGCACATGCAAGCTTTTAATTATGAGTATGAGCAACCTACGTTTGGAATTTTATTTGTAGACAAAATGTCCATGTGACCATGTTAATCTTTCGACCTCATACCTAACCAAAAAATGGCCTTTTTCTCCATTGTTTCAAGCAATAACGTGGAAAACTTAACATGCTAGTAGAGTAAACTCTCTTATTTATCAGCCAATAGCAATTGTTTAGATATCTTAGCTTGCATATTCAGATTACACTAAGAAATACGCATGGGATAGATATAAGCAAAATAACACAGTTTATATCATATATAAACATGTAAGCTATGAACAAACCACCTAATTAAGTATATCAAACAATATTTCAAAGTAATAAAACTCAATTCAATGGCCCATCATATTAAGTGTTGGATATCCGGTTCGATAGAATTACATTGCACTTGAGAATCCTATCTATATACTTAGATCTGGATTTGGCTTGCTCGCATTTGAATTTACAGTGTTGCATATGCTTACATGCAAAAAAGTGGGGGGGGGGGGGGGGGGTGAGTGTAGAGAGAGGGGGGAAAATGAGAGGTGAGAGAGAAGGTGAGGAGATAGGGATGAAGCCTTAGAAAAATTTGAAGATGCTGAGAGAGAAGAGAGGAGAAATGTTAGACTTTTAGGCGGATCTCTACGTGACCCGTCTGCAAAAATGTATTTCCGCATACGGCCTCTTAAGAATCCATGTAGGAAAATAAATATATTTTTGCAAGTGAGCCTCTTAAGCGGCCGCATGCTTTTCGCATGCAGCACTTAAACCGTTTTTGGGGAATGATTTTTGCAGGTGATAGCAGTTATGGCTCGCCTGCAATTTAAAGGAGATATTGTCCAGAAAAATCAATTATGTAGTAGTGAAAGTTTAAGAAATGTTAGAGGACATCATCTACTACTCCTATCGGATGGACTATTAGAAATGAGAGATTAACTCCAACTCCTTGTATAGTAACGAACCGTAGCCGACGTTTTGTATTTGTTTAATTTGTATCTACCCATTAGAGAGATGAGCTCGCCTCTAACTGTTTGTTCCTTTAATGTCAGCCATATCTCAAACGGAATCTCTTCCTAGCGTATTAGAGATTAAATAATATTCCTCGAAAAAAAAGAGAGATTAGATAATATACTCAAACGGTTCAAATTGAATCTTTAGAGATGATCAATTGGGGATGATATGGTTTATATAGAAGTGTTTGATATTGCTCTATCAGTATCAGGAATGCGATGATCAGGCAAGAGGAAAAGGTTTTTGTGATGTGTTTGCTGATCACTCTGCCAGTCAGCGCCCGCGCATGTTAAGCTTTGTATTGAGCTTTATTTGCTATTGTGGGCCATCCATATTTTGATCTAATTGTTCAAATCAGCTTATTCAACACAAATGATCCTGAAATTTTCTCTGATGATATTCTAGGACATTTTTCTACATGGTTCTCGAGAATCACAGGCTTTCATTTTACATCTAGCAGTGCTAGTACTACAGTTAACTTGCAGTTCAGTTAACTCTGCGCAGCGTTTCTGAATCAACTTGAGCTCTGCAACATTCTGCTTCGAGTCTACCACTAATGGTGAGCAACACCCCTGATCCCGATGCCTCTCAGACACACATACAAGCTCTGCCTGGGGCTGTCATGACACAGCTGAATGCGCGAGCACCTAGCCGGAACTGAAGAATGTGTAGCGCAATTTCAGTTCTGGGCATCATGAGGTGCCGTTTTATAGCTCCGAAAATTCTTGCACAGCCATATGTTACCTACTGATTACTAGCCTCTATCTTGAAGCTGATGGTTTAGTCGCATGAGATATAATTAATCGTTCAACCGGCCCTCTTAATTGCTCATATCAGAGACGTGACAATAGTACTGTTGGTCTGTTGCTCGTACAGGCATGCAGCAATTGCAATAGCACTCGTAATTAAATCCACTACATAAATTATTTGTCAGTAATGTACTGAAAATTTTCAATAGAAGGTGTGCTACATAGCTACCTTTCAGGTAAGCTATTTGCAATATGTTAGTAGCTAGATTTTTTTTTTTTAGTTTTGCAGTAACCAAAAATTGCATACATCACGCGGTTCATTTTCTTTGGAAAGTTCTTTTTCTGTACGATTTTTTTTTTGGATTTATACGTTGAAGTTCTTAATTTATCTTTGTTTGAATTTGAATGTGTCTAATTTAAATTGAGTAAATGTTTATCAGTTCTAAATTAGTTTTATACCTATATTAGAGAATCCTATATTCGAACTTTTATCTAGGAAAGACGAGAAAGTGTTTTAAATTAGGAATGACGGAAGTGATGAAAGTGTTAGGTTATATCTAAGTTATGAGAAAAGTGAAGTGAAAAATAGGCAATCACCTTAAATATATAAATTAACTCTTCAGATTAACCGTACTTATAGGGAAAAAAACATGTGGCAAGTAATCTACAACCTCATCAAGTACAATACAATATTTTCTTTCAGTGATTTTCCCCAAAATTAATAGTCTCCATAAGACACGTAATATCAACAAATACTAATAGGATAACTAGGTGAAACCCCACGAGTTGCTACGGGAGTTCAGTACTCACTCCGTCCCAAAATATAAGCATTTTTGATAAGTCAAACATTTTCAACTTTGACTATTAATTGTAAAAAAAATAAAAAAGATCAATCATGTAAAATTGATGTTACTAGATTTAGCATTAAACAAACTATCATAATATGTAACTCATTTTATTTAAAACACCTTGTTTTATAGATATTGTTGATCAAAGTGGTATCTCTGAGACCGTGCCGGAGTCTAAAAATACTTATATTTTGGAACGGAGGGAATATGATTTAATGAGAGAAGAAAATGAGAGATAATTTGGACCATGTATTAATTATCTAAGGGCTAAACAATTAATATGATATGACTTAATAAGAGAGGAGAGAAATAATATTAAGTAAGTGAGGATAAACTATATAGGTATGTAAGATATTATAAAAAATAATGAAGAGATATATTAAAACAATATGTGAATTATGTAGAATAATAACTAAATGCTTGCATTTTAACGCTTTAAAATTCAATAAATCATAGATAATATAGCATGCTTGCATAATATTTAAGATGTAATAATTATTAGTGAATAATAATTTGGTATCTTTACATCTTAAGTTTTAAAATTTAGTGGGTTATAACTTTATAGTAAAATAGGATATATAGCACTATTTAAGTACCTTAAATAGTCAAGAAGGAATCTGCAGCAATTAAATAGCTCTCGCTAAAGAAAATTCAGGGGATTGCAAACAGGAGATAGCACGCGAAGCACAAATTGTGAAATCATTGTCATGATTAATATTTTGTGATGAATAATTGGCTTTACAAATGATTTATTCGATGAATTGATTTGAAAAGATATGTGGATGTTGGTGTAAGTGCATGTGACTAATGAGTCAGGTTATGATATATGTGCTCAGGAACGGTTGCTTTGTCTGATTGTGTGGAGGTGACTTCAGGTCAACCTTGGTCAATGATGAGGACCGAGACTATGCTCAGGCAGGATCAGAGGTCCAGTGCGGTCGGGATATCATGTGAGAAGGTGACTAGAGTCAGAATTCTTGAAGGAAAACTTCGGTCGATAGTGTTATCGGGTCTAGACTCAGAGAGGAATGAGGTGTGAGTGCAAGCGTCGGTGTTCGCGAAGGAGATTAGAGAATTGGATAAGTGTATGTTGCTACATTACTTCGGTTTACTGTAGCATATGCTGTATGCATGTGTGTTGATCAATGATGGCAGGGCTTGGATGTTACTCCCTCCATCCCATAAAAAACTAATCTAGAACCAGATGTGACCTATTCTAATTAACACTATAAATCTGGACAGTATTTGGACATATGTCCAGATTTGTTATATCAGGATGAGTTATATTTGATACCATGTTAGTTTTTTATGGGATGTTAGTTTTTTATGGGACGTAGGTAGTTACGTAGCAGGTTAGGATTCGGATCCTCTACCTTCGAGGGGTGAAGGCACGGTGGTGCAGTCAAACCATCCTCGCCATCCAGCAAAAATAAGTGGCTCACATTCATGCATGTATACACAGAGTATAATGGGCCAGCCCATTAGTCCGTGCAGTCAAGCCAGCAAATGAGGCCGAGCTAGCGTTGCCACATTATGGCGCGAAAATGTCCGCGGTAATGGAGCCGTGGAGGGAAAAATGGCATCTTTACTCTGTTTTGGCGCCAGAATTACATAATTCTCTTCGTCTACCCTTTTCACCTCCATTTCTCTTTTCAGTTCCAAAAAGATTTTGTGCCCTTTTTCTTGTCACCTCTTCACAGCCTAGCTTTGAGATGCAACAAGCTTGTGATCGGTCAGGTATGGCAGAAGAACCCACTTGAAGACCATGTGTTTGCCGTGGTGATTAGTCAGTTTCTACAAGAGAGATGGATGAAAAGGCGGATGGTGAGCACCATGAGTTCATCAGGTAAATAAATACCAACTCTATACTTGTCATTCTTCAAGCATGGCCGCATTTTCTCTATAGTAATAATCCACTTGTGATTTTTCAGAGAGGGGATGATACCTAGTACACTACCTCAACTTGGAACGAAGTTTTAGGATGAGATGGAGGCTTGGGAGTTTTGGAAATCTTATGGAGGTAACATCGGTTTGGAGGTTAGGAAGAGGTACGCGAATAAGAGGAAGTCTGATGGTAAAGTTAGATCATTTAGATATGTTTGCTCAAAAGAGGGTCATCGGAAACAAGATAAAAGATATCATTAAATAAAATGTCCTAGAGCTGAAACTAGAACCAGTTGTCAAGTAAGAATTGGCCTTATACTAGACCAAGAAGTAGGAAATTATGAGGTGACTGATCTTGTTCTAGACCACAATCACATCCTTTATCCACCGGAAACATTCCACCTAATGTCATCAGAAATGAATATTTCAGATTTGCAAGCTTTTGAAATTAAGACAATTAACCGATGACTCCGGAATTGGACCAAAAGCTGCACATGAGCTAGCTAGCCGTCAAGTTGGTGGATCATTTAATCTTAGCTACACCCTTCGTGATCAAAAAAAATTATTCGTGTACCAAGCAACAGAGGGAGGTGGCATATGGTCTAAGTCGGAAGTATGTTGAAGTATTTTCAAGACAAAATTGCTGAGAATTCTTCCTTCGAATATGCTTTGCAAATGGATTGTGATGAGCAAATAGCAAGCATATTTTGGACTGATGCTAAAATTATCATAGACTATGCACATTTTGATGATGTTGTCATTTTTTAAACTACTTTTGGAACAAATAAAGAGAGTAGATCTTTCGGTGTCTTTGTTGGTGTCATTTTCGAGAAACATTTGAGTCTTTCAAGTGGTTGTTTGAGACCTTTGTAAAAGCACATAATGGCTAGCAACTGCAAACAATTTACACAAACCAAGATAGTGCAATGGGCAAAGTTGTTGAAGAAGTGTTCACAGAAGAATGGCATGGATTATGTACGTTCCACATAATGCAGAATGCTATCAAGCATTTATCTCAACCGGAGAATGAAGGCCAACACCTACTTCTAAATAACTTGACAAAGTGCTAGTACAAGCCACTGGAGACAATTAACAGGCTCAAAACCTCAAACTCAACCATGTTGCACAGAAAATAGCTATAATCAGCTAAATGTTCATGGCGGCATGAGATGAGCAAGCGGGAATAAGCATCTACATTGTCTTGATTCTATTGTATTCTTCTTTCTTACTTGCATATAGAGACTGAACAATGAACAATGAACAATTATATTTCACATACTCATTTGTTCAATCAATGGAAAAACGTAAAACCAGCCCATATAAAATTCATCGTCTTCGAAGAGATCACAAGGGAGGGCGCTTTTCCTTTTTTTTTTAATGGAAAGGAGAGTTTTGTTTACACATCAACTTAGGATTTTTCTATCGAACACTAGACGAGGAATTCCCCAATCCAACTGTGTTACAGAATCAAGCATAGCTCGCAAGATCGTTACCAACTCCACTGCACTCTCTGCTAGCCAATTCAGTTTTCACTTTTCACTTCTGGCAATAGCCACATTGTCGCCTTAATTTCAACCAATAGCTAAGCTTTATAAATACTGCTTGTCCCGCGCCTTCTTCAGTCTTGGTACCAACAAGCTACAGTGAATGAGATTGTTGGAATTTGAAGCTATTTCAGGAGTAATTGCAAAAACTATGAGTTTTGTTTCTTCTAAAATCGATCAAAACATATCGTAAAATTCACCATGACGACAAAAGGTACCTGACATGGTTATCACGAACCAAAACAACAATGCTTCCATTCACCATGACGATGTCATACAGGCATAACCATAACAATGATTCCAATGTCTCAAAGCCTAACACATATTATCTCTAGTATGGTATGATGAATGTGGAAAACCTATATATCATAACTGAAGAATTAATATGAATTCTTTACAATTGTTTCACTGAAATCAAATTGTGTTTTGATTATTATTTTATGATGAACAATTGGTATGTGAAATAATTGATTTTTTATATTTGGTGGATAATTGACGAAGTGGGATTGGTTTGGACCAGCACAGTGGTGGTCGATCAGATTGGCATATGTTGTGCAGTCAAATCGACCAGTCCGACAATCTGACCGGCTGACTCTAACTCGGTGTTGGTTTTACGTTGTTTATTTGGATACTCGTAATTATCTCGTGATTATGATTTCTAGATGATTTCTATGCGTATATAATACTGTTGTGTGCCAATGTTGAGTAGCGTGATGAGGGTCATGCCGTGGAGCGAGATGCAGAGTTGCATCGTCTCACGCCTGATAGGGCATAGAGGGAGATGCCGGGGTCGTCGTTCGCCTCCGGCGTCGCATTGTGGTCGTCATCCGCGAAAGGCGCGCCAAGCCAAAACAGGCGCTTGCACTTATGCCCTGGAATAAATTTTTCATCACAATTAAAACAAAGACCAGCCTCACGATGCGAGTGCATCTCTTCAGGTGTTAGTGTACAACGTGGAGCACGTCCCTGTTGAACTGGTTTAGGTGTTGCTGTCGTGGTGTTGATGCGAAAAACACACACTGGCCTGAGAGATTTGATTTACTCTGGTGCAGGTCTTAAATCTTACTTTTGGGTTCAGGGCGTGCCAGTTGGTTTGATCCTGCAACCAACAAGAAACAACGAAACCAAAGTTAAATCTATAAACTCTAGTCGATCGGCTGGATTGCCGATGACGTATCATTCATATCAGGTCGATGTGATATGGATCAGATCGGATATGGCAAAGAAAAGGTTAAATCTACATTATCGGCCGTAGACATCAATAATATATAATCTTGGCTTCGAAATACGCTTAAACCAAGTGATTGGGATAGATCGGACAGCATGCCGAGATAGAATAAACCACTTATGTCTAAAGGTATTTTAAAGCAAAGACTATATATATTCATAGCATGGCCGATTGGCAAATCCAACGTGTATCGGCTAGTGCTCCGATACTACTTTATACTAAGATATCAATATAGATTAAATATACTAAACAAGAATCAATTCAATGTTAGGGTAGCCTAACAGACTGATATCGGCTTGATATATTTTATCCAAGTGAGGTCTTGATATAAAGGGCAGATTCAGTATATCAAGTAAACAAATAAGAAACAAGATAACTAAACCAGGTAAGACCGGCTGAAACTCCGATACTATCCCAATTAACAGTCATGAAGCAGGCTAGATATTGTGGTTCTAGATATCACTTAATAGATCAAACTTAACTGATACAGCATTAAGCATAAAGAAAAACATAAGGTCTAGACGAGCCAATGAGAGCCTTTTCGGGATGGTGGATATACTATATAATCTAATTCAATGATAGCATTGGACCCTATCGGCTATTTTCGATGATAGAGGCTTGCCGACGAGATCACATAGTAAGGTCGATCTATATTATATAGCATATATGATAACTCGACGACTTGCGTGGACATGATTAGAGTGTCATAAAGATGTAAGCACTAATCCCGATAACACAAGCCGCCATAACAAGCTTTACATCTTGTCAGAGATCGAAACTGATGCAGCTCAACTCGAAAGCAAGAACTCGTCGAAAATAATGAAAAGTAAAAGGGTGGCGATGCACCAAGAATGTATTGAAATGATGTTGTTTTGTACAAGGTATTGGGTCATATTTATATCCATAATACATAATATGTCCTTGCCGGACACAACTCCACTTCTTATTACAACTCAAAAAGACGAACTAGTCCCTTAAGCGGACTCTTACCGAAAATATCTATAAGGAAACTACCAAAATATCCTAACTAATAGATACAATTGTCATTTTTGGACTCAATCCATACTTAGCAATACTTGTATAGCACTTCAACCAATCCCGGCAATGATTATATGATTATCGTGCCGAAATCGGCTACGTCGGCTTTTCCCTATCCAACTCGGTGTCAGCCGATGCAGACAATAGTCGACGAAGTCCAGCCGACGCGCACTCTATTTCCGAGAATAACGATTTCCTTCCAAATCCGCTTTGGCTTTGACTCCAAATCCAATCTATGATTTACCACATTTGGTCGTTAACACGTGGTCCTAATGTTGTCGCTTGGTTGCCGCCGAGGTTGGGCGCGCCCGCCGGAGACAAAGCTGGCCGTGGCGCTACTGGGTGCATCTGCCCCTTCGGGTGCTCTGTTTGGGCACGGAGTTCGTACGCACGTGCCAAGCTCTGAAAGGGCATGTAGCCTGGTGGTTGCAGTGACCTGAGTAGCACCCCAAGAACCTGAGTTCAAATCTCCATAGGAGCGAATTTCAGATTGGGTTATTTGAGGGCTAAGTTCCCTATTTGATAGGCTAAGTTCCTGATTTAAAATGGCTGCATATATCCGGTTGGATATAGAGTCCGGGTAAAAAATACCCTTCTCTAAAAAAAAAAAAAAAAAAGCTCATGGCCATGTCCTGCGACGCCGGGGCCTCGACCTCAACGTCGATGAGTAGTTTGCCTTGCAATTCCATTATGAAGAGCTCGATCTTCTGTTCCTCTGTGAGCTCCCCAGCACGGCTCAGGAGATTCATGAAGCGGCCTTGGTACTCCGCAACTGTCCCCGTGCGGCGCAGCTCTGCCAATGTACCGAGTTTGTTGTGGCGCAGCGGCAGCCCAAAACGGAGCTCCACTATCTGAATGAACTGACGCAGTGGCAGACCAGGATTTGAACCCAGGGTAGGCCTTGCCAAAAAAAATCTAAATGCAATCTAGTATGATTCGATATAAAATCTGATAAACGATATAGTATAAACTTTTTTTGCTTCATGCTTATGAAAAAGTAACGCAATGCTTGACTTCTTCATGCCTCAATCTCCTGAGAACCATCAAATCATGCAAAAATGTCATATGAGGTTTATTGTTGCACACAATTTTGTGGTAATCTATACAAATTACTATATCCCTAATTGGCTAGTCATAGATATTATTCAAGAGATTAATTATTGAAGGGGGAGAGGGACTGAGGGAGAGCCAGAGAGGCAATCCTCACCGGAGTTCAGAGGGGGAGGCCGGGAGGCGGGAGGGCCGGATGCTGGGCAGCGGGTGCGCGACGGCGCGGCGCGGAGTGACAACTTGGCGGCGCCGGCGCCCAGAGCGAAGGCAGCGGCTGCACGGTGGCTGGCGGGGCGCGCACGGGTCTTGTGGGAGGCCGGACACGGCGCGGCGGCTCGACCGCGCGTCGCGCGAGTCGGGAAGGCGCCAAGGCGAGCAGGCCGGGGCGCGGCCGCTCGGGGCTTCTTCCGGCGTCGGTGGCTCGGTGCGTGGCTGCGTGGTGCGTGCGGGCGTGCACCGTGCGTCGTGACTGCGTGAGAGTGGGAGGCCGAGAGACGGGAGTAACAAGAGTTAGGGTTTTTTTTTTGCCTATTGGGCCAGGCTTTTTCTGATGGGCCAATAAAACTGAATATCTACTCTTCTCTGAAATTCTAGGGTAGTCCTGGGCCTATATGGACTACTCTCTGGGCCCGCTAATGAACCGACGCCACGGCGGAGTGCCATAGGCGCGTTCCACGTGAGTGTACCACTGCTGCGCTTCTCGGAGGAGATGAAACGCTACGGTCCAAACCTTCTCTTCCTCTATGGTTCGATGCTTGCAGAAAAATTGTTCACAGCGGCTGATCCACGTTGCCGGATCGCCATGCCGTCGTATTAGGGAAAATCCCACTTGTAGTAGCGGGGAACCCGAGCGTCACCGTGTGTTTCCGCGTGCGGTGTAGGCGACGGTAGTGGTCTCATGATCCCCTTGGAGGACTCAAGGCTTTTGATTGCCGTCGAGTGTTCTTGGAGCGTGATGTTGATCTTTTTAAGCTCATCAAGGATGGCTGCCATCTGCACATTGCTCTGACTCGCAGATTGCTCAGGAGGAGTCGACATGATCACAGGCGTATGACGTTGCTCTGATACCAAGTTGTCACAACTCGGCACATATTGCAAGCGGTAGTTGGGGAACACCGGCGGACGCTGTCCGGGACCGCGACACCGGCGAGGCGTGGTGGCGGAAGAAAGAAAGAATGCGCAGAGGAGAGACGCGGCGAGAGAGGAGAACAGAGATTGGAAATAGGAGGAGGAGATTTAACTGATTTCCTTCTTAACTTAATAATCCGGACTACAACTCCTTAAATAGCAAATACTAATCCTAACAACCGGCTAATGACTTTAGCTAATGACAAGCACAAGATAAATGACAGAAGATAAATCTATCTCCAGCTAATCCGAAGACACGCGCACGTTACTTTCGCCCGCCGCGCCATCCTTCTTCCTTCGTCTCCGGAACTGAATTTCCCACATGACATTCATTTTGAGGGTTCCTAATTTCGTACTTGTCGAAATTAATTTTTAGCCCAGTCAAATAAATGGAGAACACTGAAGAGAGATTTCGTGGAAATCAGTGGCATATATCCCAAATGCTTCCCATGTCTAGTAGAATGACGGATGACACGCATGTGTCTCACTATACTCTCTCCGTACTCATAAAGAAAGTTGTTTAGGACAATGTTTAAGTCAAACCTTGAAAATATAAATCATAAATAACTCTCTAGTTGTTGAATTTGAAAATGTAAAAATTATATGAATAGATTTTTCTTGAAAAATACTTTCATAAAAGTATACATATATCACTTTTTAATAAATATTTTTATAGAAACAAGAAATCAAAGTTATATTTTGGAGACCGTGTTGCTATTCTAAACAACTTCCTTTATAAGAATGGAGGGAGCATATGTGCTAGAATGTCCATTCTAGTGTTCCTGAAGCATTTGATTGTTGGCAGCCAATTCAAAGTTGTTATGTCTCCACGTCTAATATCTCTGTTTTAGATGAGAAACCGGCCGATGTGTGATCCGGCGAGTTTACAGAGCCGGCTTGCAGTGATTATAACCAGACGGTTCCTATTTGCCTCTTTGTGCTATTTGGGCACAAGAGGCTGGGTGTGGTTTATACTTTATAGGTGAATGTATGATTCAGAGTTAGAACTGGGTATAACTAAGCTTTTCTAGTGTCCGATTTGTAGGTGAATGTATGATTCAGAGTTAGAATTAGGAACAGGAAGCTCTAGTATGATCTTCATGTGTCCAAATTATAGGAGAATGTATGAATCAGAATTGGAACACGGAATAACTAAGCTTTGTGCTTGTTTTTGGCCCTTCTGTACATGTACGACAAGGTAACCTCCTATAGCTAGCAAATTAATGATATATAAAGCATTAACATTGATAATGGCTACGATTCTGAAACTAGAAATGAACTTGACTTTTTAAGAGGTAGGAGTATGTTGGTGCACTAGAAGATATGCATGTGTGTATGCAATGAATGCGTACAATACATTAGCATTATTATTGTGTGCTACAGCTGTAAAATTTCGGAGGATGTCAGTAATGTTACCTGTTCAAATTTCGGAGGTTGTCAGTAATGTTACATTTTCTTTTCTCAAAAGAAAAAGTTGGACAAATTTTTGGATACTTATGACACACGTTTTTCAAACGGCTAAACGGAACGTTTTGTGTGAAAACTTTCTATATGAAAGTTGTTCTAAAATATCAAATTAATCCATTTTTTAAGTTTATAATAATTAAAACCCAATTAATCACACGTTATTATCACCTTGTTTTCCGTGAAACACTTAATCTTTATCTCCATCTTTATTTTCAAGAAATTCAAACACCACTTAGTTTGCACCAAATGACATAACTGGGTCCATGATCATTACAATATCTTGTTCGGTTGTTCTTTGTGCAGTATGTGAGCATGTTATGTTGGGATATACAGAAATTAAACGAGCTAGGATGGCCACGTGGCTCCACACTAGCAGCTCTCCCATTAAATTTTACTGGCGCTAACACACACATATATATTTAACTAGAAGATACCCTGCGCGTTGCTACAGGATATGAGTGTAAAAAGTAGTACCGAACTATGTAATTTCGAAAAGGGTGATAATATGAACAAACACATTCTGAAAATATGGGAAATCTCTTATATGTTTTTGTAATCGAGGAGTACTGATATTATAGAATTGTAGTATAGATAATGCTATAGCTGCAAGATGAAGAACAGAATGGGACCCTAATAAAATATAGCAAGTCTTATGCATATGACATAATGAAGTCTTCATATGGAAGGAAAATATAATAAGTCTTCCGCATAGTGAAATCACCGTAGGTCAGACAGCATATGTTCACTTGTATTTTGTGTTGGAGAATATATTAGTAGTACAACAGGGATGTGCTTGTAAGATAATGGAGTAAATCTTTAGGAATGTGAAGAATAAGTACCATTTTTATTATGTAGATTGGTCAGGCATATTGGTATGCAATGCAGTTTGTAGCTCTATGCTGTTTGGAGTGGTTCATAAGACATTGCAGTTAGTATTAAAGGCAAAAGTATTGCAAGTCATGAGTGGATTTATCTATCACAAAAATCAATATAAAAATAATGAAATGTGTGGTGTTATAAAATAATGTATACCCTTTGGTTCCCTCAATGGAGTCTTCAGGAAAATCAGCCTTTCCCTCTGTATGCTGTAGTTTTTTGCTGCATGAAATAGTTTCAAAAATATTGTAGTCAGTATTATAGTTGAGTTATGTTATTCTATGTTTTTTCCAAAGTAGTACATGCCCTTCTTTGTAATGTTTGAGAACAGGGAGATCTAGTTTTTTGGTAGTGTAAAAGGAAAAATGTTCCAAGGTTGGTTGTGAGTTGATATTTGTTAATCAGAAAAGGCAATATAAATGGGGTTATAAAATATACCTTCTGGTTTCCTCAATGGAGTCTTTAGTGAAATCAATGGCTCTCTTTGTAGTTGAGCTGCAGTAATGGATAATAATCATATGAATGATTTTATTAAGCATAATTTTTTTGTATATTTACCTGGTTTTTTCAGTTGGAGTTTTATCAGCCAAAGATATTTCAGGAGGTGTACTTTTGCTTGATGCTCCTGTATTATGAATAGTTGTGCTGAAATTTATTTGGCATCAGCAGTTAGTACTATATATCCAATGTGATGTAGAGGCTGGGTTTTAATGAAAATCCTTTATCTAAAAAATTATGGTGTTGTACAAATGTAATGAATAGAACATTTGATAGAACAACAAACCTTGGGTTATCTGTAAGTGGTGCAGGTGGTGGAAGCTGTAGTACCTCTTTGTTCTTCAAAGGCTTGATTAGTTTTATATTTTAATTTAATTAGTTTGAAATATTTGAAGTAATGTGGAACAGGATATCTGAAGTAATATGGAACAGTAGTATTTACTAACCTCTCCATCTGTGAGCATAGGGACTGACATAGTAGGCTCAATTGTGAAACTCTTCTTAAGCACATAGCTGATAGGGAACTTAGAAGATGTATCAGTATTTATCCCTATAGCAAAAATTTTTGTTTTACCAATGGCATTATTGAGTGCTGTTGGATGATCGGCCGGGTCTATCTTCATGTTTTGGGAAGCTTGGGCTGCATCAAGCTCTAACAAATCTTCAGCAACAAAAGAAAATGCTACTGCATCTAAACTCCCTGATTCATCTATAATCGTGACAGGGAGTTTGTACCTGAAGCATTGTACATTAGTTAGATACATCTAGAGTGGTTCTTCGAATGAATGTATAAGAGTAGGAGATTGTACATTGGTTTGCGGAATGAAACTTCGCAAGCACATCTTGGTGAATCAGAATTGTTGCTGTACCCTTTATCACAACGATGGCATCCTATGTAATACCATTTAATTGATGACAGTATGGCAGTTATTTTTGCAGTAGCACTGTATGTAGCTCCACCCTTATGTAATAAAAAGTATTAAATCTTGGCGAAAGGAATCCATGGCATGGTAATAACAATATATTTTTTTTCTTTTGTATTGAGTTGTACCTGAAAGGCTGAAATAGGCATAGCTGATATCTCACTTAAGGTGTACATTTTTCCTGCTGCTTGGATCGGGGTTAAACGTATAACCTTAGGGAGTTGTTGCTCAAGAGTTGGACGTTCCCATTGGTAGCTTCAAATTGCAAAGAGATAGGTTGGCATCTTTTGACGTGAAATATAATACATATTGAACAGGAATATTCAAGTGCAAATGGTTTGAAGGGGTTAAAGAGAATTACCTAGTGCGAAACTCTCTAACTTGAGGTGTGTCCAGGTCAATATATATTTCAGTAGCAGAGCTTGAAGATGCTTCTGTTATAGCTGCAGGTGAAAGTGAAGTTGAAATGTTCTGCATTCTTTGTATGGGAGGGCATTTGTTTGGGTCAAAGAATGAACCTGAAAATTTTCCTGCAGTAAGGCCAACAAAGATGGCTACTACAATTTCATCCTTTGATTTATGGAGTGTTGCATCTTCGTTGAATGATTCTCCATATTGTCCCCAGAGTAGGACATCTTGAGTCTGTTCCCTGCAAAAATGTTGCATATAAACAATTGCTGAGATTACACAAAAGTAATTAATGAGAGCATTGATTTTAACGATCAGGTTTGGAAAAGGTACGTACTCTAGGTTTTGAATTTTAATTCTCCTCAGTTTTTTTTGTCTGATGTTGGGCTCACAAAATCATATGGACCAATATGACTGATTACTCCAATCAAATCTGGAGGAATATTCATTTAACAAAAAAATCTGGAGGAATAAGCCAAAAGAATGTGAAGTGTAATAAGTATGATTCAATGTGGAATTAAAGATAGCATTACCTATGAGAGGTTTGGAACTGATATTTTTCCCTAGAACTTCATCAAATGGGCAGAAGTCAAAAAAGAACTTTGGTATGGTTAATCCTCTAGATTCCAGGGGTTGAATTCGTGTGTCATGTTTAAACTGGAGAATGTAGTTCTGGCACTGGTAGATATTGGTCTTTCTTTTTGCATCAATGGCAACAGTATTACTAATTAGGTAGACAGATCCTTTATTTTGCAAGGGGCGGAATTGCTTTGCAAACCTTTTTGGCATAGTGATCTGTGCTATTGAGCCCTGAAAAATTATTGTGCAACAATTGATATGGCTAGTATTAAGTATAGCAAAGAAGTAGAATCTAGTATAAATATTTGGTGGAACACATAAGAGAATGACATACATGTTCATCCAATAGGATGCCGTCAATGCTGATGAGGGGATCTGCAGATTTTGATCTCATGTTTATAGCATCCCATAATCTTATTAGACGTCCAAAAACCTTGCAGTTTTGCTGGCCAACAGATATATCTTTCAATGATGTAGCTGGGTTAGCCATTGAGGTAAATCTGAAAAAACATAATAAAGAAAAAATGAAACTTAAGTGAATATATGTACTGAGCAAAATATGGAAATTGAAGTACAGTAAAACATTATATTTACAAAACTAATAACGAAACCAACCTATGCATCACAATATACCTTATCAGTTCCTGTTTCTATTTATTAGGTTGAATACCTCGGAATATACTACATTGTGTGTGCAATTTTCGTAAGAAGCAGGGCTGTTCTCTATTAGAACTTTCAAACCATTAGGTGAAGTCACTCTCGAGAATGCAACATATAATTGACCATGGGAGAACACAGGTGAAGGTAGATAGACTCCAACTCTGCTCAAGGTCTATCCTTGGCTCTTATTTATTGTCATAGCATATGAAAGATGTATTGGAAATTGTCGACGCCACAATTTGAAGGGCCACTTGGATTGAGTTGATGTTGTAACAATGCGAGGAATATATGCTTTTGTACCTTTTGCTTTTCCTGTGATTATTTCTCCCTCTATCACACGGCTTGTTAGTTGTGTGACAATGAGCCTAGTCCCATTGCAGAGTCCTCTTGATGGATCTAGATTACGCAAAAGCATTATAGGAACACCAATTTTCAAGTGCAGCACATGTTCTGGAAGTCCATTTATAGAAATTGTGTTTAGAAACTCTGTTGGATATAGTGCCTCTATAGCAGTACAGTTAGTAGAACTGTCATCAATTGTATCTGAGCTATAATATGACATCTCACTTGCTTCTAACTGAGCAATCATTCTATTGTTTATTTCTGAAACCACCTCATTTGTAGGTGCTAAAATTGCACGCTCACACAGATATGATGTAAGATTTGATGGTTGACATCCTAAGTTGTAGACAAAAGAAATCAATCCATCTAGATTCCTACAGTCTGGTGATAGAAGAAGGGACTGAGGCATCTCTATGAACATGTTCGTTAGTTGCTCTGGGACATCAACAAAAGGTTCTGTGCCATTTCCTATTTTCAAAAGCCAATTAGAAAAATTTCTTAACTCTTCTCTATCTTGTGCGGAAATAGATGCAGAGGTAAGCCTCATATTTTCAGTTAACTCAAGAAGTATGCACTGATTCCACAAATAAGAGTTAACAATGCATGATCTCAAAATCTGTTGCTTTGTAGCATTTTGGATGACTGGCAGTGTCTACCTGAAATCTCCACCAAGAACTACTGTTATACCACCAAATTGTTTGTCTAATGAATTTGGGTTTGTTTCAGACAATATATCTCGTAGAGTTCGATCCAATGACTCAAAGAAATATTTATGATTAACAGGAGCTTCATCACACACAATGAGAGATGTTTTTTGGATCAGTTTAGCTAAATTTGTATTTTTCTTTATACTGCACATTGAATTTTTAGAGATTTCCAATGGGATTTTGAAACGGGAATGAGGTGTTCTCCCACCTGGAAGCAGCAAGGATGCAATACCCGATGATGCAACAGCTAATGCTATCTTTCCCTGGCTTCTTATAGAATTAAGCAAAGTTGTCCATAAGAATGTTTTTCCGGTTCCTCCATATCCATAAACAAAGAAAGTCCGTCCTTCATTATTGATGGCAGAATTATAAATAGCATTAAAAACTTCCTTCTGGCTGTTATTCAAACTTGAAATAGCTTCATCTATAGTGGATGGCATGTTATAAACATCGTAGCTGAGCTCATCTAGTATAAGTCTATTATGTGCTGAAACACTTCCAATATCATCTGGTAGTGGCAAACTAAAATGGGATAAGTCATAGCCAGCATCTCTTAGCAGTTTATCTAACTCAATGAGAAGAACAGATCTAACATAAGGATTGGTGGAGCTGCTGGCCTGAGAAGTGTTGTGGGGCATTCGATATGATATATCTTCGCTCATATATGATTCATGTTCACTGAAAAGTCTTGTAGGATTTGTTACCTCACAAAAGAGTAACATTGTAACAAAAAGTTGTCGCAGTTGGGATGGTAAGGCCCATTGAGCTGCATCTTTCAAAGCATTTGACCACTCTTGGTCATCACCAAGGAGACCTAATGCTTCACATGCTGCCCGAAATGTAGGATATTCATGACCTGATATAGTTCTGATTTCAGCAAAGGATCTAGGGCCCTTAACGATGTGCAGTAGCATTCGCAGATAGTAAACTTCTCCTTGTGAAGGGTTTACATAAGCAATGCGGCCAATTCTACGTTGAGAACCATGACGACCATCCCAATATTTGCCTTGATTGTGCCATGTCCAATGTTCAGGTTATTCTATATATGTAAGTTGCCTAGCAGAAGGGTTCTCCCTATTAGCTTCTAACCATGCAGTTAGTTTGGTTGTAGAGCTGTTTGGATCTTCAATGACCTCTTCAAGATCATCATCTTCTGTGAAAATAACATTATTCTCAAATGGGAGATGGACAGGAAGGCGTTCTACGGAGGGATCTGTGTGGTGGATGTCAAATTGTTGCAATCGCCAAGCAGCATCATTTGGAGTGACACAACGACATTCTAGATAATTATCTATTTCATTGATAGTTTCACTTGATGATTGTGATCCTGAATTAGAGTGAATTCCAACCCTTGAACAATCAAATCCCTTTGTTACATACTTAAAAAGATATTTGTGCATGCCATCATAATTAACTTTCTCTAGATTTATATGTGCCTAAAACTTCACAACCAAATCAACATTATGAGGAACCACAAATCTGTTATCAATGTCAACTCCATTTTTTGTAACAGTTCTTCCATTGTTTGGACATGCATACTGTGTAAAACCATTTTTTAATATAGTTATTTCTTCACAGAATTCCTTAGGGTAGAATTTTGTGCATTTTCCTTCAGACATGCAGATTGAAGAAGTGTTGTGAGGACCGCAAGGTCCATGCACCATAAAAGAAGATACAGCCTCAAATCCTATTTGGTCAATTACAGGATCTGGTAATTGAGCTGAAATATAATGATCAATCTTCTTGGAATCTAAGGGTTCTGTTTTGGCCAACCATATGATTATGTGAACATGAGGTAAACCACGTTTCTGAAATTCGATTGTATAGATAACTGCATGAAAAATGATATGTTTTAAGGGTTGCATGGTGGTAACATGCATGTTTAAACCTACAAAAGGAAGAGAAAGGAAAATTTATCTTTTGGAAACCAATGTAAAATTTGATACCTGCATTTATAGGGCCAAAAAATTTGTGCTTCTTTATATCATCCATTAAAATATTGAGCTTCATTTTGAAAACCCTATTGACAATATCTGGACGATCGGAAGGTTGTTGGCCAGGAATTGATGCTAAAGCTTCTCTAATTTCAGGCCAAGCAGAATTCAATGTGAATGTCAAAAAAAGATCAGGGCAACCATATTTTCTACAAATAGCAATAGAATCTTGATAATTTTGATACAAATACCGAGGTCCTCCGGTAAATGAAGCTGGCAATATTATCCTTTGCCCAAGCCCAACAGAAGATCCAGATGTAATACCTCTTGAGACAGAATTAATCAATGAGTTGAATGGTGATGATCTATATTTACTTTGGAAGGCTGGTGTGAGATAATGTGCTATCCGGCTCCCCTCGACACAACAATAAAAATCTACTTCATAAGATTGTGTTAGCCTTTTACACCGTAACGGTGTATTGAAGTCTCCTGGCCTATCATGCAACCTATATGCATAGCACTCTAGCATTGTAACTTTATTCCGTTGCATGGATTGAGTGCATGCTGTTGTACGATATGTGATGTTTTCATGATAACCATCCTCTCCATATGGGAACAAAAGTGGATATTGCATAGCCATAAACTTGCGGTGATTTTCATTGATTAGCTACAAACGTGATGCACGATCTTGGATTATAATATCTCGCCCTACATCAGCTGATCCAACATCACCAACAATCAGGCCAACAACTTCAGAAGCGACTGGAGCACTATAAATATCTCCATGTGCACCCGGCTTACCAAATAACCTTATGCAAAACTGATCAGATGCGTCTAGGGGTATTCTTTCATGTGCTGTTCTGAATAGTTGAACAATGGGATTATTTGTATTCAACATTTCTATCAAGGATGCAACAATTTGTTCATTAGCATGGAAAGTGACACGGGAAGATGAAACAATATTGATCCGGTTTGAGATCTCATGTTCTGTATCAAAAATATATAATTGCACATATTCTGGACGTTGACCTTGTGGTGGGAGCAGAGAACCAATTCGATGACAGACTTGACCACTAATTTTGAAAACATATGGTGCTCTTCCATCATTTATGGACTCATTAATTTTAGCTCCCATTGAAGTAATTGCAAACATGCTATTGTATTGCCGAATATGATCAAAGAAGTGGTTAGAAAGAGTGCTGTTTTGTGAGGTCAATAAATCCAACAATGGCTGTGGAGGAGGTTGGTAGGGTGGCAGCCATATTCTCCCTCCTTTGCAACACAAATTATATGATGGATTTGAAGTATGTCTCTCTCTACGTGTTCGCTCCTCATACCAAAAAAAAGCACCACAGTGGCTACAAGAATGATGTGGACCACCAAGATTCAATGGTTCAAATATAGTGCCTGAAAGGTGTGTCATGGGTATATGTGAAGGAATCTTTATAGCAAATGGATACCTTAAAGTGGTTAGATCCTAGGAGTAGAAAAGACAACTTACGTCTGTGATTGAATGATTGATTGGATGTAGATGAACCAATATGAATATGGGGTTCATTTTGTGCTATATGATTAGAACTAGAAGATTCACCAATTAACCGTGGGCGTAATATTCGTTGATCTGCAGAGGTTGATGCTAGGGAAAAATGATGAAATTGATAATGTGAGTCATTTTTTTTCGTCTGCATAAAATGCTGACAACTTGTAGGAATGTTAATCTTCTAACAAACCTTTGTTCCTATTTGCATCGATAACTTGCCTACGCCTACGTCGAGATTCAGCAGCAACAGTTTGATTAGGACGTGGGATCGGGATATTAGAAGGCTGCCGGCGTGGTCGACCACGACGACGTATAATTGGTTGAGAAGAACCTGCCGTATTATCCATTCTACCCGAGAGCATAAACCAAGGAATCCTATAAATCGAAATAAATAGGTGTACTATAACTGAATAAAATCAAACTGAACTTATCTTGTAAACAATTGTTGAACTTACAAAAAGATAATAGGTCAAATTGAGCATTCATCATCAAGAGTAGAAACAAAAGCCGGGGGAAAGCATAAGGGAGAAGAGGCATATACCAGATTTATCTTTCCTGAATGAAAATCCACAGGAGCCACAGAACAAATTCAAAAGGAAGGCCGTCGGTACCACATAAACAAATACCCTTCTGTAGACATGAGATATTCAAACTGATGAAAAAACCTATCAGAAGATCATTGTACTCCGAATAAATCCAATAATATGTACCTATGCAATGGAGATTCAGATGAAACGAAGCAGTTGGTGGAGGTGGATTGCAGAATTTCATTGGCAATATAAGCGAAGGGCCGCAATGATATCGCCATGGCGTTATGAGCAAACAAAATTAATGTCTTGATGATGGTGATGAAGTCTGGTTTTAGTGGGTGGCGGTCGTTAAGCTTCTCTCAGATATGGAATCGGAACGGCACGGGAAAAAGAGAGGCAACCGTCGTTGGGGGCGGTGTGGGTCACAGAAGCGAGGGCTGGGTGGCGCTAAGGGGGGAAGGGGGGAGGCGAAGAGTGGCGCAAGAGGAGGAGGCGAAGCGGGATGCGGCGTGGATGCGGTGCGACGTGGATGCGGTGGGGGGGTTGGGGGGGCGGCGGCGCGAGATGCGGGAGAGGGGAGGAGCAATGCAGGAGAGGGGAGTCGATGCGCGTGGGCCGGCGGAGCAGCGCGATGCGGGAGAGGAGAGGAGGGGAGCGATGCGGGAGAGGAGGTGGGGCTGGCGAGTAGCGATGCGGGAGAGGAGAAGAGAGGAGCGATGCGGGAGAGGAGGTGGGGCCGGCGTGTAGCGATGCGGGAGAGGAGGTGGGGCCGGCGTGTAGCGATGCGGGAGAGGAGAGGAGAGGAGCGATGCAGAAGGAAGGAAGCGCTCGATGCTTATCCAACGGTGGGGATAAAAAGGGTGACGTGGAAGCACCAGGAAGCAGAGAATTGTAGTAGTGGGGATGATTTGTATAGGTATATAGGATTATCTTTGTTCAAACAAACATGTTGATGGAATTAAATTTTAAAATACACTGTTCATTTTTATTTTTCTCAGAAATATTGCAACTCTATTGGCTGAAATTAGGGATATTAGGCATATATATAGAATAACAGAGTCTAGCTGGTCGATCGTGACATAATCCTTTATGCTGTCGGTTAAGACATTAGTTCTACTGTCCTTCAATCTCGTACCATGTATGTAAGTAAAGCCCTCGTTTGATCCTATCTTTGCTCCATGATTTAATAATATAGTGCTACAGTAAACATTTACTAATGACGGATTAATTAACCTTAATAAATTCGTCATGCGGTTTACTGATTGATTCTATAATTAGTTTTTTTATTGGTGCCTGAATACTCTATGCGACACCCTATATAATACCCGATGTAACACGCCAAAACTTTACACCCCTAGATCTAAACACCACCTAACTTCTACTTATTAGCAAAATAAATTGTTTTCTGTACCAAAAGATTGTACTGAAAAATATGGGGTACATATATACCTCTGAGCAGAGCAACTTCTCAGAGACTATAAAGCTACTCACATAAACCACTGGTCAACTAATCCATCACACATCATCATACAAATACAATATATAGTACATACCATCTAATCTAGCCTACAGAACAGTTCATAAAATTCTCTTCACTACAATATCATTCCATATCCTTTCAGAGTAAAAATATTCGCTGAAACTAATAATAATCAACGTGCCATATAATTGTCTGAACAGGCGAATGAGCTACAGTTAAACACGTATCTATTAGAGAACAAAGATGAACAGTGAAAACCAGTGAATCCTCCAAGTCTTATTGATCTCAAAATGTCCCCTTTTATAGTGGGGATTTACATTTGCACAAGCCTAGGATACTCCTAGGAATTAAGGAGCCTAGGATACTCCTAGGAATTAAGGGTGATTTAAGCTACTAAATATGGATGATTATGTGTCACAAATTCACCATAGTATGGCGGTTACAAGTCACTTGATTCCTGCCATTGTTGCTTTTTGATGAGCCTTTGATGAGATAAAAAATGTCTCATGATGCTTCTGTAACACTCCCCTTTTTGATCGAGTCCATCTTGAGATCAACTTGTTGTTTAATTCCTTCGAAAAACCCTGTGGGGAAAAAATAGGAATAATGTGATTGGTGATTACTCTATCAGAAACCTGAAAGGTTTAAGGAGTAATCCATGCCATGTTTTATCTCTAGAAAAACCCCTGTGAGGAAAACATGAGATAAGGCATAAGCTTGTATCTAACATTGTCTCATTAAAAACTTTGTATGAGAAAAACCGGATGGTAAAAACTCACAAAAGGAAAAAGAGTACAATGTGATGTGTTTCAACAAGGTACATCATTCAGAGAGTCTCCCCCTGAAGCTTGCAAGTCTCTGAGTAGTCTCATACCAATTCCCTTAACACACCTCTCGAACGAGGAAGTAGGTAGGGATTTAGTGAAGAGATCCGCCAGATTATTGCAAGACTTTGTCTGTCAGATGTTTATTTCTCCACTTTGCTGAAGCTCATGCGGATAAAACAACTTAGGAGCAATATGTTTGGTGATATTGCTCTTGATGTAGCCTGTTTGCATCTGTGTAATACAAGCAGCATTGTCTTCATAGATAATAGTAGGTGATTCTGATGAACCGATGCCACAAGATTGCTCAATGTGGTTTATCATCCTGCGGAGCCACACGCATTCACGTGATGCTTCAAACAGTGCGATGATTTCTGAATGATTTGTGGAGGTAGCCACTAATGTTTGTTTAGATGACTTCCACGATATGGCCGTTACTCCATGGAGGAATACAAAGCCTATTTGTGATCTGGCGTTGTGGGGATCAGACATATAGCCAGCATCAGTGTACCCAACCAAACTAGGATCAGCAGTTTTCTGAAAGAATAAGCCAAGATCCTTAGTGCCATTTAGGTACCTGAGGATTTGTTTTCCGCCGGTCCAATGACGCTTAGTTGGAGCAGCACTATGTCTTGCTAATAGATTGACTGCAAACGCAATGTCTGGTCTAGTACTATTTGCAAGATACATAAGTGCTCCAATGAGACTGAGATAGGGATATTCTGGTCCCAATATCCCCTCTCCTTCCTCCCATGGCCGGAAAATGTCTTTTTCTTTATCGAGTGATCGAACAACCATGGGGGTTTTGTTTGGATGTGCTTTGTCCATATTGAATTTCTCCAATAATTTCTGGACATAGGCAGATTGGTGCACTAAAATGATTGAGTGAAGGTGCTCGATTTGCAAACCTAAGCAAAATCTGGTTTTACCCAAATCCTTCATCTCAAATTCCGCCTTAATGTGGTGGCGGGCTTCATCAATATCTTGTGTGTTGCCAATGATATTCAAATCATCTATATACACTGATATGATGCAAAATCCTGTGGAGGATCTTTTGATGAATATGCAGGGGCAATCATCTTTGTTGGAGTAACCTTTCTGCAGAAGGTACTCACTCAGTCGGTTATACCACATTCTGCCTGACTGTTTGAGACCATAGAGTGATCTTTTGAGCTTTACACAATACATCTTGCGATTTGCGCTTCCATTCGGTATAGAGATCCCATCGGGGACCTTCATATATATGTCTGAATCTAGTGACCCATATAAATATGTTGTCACGACATCCATCAACTTCATAGATAGACGATTTTTAATTGCCAGTGAAATCAAATATCGGAACGAAATTCCACTAGTGACTGGAGAATATGTTTCATTGAAATCAATGATAGGTCTCTGCGTGAACCCTTGTGCTACAAGCCTCGCCTTATATCTCACCACCTCATTGTTCTCATTCTGTTTCCGGATGAAAACCCATTTGAAACCCACGGGGAAGGTTTTGGAGGTGTAGGTATTACTTGTGAGAATACCTCTCTTTTATTGAGGGAGGCTAACTCTGCTTCAATTGCTTCCTTCCATTTGTTCCAGTCCGAGCGTTTCTACCTTGGATTTTGGATCTGGATCATTTTGGATGGTATCTGCAACTGATGATGCAAAGTATATGCCGACAATTGTAGTCTTACGGTTGAATGATTCTCCAGATTCAACATAGTTTACGGAAATTTCATGCACCCCAGTTGACGGCTCAGTATTTCCCAATATGACCGCATTGGGGCGTTCCAATGTCCCATCATCAGAAATTGAGTGCACAGTTGATGTGGGAAGTGGATCTGATGAATCCACTTGGTGTCTCTCAACTTGAGGTTGAGTTTCATTTACTGTATCAAAGGATTCTATCCTTTGTTTCCTCGTGCGCATTCGAGGATTTGCCGTACTTCTCCCACTCTTTTGAGGAAGGGAGTTGAATAGTTTTATTTGGCACCTCTATTCTTTTCGGCACATTCCTTGCAGGAATGTATGATTTTGTGACTCTTTTACTCACAGTAAATAAGTCTCACAGTAAATGAGTCTGGAAAATTGTTTGTAGCTACCTACAAATCAATGATCTGTGGTACGAAGATCCTCCTTTAGGGTGTTTAAGGCATCCATATTTATTTCCGGGCATTCAGTGTGATACTTGAATTCTCCCCCTAATGCCTGGAAAAATGATCTTCATTGAAGATAAAATCAGCGTACCGGGCCATGAGTAAATCCCCTGTAAGGGGCTCTAGGTATTTAATAATCGACGGGGATAAATATCCCACGTAGATCCCCATTTTCCTGTGAGGACCCATTGATGTACGTTTGGGTGGTGAGATCGGTACGTATACAACGCAACCGAATTTCCGCAGATGGGAAATATTAGGAGGATCACCACGAACCAATTGCAACGGGGAAGTTGTATGGTATACAGTTGGGCGCAATTGTATTAAGTGACCAGCGTGTAAGACTGCGTGACCCCAACATGAGGTTGGATAGGTTACAATTTTGCAATAATGGTCTGGTAATGAGTTTTATTCTCTTGATAAGAGATTCGGCTAAACCATTCTGTGTGTGAACATACGGTATAGAATGTTGGATTTCAATTCCTAAAGCCATACAATAATCATTGAAAGCTTTGGAAGAAAATTCTGCCGCATTGTCCAATCTGATTGATTTTTATCTGGTGTTCAGGTTGATTTGCTCTAAGTCTGATGACTAGTGCAATTAATTTTGCAAAGGCATGGTTCCGTGCCGATAAGAGACACACATGGGACTATCTTGTGGATGTGTCTATTAGAACCATGAAATACCTGAATGGCCCAGACAATGGTTGAATGGGGCCACAAAAGTCTTCTTGAATGCATTCAAGAAACTTTAATGGCTCAGCCTTTACTTTGAGATATGAGGGTCTCAAAATTAATTTCCCAGTTGCACATGAGGTGCACACAAAATCCGAGGATTCTGGGAATTTTCTATCACTCATACCATGTCCATCATTCCAATGCCAGGATGATTCCCATAATAATCTATATAATGCGAAATTTAAATTCATAAGAATAAAAGCAAAATATAGAAGAACACACATGAATATGTGTGATTGTTATATGTATAAATAGGGGTAGCAACATCATGTCTATTATTATAATGGTTACTCATGCAAAATTAAACATAGAAGTTATATGGCGCCTAATTAAGGTCTCCATAAATGTCGTTGGAAGAATATTCCACGAGCATGTCGTCGATGTCCAAAGAGCCTTCCTCTTCATTTGCTCGGTCCCCTTCCTTCAGGAATGGGGTCCATAGCTCCAGTCTCCAGCACTTGAGAGGCGAAGTGTGCTTCATGCTTTTGGTTAGTCTGTGTATGACCCATAGACTTCATGTATAGATCAACAAGATGTTTAGGGGTCCTGCATTTCTTAGCAATATGATTATAGCAACCACACCTGTAGCAGGCGGTTTTGTTGCCACTATCATTATTTGGCTTCGAATTGCCTTTTCCCTTTTGAGCGTTCCCACGTTGCTTTTTGCCCTTTCCTGAGGAATTTCCAGTCTGTGTATTCCCATTGGGAACTTGTTTCTTCTCATTCGCATTTACTTCAGGCAATGGTGCAGTGCCCAACGGGCGCTGGTTCGAGTTCCATACAGTGAGCTCATGGTTCTTTTCTGCCTGTTTCAATGTCTGAATAAGTGAAGAGTAGACAGTGAAATTCTTCTCACGGTATTGTTGAGTGATGATCCGTTTTGATGGGAGCATTGTAGACAGAGTCTTCTCAATTTTCTCCGCTTCAGAAGGTTCATTCTTACAAAACCGGAGTTTAGAGCATATCTTATGAACAACATGGTTGTATTCGTCTATAGTTTTAAAATCCTGTAGACGCAAGTGATTCCACTCGTGCGATGCCTCAGGGAAGATAATCGCCATATGCTGTTCATAACGATTTTTCAGAGATGTCCATAAAACTCGTGGGTCCTCCTCTAACATGTATTCCATTTTCAAATCTGGGTGGATATGATTCCTTATTATTCTTAAAGCAGAGAATTTTGACATGTTAGAGGGGGGGACGGTTCCATCTGCTGTATCGTCTATACATCTGTATAGTCCATTGGTTGACAGACTCACTTTGAGATCCATCGCCCAAATAGGGAAATTAGAACCATCGAGAGCGAGTATATCAAACTCTTTGGTTGCCATCTTACCTACATTGTGATAGCCAAAATTTTGAGAAATTATGGCATGGTTGGAAAAATAAAAATAAAATAGGGCGAGAATAAATTTGCAAAGTAATTGTATAATAAAAGACATGGAAATGCTTAAACACACCCATATATTAACAATATCAGAGAAGTACAAAGTGCTGATGGCAAATGTAAAACTCTAATTATTTGCTAAAATTTAAATGACCAAAAGGTCAAGTACTATAATGTAAATGCAGAAAATATAAATATTATTGGGTGATGGGCCAAAAATGATGAGTATTTTGGCCCTCCACCACTGTAGGTCCATGGAGGTGAGGAGGGATGGCGCAGGGGTTGGCGGCCCATCAGTGGATGGCAAATGGGCCGGCCTGGCCGCCGCCTCAAGCCGCCGCCGCCGCCTGGCTCGGGAGGGTCGCGGCGCCGTCGCCGCCCGCAACGGAGGCCGCCCCTGCCGCCGCTAATGCGGGGCACAGCCACCGCCGTCGGGGGCCGGCGCGGCTGGGCGCAGTCGCCGCCGCGGAGGCCGTCTCCATCGAGCACCGGCACAGCTAGAGCGCGACCGTCGCCGCCGACGGCTCGCCGCCGCCGTTGACGCTGTGCAGCTGTGGCTGCCATCTCCACCGAGGACTCCCCCCGATGCCGTGGATGTCGGTCCGCCGCCGCTGGGATGCAGCAAACGCCGCTGATGCCGCCACCGCCGCCACCCTGCACCCTCCCCCCTCCCGGACCCTTTACTCCCCTTGTTCAGGCCTCCCCTTCACCCAAGGGTGGGGGATGGCTAGGCTTGCCGCCACCGCTTGTCTTGGCCGGGGCATGCCCGGTCTTGATGGTGCGATGGGGGTTGGGGAGCGATGGGGCCGGTGGCGGGGCGGAGCTCTCGCCGGAGCCCCCTGCTGCCATGTAGAACGGTGGGGCTCTGCGGCATGCAGCAAGGGTTCCTCTGAGGAGGAACTCCGGCGGGTTGGCCGGTGTCAGTGTGTGCAGCGGTGTCTCCGGCATGCAGTCCGGTGATGATGGTGGAGAGATGACGCGGCGGAGATGATGGGTCCAGCCATGATGAGGGCAGAAGGCCGTCACCACGTCCGGCATGTCCAGCTGCGGTCGCACCCATGCGGTCCACCCATGGGACGCACAGTGGTGCGGTGCCTCTACCAGAATTCTTTCTGGCGCTGAGCACATGTCTGGCGTTGCTGGAGACCCTCGACGAGTGGCGAGGGTACTGGAGTCGGTGCTGCCGGCTCCGGAGTTCCTTTGGGCAGCCGCGGCGTCTTCCTCCATGTCCGGCAAAGCCAGGAGGAGGAGACGGGGGGTCACGGCCGGCATTGCCAGCACGACGGCCCCTGCCGCGTCGTGTACGATGCACGGGAGCCCGAAGGATCGTCTCGAGCTGTTGCAAGAGACGACGAAGGTGGCGTGCACGGAGGTTGCAGGGAAGGGAGGAGTCGGCAGTGAGGGGAACAGGACGAGCCATTCTTACCACGCACGTGCCGGTGAGTCTTTTCACTCTTCTCTCTTGGTAGAGCTGCTAATAACGTATTAGAGAACAAAGATGAACAGTGAAAAACAGTGAATCCTCCAAGTCTTATTGATCTCAAAATGTCCCCTTTTATAGTGGGGATTTACATATGCACAAGCCTAGGATACTCCTAGGAATTAAGGAGCCTAGGATACTCCTAGGAATTAAGGGTGATTTAAGCCACTAAATATGACTGATTATGTGTCAAAAATTCATCATAGTATGGCGGTTACAAGTCACTTGATTCCTACCATTGTTGCTCTTTGATGAGCCTTTGATGAGATCAAAAATGTCTCATGATGCTTTTGTAACAGAATCATCAGTTATCTCGCAGTTTGACGTTTGTACTCCAATTAACTGATCGATCAAAACTTGTGATTGGTTTCAAACATAATGGCTGCTCTATTTCGGCAGACCGCCAGGCCCATATGACTGAGGGTTGTGCCTACCTTGGTTATAGTGAGCCTGTCGTCAGTGACGAACCGGGAATGACAGGACAAGTACTGAAGGTCAACACTCCTGTATGAGACACACACAGCATATTTCACTGAAATAGAGATGGCACACGGCTATAATAACCATGGTCCTGATGTCTCCAAAGCCTCACACATATGATCTCCACAATATTATCCATGTATATATATATATGAAACTATACAACATCGACACTTAGCAAGTTATGGTGCCTAAACGGTTTGATGAAGATGCGATCCGAGAGCAGTGAAACGAAATCATAAGTAAAGGTTCACCAACAATAAGTTGAGGAACATAGTGTTTTTCAGGACACTAGGTTGGACAACGGTGAGCTATATATATACCGTAGGATCTTTTCCTACAGTTTTTGTTAAAAAAAAAATCAGCTCTCAGTCGCATTAATTCAGCTCTCATCAATTCAGCTCAGCAGGGACTGAAATTTTTGTGGGAAGAAACGGAACCACTGACGATATATTAGGGCCTTGTTTAGTTTCCTAACTTTTTCTTCAAACTTCTAACTTTTCCATCACATCGAAACTTTTCTACTCACACCAACTTCCAACTTTGTTCTTCAAACTTCCAATTTCAATTAAACTTCCAATTTTGGTGCGGAACTAAATACGGCCTAGGTCGCATGCATGCATGTGGAGAAGATCTCTTCTTTGTCCTTAAGAAATAGTACTACCACCTTGGCCAACTTGACAATGTAAGAAGCCCGAGGCCAACACCTACTTCTAAATAACTTGACAAAGAACTAGTACAAGCCGCTGGAGATAATTAACAGGCTCAAACTCAACCATGTTGGACAGAAGATAGCTATAATCAGCTAAGCGTTCATGGCGGCATAAGATGAGCAAACGAGAATAAGCATCTACATTGTCTTGATTCTATTGTATTCTTCTTTCTTATTTGCATATAGAGACTGAACAATGAACAATTGTATTTCACATACTCATTTTTTCAATCAATGGAAAAACGTAAAACCAGCCCATATAAAATTCACTGTCTTCGAAGAGATCACATGGGAGGGTGCTTTTCCTTTTTTTTAATGGAAAAGAGAGTTTTATTAAATGAATAAATATTTACATATTAACTTAGGATTTTTTTCTATCGAACACTAGACAAGGAATTCCACCATCGAACTGTGTTACAGAATCAAGCACAGCTAGCAAGACCGTTACCAACTCCACTGCACTCTCTGCTAGCCAATTCAGTTTTTACTTTTCACTTAATTTCAATAACCACATTGTCGCCTTAATTTCAACCAATAGATAAGTTTCATAAATACTGCTTGTCCTGTGCCTTCTTTAATCTTTGGTACCAACAAGCTACAGTGAATGAGATTGTTGGAATTTGAAGCTATTTCAGGAGTAATTGCAAAAACTATGAATTTTGTTTCTTCTAAATCGATCAAAACATCTCGTAAAATTCACCAAGACGATAAAAGGTACCTGACATGATTATCACGAACCAAAACAACTATGCTTCCATTCACCATGACGATGTCATACAGGCATAACCATAACCATGATCCCGATGTCTCCAAAGCCTAACACATATTATCTCTAGCATAGTATGATGAATGTGGAAAACCTATATATCATAACTGAAGAATTAATATGAATTCTTTACAATTGTTTCACTAAAATCAAATTGTGTTTTGATTATTATTTTGTGATGAACAATTGGCATATGAAATAATTGATTTTGATATTTGGTGGATAATTGACGAAGTGGGATTGGTTTGGTCCAGTCATACTGCACAGTGGTGGTCGATCATATTGGTGTATGTTGTGCGGTCGGATTGGCCAGTCTGACAGTATGACCGGCTGATTCTGTCTCGGTGTTGGTTTTAGGTTGTTTAGATTGTTTCTTTGGATACACGTAATTATCTCGTGATTATGATTTCTAGATGATTTCTATGCGTATATAATACTGTTATGTGACAATGTTGAGTAAAGTTGGGAAAGAACTTGTGCTGGGATATGGTTTCTTGTTGATTAATGTGTAAGTGTGTCTTGATGACGCGGTAGCACTGCCGGTGATGGATCGGGAATCAACTTGGGAGAAAATAATGTCCGGACGATTAGAATATCATACGGGATGCTTAGGCTAAAGAACAATGCACGTGGTTGATAGAGATTCCATGTGACATACGATGGGAGATTGCGTGCATATAGAAAGTGCAGTCAAATTTGGAAGGAGTCCAAGTTTGGAAAGATTAGAGTTTAAATTGAAAAGATATAAGTTTGTTTCTTGTACGGGAAAGTTTCCTAGTGGACTAGGACTTCTTATAAAGATTGGATTCATGGCTTTAGGCAGCTTACCTCACATATAAATAGAGATGAGGTTAAGACCTATCGGTATTGTTTTTTCTAAGAGTTGAGTTTAGAGTAAAGTTAAGGTTTCGAGTTTAGTCGAATTTTGTGATAGGAGTGTTATTGTTGCACTTTATAAATATGACTAGAAGCAATAAAGTTTAATCTATTTTCAAGAGATTTTCAGTTTGTATTTGCTCGAGTTTGGCGGTCAGACCGGCGAATCATCGGCGGTCAGACCGACGGCATAGCTTCGGTCAGACCAGCGACTTCCAGGCAGTTGGACCGGTAGCGACTACAGGCGACGACAACTAGGCAGACGGTCAGACCGAAGTGACTACACCGGTCAAATTGGAGGCGTCTATGCGGTCAGACCGGTGCGACAACTCCAGTCAGAGAGATCTGCATCGGTTTCGAGGGTAGCTTTTAGTTCAGTTACATGTTTTTGGTTTTTGGTGTTTCTACCATTTACCCTAGTAGGCTTAGTTCTTGTTGTTTTGAACCGTGACAGCAACAATCTTTTCTGGGAGGCTGAATAAAGTACAACAAACACAGAACATGGACGACGAGGTGAAATTCAACTATCCTGAAGGTATCTGCAAGCACAGCGTGACCGCGGCGATGGCTGGGGAGGCCACAGACGGTGTCCCATGGAGGGCACATCGTGTAGCTGCCACCATCGTCAACAAAGAACTCGATTGATGTGAACCGATCCACTCCTGGTGCAATGAGTTTTGTGTCCTATCGAAGCTCCAGGTCTCTTAACAATACATAGGATGCGGCTTCCACACTGGTGCAGTTGATTTATTCGGAAGCATGGCGATCCTGTTGCCTCCCAACCCCAGTATGGTGCATGCAGTTCATGATCTCTTGCATGGATGATGGACCAAGTGATCAGGACGATACTGGTATTGGCAATTTATATTCGTAGGCCTTGCAAAAGAAAGAAGTGGCAGGTGCAAGGATTTTAACGACTTGATAAATTTCACAAAGCAACATTATAATTTGTGTCATAAACATTACAAATGAAGTTCTTATTTATTTATTTATTTATTTTAGAACAAAATAAAGTGCTTGTCACTTCTCAATCTCAACTCTCATGGCGTCCTGAGCACGAGTGCTACCTGCTTTTGTTTTTCCAACTAACAGATTATTAGTATATCATAGATGGGCTCTGCTTTATTGGCCTACCTATATATGTTGTCTTGTTATTTTTAAGGGCATAAACGGATGCACATAACTATATATCCTACAGGTCTCAGTGTGTAGCGAGTGAGACAATGCGGTGACTTATTTAGTGTGGCTGTGTGCCTGTGTAGCATATACACCTTCTCTTCAATCTCTCTCCATTGCACCATGAACGACACAAAAAGATTGTAGCCTTGTAAAGAACTCTTACAAAAAGGAGATTCATGTGTTGTAAACTTTTTCCATCCAAAGAGGTATAGAGTTAGAGCCTTATTAATCAATCTGCATCAGCTGTCTGCTATCAAGCAGAGAAAGTAATGTCCAGTTGAGAACATGCTCACAAACAAGACACAAGCCAATTGGAGTGGCAGTAATGATGTGGCTCCAGTTGCACACTATAGTATATGTGCGAATGACCAACTTTGTTGCTGCTTTGAAGTGCCATATTATGAACGAATGAATTGCTGCTTTGAAGTGCCCTATCAAATATCAACTATTTCAATAGGTATAGCCATCCCTGTTGACCCAAAATTGAAGTAGCCTGGGCTCCAATCGGTTTTATTATGCTTGGAAGCCTGGTCATCTTATGGACATGCTCAGAAAGCATCATCATGTAGTCCCATGTGCCATAGGTCGTCAGCGAAATGTTCATTGAACATTATTCTGTTAAGCCAGTCAGATCCTACAAATGAATCATATCACTGTCAGTTTATATTTGAAAGTCAAAACACGAAATACATTTTAGGGGCTAGTTAAAATTGTGTTACACTCAGTAATACTTGCTAACTACTCCGTATGTAAGATGATTTTGTATTTTCCACTACCATTGTTGGCCAAACTGACATGGCATGGTTATTGGTGCTGCACGTGAGGATGTATATGATTGAAATGCACAATTTTCACATGTATCATTTTTCACGGTATCTAAAGCGTGGAATAGAGATATTTGAACCATTTCCTCAGGCCTCCGTTACTTTAATAAATGGATTCTATATCAAGCTATAGCTATTGCATTAAACAATAAAAGAAACTAATAGAAATCAAAGGAATGGGACAGCAGTAAATTGAGAGGAAGATTCTTCTAGTTTTCTTGTTCTTGGAAACATTCATAATTCGAGAGCTACAAAAGGAGATCCATCGTTTGCAATGAAAACTACATAAAAAGAGCTCTAGAAAATTTAAAAATCAGTCTAGGTGTCTTTAACACTTGCAAAAAAGAATCATTTTTGGTTGACCATTGACTTAACATTTAACTAGTTGTATATATCACTATTGGTTTGATACAAAGGATGGCAATGTTTCAAGTACGTTAAGAATATAGATGTAGGACAATTTATATAGAATTACTTAAAAGCCTATTTCCTATATCATATTTATATCTCATGAAATTCTTGAGCCGAAAGACGGATGCGTATGCTATGTTTCATTTGCTAAACGATATCAATTGAAATTGAATGGTGTATTAACTCCATAAATCATATATAGCAATAAATATATAAGCAAAATCTTTTATTTTAGTTAGAAGAAAAGTTTCTTCCATGATTGATACCTCCTTCTTCCATGCATTCACCATCAGGTGGCATGTCTTGCAGATGTTTCTATAAGAGAAAGGCTTCCATTATTTTGAGAAATGGATACAATTCAAATATAGATATTGCATTTGCACTAAAGAAGAATATAAGTTTTCTTGTTCCTGAAAATATTCTATCTCCTAGTCGCTTTAGAGAATTGAAAATTGTCATGCCTTTTGATTCTTCTACTAGTAATTGGAAGAAAGTTATGGAATAAAAAAAAACTTAGACAATTTAAAAATCAAGCAAGTGTATTAATACATATGCGAAAAAACCATTGTTAACCCATGATTGTTTGGAAGATTTAACTTGTATAAATCATATCAGTTTGATACAAATAATGGCAATTGTTTCAGTATGTTAATGGTACAGATGTATCCACGATTTATTTTAAGAGCTACTTAATAGCCTACTTCTAATACCATATCTCTGTCCTGTGAAATTCTTGAGCCAAAAGATAGATTGCATATGCTATGTTTCATTTGCTAAACGATATCAATTAAATAGTGCATCAACTCCATAAATTAGCAAAATTCTTTTATTTTAGCTAGAAGAAAAGTTTCTTCTCCGATTTATACCTCCTTGTTCCCCTGCATCCGTAAACAAGCATGTCAAATGAGGATTAGTGTACTTGAGTTTTGCATAGGTCTTTTCCAAGCTCCCCTTCTCAGCCTCAACCCATAAAGATCTGAAATATAAAAAAAAAGCCCAAGTGAATGCTGGGATTTGTAGCATGGACATGTATGCTAATATGATTTAAAAAGCAGAATATATTTTTTTTTAACAAAAAACGAGAGGCAGGAGGCTTGGCTCATATATTAGTAGGAATAGAACGTTTAGGACATTGTAATCCCTTAAATACGAGGAAACAAATCAGATCTAATGATTAATTTAAAACGGGGAACATGAACTATTGTTATAATTGCAAATAAGTTAGATGGATTGCAAATAAGTCTAGTAATCCACCTGCGTGGTCTAATCAATTGAAAGTTGACAAAATGCATACTGGTATACAGGACATTTGTTAAGCCAACTATGGGCAGGTATTGAGCAATTAAAAAAATTTCAGTTTGGCAAAAATTCAGGAAGTTGTTTCTTTAAGTTATGAAAGTTGGCTTTGTGATCTGACAGATTGTGGAAATGCGACGTTCTAGAGGCATTATCATTTACCATAAAACTTTTATTTGCCAGAATTATACTAAGAATTTGGCCTATGAAATACTCCAAGAACCAATATAAATGGTTGTGGAATTTTTTAGATGATATAAATGGTTGTGGATGTATAGCCCGACCTTAACTAATCTGATCCATTGCATTGAAAAGAGTGGACAGTTCATGCACATGTGTGCATACTGTAAAAAAAAAAAAACATAACTCTTAATAGGGTACATGAGACCTTTAAAGCAATAGTTAAAAATACAATAACAGGCTGTATGACAAATACAATAACAGGCTGGAGTAAAAATACAATAATAAGGTACATGAGACCTTAAAAAAAACATAACTTACCACCCTAGTTGTATGACAAGTACAATAACAGGCTGAAGAAAAATATCGTACAATTCAAATTAGAGAGGATATTATAATCTAAAAGGTAAAACCAACTATGATATTTCAAAATTATAATTCCCATATTAATCACATAATATATCTGAGATTTATAATAAATTTATGGAACGTATGAATAGTTTTTTACACATAAACTGGCTGTGTAGTTTAATATCTAGTGATAGCATATGTGTCCCTTTTTTAATGGAAGGCACCAGAGAATCAATGGCATGTTTTCCTTTTATAAATTGGTCCTTTCCTTCTTTTTTTTTTCTCTTTCCAAATACTAACGTGTAAAGTAATGGTGTACAGAGACAGAATTGACCTTCAGATTGTCAAATAGCCTTTGACCCTCAAAGGAAATAGTCAAATAGGAAAATAATACCATCATATCATATAAGATAAATGGTTCCAATGAATTGTAGTTCACCTCAAAATGCTCAGCATAGAACAGAACAAAAAGGCTTGTAAAAATAAACTAGTTTCTTACTTTGATTCAGGAAAATAGTACTCATCATCTTTTGAGTAATCTACTTTCCAATCAAGAAACTTCCCTGGAAGTGGCTTAGCAGCACTTAAGGGTATCAATGAAGATTTGACCTGCATAAGAGGAGCATTAGGCAGTTTGTTCTTGTATAGACAAGAACTTACAACAGCATTAACTGTTTAAGGGGAAAAACCCACACCTCTATTGTCAGGATATCAGACTGCTGTCCGAAAACGAAACAAAAGGATGTAATGTCGTCGAAGGGGATGTCAACCTTCCTACACAGCTTGTCCTTGGACATTTGGAATATAACTGACTTTTTGTGGTAGAAGAACTTAACAAATATGTCGCATTCATTTGTCCGAGCAAACTAAATGTGTTCAAAACCATGAACAGAATCATCATGATCAGCACATAACAGCAAACATTTTATAGAAAACCAAGAGTACATTCAGGCATATATACCTTTTTGTTGCCAATGTGAAGTGCCAGGACAGGCAATCTTGTTGGCTTTATCTGGCTGTGCCATTCAAGCTGATCTTGTGCAGTTTTGAGTTGGCACTCAGAAGTAAAGCCTTGACCCCACTGCGGTATAAGTCTGAGTCTCATGAAGTTAAGAAAAGGTTCATTTAACTTCAGTTCAAGATCTTCAGCTCGCAGCTCATCTTTCTTATCATGTGCATCCTCTAATATTTCTCCTCTCTGCAGAGTTGTTAATAAAAAGTTTAAAAGGCTTAATGCGAGTCAATAGGCTGTAATGCTCATGGGACATGCCAAATGAAAATGATTTTGAGGGAAACAAAAACCTCAGTTAGATGCGTGTGGTTGCTGCCACCACCTGGACCAGATATTTCCATTCTGAGATTTGGCTAGGGCCTAAACTTTGCAATTATAGATCTACCTGCAAGAATGGTCTTGATTTTAGATAGAATAATGTAAAATTTACACAAGATAATGAAGAGTAGTATGCCCATCCCTATGTAGAACAAATATAGCATTTAGTTGGGAAAACAATCTGCATTTGTTCATATCATTGCAGAATCTTTGAAATGTATACAAAAAGGCATGATTACTGAGATTTATACTCTGAAAATGACATTTTAGCTTATAATGTAGGAAAACTGACTCCATACGACACTAAACATGTTATTGCGAAGCAATTGAATGGTTTCAGGATCCAAGAACTGGTTTTACAATCATGCGCACTACTAGTATGCAGGCACCTAGTTCAGCCAGATGAGAGAATGTGGCTACTATTTTTTTTATAAAGGAAGCTTTTATTAATCTCAGACAATTACATCAAGTTGATAGAACCATATACCATTACATCTATTTGTGCTTAGAATTAGTTGCATTGTACCATAGAATTGTACCTTATTTCTCCTGTTCTCTGGCCTACATCTGCACACGTAATTTGCTGTGCTGATGTCAAGTTGTCTAATGTTCAAAGTTATGTTCAGGATGCTCACATGCCTTCATGTTGGTGTTGGTACAGCAACATGGAAATTCCACTGGCAGCAGCTCAGTTCGTAACTGTGAATTGGCTGTCGAACGATGACTTTTTCTCGGATATGGTTTTCTAGTAGCAAATCTAATTCTTCTATATATAAGTTGCACTGCGGGGGCATGAATTGTTCAAGTCACTACATACATTATGATACATATACGCCCCAAATTGAACAGATTAGCACAAGTATACGCCCTAAACTATCTGAACAGAATTTCGCCCAAAATTCAGGCGAGATCCCGTCGAAAAATACCAAATGCGTCTTAAAACTTGTCAAACTAGAGCCGAAACGGCAAATAACCACAGATTAGCAAGTGCACGCAGTACACGTCCTAAATTACTTCAATCTAAGAACCAACCATAATTGCAGCGTGCCTGGTAATGTCTGGGCCAGAAGAATGTAAAAGCGACACTGATCAAATAGAAGTATATAGAACCCGGGGGTGAAAAACCTAAGCACGGAAACACGGATATAATTCCGCCCTTGCGGTGAGTACTTCCCTCCAGCCGATGAACCAATCAAAGGGAACCACAGAGAAATTCGTCTTACCTCCCCGTAGGATCGGAGAGTGGCTCGGTCCGCGGCGGCGAAGATGAGGAGGAGGAGAGCAGCAGGTGCGGTGTGGCTTGCCGTTCCCGGCCACGGTGTGGCGAGTGGCGACGGGGTGGGGGGAGGGAACGAAGCGGCTGCGGACGGCGGGCGCAGCCGGTGGGGATGGGAAGGGCCCTAGGGCGGCGGTGGCGGTGGCGGTGGCGGTGGCGGTGGCGCGGCGTAGCGGAAGAGGAGAGGTGACGCGCGGGACGACGGGACGAGACGAGACGAGGGAGACAGTTCGTTTATGGTGTCTTCTTCTCAGCCCACTCCCGTGCCCAGTGGACGGAGGAGGAAAACGGGAGCTTCACGTGTACCGCGGCGCAGGCAAAGCCGGACTCCACCGTGTTTCTTCCCCTTCTTTCCAGCTAGGCAAATTTTGCTAGACACTTTGATGATTTCATGGTTTTAGCCGTAGAACACCGCTCGAACTCCCCTTTAGAGAATAACACTACATAAACATGGTAATTTACCAATGGACACTGCACCGATTACCATAATAATTTTCGGTTGAAGAGTAAAGAGAAATCGCTTGAAATGTCAAAAAAAAAATCGTTGGGCCCACGTGTCAGCTCTCCTATCTCTCTTCTCTTCTCTTATCTCTCTATCTTCTCTCCCAGAAGATAACGCGGCTGCTGGCCTCCTCGATCGAGGGCGCGCGGGGGAAGGAGGCGGCGGGCGGGAGTGGAGGGGGCAGGGAGGTGGAAGGCGGCGGCGAGTGTGTCGACGAAGGAGGCCACGACGAGGAAGCGTCGGGCGAGCAGTGGCGAGGCCAGGTGGTTGTGGTGGCGAAGCGGCACGGGGCAGCGTCGGTCGTGGGGAGGAGGAGGGAGACGAAGGACATCGCGTCGCTTCGCGAGTCGTTCGCCGCGCCGGTGGATGGGGAGGTGGAGGACTTGGATGTTGCGGCAGCGAGGTGTGACTTCTACGGGGTGTTCGACGGGCATGGCTGCTCGCACGTGGCGAACGCGTGCAGGGAGCGGATGCACGAGCTCGCCGCGGAGGAGATGGGTGCGGGGGCGGCGCCGCGCGAGCCGGCATCTTGGACGGGCGCCATGGAGCGGAGTTTTGCCAGGATGGATGCCGAGGTGATTGCCGGCTGCCGAGCCGAGAGCGGCAGCTGCCGGTGCAAGGGGTGGAAGTGCGACCACATGGGGTTCACCACGGTGGTGGCCATCGTGGAGGAGAGCCACGTCATCGTCGCCAATTGTGGGGACTCCAGCGTCATGCTCCGCCGCGACGGCGCGCCCGTGCCGGAGGTGATGGTGACCGATAGGTCGGACGGCAATGAGTGCCTCATCCTCGCCAGCGACGGCCTCTAGGACGTCATCAGCAATGAGGTCTCGTGCGAGGTGGCAATAGGAGAGAAGAGAAGAGAGATAGGAGAGCTAACACGTGGGCCAAAGGCATTTTTGACATTTCACGTGATTTCTCTCTCCTCTTCAATAAGAAATTATTATTCTAATCGGCGCGGTGTCCATTGGCAAATTACTACGTTCATGAAGTGTTTCCCCCAAAAGTGAGTCCGGGCGGTGTCCTACATTTAAAACCACGAAATCGAAGTGTCCAGTAGCAAAATTTGCCTTCCAACTAACCTCTTTTCCTCACACACGCATGTTTACTGAACTATTAAAAAATTATGTTTTAAAGATTTTTTTTAAAAAAATTGCTTCAAAAAATTATATTAAGCTATAAAGAACCTGTGTTTGTTATTTTTCTTTATTGTTCTCGTTTCTTTCTTTAGAGTTGTAGGCTTGTTTTTTTTTTTTTAGTTGCCATCATTTCGGAGTTTCCATAGTGCAGTTTGAGTTTGTCGTGGAAGCTTCAGAAGCCCTCCTTTTCTCTGAGCAAGGCAAGTCATGCTCTCCTTTAGCATATTGAATCCCGATTTATGAAAAGTATTTTAATTGAAATTATTGTATTCACTTTATTAAATTTACCGAGTTATAATTGTTTTACTTACCATTTCCTATATTTCGTTCACTCCTAGAAAAATCATTTTCGCCGATGTTAGGGTTTTTCTTTCGCAGACGGGTACTGTTGGTAATTCATAACGTCACAGATAGAATCCGCAAGCACACGGATTACCGAAGTAGCACTTCTCCTACGGAGTATTCCAAGGGTATCGAATCCAAGGGAACGTGTGTGATTATCTCTTCCTCCGGTTCATCCAAGGACACAAAGCTAATGTGGGCAGAGGGCAGAGATGATTTCCTAATGAAAAACAGTGTCTAGAGAAAGCTTAAGTTTAATCCTAACGCAATACTTCATGCACCGGAAACCCGCTATTCCTAGATGACGCTCTACTACGTACCCGGACAAGGAGGACTTAAGTGCTCTTGAGGGCTGTCACCACCTCTACACCCACCTCAAACGTACTGTGGGATACGCAGCAACCACTGGAGATTAATTACCCAGACACCGCGTCTACGCAATTAATAACAACTCTAGTGCCGATCAAACACTAAAGCAATCACTATAAATAAATAAATGGACTATAGTTAACAATGATCCCATATGCTAATTAGGAACTAACCAAGAAGTAAGTCTCACTAAGCAAACCTTAATTACTCAGAATGATATTTCTATTAAAGCAGAGTAATAAATAAGATACAAAAGTAGGAGGAGATTACCGATAACTCCGGGATTCCTCCGATTCATTCTATCTTACTCTCTCTCTCTCTATTCTAATATACAATAAAGTACACTAGAGCCTCTTGTAATTCAGCTCATGCTTTGGTGTGTGTGAATGAGGGAGAGGAGAAGGGTATTTATAGTGTGGAGGTGACTTGAGAGAGTGGAGATCCTCCAAGCATCCAATGAGCATCTTCATCCTCCTAGTGCCATGTGTCCAGCTGATGACGGTTATTCAGGTAAAGTCGGTAACTGCCGGCATGTGAAGTTTGGGGCCGAACGGCGCAGCTAGGGGTTCGGCCAAACCACTTGGTTCGGCCAAACCCTTTCTGGCCCGTTTTGCTCTGAATTTTCTCATGGGCTTTGGTGGATAACCCCTTAGCCCAAATGTACATGCAATTGGCCCATTTGAATGTGTTTCATTAGGTTTGTGGGTCCAAAGCTCCATAGGCTGGAATATGGATGTTTAATTCACCTCCTCCTCTATATATCTTTTGTCTCAACTTTGGTGGTTCGTCACCTGCATCCAAATATACACCAACACTCGTAGAAATGGTTAGAAATAAACCCTACCACTACATTAGATGTTTTACTTTTATGGTTTTATGCAGGTATTGATGGCGTTATTTTGGCACTTAACAGCCGTCAACAAAACCCCCCACACTTAGCTCTTTACTCGTCCTGAGTAAAGGTTATGGATTAATGTGGAATAAAATTTCCCAAGATATAATACAAGTACACAAATTATTCTAAGCCATACTTGTACTTGTGAACTTTTCAAGTGTCTAACTTACCACCTTGAGCAATTGATGAATGGAACGGTCGTGACTCAAGTCGTCCTTAATCCTCCTATCAATCTCTTGGGGGTTTTTATATATTTTTGCAAAGTAGCTATACTTCTTAAATGACCTTCTCTCATATCACTCATGTGAATTTATTTGTGGATCCTCACCAAGGCATGTTTGCCGAATTGTCTCTATTCTAAGAGGCTGTATAGGTGGGGCTCGGTAGGGATCAATCGGGGCATACATGCATCACATATATTGCAAAGCCAAAATACCAGACCCAAGGAGATACCAAGTCATACTCTCTGATAAAGAATGTGCATGTGTGTGATATGTGTATGGGTATGTGTATGTGTATAGCAAGTTTTGTGGATGGAAAAATGAAAATAAAAGATAACAACTCCTTTGATATACCTCCTCCTCTAATTTTTTCTCTTTGGAGATTTAAGAGAGTGCATGGCTATCTCTTTTCTTTTTTTTGCAATCATGGCCCATACTTTGTATGAGCAAGATTTTTTTTTCATTTTTTTCTCTTTTTTTTATCAATGCTCCATACTTGTATGAGCAATACTTTTTTTTCCTTCTTTTGCATAGCCATGCCTCTCTCTATCTCTGTTATTTTTCTTTGAAAGAATTTTTGGAGGAAAAGGCATAAATGACATGGAGTATTTATTTTGTGGATAATGAATAAAATAAATAATGGATGAGGGATGCTAGCTTCCAGTGTAGAAGTTTAGCATAGTGTGTGTATGTGGAGTGTGCGTGCGATCTTGATCATGGAAGTATGAAAAGCATCTCACACGGGTCACAATAATTTGACAAAGCTCAATGTAATGTCAAGCAGCCTATACATATACATAGTTTTTGCAATGATAACCATATATGGACTTGGTGGGTAATAATATAGTCACGGAGGAGTATTGCTCTAAAAGAACTTTTTTTAATTTTCGCAAAGACAAAATCCCAAGTATCATGATAGTTGGACAAGAATTTCTTTTGTCATAACCATATCACGTATATCAATTACTTAGATTAGCAAGATTCCCTATGATAGATGTGTGTTCACAAGTAACAAGTGTTAGCAAAGAATAAAAGGTATATATGATCAATCATAGGACAATTCTATTCGTTGAGAGTTAATGTTTTCAATTTTTATTCGGAGTCAAACTAAATTGTATTCAAGTTTTCTGCCAAGTTTAACTCACGAACAGGGAAGGATAAGGAAGGAGACGCGCAAACCTGACCACACGGCGAAGGATGACAGAGTCGGACCAGGCAAGGGTCGGGCGAATACTTGGTTCGGCCGACCCAGCCAGGACTTGGTTCTGACTGCTGAATTTTGTGCGCAGCCGTGGGCTAGTGTTCATCACATTGTTATGTTCAGTCGATGCTGTTGCGCGTCGGGAGTTCCGAAAAGACTCCCCCACACTTGTTTTGTACCTTGTCTTTATTCAAAAACATGGAAAGCAAAATGGGCTTCCACCGGGGTAAAGTACCGGTGAGCCTAATTTTATTCAAGTAACTCTAGGCGCATGAAGTGCCTAAATTTATTTTATTTTATTTCACTTTTATTTTTTTATTTATTTTTTTATAGTAACAATGAGCGCGGTGGGTATCCTAGCAGCACGGATATATGATGCAATGATACACAGGGTGTTTGAGATTCTTACCAGATCAGACTTACCAAGCTTTGAACCGAATCGACTGTAACAAAGTATTGCATTTGCTCTACTTGGTTCCTTGTACATCTGCCTTCTCGTAGTCCAAGGAGCGTGGTATGAATGTTGAAGTTATTGTACACTACTCCTTAGTTGTCTTTTTATTTCCTGCAAAAGGTTAGTGGACAACAAATACCCGAGGGACTACAAAAAAAATTGAAAAGATTTTATCATAGCCTCAAGATTAGTTGTTCACATCCATGCTAGAAAGGAATTGGATTGAAAACTTAATAAGCATGGATCCCATAAATTTGCCATAAATTTTATTTTTTGTCATTTTTTTCTTTTTACTCAAGAGAAAAATGTTTTTTTTTCGAGAGACATTTCTTTCATTCTTAAAAACATTTTTTTTGTTCACCAAACTTTTATTTAAGCAAAACTCATACAGGGCTGAGATAAAGTTATATAACATAGCAAAGGAGCATTTGGCAATATACGTACCGTGCACCTTGAGAGGTGATTGATTTGTTCCTAGCCCTTGACTTACCTCTAGTGTGACTCGTGCTTGAGAACTCACCCGTCAAATTGAAAAGTTTTCCTGCAGAGGTTAGTCCACGAAGGGTATACATCCATAGTCCATGATAGTGCTAGCTCTACGGTTCATTTAGGCAAACTTGACACCACGTCAACTTTGATTAAAGCAGGCTATTTATCCTAAGCATCATGCTTAATTTAAAAAGCCTATGAATGTCGACGACCACCCAAACCATAGCATACGAAAATGGACTGAGGACGCATAACCATGTATGATCAAGCCAGACTCCACTAGAGATAAGCATGAGTAAAGAAATGGTGAATCTTTTGCAGCATTTCGTATACCTGAGTGTACTTACCGCCAACATGATGTATATGTTGAAATCTCTGAAGCGGTGGCATGGTCAAATGTGATTGTCGATTTCTCCTCCGTCTTGATGCAGATTGTAGCGGAGGAAGGTACTTTAACCATGACAACTCAGGCGAGCGGTTTGGTCATGCACACACCTCTGGTGCAATAACCTTGTGCCTTGAAGGCGTGCTTCGTCGGTGCAATGCTGAAGAGATGTAGGATTTCTCTTTCTGGGCAAGTATGCAAGTGCCAACTAGAGTGAGCAGCAAACACCTAGGAAAGAAGAGGGCATCTCCTCTTGCTTGTATGTATGTAGGTGTTGCGGTAGCGAGAAGTTGTGCACAGCTAGGAGTGGATGAAGGCTAATCCAAGGCAGCACATGAGCTCAAGAGAGGGGCTAGGTGTAGCGAGGCAGCATGATCGCTGCTAGCGAGGTGTATGGCTATATTTTAAAGACTCGCAAATAATGCGGTCTTTGATCTAGATGTAGCCTGTTAGCCCTCTTGCTCTCTTCCTCTTCTCCCATCTTTCATTTCTTTTTTTTCTGTCTCTCTTTTCTTTTTTTCTTTTTTTTCTCTTCTTTTTTTCAGCTGGTAAGACTAACACCATTGCAAAACAAGATGGCCTTGGTTGATGGAACTCGTCATGCAAGCTCGTCGACCTCCCCCCACACTTGGACTTTGGTGTCGCAAGACGTCAAAAACCAAGTGTGATGTTGGAGTCTTCATAAAGTGTGTTTCAACACCAAGGATCACCAAAATGTACAGTTGATGTTGCTCCCGAGTTCTTAGGCATCGTACGTTCCCTCGTTCTTAATCTCAACTTGAAATGGTTATTGACCAAGAATACCCGAAGGTGCATTCTATCATAAAAACTGGTTCTTGCTTTTATTGGAAAGAAAATGTACCAAGATAATCCGGGGTATCTCCCGGCAGTTCTTTGTTTATGGTCACAAGCTCGACCATGGAGACATCTCGCTGCAAGATTAGTGCCACAAACACATACGAGATTTGCAATATTTATGATAAATAAAAGCATCCACAACCAACCTTCTAAACATGTTAGAGGTAAGGCCCGAAAGGTGGTTATGGTTCTCGCACAAGGAAGTGATACTAATCGGACAGAACTCTAAGGATTCTTTATGTGAGCATGAACACTGAGGAACTTTGAAAGATAAGCTTTCATGCTCATTTGTGGAGTTCTCATCCTCTAGAGTTGATGTCTCAAGCTTGTCCATGGCTTGCAGGTTCTCCTTCTCAAGAGATGCATCATGCAAGAATGAGGTTGTTTCTTGACAACTGTCGAGAACAACATCTTGATGGCCAGAGGGACAAGGTTCAGGCTCGATAGGAGGTTGTAATGGTGGTTCTTTGGAGAGAAATTCAAGAGTCTCGCCAGAATCTTTTTTAATGAATTGAAGATCATCCTGTTCTAGAATAGACTCAGGGGACTCATGAAGCAGAACCGCCATTACTTCCTCTATCAGCATATTATCAGGGAGGATGCCTGTCAAGGTTTTCTCATAATCGGTATGAGGATCATCCCTAAATTTAGGAGCGCAACCCTGAGCTTGAATTTCTTTGGAATCCGGCGATGGCTCCACGAGGGACTCTTTAGTCAGACCCGAAGATGTTGAAGGCTCGGGTTCAGGCTCGGCAAAAGAAGGTTCCTCCCTTCCTGACACAGATGCTTCTGGATGGGGTTCAACACACTGTCCGACAAAGGAGGCATTTTCCGATATGCGATCGAGAATTTCCTTGCCTTCGGCGGGAGTTTTGTGCAAGAATGACCCTCCAGTAGTTATGTCAAGGTTGAATGCAGACTCCCTATCTAAACCCGTATGAAAATGTTGCAATAGCACGTAATCGGGTATAGACAGGGTTAGGCCAGACTGAACTAAATTAGTGAATCTGGACCAGGCTGCACCAATCGATTCTTTATTTATCTGCTAGAAACTCAGGATTTCTACATGAAGAGTAGTAATACGGGTTACAGGGAAAAATGCGAGGCAGAACATGTCTCGCAATTTCTCCCAGTCACCGTTTACACACACGACGGTAGATGTGTACCATTGTTTTGCTCTCTCACGAAGAGAGAACGGAAACAATTTCCACCGAATAGTTTCTTGCTTCATGCCTCGAATCGTAAGGCACGAGCAAAGCTGCTCGAATTCCCGCAAATGATGGTAGGGGTTTTCATGGCCTAAACCAGAGAAAGATTTCTCCCTAACCATACTGATGAATTCGGGACGAATTTCATAGGCAGGTATTAAAATAGGCTCCGATGAAGGAGATGGCTCGTAAAATTCGCCCCGAGGAGCAGATAATTGGAAGATAGATTGTGACTCCATCGGTTGAGAAGGTTTTACAGGAATACTTCTCTAGGGTAGTAGGGGTGAAGTTGAAGAAAGAAAAAAATAAAAACGATATGAGGATGAACAAGGTTCAGAGATAAACAGCAACCGTTCCCCGGCAACGGCGCCAGAAATGCTTGTTGGTAATTCTTAACGTCACAGATAGAATCCGCAAGCGCACGGATTACCGAAGTAGCACTTCCCCTATGGAGTATTCCAAGGGTATCGAATCCAAGGGAACGTGTGTGATTATCTCTTCCTCCGGTTCATCCAAGGACACAAAGCTAATGTGGGCAAAGGGCAGAGAGAATTTCCTAATGAGAAACAGTGTCTAGGGAAAGCTTAAGTTTAATCCTAACGCAATACTTCAGGCACCGGCAACCCGCTGTTCCCAGATGACGCTCTACTACGAACCCGGACAGGGAAGACTTAAGTGCTCTTGAGGGCTGTCACCACCTCTACATCCACCTCAAACGTACTGTGGGATACGCATCAACCACTGGAGATTAATTACCCAGACACCGCGTCTATGCAATTAATAACTACTCTAGTACCGATCAAACACTAAAGTAGTCACTATAAATAAATGGACTATAGTGAACAATGATCCCGTATGCTAATTAGGAACTAACCAAGAAATAATTCTCACTAATCAAACCTTAATTACTCAGAATGATATTTCTATTAAAGCAGAGTAATAAATAAGATACAAAAGTAGGAGGAGATTACCGACAACTCCGGGATTCCTCTGATTCCTTCTATCTTACTCTCTCCCTATTCTAATATACAATAAAGTACACTAGAGCCTCTTGTAATTCAGCTCATGCTTTGGTGTGTGTGAATGAGGGAGAAGAGAAGGGTATTTATAGTGTGGAGGTGACTTGAGAGAGTGGTGTTCCTCCAAGCATCCAATGAGCATCTTCATCCTCCTAGTGCCATGTGTCCAGCTGATGACGGTTATTCAGGTAAAGTCGGTAGAAACCGTCATAGCAAGTCAGTAACTGCCGGCCTATGAAGTTTGGGGCCGAACGGCGCAGCTAGGGGTTCGGCCGAACCACTTGGTTCGGCCAAACCCTTTCTGGCCCATTTTGCTCCGAATTTTCTCATGGGCTTTGGTGGATAACCCCTCAGCCCAAATGTACATGCAATTGGCCCATTTGAATGTGTTTCATTAGGTTTGTGGGTCCAAAGCTCCATAGGCTGGAATATGGATCTTTAATTCACCTCCTCCTCTTTGTATCTTTTGTCTCAACTTTGGTGGTTCGTCACCTGCATCCAAATATACACCAACACTCGTGGAAATGGTTAGAAATAAACCCTACCACTACATTAGATGTTTTACTTTTATGGTTTTATGCAGGCATTGACGACGTTATTTTGGCACTTAACAGCCGTCAACAGGTACGGCCATCGGAGCTTGTTATGGCTTTTTTTATTGAATATTGTGTATTTACCTTTAACAACCCTAGGTAACAAAAACCAGCTAGTGAGAACCTTATATGTGGTACTTACTAGAAATTTTAGGATTATGCTTAGCCCCACTTAATTAGAAAGAAATAGATGTTTTACAATATGTAGACTTTGGGAATGACCCTATAATTTGGTTAATGTTGGATTAGAGGCTTGTGGACTTGGATATGTTGGATTCCCCTTTCAAAATTCCCAAACTTGTTTTCGATAGGCTAGGCTCGAGGTGCTTGGTTGAGCTAGTTGCACCTCGGCCGACATAAGGACTGGTCTTCGAGGCACGATTGCAAAGCATATTCCGTGCAACCACATGTCTAATGGGTAAGGCTTAATGCATTGGTTAGTGCGGTCATGAACAAGGAAGACATGGATAGGGATGAATGAGGCCCAAGCATCGGGCGGACGTTCCTGGCAGTCGTGCTCGGGGGCATAGACTATCCACCTGTCCCAGAGTCTACTGGCCGTGGAAGTCTATGTCGGTCTATGGTTGTTGAGGACTGTACTAAACGATGGGTTATGTCATGATCTTGACTTTTTTGGGTATCTTTTCGGTACGGCGATTCATGGCTGACATGATGTTAAGATTGTGTCTTGTGGACAATGTTGTGCACCTCTGATCAGAGTATAATCTATTCAAATAGCTGCACCCTCGGTTATGGGCAAGCGGAGCAATGATCCAATGTTAGAGATTTTAATCTGTTAGGTTGGAAACTACTTGTGGGAACTTGTGGGCCTGGGTTAAGGCAAGATCGCGTCGGAGCGCGGCTTGATAATAATTTGACTAGAGATAGGCCATGGTTTTATTAAAATGCCTTTAAACGATTAAATGTTTGAAATGCTTGTTTACTGCAAAATAACCCTTATAAACGAATCCTTGTACTCCCTTACATTAAGTTCATTTTCCAATGTGGCTTGCTGAGTACGGTGGTTATACTCATCCTTGCTCAATCTTTTCCCCTCGAGTTAGAGAAGCGTCTTGAAAAAGAAGTCTTGGGAGGAGTCCTGGCTTATACCTTAGCTGAGTGCCTATGAAGATGGAGCCGTAGGCCCGCTAGTCCGCTGTTGTTTTTCTTTTGTTGTCAGGCCTTATGTGCCTTTGTAATAATGTAAATATTATCGTGATAATTAGTAAATATGTGTCTTTTGTATCAAGTTTATGTGGTGTACCTCGACTTTTGTTGGGACGGGGATTAATACATTACTTCCTCTATTTCACAATTTAAGACTTTCTAGTATTGCCCATATTCATTTAGATGTTAATGAATCTAGACATATATATACATATATATATATATATATATTTGTGTGTGTGTGTGTTTAGATACATTAACATCTATATGTATGTGGGCAATGCTAGAAAGTCTTACATTGTGAAACAGAGGGAGTAACATTCAGGAAAGGTATTTTCCGGGCGTGACACAGATCCAATGAGGGGGCGTGCAGGAGCAACCGAGCTAGCGCTGTCGAACGGATCGAGGCATGGCAACCTTTGGGAGGGGCGTCCTGTGGAGAGATGCACAATGTTGTCCCTCTCTCCTCTGCTGCAGACCTTGTCCTCACATTGTGCCACCTCCGTCTTAGTTGCGCGCTCCACTCGCTTGTCGCACCACCACTCACAGCTCATGGACCTCGCTGGAGAAGAGAGGAAGGTGAGGGAGAGTGAGCAAGAGAGATAAGGAAGAAGAGGAAGAGGGGCAATTTGGTCACGCTGGGTAAAAAAGTGGGCCATCTCTCGCCTTGTCAGCACGAACACACTAATTTAATGGATGCAATTTCCCGTGGCAAATAACCACATTTACAGAGTGTCTTCCCCCAAAAGTCATTTCGTACCGTGTCCTACAGCTAAAACCACAAAGTCACGATGTTCTATAGCAAAATTTACCATTTTGGAAAGGTCTGCTCAGTATCAGCAAATGGATGAGTTTTGGATTTGAGTGGCAAGTTTTTCATGCCTTAGCTGTTTGATGATGCGTTTGTTAGCCTAGTGAGCTGCATGTTTAGAGTTTTTTTGAAACAACCCGCACAAGATAGTGCGACGTTTCTATTGATAGAGCAGAAATAAAATACAAGCCTATAGTCCTGGGAGACTATAAATAGAAAAAAGAAAATATACAACTACACCACACGTCTACGTCTAATCCTACCGCTAAAACATAACAAGCACACAACACCCCTAAGGAATGGGTCTTCTGAAACGATGCCTCCAACGAGGAAACGACGCCAGTAGCGCCGCCGCCGCTCGTCCTAACAGGACGTGGTTTTCACCCGAAGAACCCATTGGGAGAGGAAAAACACAGCAACGTCCCAAGAGAAAAGCGGCGCTCACAAGCGTCGCCGCTGCCGGCTCGTAGGCAAGGCCTTCGCCTGTTGTTCTGCTCTCCTGCGCCAAAGAATGCATGTCAGCCTCAGCGGAACCACCAGCAAATCCCGTTCGACGTGTAGCCGCCGCGCCGACGCCTAGCCGCCGGCCGGCCATCAAAGAAGAGTCTCGACCTCCGTTGCACTTCCACTCCATCCACGTGGATGGATTGGAGAGGGAGAGGGTGAGAGAGAAGGATGGATCCCCTCTCCCCCGCACTAGCCCATCCAACGTGGCCATCTTATGGCGGCAAGCCACCGCCGCAAGAGGACAGACGCCTGGAAGGAAGCTCACCGCAGGCTTCAACACCCCCTCATGGCGTTACCGTCGTCGCCGCCTCAACCAGGCTACCCGTGTAGGCCGCCTGGTCGCATCGCCGTCGCCTCCATCCTCCAACCACAGCAACCTCACTAGTGCTGTCCAACGCTGCTCCTCGTCGCGCTGCACCGCTCTCCGCCGTCACCGGCTGCCCCTCGCGCGTGGTCCAGCCTCCGCCGTCGCCGGCCACACCTCCGGGAACGCGGCCTCCCCTGCTGCCAGCCGTGCCTCTGCGAGCGCCAGCCTCCACCGCCGCGGCCGCGCCTCTGCGAGCGCCGGCGTCCACAGCCGCCGGCTGCCCCTCCGCGCTCCTTACGCGTGCCGCATCCGCTCCTCTCCCCTCCGACCGCCGTCTCCGGCTGGATCCGGCAGGGGTGGCTCCGGATCCGCCGCCTCCACGCCGGGAGGAGTCGCCGCCGCGTCCTAGCCAAAGACGACGCGCCGCCCCATCGCCACCGTCGCCATCACCTCCCTCTCGTGGCCATCCTCCACCGCCGCCTGCGCATCACCGTGTCCCCTCACTGGATCCGCTTCCAGGGTCACCGGATCCGCCGCGCCCTTGCCGTCACCGGCCGCTGGAGCCCCCCACCGTCGCGCGCCGCTCCGTCCTCCCGCGCTGAGGAAGAGCTTTGCCGGTTCTCTTGGCCCCGCCGCCGCCTTCCCGGCTGGCAGCGCGGCTTTCCGGCGGCGAGCTCCGGCGACAGCGAGGTGGCGAGGGTGGGCGGGGGTGGCGGCGCGGGTGGCTAGGGTTTCGCCCCCGAGCCGCCCGCGCGAGAGCGACGCGGAGGCCCTCTTTTCCTTGAGAAACATTTTCCGCTGCATGTTTAGAGTTGTCTTTTGGTTCTTCTACCCCTGGGAGGTTACCCCGCAGGAGGATGTATATGTCATGTTCTTCATGTAAACTGGTTTCCGCAGCTGAAAACTCTGCCGCTGTGGCTTTCTATTAAAGCCGGGTCTTCTGACCTTTAGTCTAAAAATTTACTTAAAAAACATCTTTCTTTCTTTTTGCGAGAAAAAAAAACTGCATGTCATTGTAGAGAAGAATCAATTTACTGAACAATAATAAATAATATAATACAATGATTAATAAACAACAGCCGGGCATACCGCATGCATCATGCATCTGATCTAGTGCAGCTAATTAATTAAGCTTTAGCTTAGCTAGTGTTAATTAGTTGATGACGTAGCACTTCTTCCTGATCTCGCCGTCGGCTCCGGTGAGCACGGCGACGTTGCCCATCTTGGTCATGGACTCGCCGAAGTCCCTGAAGAACTCGTCGTCGAACTTGCCGGTGGCGATACGCTGCACGTAGCCCCTGGTGGTGGCGTCGGTGAGGAGCGAGGCGTCGGAGGAGAAGAGCCCCCTCCGCTTGGCGACATGGCGGTAGTAGCTGGTGTCGAACGTCTTGTAGCTGCCGGGGTCCATCTCCGACGGCATGCCGTCGTCGGTGAGGCTCCTGCACCTCGTCCTCAGCTTGCCGGCGTACTCGCCGTCCAGCGACGGGTCGGCGTCGCCCTTGCCGGTGAAGTTGTAGAGGCGGCCGGCGTAGGACGGGCAGTGCGCCGTGCCGAGGGTGTGCGCGCCGGAGAGCACGGCGAGGTCCTTGAGGTCGAGGCCGTTGGAGGCGAAGACCCTGGCGAGCGTCGGGATGTCGCCGTCCGCCGGGGGCAGGCTGGCGGCGGCCTCGCCGGCGCTGGACGCCCTGCCGTCCCTCCTGCCGAGGGTGACCGGCCAGGACGGGCCCCTGGCCAGAACGACGGCGTCGCGCGCCATGAGCGCGAGCACGTCGGCGCAGGAGACGGTGCCCGGGCACGCCGTCTCCAGCCTCGCCTTCACCCGCTCCACGGAGCCGAATCCCCGGAGGCTCTTGTTCGGCTTCGCGTCCCGCTCCGCCGTGTTGCCGCCGGCGGAGCTCAGCAGCACAGACGCGTCGCAACCCTGCATGCAATGTCGACACACGGTCAATGGCGCCGTGTATATATACGTCGAAAATTTTATCATCCTTATAAGATACCATGTAGTTCAGTGTAAAATTTGGTGTCAGGTAAAATAATTTCAATGTAAAATTTAGATATCTCGAGAAATTTTTTTATGCGATATATCTGCGTACCCTGACGAAGCAGTCATGGAAATGGAGGCGAAGCAGCGGGCCGGCGAGGCTGGGCGCGGCGGCGATGATCCTCTCCATCTCCTCGCGGACGATCGCCTCGACGTTCGGGCACGTCTCGCTGTAGTAGTCGACGCGGAGCTGATCAGCCGCTACGAGCACGGCGACCAACGGAACAAGCAGCAATACACAGCACTTGGTGATCGCCATGGCTACACAGCACAGTTAACAACCAATTAATTAAGTGGCTAGCTAGCTAATCAAGAATGTTTTGCTGATCTAGGACGAGATAGCCTTGGATGAGCATGTCTTTGCAGTATTTATAGAGCTGTGACAAGTGACAACCTGTACGCTCCAGTGTGTATCTGGCTCCAAATGCAATCAGCTCCAATAATAATTTGCACATGTATGAAGTATGCCTAGCTCATACGCACGCATTGTGGCAACAACGCGCTCTTTCGCTAGTCCATAAAATAATAAAAAAAAAAGAGTATAGGACGGCGCCGAGGCCAGTTCATGGCGACTGGACAAGTAACATGATTCATGTATAAATGTACACCATATATATATACACGTCTAATTATTACTCCCTCCAGGCTGATAATATTTATCGTTTTAGATAAGAGTGAGATCAAACTTTAAAATCTTTAATTATGAATCATTTTTAAAATATTTATCTTTTAAATATGGTGACTACATTTATAGATTAGTCTTAAAAAATACTATAATAAAATCATATATTCGTTAACACTTGTCGGAGAATGAACTCCTCCACCAGGGAACCGTGAGGCCCCCCTTTGTGAGTTCGGTCGGGGGCAGCGGGTGAGATTCGAGGGCTTGGTGAGCGAAGCTGTGTGATCTTGAGGGGGTTCAATTCCCCAAAGACGATGAGACAAAAGAGGTTTATACAGGTTCGGGCCGCTAAGTAGCGTAATACCCTACTCCTGTGCTTGATTGATTGAGTGTAGAACACAAGTGCTCGAGGTTGCGAGACACAAGTGCCGGTTTACTCCGAAGTTCTGCCCCCCCCCCCAACTAGGTATGTACCTCCTTTTATACCTCAAGGGGTTACCACATAGGCCCAACAACCTAACTTCATCGAGAAGTATTACAATCTTCGTATTAAATGCATGTCTTGTTTCTTAACTTGGAAGCCGCATGCACGTCGCCTCGGTCGTGGGGCCTACCAAACTATGCCACCTGACACGGGGGGCGTCCAAGTCATTCACCATTTAATGGGTGAAGACTTCTGGGCTCCTATTACACTGGAAAAGGGGAGCCTAGCTTTGACCAGAGCGGGAGGACCGACTCCGGCTGGGATAAGAGGATGAGAACCTCTCACCATCACTATTTGATGGGACATGTCAGGCTGCACGCCGCCTGACACACGAGCAGCGCATAGGCACACTAGCCAGTCCCATCGGTCATTCGACCGGTCACAGACCGGTTGAGTACACTGCAGGATAGGTGGGCACCTGTAGGCGGACACCTAACCCACCGTACGTCGTGACCTAGAGAGAGGGTCGAGGGAGCCCGACCCCTAGTCACGGGAGGGGGCCGCTGCTGCCCGACCTCGGGCCCGATCCCCCCTTGGGGGAAGGGCACGTGGCGCCTGGGGCAGCCTTCTCCCTCTAGTCTCGGCCAGGGAGTGGCCGCCACCCCACTTCAGGCCTGACTCCCCTTGGGGGAGGGCCACGTGGCATTGGGAAGCGGCCTCCTCCGACTAGTCTTTGGAAGGAGTGGCCGCCACCCCACCTCGGGCGTGACTCCCCTTGGGGGAGCGCCACGTGGCATTGGGGGGCAGCCTCCTCCGACTAGTCTTTGGGAAGGAGTGGCCCCCACCCCACCTCGGGCCTGACTCCCCTTGGGGGAGGGCCACGTGGCATTTGGGGGCAGCCTCCTCCGACTAGTCTTTGGGAAGGAGTGGCCACCACCCCACCTCGGGCCTGACTCCCCTTGGGGGAGGGCCACGTGGCATTGGGGGCAGCCTCCTCCGACTAAATATGATACCCCCGGGCCCATATTACCGACAGTAGCCCCCGGCGTTAGCCCTGACCAAAACCTTTCCCAGGTGGTCAGGGTTGACGCCAATCTGCTAGTCAGTTGACATGTGGGCCCGATCTTCTGTCCTATCATTCTGGGAGTTGGGCGGTGGGAGTTTAGTCATGTTCATACGTCGCCTTAACTTCCCACTTTCCTCCCAGTTTCCGAGGCGCTGTGCGCTCGGGAGTTTAGCCCGTACCGTAGGCCGTGATCTTATTTCCTGTATATACTCAGCAAACGTTGTTAGATTCTCTCGGGCCCGTGACCTTACGCCGCGTACCTTGCTTGCCCCTGCCTTTGTTAACCTCTGTTTGCGTTCTACTTCATCTACCCAAACGATTATTTTCACGTGAGTGTAAGGACTAAACTTTCCATAGCTAGCAATCTTTACCCGCGATCAAGCCAGGCTGTGCGCCGTAGCCAGCCGGCGGGGCCAAAGCTAGCTGCTACGGAAGAGCCAGCACAGGGGGCCTGGGCGTCGACGGCGACCAGAGCTCGATGCAGGGCTAGGATAGAGCTAGGAATCGTAGCCCCCATACTTTTAGCAAAGAATCGTTTGAATGGATGAAGCGAATACAAACTTTTTGTTACCAAGGGAGGCAAGCCAGCGCGCGACACGTGGGTACCACGGGACCACGTGGAAGAGATGGGCGAGAGATAAATATAAGCAATAATAATTCTATGTGAGCGATTATCTTCGCGCGAGTGCGAGGACTAAATTTTCCATAGCCATCTTCACCCACGATCAAGCCAAGCTGAACGCTGTAGCCAGCCGGTGGGGCCAAAGCCAGCCGCTACGGAAGAGCCAGCACAGGGGGCCCCAGACGTCGACGGCGCCCAGAGCTTGACGCAGGGCTAGGATAGAGCTAGGAATCGTAGCCCCACACTTATAGCAAAGAACCGCTTATATGAATGAAGCAAACACAAACTTGCTTGCATGTCGCGACCTTTCAATCCTTTAGCTCGAAGAGGGCCTCCCATCATGGGTTCCCAACCATTTTGGGAAGCCTGCGACCACTTAGCAAATGAGGTCAGGTTCCCACGAGCCTGTGTCCCCACGTTACACATTATGTTTGCTCTTTCCTTTCGGTGGCCTCCTTCCAATATCTCTCCCTTCTACACGGACGACTACTTTCGCATGAGTGTGAGAGCTGAAAAACTCTAGAGCCAGCGATCCCCGTCCACAGTTGAGCAAGGCCGGGCACCGTAGCCAGCCGGCGGGACCAAAGCTAGCCGCTACGGAAGAGCTAGCACAGGGGGTCCCGGGCTTCGACGGCACCCGGCGCTCAACTTAAGGCTGAAATAGGGCTAGAAAACTTACCCCCCACACTTAGCGAGGAAACGTTCATGTAGATGGGAGAGAGGTTGGGCTTTTACCACCGAGGGAGCAAACAAATGCGCAACGCGCGAGCATCGCAGGGCCATGAGAAAAGAACGGGGAGAAAATAAATATAAGACTTCAAGCTGTATTAAGCTGATGAATTGAAAAATTGAAAATACTTGAAGCTTGAAAGGACGATTAGTTGAGCCGGGCCGAGCACCGTAGCCAGCCGGCGGGACCAAAACTATCCACTACGGAAGAGCCAGCACAGGGGGTCCCGGGCTTGGATGGCACCCGAAGCTCAACTGCAAGAGTCCTCCTAGGAGTAGACCGAGGCAGGTGGCAGGTTCATGAGCGATCCCCGCGCTTGGCCCGGGAGGGCCATGGGGAAGAAACTCGCCTTGACCCGGTCGTCACCCCATGCCGCCTCTATGATCGTCGTGTGAATCTGGAGGGACTCGGAGGGGTTGACGCTACCGTGGTACCTTTCGGTGAGGCTGGGCCGAAACTTTGGGGGTTATCGGACATTCCGAAGACTCGCCATAAAGACCTGGCCGCCAGCCTTATCCGGTGAAGATGCGGGGGGCCTGGCCCCCTGCCTGGGGTGGCGCGGCACTCCTGAGGAAGCTGCGCCTTCCCCCGCATTGGCGGCATGACGCTTATCGTGCCGGCGCTCGAAAGAACCTCAAAAATCACAAACGCGCCCCCTACCTGGCACGCCAGATGTCGGAGAATGAACTCCTCCACCAGGGAACCATGAGGCCCCCCTTGTGAGTTCGGCCGGGGGCAGCGGATGAGATTCGAGAGCTTGGTGAGCGAAGCTGTGTGATCTTGAGGGGGTTCAATCCCCCAAAGACGATGAGACAAAAGAGGTTTATACAGGTTCGGGCCGCTAAGTAGCGTAATACCCTACTCCTGTGCTTGATTGATTGAGTGTAGAACACAAGTGCTCGGGGTTGCGAGACCCAAGTGCCGATTCGCTCCGAAGTTGCCCCCCCCCCCAAACTAGGCATGTACCTCCTTTTATACCTCAAGGGGTTACCACATAGGCCCAACAACCTAACTTCATCGAGAAGTATTACAATCTTTGCATTAAATGCATGTCTTGTTCCTTAACTTGGAAGCCGCATACACGTCGCCTCGGTCGTGGGGCCTACCAAACCATGCCGCCTGACACGAGGGGCGTCCAAGTCATTCACCATTTAATGGGTGAAGACTTCTGGGCTCCTATTACTCTGGGAAACGGGAGTCTAGCTTTGACCAGAGCGGGAGGACCGACTCCGGCTGGGATAAGAGGATGAGAACCTCTCACCATCACTATTTGATGGGACATGTCAGGCTGCATGCCGCCTGACACACGAGCAGCGCACAGGCGCACTAGCCAGTCCCATCGGTCATTTGACCGGTCATAGACCGGTTGAGTACACTGCACGCCGCATTAAATGCGGTATGGCGCGACCGCTCGGGTCGCCATAAATGCGGGTAGGTGGGCACCTGTAGGCGGACACCTAACCCACCGTACGTGGTGACCTAGAGAGGGGGTCGGGGGAGCCCGACCCCTAGTCACGGGAGGGGGCCGCCGCCGCTCGACCTCGGGCCCGATCCCTCCACGGGGGAGGGCCACGTGGCGCCTGGGGCAGCCTTCTCCCTCTAGTCTCGGCCAGGGAGTGGCCGCCACCCCACCTCAGGCCTGACTCCCCTTGGGGGAGGGCCACGTGGCATTGGGGGGCGGTCTCCTCCGACTAGTCTTTGGGAAGGAATGGCCGCCACCCCACCTCGAGCCTGACTCCCCTTGGGGGAGGGCCACGTGGCATTGGGCGGCAGCCTCCTCCGACTAGTCTTTGGAAAGGAGTGGCCGCCACCACACCTCGGGCCTGACTCCCCTTGGGGGAGGGCCACATGGTATTGAGGGCAGCCTCCTCCGACTAGTCTTTGGGAAGGAGTGGCCGCCACCCCACCTCGGCCCTGACTCCCCTTGGGGAAGGGCCATGACATGATACCCCGGGCCCATATCACTGACAACACTTTTATACATATTATAATGAAAATAATGGTTTAGACCGTGGCATTGTCAAAAAGGCAAGTATTATCAACTCGGGGGGAGTAGCTACAACGATTCATTACAAGGGAAGACATTAACACAACTTAATCAATTTATCCTATATATAATAAATTAATTAAGAGGATATATATCAATGCAGGGTCAACATGTCCCATGTGCTTGGGAATGCAATGATTTGGGGCTGTGCCTGATTGGTTAGTTGGTTAGCTGTGTATGTGTTGGTAGTAGAATGTCTCTGTGATGAGGAGGAATTCTTGGGTCAGGGAGATATAAAATGCGTGTGTACTGTGTACAGGTAGCGTCATGTACGTGAAGGTTACGAAAGATGCATGTTCTCCGCAGCATATATACATTGGCTAGTAGGTTGACCAGTCACCAGTGGCATTTTGATTTGGCTCTTTTCCGCATCATTGGCCAAAGCATTGGGGGAATGATTTTCTTCCTTTCTTTTTTATGGTGGGGTAATGTTGTTTTGGAACATCTACTTAATTAGGTGCAAGTAAGATTGTTCTGGAGTCTGAACGTTCGGGGATAACGGCTTGTTTGTTGAACAAATTAAAAAAAAAAACAAAAGAAATGCAATGCGCGCAGGTTCGCAAGTCGCAACTGGTTTATGTGCGCAGGATTAAAATAGGCTTGAGCTTGACCAATTGCATAGTACTTTATTGGCTTGCTGGGAGAAAGTCATTTTATCTGTTGATTATGTTTTTCATGCCATTCAAATTAATAGATGATTTTTAAAATTTCTTTTATTTACAATGTACATCAATACTATGTCCATTCCTTACAAAAATAGTTTTAGCTAGTCAAAGTAAGAACAAAAAAACTAAAATGCTGTGCATTAATACGGAGAGAAAATGAGCAAGGGAGAAAATGAGAAGGAGGACATAATACTATTGCTTTCAATGGCATGTATTTTTAAAAAAAAGCTGAAAAAACACCCTTTTAAGATAGACCAAGAGTTGAAAATATATCATTCTGAACTTGGTTTATATAAGTTGAAATAACAATTTAAAATATCTAAAATTCGCACTAAAACCTAAAAAACTTGGTTTATATAGGTCTTAATAACAATTTAAAATATCAAAAATTCGGACTAAAACCTAAAAAAATAAAAAGAAGAGTCCATGTATAAATACAATTTTTGAAAAACTGAAAATCGTATTGATTTGAAAAATATTAATATTGAGATAAGGATCTATATATATGGAAAAAGTTTGAAATTCAGATTAAATTTAAGACTAATTAATTAATATGCACATGTAGAAATACAATTTAGAACCAACTAATATTCAGAATAAAAATAAATAAATAAATAAATAATAATAATAATAATATAAAGAGTTATACAATTTAGAAAATACAAGTTTAGATTAAAAAACATTATGGAGAAAAAAGTTCATCTAGTAGTATAATTTGAAAATATTCTAAATTCAGATTAATCACTCTAAAAATAAATACTATTAAGAGAAATGGCCCACATAGAAATACAACTTAGTGAAATGTCAAGTAGGATCTAAAGGGAACGTTAATAAGTGATTAAAACATCAAGTGAAGCGAAGCTAAAGCGGCATGTTGGATATTCCAATACAATGTTAGAATATTCGTTGGATCGGGACATCCAATATCATTATTGGAAATTCCGATCACTGCAGCTAGAGGAAGCAAGGCTAAGCACTAGATCTACCACAAGCTCTTGCAAGTAACAAATATCAAGACAAGCTGTAAACAACAAGGTATGATGACAAGTAATGTAAAAGATGAAAGAAATGCCACCGAGATTTCTAAGCTGATGTAGTCTGGGATTTAAATACTTGTAGAGATTATACTCGCCGTTGAAGAGCTCATAAAAAGTTGAGTCGTTGCTAACCATTTGCTCTTGAGGTTGCACAAATACACTCCTCCTCCACTAGTGGTATTTGTTTCCTTGCAAGGGTAAGCTGTAAACAACAAGGTATGATGACAAGTAATGTAAAACATGAAGAGATGTCACCGAGATTTATAAGCTGATGTAGTTCGGGGTACAAAACCTTGATGGGATTCTACTCTCTGTTGAGGAGCTCACAAAGAGTTGAGTCTTCACTAACCACACTAGTACAGATCCTTCTATCTGTGACGGGCTCTAATATGCTTAGAAATAGCGAGCCGTCATAAGGAAGTCATCTCAATCGGGCTGAAAAGTGCCCGATTGAGATATGGTCGCACAAACATGTTAGATGGGCATAAAACTTAAGCCCGTCACAGATGACACCTATCAGTGACGAGCCACAACTTTATGCCCGTTTGAGATAACATTTCATATCTCAAACGGGCCTCAAGTTGTGGCCCGTCACAAATGACCATCATCTGTGACGTGCACCAACTTGAGGCCCGTTTGAGATAACAACTAGGCCCGTCACAGATGACTCATCAGTGACGGGCTATATACTTAATCTCTATCGGGCATTAACTAAAGCCCGTTACCGATGACTATTTTTCCATTTTTCATATGAAATGTTTATATTTGTAAGTTGACTATAGCAAAATAATTTAGTGCAGTATAATAATTCATTTTATGAGTCAAAATAATTTTACGGGTAGTAAATGATTTCAAATAGAAAAAATGTCAACAACAAAGTTGTATAACTTATCAATATTTACAACTTTTAGTTTGGTCATTTTTCAATATAACATTTTTTTTGAACAGTTTGAATTTGAATTTAAAAATATGACAACTTCAAACAACATTTTCAAATACTAAATGATTTCAATTGAAAAAGTCATCAACAACAAAGTTGAATAACTCATCAAGATCTAAAACTTTTATTTTTGTTATTTCTTCATCCGACGAAATGTTAGTAATATTATTCACAAATTTTACATATATGTGTTATAGTTTATAAAACCAGATAAGAGATATGTCAATTTTGTGAACAATGTTACTATCACTTTGTCGTATGAAGAAATGACCAAAATAAAAGTTTTAGATCTTGATGAGTTATTCAACTTTGTTGTTGATGATTTTTTCAGTTGATATCATTTAGTATTTGAAAATGTTGTTTGAAGTTGTAATATTTTCAAATTCAAATTCAAACGGTTCAAAAAATGTTATATAGAAAAATGACCAAAATAAAAGTTATAGATTTTTGATGAGTTATACAACTTTGTTGTTGATGACTTTTTCAGTTGAAGTTGTTCACTGATCTAAAATTCTATTTGAACTTTTCAATCTTTGAATTTCAAATTTCGAATTGTTTAAATAGAGTCAGATGGAGAAATGACCAAAATAAAAATTTTGCACCTTGATGAGTTCTACAACTTTGGTTTTGGTGACTTTTCCATTTGAAATCATTTAATAACCCTAATTTGACTTCCTGGCCTAGGGCATAATAGGATTAATAGAATACTCATACCAACATGTTATAACTACCTTTCCAGAAGCCAATCTCCAAAAAACTTTGACGTTAAGTGTGCTTGGTCTGGAGCAATTTTGGGATGGGCTAGCCAAAAAAATAAAATTTATTTATTTTTGGATTATACTCATCTGTGACGGGCAATAATGCCCGTCACAGATGAGTCATCTGTGACGGGCATTAACAGATGACTCATCTGTGACGGGTTATAGTTAATGGCCGTCACAGATAAGGGTCATCTGTGACGGGCGCTAGTTGTGGCCCGATTGAGATAGGTCATATGTGACAGGCTATAGTTTGACTAGTCGTCTGGGTCAAAGCTATCGGTGACGGGCTTTACTTAGGGCCCGATTGAGATAGAATCATCCGTGACGGCCGTTTGCCCGATTGAGATAGCTCTTCACATCAGTGACTTCTAGCCTGTGACGGACGCCATGCCCGATTGAGATGGGGCTTACCGCCCGATTGAGATGAGGGTATCCGTTCTAGTGCCATTTACTCTTGAGGTTGCACAAATGCACTTCTCCTCCACTAATGGTATCTCTTTTCTTGTAGGGGCAAGATTCGGCCTTCACAAACTTCTTTCGACACACCACACATGAATCGGTGGCTCAAGAGTTACGCATAGCCGTCTAGGTCCTGAACCTTCTTGAATAATAAATGCAATAAGAACTCCTTGGGGTTAAAAGCTAGTGCTCAAAGATCAAGAAAGAAGTCACAGGCATGAGCAATATCCAAAACGACTCCACTCACACAAGGTTTATTCATAAAGACCTCATAGGGAGAGGATAAAAAGTAAATCTCAAAGTGAAGCTCAAATATCTCAACCCAAATGAACAATGTTTGCAATAGAACCAACAACTTTACCCCTCACCCAAAATCCAGCTATTGGAGTTATAAGATTCCTCCTATCAAATATTCTGATATGTCATGGGAATTTCTCATCTGGTAAAAACACCAGCTCCAACTCTTTGACACTCAGCTGTTGACCTGGAAAAAAATATACACATTCGATTTTCTGATAATATTAAACAAGCTAGGCTGAAGCTTATAAGTTTACATTATCAGTTCACCACTATAATGCCAATGATTTCCTCCCGTACTACAGTATGGTGCTGAACAAACCACAGGAATAATAAATCTCAAGTAACTTTTAGATTCTGATGAATTATGCCATACAAAGTGATGTTAAATCAATGTTCCAGTGACTTCGATAATTAATTAGGAACATATTTACTAACAGATGTACTTGTTAGTTTTCTGATCGATATTTCTGCTTAGTTAATTTTCTAATATAGTCAAACAGAATTGTGACAATTTTATCAATTTGCCAAGCTGTTTTGCAGCAAAAGATAGTCTCTCTCTCTATATATATATATATATGTATGAGCTGGATATAGGTTCATATGCACCCATAATCTACACTCTACACGTGTGCACACGAATCTTAAAGAAAGTTCCATTTACCCATAGTAAAGTGTACCTACCCGGTTAAAAGCAGCTTTCTTAACATTATAGGCGTCGGTGGGATAAGAAGGATAGGTACACAATGTTACTGTAGATTCCTGAAATGCCCTTGTACTACTCGCCTTCTCTTGCTGCAGACTGTTGGGGCACTCGCGGCGAGCTTGTCCGTTGAGAGGCGGCGAGGTTGCGCCCGACCACCGCGCGATGTCAACCCTGATCATAGCCAAGATGAGGGCTGGTACTAGGGGCTCGGCCACTCGAGCTTGACTCCCGGGGCGAGGTTGTGCCTGACCGCCGGTGAGCTGCGACGCTGTGACGAGCTTGATCCCGACTGCATGAGGCGTAGTGAGTGCCTCAACCAGTCTCTCATGGCGCGCATCGGCGCATCAACGTCGGGGAGGAGTGAGTGAGAGGAGTGAAGATGGGGAGGTGTGTGGTCATAGGAGTGCGAAGGTCAACGCCGATGGGGGAAGGACCTGCGGTCGCCAGATCCGGCGACCCCACCTCTCGCAGGCGATAGATCGGCCGGCTCCCGTTCCTCCCAATGTGGGATCTGCGCGCCTACGACGAGCAGCTGCTCATCTCGGTCCGTGCCTCATCGAAGTGAGGAGGAGGCACTTGCTCTGATTATGTGTTGACGAGGACGGCGCAGGCGCGCAGCCCGGCGTCCGGCGGTGGCTGCTTCCGTGGCCTCAAGTGGTGAGTTTTTTGGGAGGCAGGTGTTCTTGTCGATTTGCTCTTTTCTAAAATTTAATTCCTTAATTTGATTTGTTTTGTTGGTGATGGATGCAAATATCAAGACGCTGCTGAAGCTGACGATCTGGGCATCCGGCATATCAAGCTGCAGCGGAACCGGCGGTGAGCACAAATCTGGGAGTCGCAATCGCATCCCCCAGCCAGCCGACATGCACGATTTCTGCAGCTTCAATTCCTCATCCTTCACCGCACATCTTCCTCCAAATCCCTCTCTCTCTCTCTCCCCTCTGCCGAGTAAACCGTCATAGAGAGAACATTAGTTAGCTCTTGAGAAAAATCCCAGTTCATGTGCGTATTTGTTTTTGGTGTGCTGTTTTTTTTTAATCTCTAGTTCTCGAAGACTTTTGCTGGATACTATCTTCTTCCCATGCTTCTCGGAGGCTATCGTCTTCAATGTGTTGATGTGTTCCGATATGTAATCCTAACAATCTTCTTGCTGGTGTTTTTTTTTTCCTTGTGGTGTGCACTCCGCTGGCTCAGGCATGCTGATCGATAGCCATCGACTCCAGGAAGTTCTGATCAGCCGCACCAGAGGCTTGCGTTGTGAAGAGGTGCAAATCGCTTTGATTCAGTGATATTCATGAAAGAACCTCTGTTTGCGCTCAATGGGATATCATTTTCTGATTTATTTATTTTTATGGTTTGCCAGTTCGCCTCAAGTGATTTCTTCTGGTGATTTTGATTCACATGAGTTCTTGAAATCTTTTGGGGTGGAAAAATTCGTTGTTTTACTGAAATGCTAAACATCTATTCCGCCCCCTTTGTAGAATTGTGCCATCTGCCCATATGTTTTTTTTTTTTTGACTGAATCCGCCCATATGTTTTTATCATCCCTGAAAAAAAAATGTCTCATATAATATATCGATACCTTATGGTAGATATATTATTCAATAAAAAAATGTCAGGATGTATATTATAGTAGATAGATACCTCGATTTGTAAATGCCAGTTTTTTGGTGAATGGAAATACCATTTTTGCAAATGTAGATATAATAGATCGATTTTCATTTTGTAAATATTATTTTGGAGAACGGAGATATGTTGTTTTTGATATTTCGTTTGCAGGTAAATCATTAATATATCATTATCAGATATGAATTTGAAATGTATATAAAATTTTGGATGCAAAAGCATCATGTGAGTTGCCCCAGCCCTCTTTATTGAAGTAATATGCACCTGACATATGTCTTGTACTAATTTGTACTATGTTATATATGGAAGTTAGATTTTTATTAAAAAAGAATGTACCTACATTTTATTCCCTCTCAACGGCTATAAAATATCCTTCCTTGGGAAGATCTCGGGGACAGATGTCATTTTACAGATGTTATTTAGTTAAAAACCAATTCATTTGCTTATGTTATTTATGGAGATTTGTGAAAACAAGCATAGGAGTGTGAAAAAAATATGGAAACATATTAATTTCGTGCTTCATGAGCTTTTTTTAAAAAAATTTGCTCCATGATCCTTTTTAGTTAAACATCGGTTGACAAGCCAGCAAAGTTTATATGAAAAATTTACCATGCACAGCATAAGGTGAAGAAATCAAAACAACACCAAAGAGTATCATTGACTCTGTATTTCGAATGAAAGAGAGCGAGAAACTAGCTAAGGGGTAAACTTGGAAGGGTAAAAAATGAGGGCAGCAGGTGCAGTGCCGATGTGTACCATCCCTTTCCTCTGCCCTTAGAGTAAGCCTTGACAAATGAAAGAGTATGGAACATTTAGCTTGCACGTATCTTGGAACGCACGAACGGTCTAGATTTCAGGTGTAGGTGAACTTTGGTTGTTTTCTCTCTCTCTCTCTCTCTCTATATATATATATATATATATATATATATATATAATATAAATATTCGTATTTTTTCGGTCGTCACATCTAATTTTCGTCCATTTTTCGTCCATACACAATCCGATTCGGTTAGCAATAGCCAGGGAAAAAATTGCAAAAAAAAAAAAAAAAATCGGCGGCCGGCACCGATGCCGCCTCCACGCCGTCCGGGCTGCCGCCCCTCCCGCTCCGCCGGGACCGCCGCCGCCACACCTCCCCTCCGCCCGATCTAGCGGAGGGAAGGGCGTCGCCGGCCCTCTCGCCGCCGCCGCCGCTCCGCTGCTCGGTGCGGGGGAGGCGCCGCCGTCGCCGCTCGCGGGGAGGAGGGCACCGCCGCCGCTCGGGGAAGGGCAGCGCCGCCGCCGCCGCCGCTCGCCGTGGGGGAAGGCGGCGCCGCCGCCACACCCCGCCGCACCCCGCCGTCGCCGTCGCCGCGCCGTGCCGGCGAGAAGGGAGGGATCGCCGGTGGCGGGGGAGTTGGCCGGCTGGGAGGAAGAGGGAGAGGCGCCGGTGGGGAGAGGGAGAGGGGGAGGGGGAGAGGCGGCGTCGGGGGCGAGGGAGGAAGAGGCGGCCGGCTCCGGCTCGGCTGGGGGGAGGGGGGTTAGGGTGAGGGGGAGGGTTAGGGTTAGGGTTTCATCAATTTTAATCTGATCTGAGCCGTCCATCAAAACGAACGGCTGAGATTGATCGACGGTTTGGGCCGCAAGTGGGCTGGCGGTCCACTAAGTGAGAGGAGGAGTATGGGGTATAAAGTATACTTTGTTCTCTTGCGGGCTGAAGTAGAAAATGGGCTGAAAAAGGCCCATAGAGAAAAAAGGATTTTTGTTTAGATTTTTATTTCAATAAATGCTGAAATGATATTTGTATTATCAAAATTAGCAATTAAGCTATGTAAATTCTAAGAAAATTTCAATGAGTGTAATTAATATAGAAAATTTAATAAAAGTTAAATCCAACCATAACATTTTATTTCTTACACTTACTTTACTTATAAATTAATTTAATTATATACCTACCTACTTAAAAAATACCTAAATATTTCAGAAAATTTGTATTTCATTTAATTAGAATTTAATATGTTTTAATTCAATTTTATCTGTTTTTTCTTTTCGTTGCAACGCAATACCACTTTTGCTATAATTTAAAAGAGTGTAGTTAATATTGCAGAAAATTTTATATTTCATTAAATTACAATTCATTTTTTTCATATAAATAGTTCAAATCAAATTTCAGTTACCATATCATTACCCGGTGCAACGCACGGGCATTTTGCTAGATCAAAGTACATTGAGTATAAAAATTTCACTGGTATTTTATTAGACTTACCTACATAAAAATAAATATTTTTCTTCATGATACAAATTTTCATCCGTCGTCTTTTTTAGCAGATTAGTTGTCTAAAACAAATAACAAACAATTTCTTTTGAGCAGATTAATTTTCTAAACCAAATAACACTTTTTGTCACTGTACACACTTCGTAATCACCCGGTGCAACGCACGGGCACTTTTGCTAGTGTGTGTGTGTATATATATATATATATATATATTTATATATATAGCAAATCTATTCTACACCCCTTCCTTAGAATAACTATTATACACCACCCCCTCTCACATGGGTCAAACCCACCTCTCCCACCCTCCCTAGGGCCCAAAACCCCCCCTCCCACCTCGGTCAAAGCGTCCTCCAGCCGGTCAAATTAACCCGCCCATTGACTCCCTCCCCTACCCACCACTTTACTGTACTCGTCTCACAGAAACCGCGCAGTAACAGAACTGTCATCGTGCAGTAATAGGACAACTTTCTCGCAGTAATAACATCAAAAAATAGTCATGATGGATCTAGTTTCATTTAGCCTTTTTTTAACGTCATGATGTAAACGGACTAGAAAAACAAGATATGATGTGAGAGATATTGCTCTCTAGAGATTGAAATTAACCTCTTTTTAGTACTCATCTCATTGGAATGGCACAGTAACGCGACGGTCGATGTGTAGTAACATTGTAACACGACTGCTTTCCTCAGTAACGACGTTAAAAAATAGTTATGATGGATCTAGTTTCGTTAAGAAATTTTTACGAATGCCATGATGCAAATGGGTTCGAAAAATAAGACATGACGTATACGTTACTGCTCTCAAAAACATTGAGATTTAAAATGTTTTAGCTCCACAAAAGCATTACTACTATAGTACCACTGCTACTATGCATGTTCTCCGTTACTGCAATTTCCGCTATGTCGTTACTGCCAAAAGTGTAGTAACAACCTATATTTTTTTTGCAGTAACGTATCATGTTACTATCCTTTTGTGAAAATGTTATTGCCGAATCATAATAACAATGTATGGTTCTTGCAGTAACATAACTGATTTGTTCTCACACAATTTGAATAAACATACAAAGCATGCAAATAATATTTTCTATTCACATAGCATCACATGGTGAATTGGTTAGGAGAGCTTGCCATAAACTATGAGATCATGAGTTTAAGTCTTGATTTCACTAATTTATTTTTAATTTTTCTAAAAAGGAGAAAAGGATAGGAGGAAAAAAATAAGAGATGGGAGGGAGAGAAAAAAATGAAGAAAAAAAAAGATAAAGTAGAAGAGGAGGGCATCGGGAGTAGAAAAAGCGAAAAAATCAGAGGGAGAGAGAGGGTCGGGGAGATAACTATAATCCTTTGCCTATGTAGGGTTTTGCTTTAAGGATTCTGCTACTTACAATTATGATCCTTTGCCTATGCAGGATTTTGCTTCAAGGATCAACAAAATAATTGTCATCATATTTGACAGACCTATAAAACTTTTAATTCCCGTCCTTATGTTTGTAGTCTATATATCTGAATTTTTTTGCCTACTGAACTAAGGGAATCAGTTAAATACTTGGAAAATATCTTCTCTGAAACTTTTTTACCTCTTGAACTATTGCAGGGACTCATCATAAGTGGATCCCCTACAAATCGGGCGCCCGATCATGGGTGGGGGAAAATCGGGCGCTGACGTCATACAGCGTCCGATTTACGTGCAAAATTATTTTAAACTGATTTTTCTCTTAATTACTTATCCAAATCATGATCTGATTGCACCATTAAATTCGTTGCAATTAAATCTTCAAAACAAGACCACACATGGATATATTCCGACAAAAAAAAATTAGCTTATTATTGAATTATTTTTAAATGTTGCACAATGTTCCACCAGATATATTGGAATTGTTTCACTAAGTAGATCGAAAATATTTCACTCGTTTAAATCGGGTGTTGTTTCACCTTATATAAAAACATTGTTTTAGTAAATAGCGAAAGAATGTTTCAGTTCACTGCAACATTTGATCCATACATAGTGAAACATTATAAGTACACTAGGTGAAACATTTTTGGTGGAACAAATAATAAAACGAATTCCCTTAATAGGTGGTTTCCAAAATATGTGGTTTTTTTGTTGCAATGGAATATTACAGTTCACTGCAACATTAGATATATGCATAGTGAAACATTGTGAGTACTCTAGGCGAAACATTTTCGGTGGAACAAAAAATAAACCAAATTCATTTAATAGAGGGTTTCCAAAATATGTGGGTGATTTGTTGCAACGATGCATTTCATAATATAAAAATCCATTGCAACATTTGATTCGTACATAGTGAAACATCATGAGTACACTAGCTGAAACGTTGTAAAACTACTAGTTGAAACATCAAAAGAGACCACATGCAACATTAAAAAAATCAATAAAAAAACTAAAATATTTTTTTGGCGAAATATAATCATGTGTGGTCTTGCTGTAAAGATTTAATTGTTACGAATTTAGTGGTGCAATCAGATCGTAGATTAGATAAATAGTTTACGAGAAAAAAAACTTTTGAAGAAATAAGAGAGGGGAGTATGTAATAAAAGATTCTTTACATGCAGACATACAGTTGCAGGGGACAAAAGCAGTGTCTGATTTTTCTCCAACCCCGCCGGTCACCGGAGTGTGAGCATTTTCGATCATAAGTGCATGGACAATTCCTCTACTGCCATGCACTGCCCTTTCTCAGGATCAGGCACTCGTGTATGCCAACCAAATGTCTTGCGACAAGCTAATCATTTTCTCTCCCATCTCATTTTTACAGCTTTAGGGGCATGTTTTTGTGGATAACAGTGCAAGATAGCAAAGCAGGTGAATCCTCATGGCTTTGTGTTAACTGTGAACTCCCTCATCCCTTCTTTCTATAAATTACCCAAAACTGCAACCAGAAAGAGCCACGTCATCCAAATAATCCTAACCGTCAGATTTTATTTGGACGGTTAGATTGCTATCTTTCCCGGGTTTCTCCCCGTCCGCGCGGTCGCTTCCCCTCCCCGCCGCCCGCACGCCTCGCTTCTCCTTCTTGGCTTCTCCCCCTCGCACGCGTGTGCGCCGGCTGCGCCGTGGGCCCGCGCTTTCCCTCTCCCTCCGCGCGCCTCGCTTCTCCTTCTCCCTCGCGCACACGCGCACGCCAGCTGCGCCGCTGTCCCGCCAGCCGGCGCACTCGCTTCTCCTCCCCGCGTCGCACTGCCTCCCGCCCTCCCCCATCCCCCACGCGCCAGCCATGCCGCGGAGCTGCCTCCGGCCTCTCCCAATTCTTTCGGCGGCGGCGGCGGCGGCGGCTGGACGTGCGAGCCCATCGCCATGGCGGGCGGGAAGATCCAGAAGAAGCGGCACGGCGGCGGAGGAGGAGGAGGAGGCGGCGGGGGTGATGGCGCGCGGCTGCAGGGAGGGATCTCGTTCGACAAGTCCAAGGGGCAACACATCCTGCGGAATCCGGCGCTGGTGGACTCCATCGTCGAGAAGGCCGGCCTCAAGCCCACCGACACCGTCCTCGAGATCGGCTCGGCACGGGGAACCTCACCAAGCGCCTCCTCCAGGCCGGCGTCAAGGCCGTCGTCGCTACCCTGCATGGTTCTCGTGCTCAACCGCTGCATAGTTCCAGTTCTTTAATCGTTTTCTAAAATATATTACAAGCCTAACTAATACTACCATTCTAGGTCCCGCTAATTTTACATTACCTTTTTACTCCAGCATATGAGGTTAATATCTTCCTTCCGAAATTCTCAGTATACAATTCTGTGAGTTGTTTCTTCGTTCTTACATATATGGTGAGTATTATAATCATTTGGTTAATTCTTATTTATCTTGCAGAGGTAAATTCCCTTAAGCAATTCACAATTCCCAACTGAATGGTTTACAGAACTTTGCTGAGATAGCAAATTGAAGGTATGCATATATGTCAAAATCACGTCTTTGCCTCTTGCGATGGCATTTGTTTTGCTGTGATCTTTGAAGGAAGTTATTCTTTTAATATATGCGTTCGTCAGTATCCAAATTAAATCCAAAAATAGTTCATAAATTTGATAGATTTGGAGAAAAGAATATTGATGCCTTCTGTTTTTTTAGTATTTCTTTATTTCTATTACTGATGTTTTCTTCCAAGCTTCACGCCAACATATATAGGAACTATGTCAGTCAGTCACAAAAGTACCGATTTGGAAACAATACTGCAGTCAGATATGCGCTCTCCATGCTGATCTCCTTCAGATTTCAGTAGCCAGAATTGATCTGTTCCCCTTCTCCTGATCGGCTGTTGAGCTACCGATCATCTCCCTCTAGGAGCAAAAGCATTTACTCACCAACAATGAGCCGTCCATTACCGGTGATTAATTCCATTTATTTCCCTCTTAAGCCTTTTTCAGTTCCTCTATAAACCACACTCCGTCGTCGTCAACTTTTAGGACTCTGAATTCATCCCCAATGCTAGCAGGGTGATCATCAGCACTGGACACCAATGGCGGAGCGCCAGAGCCTATTGGTTAGACCAGAGCAAGCCAAGCCGAGCAGGCGCCACTGGCTGGAGCTGATGGAATTACTTTGGTCCGATCCCCCCACAGGTATGATGCGCCATGTTCTTGACCTGCGTAGCCTCATCCAGAAACCAGGCTACTATTTCTGCTGCTACTACTACTACTCCAGTAAGAGTAGACGATGCTACTACTGATGATCTTGCTGTTGCCATTGCAGTATAGGAGCTGTATACCACACTGTTCAAATACTACGCAGCCTAGATTCTCCCTGCTCTTAAGCATCGTGGGTTAATCTAATCCACGATCCATTTTTATTTTTAGTCCTGATAAAACCAACAAATGCTATATGCCATTGCAGTATAAGTGGTTTTCTTTGACTAAATTCTTTTACAGGGCTATTGCTTTATTTTTAACACTACACGCTATACTTTATTCACTTTCAATTTGATGACAGTGTCAAGAAATCCATTTAGTTCCCATTCATCCACATGACAATGTTGAAAATTGAGTTAATTTATGAACTCTGCTAGGAGTCATTCAAGCGTATTGGATGTGGCTTCTAAAAACTGAGGTATGTATACCAAAAAATTTCAGCATTTCTGTAATAATTTTTAGCTTTTGCATTCGTCCTGTGTTGTTTCCTGCTTGGTCGCTGCATTGTTGCAGCTGCCCTGTTCGTGCTGATCTGGATATGAGTTTACCTATCTTTTTACTCCAGAATTTGTGTTTACTCCAATTACGAGTTAGTATAGAATAGTGGTTATGTTTTTTTTGTTATTATTTCGTTCAGATTAATGTTACACAGGATTTAAACAAGTTTAGTTCATGAGACTACAGATATCTGATGACGTTGTTACAAAAGTTCTCATCTTGCATATATTTTAGCTCATGCTTATAATCAGGTTAATATGGGCATTATATATGTCCTGATACATTCCATTCTTTCTGATTGCTATTTGATTTACTTTTTGCCCAAGTTCTGTTATAAAACCTGTCATGAATCCATTTGATTTGCTATTATCTTAAAAAGATATTAAAATTTTTCGAAGCCTTTAACTTTGATAAACTGGATGCACATGCATTTACTTAGTAAGTGCACATACATCCTTGAGACATCTTGGATGATCCCATGGTGTTTTAATTAGTTAGGAAATTTTATCCGCTCATTCTTCTACCCTATTGATCCAGTCAGTGCTCGCTCAAATTTGTTCATTATACATACATTGCCACATTCTTTGCATGAATTGACAAAATACCATATGGAAAACACTACAGTGATCGTGTTCTTGATCTTGCTTGCTACATCTCTGTATTATCGGGTTTCATCTAGTATCAAGCAAATGTATGTTCATTACCAAACTTAACCCATGTCATGCTTGCGAAGAAAATTCCATTGCTAAAACACTTCTGAATAATCAAAATTAATGTAGGAGGATAATAAATACATGTTGTAGTGCATGAACTACGTAGCGGTCTCTGATTTTACTGTATATTGTGTGGAACGGTAAATTAAGTAGCTGCAGAAGTGTTGAGATGTTTGAAAATCCCAGTGGGGAGGCAGCAGCACAGGAAATTGATATTCTTCTCGCTATCAATCTCTGACACTCCTATCAGAGTCCTCGCCCTCACATCAACAGCGACCACAGCAGCCATCTTTGCCCCGCGGATGCCCTTGGACAAGAGGTAAATAACATCATCACCATCCGCGATGCTCAGCGTGGGGTGAGCCATTCGCAGGCATCCCAAGGACAAGCACAGCCCTGCAACTGCAACCTCCTCCTTCCTCTCATTCCTACTCATCACAAGCCTACGCAGCAACTCGGATTGCTTCGTGCCGTCATCAGGGAGCTTCACATGGTCCGAACTGATCGTGCAGCCGTACTTCCAGTCATTCCATGAATTGGCAGGGATAGGCATGGTCCAGGTGGTGGCCTGCCATCTACCAGGGACCAGGGAGTATGAACATTCTTCTTCAGGATCATCAGGCCCAGAGATGATCTCCTCCTCTATAGCTGGCCTAGTGAGTGTTACGGCATCAATACAGAGCACTACCCATAACTCTAGTATCATTGGGCCTAGAAGATCCAAACGAGAAGTCCACACCAACCCAAAGTATATGGGCTGTGATTGGTCTAATAGTTGAGGAAGTCTATAAATACTAGAAGGATCTTCTAGAGGCAGGTGTTGTAATTGAATCTAACTTCTATCTGAAGAAATCATTCCTCCTCCTAACTCTGTTTCCTTCTTCCTCTGCTCTGAAATGCTCTGTTCTGTTCTGTTCTTCCTCCTCATCCCCAATTTCATCTGTGATTCGATCTAGGGTTCGTAACATCTTGGTATCAGAGCCCGATCCTGGAGCGGCCAACATTCAAGACGCGTTTGCAAGGTCAAGTGGACGCCATGGAGAAGCAGCACGAAGGCTTCGGGAAGATGCTGTCCAGTATTCAGGAGGCGATCGGCGCCTTGTCGGTGAAGCAAGGCGAGATGCAGGAGACGATGAACAAAATGGAGAAATCCATTTCAAGTTGGCGACCTCAGGTTGATGCTGTGGTGCAGAGCTTGCAGCGTGACATGGAGTTGCTGAGAAATCAAGTCGGTGCGGTGGAGCGACATCAAGCGGAAGCTGACAAATCGTCGAACACCTCGCAGGCATTGGAGGAGCGGGAGGAAATTTCTCGTCGCACATCTCTGCGGCCGACGCTGCCAACCACGTCCCTGCCAGTATCGCAGGCGTTGGAGGAGCGGGAGGAAATTGCTCGTCGCGCACCTCTGTTGCCGACGCCGCCAACCGCGTCTATGCCAGCCTCGACTGGCGAAATTGGTCTGGATGGCCACCGCATTTCAACTCAGTTCCGGGGGAGGGCACCGGGGGTAGTCACTACTCTCGTCCCACCTCCGGGCAAGGGTACGCACTCTACCGTTTCCTCCTCGTGTTCATTCAAATTTTTCGGAGTTTGTTGGTCGCGAGGAGAGTGGGGGATCAGAGGGGCGTGGGTACAATCACAGATTGCCGAAATTGGATTTTCCCCAATTTGATGGCAGTGATCCTCAGAATTGGCGTTTAAGATGTGAACATTATTTTGGGGTTTATGGCACTCATCCAGATTTGTGGGTTAGAGTAGCTACCATTTATTTCATTGGTCGAGCTGCATCTTGGTTACGTTCTTCGCGAGCTCATTTGCTTTGTGGGAGTTGGGGAGTTTTTTGTGATACGGTGGATAGGAAGTTTGATAGGAATAGACACCTTCAGCTTGTTCGTCAGATTGATCAGCTCAAGCAGTCAGGGTCGGTGAATGAGTACTATGAGCGTTTTGATGATTTGTGGAGTCAGTTGTTGGTTTATGATCCAACCTTGAGCACTGTGAGTTGTGTCCATAGATTCACGGAGGGATTACGCAGTGATATTAAAAATGCAGTGTTAATGCATTTTCACCAAGATTTGGAGACTGCTTTGGCTCTTGCTATCTTACAGGAGGAATTGGGAGAGGCTGGTGGATCTTTGGTGTCCAAGGATGGGAAGAAATTGGGTGATCACGCTGCTCGAATTAAAGGCGCTTACCCTTTACCTTTACCACCACCCAAATTTGTGCGTGCTGGCAAGGGAGATGATAAAAGAGCAGCTGAAGTTCCAAAAGTGGCCAGTTCTTCTGACAAATTGGTTGCTCTCAAGGCCTATCGACGAGCTCAAGGTCTTTGTTATGTTTGTGCTGAAAAGTGGTCTCCTACTCACAAGTGTTCAGGACCAGTACAGTTACATGCTGTTCAAGAACTTTTCAGTGTTTTGGCAGCTGATTTTTCTGATGGTGAACAGGATGCTGATTCTACCTCTAGTCTGATGGCTATTTCTTTACAGGCCATTCAAGGCACGGTTTCTGCACATACTTTGCGATTACAAGGGTCCATTCAAGGCTTTGATGTGTTAATTTTGGTGGATTCAGGCAGCTCTTGCAGTTTTCTTAGTTCAGTGGTTTTACCTCATCTCACTGGTGTGAAATCTTTACTTACTCCAATTCAAGTAAAGGTAGCCAATGGTACTGTTCTTTATTGTACCTCTGAGTTGCCGGCTGCAAAATGGGAGGTTCAAGGGCATCAGTTCTCTACTAATTTCAAACTGCTTCCTTTGGACAATTATGATATGATCTTGGGTATGGACTGGCTAGAGAAATATAGTCCAATGGATATCAATTGGCAGGCCAAAACAATTCAGTTTTGTCTTCATGATAAGTCAGTGGAACTTAAAGGAGTGGTACCTGAATTGGATAAATGTGATTTGGTCTCTATTCACCAGTTACAGTTGTTGCACAATCAAGGAGCTGTGGAGTCATTGGTTCAGCTCACTGCCAGTGACGGCTCTAGTTCTTCTCAAAATGTTCCAAGTTCAATTCAGTCCATTTTGGATGAATTTGCTGACATTTTTACTGAACCAGAAGGGTTGCCACCTTCTCGATCTTATGATCACACTATCCCTTTGATTGCTGGAGCACAACCAGTCAACATTCGCCCATATCGTTATACACCTGATCAGAAGAATGAAATTGAAAAACAAGTTCAGGAAATGTTGAAAAAAGGTATCATTCGTCCTAGTTCCAGTCCTTTTTCTTCTCCTGTGTTGTTGGTCAAGAAAAAAGATGGCACATGGCGTTTTTGTGTGGATTACCGACATCTCAATGCCATAACCATCAAGAATAAATACCCTTTACCTGTTATTGATGAATTATTGGACGAATTGGCGGGTGCTTGTTGGTTTTCTAAGTTAGATTTGCGCTCGGGATATCATCAAATCCGCATGGCTCCTCAGGATGAACATAAGACTGCATTTAAGACCCACAATGGCCATTTCGAGTTCAGAGTTCTTCCTTTTGGTCTTACCAGTGCTCCAGCCACTTTTCAGGGTGTTATGAATTCTGTTTTGGCAGCTCAATTGCGTCAGTCTGTCTTGGTCTTTGTTGATGATATCTTAGTTTACAGTCGTTCTTTGGAAGAGCATAAGAATCATCTGAGACAAGTATTAAGCACTTTGACACATCACCAATTGAAGGTTAAACTCTCAAAATGTTCTTTTGCTCAACAAAGCTTGGCTTATTTGGGTCACATCATTAGTGCTCAGGGGGTAGCTACTGATGAGGAGAAAATTATTGCTGTCAAGGATTGGCCCACTCCTCTTTCTGTCAAAGACTTGCGTAGTTTTTTGGGATTAACTGGTTACTATCGCAAGTTTGTCAGAAATTATGGTGTTATTTGTAAACCATTAACCAATTTGCTACGAAAAGGGGTACTGTTTCAATGGACTTCTGTCACTCAGGAGGCTTTTGTAGCTCTCAAGACTGCTTTGATTGAAGCTCCAGTATTGGCTTTACCTAATTTTCAGCAACCCTTTGTTGTTGAAACGGATGCATCGGACAAAGGGATTGGAGCTGTTCTTATGCAAAATAGTCATCCCATTGCCTTTCTCAGTAAAGCACTTGGACCTCGCACTCAAGGTTTGTCTACCTATGAAAAGGAGAGTCTTGCAATCATGTTAGCAATTGACCATTGGCGTTCTTATTTGCAACATGACGAGTTTGTGATTAGAACGGATCATCGCAGTCTGTCTTTTCTAATAAATCAGAGATTGTCGACCCCTTGGCAACAAAAAGCTTTGACTAAACTTTTAGGTCTGAGGTATAAAATCTGTTATAAGAAGGGATTGGAGAATGGGGCTGCTGATGCATTATCTCGCCGACAATCTGATGGTTTGGAGGAATTGTCTGCCATTTCTATATGTTTGCCGGACTGGCTACAGGAGCTAATTGCTAGTTATCAGTCTGACTCGGAGGCTCAGAAATTACTTCAAGCTTTATCTGTGTCAGGTGCAGGTCCATCTAACTTTGAAGTGCAGAATGGCATTTTGTATTTTAAACATAGAATCTGGATTGGTCATAACAAACTTTTGCAACAAAAGATTTTGGCCAATTTACATACTGCAGCAGTGGGGGGTCATTCAGGAATTTTGGTTACTTATCAAAGAGTTAAGCAGTTGTTCTCTTGGCCAGGCCTGCGCAAAGATGTTCAGGAGTTTGTCCAACATTGTGATATTTGTCAAAGAGCTAAATCTGAACATGTTAAATACCCAGGGTTATTGCAGCCATTGGAGGTACCTTCTCAATCATGGCAAGTAATTACTATGGATTTTATCGAAGGTTTACCCAGATCAGCTTCATTTGACTGTATACTGGTTATTGTGGATAAATTCTCTAAGTTTGCTCATTTTTTACCCCTGAAACACCCCTTTACTGCCTTTGGAGTGGCTCAGCTTTTCATGGAACATATTCACAGTATACATGGTTTACCTCAAGCTATTGTATCTGACCGTGATCGAGTGTTCACTAGTTCTCTTTGGAAGGAATTGTTTCGCCGAGCTGGTACTCAACTCCGAATGAGTTCTTCGTATCACCCACAATCGGATGGACAAACGGAGCGTGTGAATCAATGTGTGGAAATGTTTTTCCGCTGCTTTGTTCATTCTTGTCCTTCTCGGTGGAAGCATTGGCTGGCATTGGCTCAATATTGGTACAATACGTCATTTCATTCAGCCTTGGGTATGACTCCTTTTGAAGTATTATTTGGGCACAAACCTCGTTACTTTGGATTATCCACTTCATCTGTTGATGCTCCTGGAGATCTTGCAAGTTGGTTAAGTGAGCGAAATGACATGAATACTTTGATTCATCATCATTTGTTGCGAGCTCAGCAACGGATGAAGAGCCAAGCTGATTTGAAGCGATCTGAGCGTTGTTTTGCGGTTGGTGATTGGGTGTTCATGAAATTACAACCATATATTCAACAATCAGTTATGACTCGATCTAACAGGAAGTTATCCTTCAAATATTATGGTCCATTTCAAGTCTTACAACGAATTGGATTGGTGGCTTACAGATTACAGTTGCCTACTTACAGCTTAATACACCCTGTCGTCCATGTGTCTCAGCTCAAGAAGGCTCTCGCACCATCTGAAGCAGTTCAGCCTTCTTTGCCTGTGTTGAATCCTGATGCTGGTCATTTAGCGATTCCAATCAAAATTCTGGATCATCGTTCGATTCGTCGAGGTTCCAAGATGATCAAGCAAGTTCTAATTCGTTGGTCCGGTGTGTCTTCTTCTGCTGACACCTGGGAGAGTTTAGATGAAATGCAAGCTAAGTTTCCAGCTGCACCAGCCTGGGGACAGGCTGAAACTCAAGGAGGGAGGAATGTTACGGCATCAATACAGAGCACTACCCATAACTCTAGTATCATTGGGCCTAGAAGATCCAAACGAGAAGTCCACACCAACCCAAAGTATATGGGCTGTGATTGGTCTAATAGTTGAGGAAGTCTATAAATACTAGAAGGATCTTCTAGAGGCAGGTGTTGTAATTGAATCTAACTTCTATCTGAAGAAATCATTCCTCCTCCTAACTCTGTTTCCTTCTTCCTCTGCTCTGAAATGCTCTGTTCTGTTCTGTTCTTCCTCCTCATCCCCAATTTCATCTGTGATTCGATCTAGGGTTCGTAACAGTGAGTTCCATCTCGACGTACTTGATAGTGTCCCTGCTCTCGCTGACCGTGATGTCACGGGAATAGTACGGGCAGCGATTGAGGTAGGCACGCCAGTTGGCCCTGGCCGGGAACGGCAGCGGGATGTCACGGACCTTGGGTGTGGCGTCGAGCACGTCGCACAGGAGTATACCGCGCCAGAGATCGACCCAGCCGATCGTGCCCCTCGCGCCTCTGAGCGTGATCACCTTGGCCGTGAGATGGTGCGTCTGCCGAATCGCTGATTTGGGGATCGGGCACACGTCGTCCCTCTGCAGCTGCGACACGGACACAGACACGGGCCCACGCTGGGAGGTCCAACTCCAACTCCCTGGCGGCTCGCCATCGCGGTACAGGCAGCGAAGGGTGTAGGTGGTATCGCAGGAGGTGGCTTGGAGGCCGGCCACGACGTACTTGCCATTGCCGCAGCTGAGTATGGCGATCTCGCTGTCTGAGAAGCCATGTTCGCCTGGGTGGGGGAGCAGGTCCAGCCTGGGGGTTTCGGGGTGCATCCTGTACACGAAGTAGTCGTGCAATCTCAGGTCCAGCAGCGCCAGGGGGTCGACGGGGACGCGGATCAGCACGACGTCGACATCCGCGCTGAGGACCTTGGGCGACAGGAGCGGATTGCGATCGGCACCGAAATGATCGAGGCCAGGGCAGTGGATGGAGAAGTGGGCGAGGGCTGGCGGGCGGGCGGCGCAGAAGGTCACCTCGATGGGGAGGCCGGTGCTCGTCGTCGACGAAGCGGTGGTCCGGTTGTGACGGTCGGCGATGTAGCCATTGAGGCCGAGCAGGACGTAGCCGTGGCCGCTCTTGCTCTTGCTAGCCATGGCGATTGATCGATCAATCCAATCTGCAGCCTGACCAACACACGTACAAGATTTTTGGGGCTTCTCTCGGATTCTCGCCACGTACGCGGCTGAATTTGTTTGGGGACTAGGCTACGTGGAATTATCCGGACTTACTTTTGGAATTGGATATTGAGATAATTATTGGATAGCTCTGAATATACCAGAACAAATATACGGAGTAATTTCTTTTTCCAAAACGAATACGATATCCGACGGGAATCGGAATGGTAGGAAACTATCGGGAAACTAATTATCCATGGAATCGTAGGAAACTAATCCGTATTCGTTTCGTTTTGTTGTAGTAATAATAGTAGGTGTCGAAACAATAATTCAGCAATATAAAGGGGATAGTGTACGAAATCTAAAAGTGGATGCATGCGGAGACAAGGATTTATACAAGTTCAGGTCCTTTCGATAAGAGGTAATACCTTACTTCTGTTTAAGGATTTGAATCCGCCGGGTGTATTATAGATCTGACGATCTAGTTGTAAATCATACCCCTAGAGGGCTTCCTATGCACCTTATATAGGATAGAGGGCAGGATTACAACATAGAAACCTTAACCAATACGGTATCGGTTTCTTAAATCTACTTTACAACATTATCAAACAAGGACTTTAGTCCGTTCCATAATATAAAGGAAACGTAATACCCAAGTCATGATTCGTTACATATTTCATAGATATAAGTTATCCCCTATAACCAGTCGGATAACCATACCGTGTGGGTATAGGGTACCCATAATCTCCACAGTAGCCCCTGAGACCTTCACAGTCGAAAAGATAATCTTCTCTCGAACTAGATTACTCCAAAGCCTTCAATCATCTTTGCCATGATCTCCCGAGTACTTTTACCAAATCAGAAGACTGTGGAGGGCTGAAAAATAAAGTCAGGTGCATCGACTAGATGCACCTAATAGGTGTAATCCTCCACTATGTGGTTAGCTGAACAAACTAAGCATATAGTAAGAAATAAATAATCCAACCATTAAGTGGTTTTTGATAATTATAGTCAACCGAGTGACTTAATATTAATATATAGCATATGCAGTGTGAATCCCTTAATAACATGATCCAAGTGATATACCGACTGCTTTATTAAATATGATGCGTGCAACCTAAAGTTGACTACATCATTGAAAATTCACATAGCAAAACAGCGGTAAAGAAGCTTGTATGTTGTGAATAAAGAAATTTCCAAAGTATTGGACATACACCATACGCACATTGCTTTAACAAATGTACTTAAGTCCCAAAAGACATATGGTTTCACAACACCTGCAAATATATGGCATATGTGGTGTAAAATCCGAGTAAATAAACTTATAAAGGATTTACCAACCACCTGAAAAATGACCACAATATAAATATACTAAGTCATAATATTGGTCAATAAAAATGCACACCTACGTGGCAAAACGCAATGATATTGTATCCAATCAATAGCTTTATAAACCCAAACAGCGTCTTGACTATATAAAAAAGTCAGCGGGGCAGCTATGAAAAACTTCACTGTTAGGCACCTTTTAAAATGCATTGTAACAACTCCCTAAAAGTTGAGTAATTGCGGTATAATAGGATTTTAAGGTATTGAGCACATAATCACGCGCACTTTTGGCTAAGCAAAAAATGCCTAAGTCCATAAAAGAACGTGACAGGAAACACCTGAAAATATGGGCTGCAGACATATTAGGCCTAAACCTAAAGTATGTCTACCGATATACCCTTAAAATATGACGAATAGAACACGTCAATTAATATGATCCCGAGTGATAAATATCCTGGGTGATGTAGATAAGGTGTATCTCATCTGAGTGGCTTCTGATCTGAGTAATTATCCCTTATGAAGAGTGCCAAAGTAGATGTGAAAATCAAATCCCGACTGGTGCAAGTACTCAGCTGATGGCTCTCACGGGGAATAATGAGTGGTCCAGTCGTTAGGCATGAGAAATCGACTCATGACCATGAATCCATGTTGAATGTATACGGAACAAGTCCAAATTGAAGGTATGATCCTTGTGTTTGAGTTGATAAGCCCCTGAGCATATATAGCTTGTCCTTCTATCATAGTCAAAATTGTCCATTGGCAATAGCTGATGCAGTCGACATGAAGGCAAGATGACGAACATGGGGATGATATCGCCCGTCAGAGGTGACGAAAATATTAGTGGTGGTAAAAAACAGTGACACCAATCAAAGGTGATGAAGTCGCATAGCCATGGTGGCGAAGAAACCAGTCGACAACAGACAAATCAGCCAGCAGTGAAGACGAAGGCGCCCAACAACGGTGTCAGAGTTGTGCAACCATGGCAGCGAAATAATAAGTCGATAACAGACGAGGCGTCCGGTGAAGAAGACGAAGACGCCCATAAGTAGAGGCATAATAAGCCAGCTATGAAAACAAAGACACCATGGGTGGCGGCGAAGGCAAGCCGGTGGTAAAGACGTAGACGCTCATCAATGGCAATGCGAAATCCACCAATCATGAAGATGAAGAAAATAGTCGGCGACGGCAAACACAACCGACGGTAATGATGATTAGTATCAATAGACATGATTGACTATGATGACGAAGTTGCGCATCAACGGCAGCAGAGTAGGCATAGCCGAAGAGGCATGGTAGGATGTTGATGAAGATGACGATGTCGTTGATCCAGTCAATATTAGTGTAGCAGTCAATGGTAACGATGAGATCCTCTATCGGCAGTTGTGTAGTAGGCCAACCGTGAAGACGAAATAACAAGTCGTGCGATGAAAGTCGGTGATGACAAAAGCAACTGACAGCGAGGACGTAGTCACCCCTTAGCAACGGCGGAGACGTCAGGGCCGATGATGTAGATGTGCTGGTGATGATGTCAGTGACAACAATTCATCAAACTGTTGATAAGAAATCCATGCTTATTTTCTTAATGTTGGCATGTGGGTGACGAAGATTTTGGCAGCGTCCAGAAATCAAAACTGCCGGTGTAATAATTGGAGTCGCTGAAGTAAAATGCCGGCTCTGAAGCGAAAATGAAGATAATAACTCTCAGAGTTGACTCGTTGATTGATTGATTGCCTCATCTTGTCAAAAAATTTGTCGAATTTTGAGTCTTGTATTTGTGTAGCCCCCGACTCTTTGGTTAGTTGGAAAGCAACTAAACATAGGGTCGAGAACTGTAGCTTCTCATCGTCGAGTAGCCATCACTTGAGTGAAGATATGTATTGAGGATGTCCAGGTAGAAATCTTGAATAATGGAACACCACTTGTTGTAGTTAAATAACACGGCATCATATTTGGTGACGTGTACCGAGATGTCGAGGCTCTTGGAGACGTCGTAGTTGGTGAAGTAGCAAAGCTTACAAGGTAGAGGCAATAGAGTTTGCCGGTGCTGAAGATAATAAAGATGAAGTCGCTCCACCATGGTGACGAAGTTTTATAGCCGTGATGAAGTGAGCACGAGTCGGCGGCAATAGAAGCAAACCAGTAGCGAAGACGCGTAGTTGTGAAGATACAAACACCAGTCGGCGGCGGCATAACCAGTCGGCGACAGAAGAAGTAGAATGATGACGAAAACGAAGACATCCTTGAGCGACGGCATAATAGGCCAGCCGTGAAAGTGAAGACACCACGGGCAGCGGAGAAGGCAAACGAGCGATGACGATGACGCCAGTCAATAATGATGAAGACGCGCAGCCGTGGAGGCGTACAAACCATTGGCTTCAGACAAGGCATCCAGCAATGAAAACAATGACGTACATCAGTAGTGGTAGTAGCATAAACTAGCCGTAGAGGCGAGGGCATTAGTCAACAGCAGACGAGACGACTGGCGGAGAAGACGACAATGCCAATCAACAGTGGCAGAATCATGCAGCCATGGAAGTGAAGAAACCAGTCGGCAGCAGACGTAGACAGCTTGCGTTGAAGATGATGATGCCTATTAGCGATGGCGGCGACGTGGCCGGCCGTGAAGACGATATCACCAGTTGGCGTCATACGAGGCGACCGGTCGGTGAAGACGTAGACGCCCATGTTAACAGTGAAATTTGGTAAGCCCGGAGTAGTCATCGGCTTAGAGTCAGCATTGGCTTCGAAGTCCTGAGATTAGCCGATGAGAGTTGTCAATCGTCAGTTGTGGGATTCTAACTATATTCGGTTAAGGAAATTGATCTACTAAAGAAAGCTTATCCAGAAGAGACCGAGTTCAAAGAGAATACGGCATGGCAAGTTATCTATTAATAAGGAATAGTTTGTTAGTTTCCTTTTATCTTTAGGAAAGTGTGTTTAGTGTCCTATAAGGACTTTATCTTTTCCTACTCTTTAGGAATGTTTTTTTCTTGTCCGACAAGTACTTGTATCAACCCATGGGTATAAATATGTACACCCGGGGTCTATGTAATCTATCTTCATGATCAATACAATTCGGTGCATCACCACCTTTTACCTTTTCTATTTTATTTTATCGTCCGACGGGACTTGGCACCTGACGCGGGGCTGCATCGGTATTCGATCTCCGGCGAAGGGGTAAGTCCAATGTTCCGTCGGTCCAGGCAATTGTATCGTCTACGTCGGCGTCGTTCAAGGCTGCATCAGTACATTTGATCTCTTGGATTACTCTGGTTTGGATAATATATTTGCCTAGCTATTTATCATATGTCTATGTTAATCTAGTCCTAGCATCTCAATTTAGCTCTATCGGCTGTCTCTCGCTTTAGGGTTTCTGTCGGTATCGGCTAAATCGCCTTGCTAGATTAGATTAGCCTAGGCATCCACCACTCTGAAAATCAGTCAACGGCTTGATTGTCTAGATATTGTGTTTCTTTTCATACTTAGTGCAGCATCAGTTAAGTTTGATCTACTAAGTCGTGCTTAGAACCATAATCTCTAGCCTGCTTCTTGATTGCCAATAAGGGTTTCATCGGGGTTTCAGCCGGTGAGTTATCTGGACGTTGCATCGCCTCATAAGGATTGCATATACATATAAGTTGGATTTAGCCGATGATAACAAAGGTTTCATTGTTTAATCTAATCTTGTGGATTTCATGACATCGGACCTCCAGCCAATGTGTGCCTTAACCTTCGGATCGATGCTTATTTATCATATCATTATTTGCCGATTGGTTTATACTGGATTATATTGTTATTTTATTACATCATCATCAGCCGATTGCCTTTATATCATCATCTACATTGGACATATAGCCGATTGCTTAAACCCTACCGCTATCGGCTGGTATCGGCATCGGCTATTATTGGCTATCGGCTGGAACTACTCCATCGGCCGGCTTGTCAGCCGATCGGCTATTATGATCTACTATTTGCATATCTTGTCAGTTGCAGGATCAAACTGACTGGCATGCCCGCATCTCATCAAGATTTGGACCTGCACAGGAGCTAAGCATATCTCTCAGGCCTCGTGTTTTTCGTCAACAGCCCAACAACAGCGGCATAATAGGCAAGCCGTGCAGGCGAAGACACCAGTCGGCGGCGGCGATGGAAAGCCGGCGATGAAGACGTAGACGCCCAACAATGGCGGCATAATAGGTCAGCCGTGCAAGCGAAGACACCAGTCGGCGGCGGCGAAGTCAAGCCGGCGGTGAAGACGTAGACGCCCAACAACGGCGGCATAATAGGCCAGCCGTGTAGGCGGAGACACCAATCGGTGGCAGTGAAGGCAAGCCGGTCGGTGAGACGTAGACACCCAACAACGGCAGCATAATAGGCCAGCCATGTAGGCGCAGACACCAGTCGGCAACGGCGAAGGCAAGCCGGTCGGTGAAGACGTAGACGCCCAATAACAGCGGCAGAATAGGCCAGCCGTGCAGGCGAAGACACCACTTGGCGGCAGCGAAGGCAAGCCGGCGGTGAAGACGTAGACGCCCAACAACGGCGGCATAATAGGCCAGCCGTGCAGGCGGAGACACTAGTCGGCGACGGCGAAGGCAAGCCGGTCGGTGAAGACGTAGACGCCCAACGACGGCTGCATAATAGGCCAACCGTGCAGGTGGAGACACCAGTCGGCGGCGGCGAAGGCAAGCCGGTCGGTAAAGACGTAGACGCCCAACGACGGCGGCATAATAGGCCAGCCGTGCAGGCGGAGACACCAGTCGGCAGCGGCAAAGGCAAGACGGTGGTGATGTTCTGACTGATCCATTCCTGAAGCGTAGGAGATAACCTTAAAGCCATGAATCCCTTTTATGCATATTTGGATCTAGATACTACAGAACAAACATATAGGATGAGTAGTATCTGATGTAAATATAATACTCGAGAAAAATTCAAGTATTTTAAAATATTTATAAATATGTATTTCTCCTCTTGTCAATTTTGATTTCCCCGAGCAGATGACTCCGTACGTTTAAACACTCCGTCCGACTAGTCATAGCCCCCAAGTATCGGGAGTCGGCCTAGGCACTTCCCAAACATGCATATGAGTAACATGAGTTCGTCATTAATGGAACAAAGTTTCATGAATCAGAATTTACTACTCGGGTACTTTTGCAATTGTAAAGAGCAGAAAATAAATTTATCTTATCTCTATGCTTTTGATTTATTCCGAACAATAATACTTAGCACCTTGCGTTACTCGGTCCATCCAACAAGCCCCCGGGTGCTAAGAATCGGCCCAAAGGCAACTATCCATCGACAAACCAAATGGAAAGCATAGGAAGATAGAACTCCATAACTCGATAGGCACTTTTGTACTCAGATTATGTCGCAAGCAATCAAGATAAATATTATGAAAATTGTTTAAAAAATATGATATAACGTCTGTAGCCCCCGACTCACTAGTCAATGGCGAACCAGTTGACATAGTGAGGCAGAGGAAAAGGAAAATATCATATAAAGAAAAAAAATTAATGACTTAGCTTTGTAATACTCCTCTTGATGACGGCAGAGGTGGATGATGTGGGAACAAAGTCGTCCATCAATGGCAATGAAAACACCAGTCGGCGGCAGCGGAAGCAAGCTAGCCGGTGGTGTAGATGACGAGGCCCATCAACGGCGGTGGAGTCCGCCAACTGTATAGGCGAGGACACCAGTCGGCAGCGACGAAGGCGGGCTAGTGGTGAAGTCGTAGACGCCCAACAACGGCGGCATAATAGGCCAGCCGTGTAGGCGAAGACACCAGTCAGCGGCGGCAAAGGCAAGTCGGTCGGTGAAGACGTGGACGCCCATGAACGGTGGTGTGACCGACCAACTGTATAGGCGAGGACACCAGTCGGCGGCGACGGAGGCAGGCCGGCGGTGAAGTCGTACACGCCCAACAACAGCGGCATAATAGGCCATCCGTGTAGGCGGAGACACCAATCGGCTGTGATGATGAATATGCCCATCAACGGTGGTGTGACCAACCGACCGTATAGGCGCGGACTCCTGTCGGTGGCGGACGAGGTGTCCGGTCGGTGAAGATGATGACGCCCATCAACAGTGATGTGACCATCCAACCGTGTAGGCAAGGGCATCAGTCGGCGGCGGCGCTGGCCAACCGTGGAGGCGAAGAAATTAATCAATCAACAGATCATCTGCTTAGTACCACATAAAAAAATATAGGTATAAAGAAGCTTGTGCATGTATGTTTGCATATATCAATGCATATACATGACTCGCATATATTGATTAATTAGCCAACTAATCTCCTGTGGCATGAACGCTAGACACATCCACACATCACCCGACAGGTCCTGCCATGCGCTCGTACAGATCGCAGGTCCGAGTCCAGATCAAATCCCAGTTGTTAGAAGCTTTTTGTGATGGGGATCGGACACGTTCAACCGGGGTGCATGCAAAATAATAAACCACAGATCAAACTGAGATTAAAATAATAAACCACAGATCAAACTGAGATTAAAATATAAACCACATATCAAACTGAGATTAGTAGTAATAAAAAGTATAGATGATTAGGGATACTAATCAATGCATGTATGCAACATGCACGTGTGCTAAGATGCACATGTCCATGCGGCTGGTAGTATTCCATGCGAATATCTGCCCTGTAGTTGACGGTTTGCTCGACAATCCTTCGGCTTGACGCCCGTGTGAATGTTAGACGTGCTGGAGCAAGAACAGGAAGATATCTCGTGGATGCCACAGGGCAAGAAGGGATGCATAAGCTATCCACCGACGCCGAGCCATGGTGTATTACACTCTTGCTCGTAGTTAATTGATCGGTGATACGGTCATGCGGACGCGATCAACAGATCTAATCAGCCGGCAGTGCATGCACACAAACAAAGCACCTCACGAAAGATCAATCCATTACTAGAAATCAATCTGATAATAATATATTGAAACGACAAACCAGTTGACGTTTGGAGTTGTCGAACTCGTTGAGATTAATCTCAATGCTTGTTTTGGAATTGATTCCATCGCACTCGTCAACGGGAAACTTGACGCACCCCTATCTAGCACGCCAACTGTCGAAACAATAATTCAGCAATATAAAGAGGGTAGCGCACGAGACCTAAAAGTGGATGGATGCGGAGACAAGGATTTAGACAGGTTCAGGCGAGAGGTAATACCCTACTCCTGTTTGGGGATTTGAATCCGCTGGGTGCATTATAGATCTGACGGTCTAGTTGTGAATCATGCCCCCTAGAGGGCTTCCTACCCACCTTATATAGGATGAGGGGCAGGTTTACAAGATAGAAATCTTAACCAATACGGTATCGGTTTCTTAAATCTACTTTACAACATTATCAAACCAGGACTTTAGGTCGTTCCATAATATAAAGGAAACGTAATACCCAAGTCATGATTCGTTACATATTTCATAGATATAAGTTATCCCCTATAACCAGTCGGATAACCATGCCGTGTGGGTATGGGGTACCCATAATCTCTACAGTAGGAAACGGATTAGTTGCTCCATGGATAAACTATCAGCAATCGGAGTAATTAGTTGCTCAATGGAATCGTAGGAAACTAATCCGTTGCTACGAAAAATTTAAAATTAAAATTATGATAAAGAGTTTAACTTTCTATCCAAGCGCTTTAAGAAAATATTCTTTTAAGTTGCACGTGAACACAATCTTGTGTCAAGGTGTAGACACCATTTTTTTTTTAAAAAAAACAGCCTATTTCACATTACAACAGGTAAATTATTCTATTTGTATAAGACCGTGACACAAAATAATTGAAACCATACCTTGACATCTCGACCAGATACTCCAACCTAACCGACTCGAATCTTTACCTATTATAAAAATTAAAGATGATACCATATGACATCTCAACAAGATACTCCAACCTAACCCATTCAAATCTTTACCTATTATAAAAATTAAAGATGATTCCGTACTTAAAAAAAATCCGTTTGTCTTTGTCGTCTTCGATTTTTATTCACCTTACGTACATGTCCACGCGAAACAGAGCCTGGGCGCGTGAAGCAGCATGAGCGATGCGGAGTCCAGCAAGATTACTTAGTGCAGGACGGCGTCTGATTCCGCCTCGAGATATATAGGCTTCGATTTCGCCTCACGCGCGTTCACATAGATCACACCCGCATCACGCACGCCTCCGTTTGATATGTCATCGATTCAAATTTACCACCAATCTGTTTTTTCGCATGCACGCACGCGTCCACATACCTTATTGCCAAAATTTAAATTTTCAACCTTAAATTTGAAGCTGATTTTAAGTTTTTCTTTTTGTCGAAGTTTATTTTTCAGCCTTTGCTTTTAGATCGCTAAGAACATGTACATAAAAGTTTTATTCACAAATTACTTTTCGTTTGTAAATATCCTGAATCGACTAGAAAAATGTCCGTGCATTGCAATGGGTAAAATCATTTTTGGATCGTATACGCTTTGCTTTGGGCCAAAACCTCATTTCTTCCTTCCTTTTCAGTCCTAGTCCAGCTCCTACCTCTCTGCTTGGCCTGCCTCTTTTAGACCTAGCCCACAAGTGGAGCTGTAGGCCCAGCTCGCATTGCCGACCTCCCTCTTCAACAACGGGTAAAAATATTTTTTGATCGCTATACATTATACTCTTTTGCTTTTGCTTTGGGTCAAAACCTCATTTATTTCTTCCTTTTCAGTCCCAGCCCAACCCATTATCTCCCTCTGCTTTGCTTGCCTCTCTTTGGCCTAGCCCACAAGTGGAGCCGTAGGCCCAGCTCGTATAGCCGACTGCCATCTTCAAACTCCGAAAGAGTGTTCCTACGATGCTAGAACCAATTCTACTTTTCAGTCCCAGCCCAACTCGTTATCTCCCTCTGCTTTGCCTGCCTCTCTTTGACCTAACCCACAAGTGGAGCCGTAGGCCCAGCTCGTATAACCGACTGCCATCTTCAAACTCCGAAAGAGTGTCCGTACGATGCTAGAACCAATTCTCACCATCAGGTCGAATCAAATCTTTCTCGATCTCTTATCTCCCTCTGCTTTGCTTGCCTCTCTTTGGCCTAGCCCACAAGTGGAGCCGTAGGCCCAGCTCGTATAGCCGACTGCCATCTTCAAACTCTGAAAGAGTGTTCCTACGATGCTAGAACCAATTCTACTTTTCAGTCCCAGCCCAACTCGTTATCTCCCTCTGCTTTGCCTGCCTCTCTTTGATCTAACCCACAAGTGGAGCCGTAGGCCCAGCTCGTATAACCGACTGCCATCTTCAAACTCCGGAAGAGTGTCCGTATGATGCTAGAACCAATTCTCGCCATCAGGTCGAATCAAATCTTTCTCGATCTCTTACTCTGCTTTGCTTGCCTCTCTTTGGCCTAGCCCACAAGTGGAGCCGTAGGCCCAGCTCGTATAGCCGACTGCCATCTTCAAACTCCGAAAGAGTGTTCCTACGATGCTAGAACCTATTCTACTTTTCAGTCCCAGCCCAACTCGTTATCTCCCTCTGCTTTGCCTGCCTCTCTTTGACCTAACCCACAAGTGGAGCCGTAGGCCCAGCTCGTATAACCGACTGCCATCTTCAAACTCCGAAAGAGTGTCCGTACGATGCTAGAACCAATTCTCGCCATCAGGTCAAATCAAATCTTTCTCGATCTCCCAAAATCGGTTGAGGGATTTTGATACACTCGATCTACTCTTTCTGTTTTTATCAAAATCTAAGCGAATCCATAAAACTCAAAATAAAACGGTCTTTTAAATTGAGATTAGATCCGGTAAATTAAAGCACAAAATAATAAGGGAGTAGTGAAGTATCAATTTTTGCAATTAATTCCAGAAGGGAACGCATTCCGGTCATTGGATCTGAAATTATGATCTATCAGAATATCCGAAATCCTCAAAGTTTTGATGTTCGGTCTGGTTGCAACAAATTTTGATATTCGACCGGAATATCCGATATGCATGATAGGAAAATCTATTTTCAAGAAGAGTTACTAAACATGGTAAAATTAAAGACCCCGATATCAATGAAACTATGTCATTAACAATGCAAAAGGGAATAATATTTTATTTTCTAACCCATACATAGAGATTCAACATTTGCAGTAATACATATACTCAGTAGTAAAGCCTCACATTTTATTACAGTATCAATGCTATGAAAAATGAAGAAAATCGAGCAGTTTCTTGAAGTTATCTTTTTTACATAAATGTATGAAAATACTATGCAGGCATATTATGCTAGTTCTATTTTGAGTTTTACGTTGTCCAAATTTAAAAGTAATATATGGTGGTAATACGTGCATGTTTATGCAAATAAGCACAAGCTAAAAAGTTGATAAGTCGATCTGATGGGAAAAGATGATGCAATAATCTGAATTTTAAAAAAATATTAAAAAAACAAGATGATGCAATAATCTGAATTTCAAAAAAAAAAACAGATAGAAATCTTTTGTGCTCCACAGGACATAACTGATGACATATAAGAGACATCATATTTTTAATATCCACAAAAGTGAAATATAAAATATATTCCTCTGAATTGAATTGAAGGAGTTGCATACCTTTGTGATTGTATTTTTTGGGAGAATATCTAAGATAAAGGCAGATCTAGAAGTTGAATCAGGAAATTCAGTCCAAGGAATCAAGAACTTGAAAAAGAGATATCGGTGCCTGAATTTCTCAAATCCTCCAAGGAAAAAGAAAATTCCCTGCGTTTGAAGCTGATTCTATCCACAATATTAGCACCTATAGAACCATCTTCTCAATAGAGTAATATAATGTATAGAGGTCAGTAAAATCAGTTTAGGCAATACATCAGTGCTCGCACATTAACAATACAGGATATTTTACATAATCAAGTGTCATTATTTGAAAAGCAATATTATGAAGTAACTTACAAATCAACTGCCACACGGATAGTAGACCCAATCTGGAAAAAAAATTAAACAAATAGAAGGAAGCATTATGGAATTTTCAGAAGTCACATAGTTTAGCTCAGGCAAATTTTATGTGTGGCTGAAATTAGCTCAAGGAAAGAACAAATTACTGGATCGATGGAACAGTATGGTAGAGTTCACATTATAAATATACACATGATTAAATATTCCTTCTGTAAATTAACAATATAGAATTTTTATCCACAATATAATATGGTGTTGAACCATACACAGTTGAGAAGTGTACATGAAAAGACATTGCAGGTATCAGTAGATTAACGTCTACAGGTTGTAAAAATATATGATCACATAGGCTAAATTATGATGGGAATTTATATAGATGATGGACGGAAAAAAGCACGTAACTCACCTAATGCACTTGTCACACAAATAATACACCTAATCTAGAAAATTTTTTCAATTGACCCCAAATTCAGATCCATATATAGGACTCAGACAGAGTGCGGCGGACAGCAGCACTTTGTTGGCAGAAGATCGTCGGCGGGCGATAGATAAATTGACAATATAGAATTTTTATCCACAATATAATATGGCGTTGAACCATACACAGTTGAGAAGTATACATGAAAAGACTATGCAGATATCAGTAGATTAATGTCTACAAGTTATAAAAATATATGATCACATAGGCTAAATTATGATGGAAACTTATATAGATGATGAAAGGAAAAAAGCAATACATAACTCACCGAATCCACTGGCCACACAAATAGTAGACCTAATCTAGAAATTCCTTTCAATTGACCCCAACTTAAGATCCATAGGACTCAAAATTAAAGATCATGGTGGACAGCAGCACTTCGTTGGCGGATGATCGTCGGTAGGTGACTGATGGAAAGAGGGGAGATACATAGGGTATGGCGATTTCGGAGGGAGCTGCTCAGATGGTTGCATGTGTGTGGTGACAACGGCGGAGCGTAGGGGACGGCGATTGGGATCGAGGAGAGCGACGGCAGCATTATTTCGGGAGGTCGCGGCGCGGTTGGTGTTGGCGATGTGGAGGCGGAAATTAACCGGCGACGGCGAGATGGCGACCTCAACGGTGATATGGGGCAGCGCGATGGCAGGGCGTTGGCGGCTTCACGGGTCGATCTGAAGAGAAACCCGATTAGCTCTCATGAACTAATGTTGGATAGTATAGGAGGAGAGGAATACTGCGTAACGTGGATTGATTGTACATAGGGAGGAGATAAGGAAGGATTACAGATAACGAAGGAATCCATACAAATCAATCCTATCCTAATACATCTCTAACTACCATATACTCTAACATCCCCCCGCAGTCCAAGCGTGAGCAGCGCGGACACTTGGACTGGAGAAGAAACCGGCAAGAGTGCTCAATACGGATGATACCCCTTTGTGCCAATGTCGACGTAGCCAAAGCGAAGGGTGCGAGGGAGCCGTGGTCGATGAAGCCGTGCGTAGAGTAGCCGTGGTTGTTGTAGCCGAAGTCGGGAAGCTGATGTCGAGGTAGTCGAGCCGCAGGACGCGCATGGGGTGCCGTAGAGTGGTCGTGGACGCACGGGAGGGTGTCGTGGACCAAGGTGCGCGAGAACGCGCTGGAGACGAAGACGGTGACACAATCGCGGTAGTCGTTGAGGAAGAGGACGCCGAAGAGCCGATGTAGTCGAACCGTGAAGGACGAGACATCAAACAGGGTTTGCCAGACCTCGGGACAACTCGGGACGAACGCGCCCAATGGTGTTGCTAGTACCGAGCGGGCAAGGTAGGGGACCACCATGAATCATACGCCAATGTCGGAGGAGACTAGCAGAGAAGGCCTCCGAGACGGTCACGGCATGAGAACGGCGTAGAGGGAGAATTGCCGGAGCAGCACGCAGTTGCTGGAGAAGAGCGAAGTGTAGTCGAGGAAGATACGGCGACGCTGGCGGCGAAGTAGCGGGACCAACGGCCTGGACGGCGACGTTGGTAGCCATGTAGAGGTAGCTGGACCACCGGCCTAGAGCGGCGATAGTGGCAGCTTGGAGATGCGGCGACGATGCTCGAAGTAGACGAAGAAGACCCAAGTGGCTAACGATGACTAGTGTGTTGAAGCTCGAACGGCGATGAAGATGACGAGATGGGCAACACTGTGACCCGAAGGGGCGACACAGATGCAGCTCGATGTCGATGCAGCGGCGAGAACTCCACCAGTAGGGAGGCCATGTTGAGGAGGGCGCCTCTCAGCGTGCTAACAACCAGTAGAGGTGGACCACGGGCGTCAGCACTGTGGCCCGAGAGCGGCGATGCAGCAGCAACCCAAAGCTTGATGGCGTAAACACGTAGTCGAAGACGATCGGCGGCAAGGTGTCGTCGTAGCGGGCGCTTGAACGAGTGATCAGTTCGTCGATGCACGTGGCGGGACGATGAAGTCGATGCCGATGTCGGAGACGCGCAGATATCGACGAGGCGGTGGGGACACAATCCCGATCTCTGATCGGGAAAAAAAACACACACACAGACACAAATACAAGCAGCAACACCGTAGTCCACAGTAGCAGCACAGTAGCAATCGTCGGGTCTTCCAATGCAGTCAACCTGACAAACCACAATTAAATCAGCTTCCAGCCTTTTGACCCGGCTGGACGCATCCCATCCTCTCGTTCTCAGCAGAGAAACAAGAGAGATAGAGCAAGTCCAGAAGGGCCGAGTACTGCAGCCAACAATGGCGGTGTAGTGGTTGTGGTGATGCGCGGCCACACCAGAGGCCGCCCTTCCCCGACTGGTGCCGCTAGAGCAGTGCCGACGGCCTCGATCGCGAGCACCACCAGGAGGCAAGCCTACCCGAGCGCCGGCCAACCGGAGGAGCCGAGGGCACGGAAGACGGCCTGGACGACGGAGCACACGACGGCGTCGTGGCGGAAGGACCAGACGGCGACGGTGAGGGAAACAGCCAGTCGGAGACGACCACGGGGTCGACCGGTGGAGAGGCGAGAGGGGCCCATCCCCTTGGCTGCGGCGCTGCACGCCGCGTGGCGGGGCCGGCGGAGGTGGCGTCGACGGTGGCTAGCGGCGCAGTGGAAGTCGGGGACGGCGGCGTGTTGGAGGACGACGAGGAATGCAACCAGATCGGCGGTGGGTGCTGACTGCTGCTGCTTGACTCATGTCGATGATGACGACACGACGAAGAACGCGGCCGCTGAGGAGACCATGATCGATCCGTCTCAGCGACAAACGACGACGCAGACGAACGACGACCAGTCGCTAGGAGATTGAATCCTCCACGGCGACGGTGCAGACGACGAAAGAAAAAGAAAACGAAAAACGGTGGCCGCCCCCAGGAGCGAGATCGCCTCCCAGGGGCGACGGCCCTAGATCGCCCGCTCTCATACATCTCTAACTACCATATACTCTAACAACTAACACAAGAAAATTTGTTCCTGATGCAGGGACGTTGGGTCCGCAGCGAGCCTACCTGTGCTACTTCAGCGTGATCAAGCAGTGAATCGACAATGCCAGCAGTGAGCACAAGTTGGATACGCGACATAGTGTGCTGATTTTTCAGCATTTAAAGCAGTTTTTTTTTTCCATTTGCAGAACGGTAATTGGCAATATACTTGAATGGGAAACTACCCAGTACCCACTACCATACACTTTTGCTTTCTGATACTCACAGTTTCTTTAATTTGCTGCCAATCTTAGTAGGCTAGTAGCTGGTGCTGAGGTGATTCGCTGATACTGTTGTTAGCGTATATGGGTTTATATGATACTTTTGTCAGCTTAATTAGGAGAGGGGCCTAGGGTTTCACATTTTCTATACAATGGCAATTAATAACTAAAATTAAGCTTCATGGCTGTATAGGAGATTGATACAACAGGAAATTTGTGATCAAGGAGATGTATTAATTAATTGGTGTATGCCTGAAAATTCTTCTCTAAGTTCTCTCTCTAGCAAAGGTGGAATTGATTGGTGTGGCATTTGCTTAATTAGAATATCATCTTATAATCCTACAAAATGCTTTGATTAGGAGACAGTATGTCTTCACATCATTAACCTTTCATTGTTGTTCTGACTACTTTAGTTAACTATTTTTTCAAAAAGAATTGTTCACTTGCGGTTAGCCAAATCCTGTACATTTAGGTTCTCTTTTCCTTTCTTGCAAGCAGCTATTTGCCATGTAAGATTTATTATTCAGTAATGGAATTTTCAGATCTCCTTAGCATGTTTTCTGCAACTCCCATACTTGCTTTCTATATGGCTTATTTATGATCAATCGAACACCATTTCATCTGATCTGTAAGAGATTAACAAAAACGGATTGCATTGTGATTGATTTCCTTATAGGATCGAATTACAAGAACTAAACCAACCAGAGAGGGGGTGAATGGTTGGTATACCCAAAAACCGAAAACTTTTAGCGGAAATAAAAGTTACCCTCGAAATCGATGGATCGCGGTCTGACCGAAGTTGTCCTGCCGGTCTGACCGCCTGGTCGCCGTCGGTCTGACCGAGATTAGATCTCCGGTCCGACAGCCGAGATCAGCTGCCGCTCGCTGTTGCCGCCGCTGGTCTGACCGCCGTGCTCCCGCTGGTCTGACAGCCGCAATGCTGCCGGTCTGACCACCGGTAGATCGCCGGTTAGACCGCCGAAATCCGGTGAAACACAAATCGAAGAACTCTTAAAGTAGATGACGACTTTATTGATTCTCTCTGTGTTTACAAAGTGCACCAACAGCACTCCTTACAAAAATTTCGACTAAACTCGAAACCCTAACTCAAAACTCAACTCTATTGCTCTAAAAAGCGATACAGGGAAGCTTCACGCTCCCCCTCTATTTATACATGAGGTAGGCAGCCTAAAGCCACGAACCAAACTCATACTAGGAGTCCTAAACACCTAAGGAAACCCACTTGTACAAGAAAGAAACTTTACATAATCAATCGTACCAAATTTGGACTCCTTCCAAATTCAACTCCGCATCCCATACGCACACAATAACTTCATCGTATGCCATATGGAATCTCCATCAACCACGTGCATCAACTCTAGCCTAAGTATCCCGCATAATCTCTGACCACCACGGACGTCGTCTTATCCCCAAGCCGACTCCCGGTCCATCACCGCAAATACTCTCCCGGGACATCGAGTCACCTACACATGGAACAAACAAAGAAACCATATTCCGAGACCAAGCTATCTCCAACTTGACTCATTAGCAGCAAACAATAGTATTACATACGTATAGTATCCATCTAGAAGTCATAATCACGAAATAAACACGGATATCCAAATAAACAACCCAAAACCGAAACCGACACAGTGTCGGCCGGTCAGACCACGGGCTGGCCGGTCCGACCGCTCGTTACACGCCGGTCTGACCGGCTAGCAGAGCCCGGTCTGACTGGTCCACATAAAATGATAGATCCTGCAATCACCTGTAAATTCAATCATCTTCAAAACCACTTCGTGAATAAATTCAAAATATCAAAACCAATAATCTCCAATGTCCAATTGTTCATCACAGAATAATAATCAAAAACACCTTTGATTTTACATTCCTGAGCGCGATGTGTTACAAAACTGCTTTTATATGCTCAGGTTGTGTGCTATCACCGAGGCCCGCCTGATGCATGCTTCAAGGTTGTATCTCCTAGCGATGGAAGATGTGACTGAATTTTCCTTGCCATAAATGCGGCCTTTTTAATTACATTTTCTACAGCTTTGCTATTATGATTAATATTACGTAAATGCTGCTGCTTGTAGCAGTAAGTTTAATTCATATTAGTTGCAGCCTTGCATGCATTATATTTGGTTTAATTTGCCTGTACGTGTGCGTGTTGCACGTGCACAATTACTGATGGGAGAAAAAAAAGAGAATTTTAAAATACCTGAAAAAGGTTTGCCTGGTCAATTATAATTCAAATCTATCTTAACTTTGTCTAATTAAGTCTATATACTTAGTGCTATTTTTAATTTTATTGTTGCCCATCCGGATTGAGTAACTATTTTTAAGTTTGACAGTAGCTAGATTTTGGCTATGGTCATTAGCTAGATACTATGTTATGTTGAAATCCAACATGGAAATTTCTATGTTTTGATTAATGGATACCAGATCAGTTGTTCTTGTTGGCAATCATGAATTTTGGATGGAAAACTACAAGTTCAATTTCATGTTATTTTGCACAATCATATTGAATTTACTTAGAATTTTTATATATATTTCCCATTGCAACGCATGGGCACCTAACTATTCGTTTGAAATTCGTGCACGATCGTCATTAGCAAAGGGATTGGCACTTATGGTAGTTTGCAGGAGGGAACAGTCAGTACCACTAGTAGTACACGTTAACACGGAAGATGGTTAGGTTCCCCGGATAATATGATAGTCGTCAATGCAAGCATAATACAACAGGTATTCAGGTCTCATGTTAACAAAGATGCATACAGTGCAAAGCCAAAGCTATTGTATCAGCTCCGATGATGCAACTCAACATAGATCCTGTTTGTTTCAGCTTAGGATTATTATAATCTGAATTATTAAGAATAAACTAAAACAAACAAATAGCTTATTATAATAGATTATTATAATCTATAAGCCAGATTACTATAATCTAGTAATCCACTCTAATAGTGCTTTTTTAGATTATTGGGTGACTAACAACTAACAAACAGCTTATAATCCAGAGAAACAAACAGCTCACAGCTTATTTTATGTCGGCTTATTATAATTCAGTTTATAGTAATCGGGTTCAATAATCTAGATTACAATAATCTTAAGCTGAAACAAAACAAGGCCATAATTAGTAATCCCCAAATAAGCAGATTATCAATGCCGGCCTCTTATTCACAATTTATTTCCTTCCTCTGTTCTCCCAAAAAGGAAAGAAAAAAAAAAGAGGGTGGAAAACAACCACTACAGAATTGGTGCTTACAGAGTGGAATGCCAGTTACCACTACGGCCTAACCAACCAACCACATGAAAGGCGGCGAAAACTGATGGTAGTTTCCTCGGCTCAAATTACCTCCAATCTAACATTACAGAATAACCCAAAGCAGGGGAGAAAAGGGGGGCATACACATAGGGAAATACACAAGAAAGGGGACTGAATCAACGGAAGAAATGTAACTCACAGCAGAGAAAAATAGAAGGAAATGTTACTACAAACAGAAGATTGTGCCAAACATGTGATGCATCTTACTGAAGAACTTGACTGGATGGTTGCGCCCTTGGGGGTGCGCATGAGGTGGCGACTCCGGCTTCTGTTTCTTCCTCCTCCTCAAATGGAAGAATTGCTGCATTATTTCTGAGCACTCTGCGGAGAGAATGCCGCGCCTTATGGATATCTTCGGATGGAAAGGGTGGACAGGTCCAGCCCCCTGGTTTGTGTTTGCTGAATCCAAACTGCTTGTTTGACCATCACCGGGGAAAAGCCTATAAAACAAGTGAAACAGAAAACAATTCACTTAGTTTTCCAGTCCCCCTGTGGGAAATGAAACATGTGGGACTGGGAGGTTTTCCCTCGCCACCTCAAGTTCTCACACATGGTTGAAGTCTATTTACTTGAAATTCTACACCCTACAGAACTGCCTGTAGTTGGGAATATTGTTGTCTCAACTGGAGTACAAAATAATAGTTCCAAATTCCAACATCTTAGAAAGGAGACATAAAAATGTAAATAACTCCTTTCATTTCAATAAGCATAGCATCAGAGTAACAAGCTTCACCATTTTAACTGAATTACATATGTCACCAACCTATAATCAAACCGACCTTTTAATAGAATCTAGCTTTTATGTGCTACATAATGCATTTATTAGAAGGATAAAGAACAATGTACCCCCATTTTCTTTCACAAATTTGCCTATAAACCCCTATACCATAACACGGGGCAGCTTACAATCAATGGAATTATAACCCCAGCTGGTGTTTCGGTGGCAGGTTGCCACATGATAAATTATGGGGTGATATTGACTTTGGCCCACAAAAGCAAACAAAAAGAACTTTGCTTTGTTGTTTTTCACAATCACAACCACACTAGCATGCTTAAAAGCCAGTTAACAGAGGTAGACCAGATAGCTATGGTGGTGCGGAAGCAACAGCATGTAACGAAGCCTCCTATTGGGTGCTGAGGTGTAAGTATGTTACTGGCTTTGACATAAGAGAGACCTAGAACAGCCAACCAAGGAGAGCATAGAAGGAAATTTTCCACCTCCTTGACCAGCCCTTCCCTGTATAGTACAAAAGGGTTGCAGGAATGCGGGAACAGTTCAGAGATATTTCAGGAAAATACAGTGCGCACAATTGGCTGTCAGAAGAATAGGAGGCCATGTGAGCCCATGAAACCACTCCAAATTGCAGAAAGACAGACAATAATTGCTATGTGGTCTGAAGTACAACACTATCTCAAGATTTTGAATCATTAGAATAATAGGAAAAGGAACTTCGAAAATGATACATTATAAAATTTCACAGGAAACTGGATCCCATACCTAACCCAGCTGCCATCAGCTCCAAGAAGCTTGTTTGGGGCTCCCCATACCACCGTATCAACTCTAGCTTGAAGAATAGCACCAGCGCACATGGCACAAGGCTCCAGGGTTACATACAATGTTGTATCCTGAAATGAATTTGATCAGAAATTTTCTAATGAAGATGATTCAAACAAAAAGTAAATTCATCATAAAGTACATGAAAACCTTTCATTTGAAAAGGATCTGAGGAATCCTCACAAAAAGGATGGCTTACACTTAAAATTTTGTGAACTGGAAAGCAATAACCTTACTACTCTAAAAAAAGAACATGTGCACAATTTATCAACCAAAACATAAGGGCAAGGGCAAGTCTGAAAATAAAAGATAATTAGTGCATAGAAGTATTTATGCATAATCAATCATCCATCTTCAATACCAAGCGTCTAACTTGTGATCATTTTCACCAGAAAAAAATGAACAGGAGAATATTTAAAAAGGAAACATTAAAATAAGATTCAATTGTTCCGATGCTTCCACATTGTTGAGCCAGGAAAAAAATTTGCTGGATGTAAAAAATACTACCGCCAGGCGCCATGTCTTAAGTTTGTTAGAAGCTTCTCTAATGCAAACAATTTCAGCATGTGCAGTTGAATCCCTGAGATCTTCAACTCTGAACACAAGAAAGAGATAGAACATAAGAAAAAGTGAAGATCTAATTCAGCTTGCATTTAGCTGCAGAATATGATAGTACTTACAAATTACAACCACGAGCAATAATTTCTCCATTCTGTACTAGCACTGCTCCAACTGGCACCTCCCACAAATCTGCAGCCCTCTGAGCTTCATGCAATGCTTCCCTCATGAATAACTCATCAGTTTTTCTCTGTTCAGCATCTCGCTGGTATGCTTCCTCCCATTCATCAAATGTTTCCTTCATTACCTGCTTATTTCTCTGAAACTTTCTCCTCTTCAATTCAGCATCTTTCCCATCAGTTCTGATAACTTCAGGAGTCTCTTGTACAACAATCTTCTCTTCAAACCTCGTGGAACCAACCGTAGGCAACTCTGCTGATTCTAGGATTGCTGGGGTATCCTCATGAGGCATCATTACCTGGGTATGAGGATGACGGTAAGGGGTCATAGCACCTGAAGGATCATATCTCCACTCATCTGAACCAGCAGTCCTACCAACTCCCTCTGTGCTGATGGGCATTGAAGAGGTGCCAGCGATCACTCCTTCACCAGTGTCATTGTCAGCAAAACCCTTTGTCGTGATCATGGATGAAGTAGAAGCTTCATGTTCAGGAAAATGTTTTTTTGCAACGTCAACCAATGTTGGCGTGCTGTCCTCAGAAAAGCCTCCAACAGTATTTTGTTTTGGTGATGCAGCGACTTTCGATTGTTTTGCTTTTTCTCCTGTCATGTGTGCGTCTTCTTTAGAAGTTCTGGATATAAAATCTCCTTTAGATGTATTTATCTGAGGTACGTTACCAGATTCTGATATTAGGAGACCTTGTGAACCAGTAGGCAAGCTTTCTTTCTTTAGTGATTCTCCAGTGTGTGACTTCATCAGATGATCTTTTGGTTTAGAACTTTCAGTTTTCTTCTGTATGCCTTCATTATCGCGTTCCTGGCTAGAAATCCAGCCTTCAGTATTCTGAGAATTACTTGATGAACTTTTCTTAACTGATCTATTGCTGTTAGAATCAAGAGATTCACCACGTTGAATCCAACCAAGACGGACTATATCTGCAACATAGGCCCAGAGTGATTTGTGAACTTTTCTAACAAGAGCAGTTTCATTCTTGGGTGTCAGAGAAGTCGAAGTAGTACCTCCATCAACTGATGAGCCTTCCTCCTTATCAGCCGTCTTAAAGGTCTCTTGAGAAGTAGCACTTTGGACATCCCACATCTCATCTGATGGTCCCCCCATTCTAGATCTAGATGAAGATCTTGCTATACCTTCCATTATGGACTTATCATTTTTCCTTGTTAAAGTAGTATCCGCATCTGACACTCCTTTGCGGACCTCACCAACAAATTGCCCGACATGAAATGTAGATGATTTCTCTAATCGGGCAGCTGATTCTAACAAGCTTTCATTCACAGGCTGTCTTGCACTTGAACCACTTGGAATACTGCTTCCAGCAGTAGTTTCACTCCTTACTTCTTGTTCACTGCTTCCAGTTATCATTGGTCTTTTCTCCACGTCAACAGGAACCATAGATGATCCGTCTTCAGTGCTCTGCATTTCCAAAGTAGCGATATCCATGTCATTAGAAACTCTTCTTGACTCTTCCTGCTGCCAGTTCAAACCCACGTTGTGTTCCATCAATCTCCCAGCATCTTTCAATCTTGCTAGACTTTGTCTAGAGTCCTGAGAGGATTCATAAAATTTGGATGTTACGTGGTCATTTCTGTCTATATTTGAAGCTTGTGTAATTTGCTGATCGCTCTTATCTCGGGTCTCCCTTGTCCTGTCAACAAGATTTGTAGCTGAAGTTCTGCTAACTTGACCGCTTCTAGTATCAAGACCATGGGAACTGCTAACAACTGTGGAGTCACTAGCACAGATTCTAGTAAGATCAATCTGCTCTTGCACACTGCCAATAGTATTTACAGCTGAATCTTCTATTCTTGCTTGGATATGACTTTCAGAAGTACTTGCTATAGCAGCATTGTTGGTACTAGCTTCGACTTGTCCATGCTTCTCCGCTGTCGTGTTAACAATATCGGTAGCTGAAGTCGAGTATACCCGGTTGTGCAGTGCAGCCTCCAGATAACTTTGTGGACCCCTAACCATGGAACTATTACTAGCATGGATCTGTTCTAACTGGCTATTTGCCATATCAGATCTAGTTTCAGAAGCCTTTTGTGAATTCCTTGAGACAGAAATATCACTCGCACGAACTTTGGAAACATCAAAATGTGTGACATTCTGCACATCTATGTCCGTTTCATGTATTACCTGCTGGTTTACATATCTCTTTTTGTCTCTTGTAATATGAGTTATATTGTGAACGGAATTAGATCTGTCATCAATATCCGTCTGATTCACTTCATCAGAATTTCTCTGTTTGAGAGAGGTCCTGCTAACATTAGAAGTACTATCCATTTTTATATCTGTGAGTTTTTCAGACCTTCTCCTTGAGTCAGTTAGTGCAACCACCTGCTGATCCACTTCATCATGCTGATCAACTTGTGTTCTAGTGTCACTAGTCGTCTTTACAGAACTTTGAAGAGAAGATGCCCTATTTTCAATGTACCTTCTTCTATCTTCCTGGTGATAACTTTGTGTTCTTGAATCATGTTCAGTGTTGGTACCTCTGACTTCTGACAGCTCCATTATTTTCTGTGATCTATTCCTTGAGTCATCCTTCCGTGTTGTTGATTTCTGATCTACAGTGTTGTGGTGCTTTGAAATCATAGTGTTCTTTGAACTAGAGGCCAAATTTGCATCATCCTCAGTTATAACCCTGACATCTCGTGTTCCTATCCTAGAATCCCTTACACTGATAAGCTGTGCATCGTCATGGTCATGTTTCTTCTCATCAAAAGATTGAACCACCGAGGAAGAATATCGTTGGTTTCTCTCTTCAGATGTCTGCTCAGCTCGTTTGTCTACATTATCATGCCACCGGACCCTTGAGGCTGAATTCTCCTTGTTTCTTGCAACCCTTGTATCAACTATGTTCCTTGAGCTCGAAGCCCTGTTAGATTCATCCTCATGCAATGCAGATGCTCTTGCAGATTTCTGGGTTCTCCCGGAGTAGTACCTCCTCTCAGCAATGTCTCGATCATCGTAATCATATTCTTCATCATGCCAACGATACGACTCCAATAGTGAAACATCTTCCTCTGTACCATCAGTTCTCTGCTGGTGTCGTGTAACATATCTTTGATCATCATTTCTACGGTGCTTTCCTTCTCTCCTCACGTCAACTTCATAATCCCTATCCTCTGTTCTCCAATCAGATCTTTGGTTATTATCAGTGTACCTACTAGCTCCTCTCCTGACATCAACTGCACCCTCATATCCAAAATCCTTCCTTTCTCTTCTCCGATCGTATTTCCTGTCATCCTCGCTGTATCTTCTATCTTCAATTCCTCTCCTTGCAACAGCATCATCAAATTCAGAGTCTCTCCTTTCCCTCCTCTCCTTCCATCGCCTGAATTCAAGATAATCATCGTCATCATGGTAGTCCCTCTGGTCCCTTCTCCTCTGGTTAGAATCTGTAAACCTACCATGTCTTTCATTCATATTCCTCCTCTCCCTTTGCCGGCCACTGTACTCGTCTTCATCATAGTAATCGCTCTCCGCATCCTTCCTCCGATGACAATCCCTACATCTGTCACCCTCATCCTCTTCACTTCTCCTTCTACTTAAACGAAACCTCGGCGGCGCCTCCCACCAAGCAATTCCGCAGTCTTCCTCTTCATCGTCCCAGTCCGTGTGGCATTCCATCGAACAGCTCGTGTGCGGCCACTCGCCACCCTCGTACTCCCACACCTCCTGCCTCACCGCCCTCCCCACCAGCCTCGGCGCATCCCGCCGCCGCCCGCAGCCCGCCCCGAGATCCAACCTCCCACCACCGCCGCCGCAGCGGCACTCAAGTCGCCGCCGGTAAACCTCCCCAAGATCCGACGACCTCCCAGCGCCGTGCCCGCTGCAGCGGCACACCCGCGGCGGATCCAGTCGCCAAGAGACGTGCCCAGCAACGGAGCCGCCGCCGCCGCCGCCGCAGCAGCAGCGGGCGGCTACTCGGCGGCGGCGGTGGCAGCAGCGGGGAGGAGGAGGAGGAGGGCGGAGCCGAGCGGAGAGGAGGAGGAAGTGAGCCGAGTGGCGGAGGAGGTACCCGTCGAGCATGAAGCGGGGAGCCGCGGCGGCGCGAGGGTTCAGCGGGAGCAGCAGCTCCTGCTGGTGGCAGTCGCCGCCGTCGCCGTGGTGGTGGTGGTGGTGGTGGTAAGTGGAGTGGGCGCAGGAGGACGGCTTGGCGGCCCTCAGCGCGAGGGCGACGGCGGAGTATGAGCTGTACATGGCCGGTCGCCGCCGGTCGCCGGAGAGCGGAGAGTATGAGGAGTTGGGGGAGGAGAGAGAGTGAGAGACTGGGGGTGGTGGGATCAGTGGATTGTCTGTGACGTGGCGTGCTGCTTGGGTTGGACGGCGCAGGACTCGATGGACTGGACTTGGGGCTTCTCCGCGCCTCGATCCAGAATGGACGGCTTGGATTAACTGAGTACCACCACCTCAACACCAATGTGCTGCACCGCACCCACCGGTAAGGCAGTAGGACAGCGGATTGTGTGTGATCGGCCGGAATCAGCAGGCAGCAGCGCATGTAACAGTGCTCGTGGTAATAATGTGCACCAAATGAATGCCTTTTGAAAAAAAAGAAAGAAAGATAAAGAGACAATTTTGTTTCTGCCCCTACTTTAATGTCTAATATTGATTTTACTTCTACTTTTTAGGGTTTTCGTTTTTACCCTCACTTTTTGAACTGAACGCTTGTTTTACCCCTACTTTGAATGGTGAAGTTAACGGTGTTAAGTAATTGACAAAATGACATTTATACCCTCTCATGTATGTTCATTAATTGTGTTTTTGTCCCCATTTTACACATGTAGCTTTAGAACTTTGTTATTGTGAGTATATTTAAAATTAAATGAAGCACATTGACTAATATCTAAAGGAAACAGATAATTACATTTTACAAAATATTGTCAAAATTTTGTTTAAGTTCTATCAAAATGCTGAAATTTTGTCAAAATTCCATCAAATTCAGAATTTGTCCAAATTGTTATATTAGTCAATGTGCATCATCTAATTTTAAATATACTCCCAAAAATTTGTCCAAATTGTTATATTAGCCGAGCAACCTATGGCTAAGATTGTGTTGCGTTTGAAGTTATGGGCTATCTTTCTAGATCAGTCTCAAAATTAACACATACTCATTTACAAAATTTTATTTGATAACGAGGTTGCATGAGGGTCATGGGTTGATCTGGGATAGTATCAGAATGGTTAAGCAAACGCTAGGGGTTAAATTCTAAAAAAAAGTTAGAGAAAATTTCATGTGTGCCTCTGAAAGTTCATCCAATCCCTTCTTTCTATACCCCTGAGATTTGCTCATTCCCTTCTATACCCCTAAATTTCAGTTTGGATCCCTTCTATACCCCTTCTGTTAGGTGACCGTTAAATTCATATCATAAAGTTCATTTTACCCTTTGGTATTAAGAAAATATAAATTTATGAAGTATATTGATGGAGTGTATAAATTCATTGTATGCGACTATTATATTTATGAATTTATTTTTGCGAGATATTATTTAACAAAAATAATGTTTATCTCGCATAACAAGATCTATCTCATAAAAAATTTCATACTGCTATAACAAAATATGCTATATGTACAATTTTTAATGGTAAAAAATATTATTTTTTGTTTTATCTAAAATAATTTTTGTCATAGATAAAAAATTATTCTTGTTTTCCCTTCGCGAGGTGAAACTAAAATATTATTTTTTTAAATAATATCTCACAAAATAAACTCATACATATAATATTCACATACAATAAATTTAGACACTTCATCAATATACTTCATAAATTTATATTTTCTTGATACCAAAGGGCAAAATGGACTTTTTGATAGAAACTTAACAGTCAACTAACGGTCAACTGACGGAAGGGGTATAGAAGGGATCCAAACTGAAATTTAGGGGTATAGAAGGGAATGAGCAAGTCTCAGGGTATAGAAGGGATTGGGTGAAGTTTTAGGGGTACACAAGAAATTTTCTCAAAAAGTTAAGGTTAGAGTTGGGTTGATGCTGATTGTAAGTTGATGCTGATTGTAAGCTTTTGCTAGGAGTTAAGCTTTTGCTAGGAGTTGTGGTTCACTAGGTATAGTGGGTTTTTAAGATAAATTGCTAAAATCTATTTTGCAAGTTGTATATAGATCAATATCGCTGATGCAGTGATGTTGGGTGCTCTAAAGAAAAAAAAATATTGTGCCCTATTGGACAATGTTCATCAAAAGTTGATGGAAAAGATGATCCAGCTTCGGTCTGAGGAAGTCCTACCAAAAAACCTAGGAATTGGGTAGTTTTGTCTGCTATGTGTTGACCTCCCAGTGAAGCCTGGTTGTGTGCGGGTTGTTTTCTTCTATTCTCCTTATGTAAAGCTATGCAAAGTTTAATGTTGAAGATGATGACTTTAATGTTTTATCTATTTTAGTTTTTGTTTTGGTTGTTTTCTTTCTTTTGTTTAGACTCTGTCAGCAAGAATTTCTTTCAAAAAGTGGGGTAACGAAATCTAGTATAGTCTATAAAATAAGATTTTTCATGATTTATTTATCTACTTTCTCATCTCAATCACAACCATATTTTATTTAATTTATCCACCTTCTTTCTCATCTAAACCTAGCTTTTTCTTACTAGCCTTAATTTCTACCGAAAACCCCCAAAATAATTATATTTTGAAATATACGGAGTAGCTTATATAAGTTACTTCAAATGTTATCTCCTTGTTAAAAAAATATCAATTAAGTACATTTGAAGAAAACTTGTATCAATCTATCGTAATCCTTATGCACTACTACTGGATAACACGAGTAGGGTTTGTTCCATACCTCTACCAAAAACTTCAACATTGGTACAAAAGGTTTTATCATATACACTAGTACAGATCCTTCCATCTGTGACGGCCCATAACAAGACTGGAATTTGCGGGCCGTCACAAGGAAGTAATCTCAATCAGGCCTAAGTTTCGCCCGATTAAGATATGGTCGCACAACCATGGTATATCGGCATAAAAATAAAGCCCGTCACGGATGACACTTATCTGTGACGGGCTATAGTTGAGGCCCGATTGAGATGAGGGTTCTATATCTCAATTGGGCCCTAAAAGAAGCCCGTCACAGATGAGGGTCATTTGTGATGGGCTCCAACTAGAGGTCCGATTGAGATAAGTTTAGTGCCCGTCACAGATGACACTCATCTTTGACAGCCTTTTATTAAGGCCCGATAGAGATTACTTGTATGCCCATCATGGTTGATTGTTTTAGGGTCATTACAGATATTTGTTGCACAGTATAAATACCCCCCACCACCTAGTGTAACTGTATCCCACTATTCACTATTTTGGTGGGAGGCTGTAGGGGGCGATTTTTTTTCCTTTTTCGAAGGAAAACAGAAATTAAATTCCTGTAGATGATCAAAATGGATCAATCAAGTGAGTAATATTAATCATTAATTGAGCAATTTCATCACGTCTTACTTTTGCAATAATGATCTTATAATATGTGCCTCTAATTTGTTTTTTTTATTTTGTAGCAATTGATCGAAGTTGGATGTATGCGAAAAATTTGAAACGTCATTCTACGGAGTACAGAAAGGGCGTAATAAATTTTATGAATGCCGCGGAGGAGGATCGGATAAGAAGAAACAGTGATTACATGTGTTGTCCATGTGCAGATTGCAAGAATGAGAATACGTTTGATAGCGGAGAGGACGTACACAGTCATCTGATACAACGAGGATTCATGGAGGGCTATACATGTTGGGTGAAGCATGGAGAGCAAGAATCAGGAAGTGGAGCAGCAGCAGACAGAAGTGGTGCGCATAATCAGGAAGATGAAGATGAGCATGACATGTTTATACCTTCTCCGTTGGGCGGTGAAATGGTTGATGTGGATCACGATCTGCTGCAAGACATGTTACGTGACATTGAGGACCCAGCCCAAAATGAGAGAGATGGAATGAAGTTCAGCAGGTTGGTAAGTGATTCCGAGACGCCTCTGTACGCTGGATGCAAAGCAAAACACACTAAATTGTCAGTTACCTTGGACCTAATGAAGCTGAAGGCAAGTAGTGGATGGACAGACAAGAGTTTCACAGATCTTTTAGGAATTTTGAAGGCTATGCTTCCTGTTGAGAACACATTGCCCGAGACGACATACGAAGCAAAGCAGATTCTGTGTCCACTGGGGTTAGAGGTCCGTAGAATTCACGCTTGTCCCAACGACTGCATATTGTACCACAAGCAATATGCGGACTTGGATGCTTGTCCTGTCTGCAAGGCTTCTCGATACAAGCGAAAGAAAAGTGCTGACGAAGGAAATAAGTCAAAGAGGGGTGGTCCGGCAAAGGTTGTGTGGTATCTACCTATCATTGATCGTTTCAAGAGAATCTTTGCCAACCCGAACGAAGCGAAGTTAGTACGTTGGCATGCCACGGAGAGAAGGAATGACGGTATGCTTAGACACCCAGCGGATTCGATTGAATGGAGGAATATCGATCGAAAACACAAAGACTTTGCTGCCAACCCTAGAAACATGAGAATATGTCTGTGTACGGATGGCATGAATCCTTTCGGTGACATGAGTAGTACTCACAGCACTTGGCCAGTTCTTATTGCGAACTATAACCTCCCACTATGGTTATGCTTTAAACGGAAATATATTATGTTGTGCTTGTTAATCCAAGGTCCAAAGCAACCCGGCAATGATATTGATGTATTCCTGGAGCCTGTTATCGACGATCTGGAGATTCTTTGGAAAGAAGGTGTGGAAACTTGGGATGCATATGGTCAGGAGAACTTCAAGCTAAGAGTTCTATTGTTCTGCACCATTAATGACTACCCTGCACTCGGTAATCTTTCCGGACAAACTATAAAAGGAAAGAAGGCATGCTCCGATTGCAAGGAACATACACGAAGCCGGTGGCTGAAGAAATCACGAAAGATGGTGTACATGGGTCACTAGAGGTGGCTCCCGCTACGTCACGCATTTAGAAGAAAGAAGAAAATTTTTAACGGTAAGAGAGAACTTCAGCCTGCTCCCAAAGATTTGTCCGGAGATGAGGTCCACAATATGGTCAAGGACATAAGCAATGAGTTTGGGAAGAAAAGAAAACGTAGCAAGACAAAGGAGAAGGGTATGTGGAAGAAAAAATCCATATTTTGGCGGCTACCTTACTGGAAAGATCTTGATGTCCGTCATTGCATTGATCTCATGCATGTAGAAAAGAATGTGTGTGAGAGTTTGGTTGGCCTGATGCTGAATATTCGCGGGAAGACAAAGGACGGGTTGAACACGCGCCTTGATCTACAGGACATGAATATTCGCAGTGAACTCCAGCCCATACGAGATGCAGAGACAGGTAAAGTGTACCTCCCTCCAGCCTGCCACACGCTGTCGAAGAATGAGAAGATCGCAATGTTATCATGCTTGAAGGATATTAAAGTTCCATCATGCTATTCAGCGAGGATAAGTAAGTATGTTAAATTGGACGATCTAAAACTTGTTGGAATGAAGTCTCATGATTGCCATGTGCTAATCACACAAATCTTGCCAGTTGCTACCAGAGGCATTCTACCACCGAAAGTGCGTCACACGATCCAACGTCTGTGCGCCTTCTTCAATGCAATTGGACAGAAGGTTATAGATCCAGAAGATCTAGATGGGCTGCAGACCAATATTGTGAATACCCTCTATCACCTGGAGATGTTTTTCCCACTGTCTTTCTTTGATATAATGGTTCATCTCCCTGTTCATCTGGTGAAGCAGACAAAACTATGTGGCCCGGCTTTTCTAAGGGAAATGTGGCCGTTTGAAAGGTACATGGGAGTTCTGAAGTCGTACGTTTGTAACAGAGCTAAACCCGAGGGGAGCATCATTGAAGGTTACACGACCGAGGAGGCTATTGAGTTCTGTGTCAATTACATGTCCGATGCCGATCCTATCGGAGTTCCCGCGTCTCGTCACGAGGGAAGGTTGTCAGGTGTTGGCACAATTGGAAAGAAAAGAATTAGGCCCGATCAAGTGTCGTACGCGCAGGCTCATTACGATGTGCTCCAACATATGGCAGAAGTTGGCCCATACTTTGAGGAGCACTTAGCGAAAATCCGAGATGAGAACTTGGGGTGATCTAATGCATGGATTAACAGAGAACATAATTCTCGGTTCAACGAATGGTTCAAGAATTGTGTGACAATGTCCTCGGATGTCCCAAATGAGACAGTACAGTTGTTGGGGATGGGACCGTCTTGGACCGTAGACACATGGCAAGGATACGATATAAATGGATACACATTTTACACCATCAAACAAGATGACAAAAGCACAGTGCAAAACAGCGGCGTCCGTATAGATGCATTCCAGGATCATGTTGGGTCAAACACATACTACGGCCGCATTGAGGAGATATGGGAGCTAAACTACGTCAAGTTCAAGGTTCCTTTGTTCCGCTGCCGTTGGGTGAATCTACGCACTGGTGTCAAAGCCGACAAGGAAGGTTTCACTTTAGTAGATCTATCTAAGGTGGGATACGCCGATGAACCATTTGTACTTGCGAAACAGGTCGAGCAGATATTCTACATAAAAGACCCTTCAAACAAGAAGATGCACATCATGAGGGATGGAAAGCGCCGAATTGTAGGAGTTGACAACGTCGTCGATGAAGAAGAATACAACCATAATCTTCATGTAAGACCTCACATTGACCTTGACGATGATCCCCAAGAGCCTGTGGCATATGCTCGTTCAGATCATACGGAAGGCATAACCTTGTGACTGATGCATTTGTACTTATCTATTGTAACGAATGAAGTATTTTGTTTTATTGCAAAGACTTGATATGTGTAGTCATTAATATGGCTAATTTTATTTTATTACAAATGACCAAAATAAAAGTTGTAGATCCTGATGAGAGGATCAACTCTATTGTTGACCATATTTCCATTTGAAATCATTTAGTATTTACAAAATCAATTTCAAGCTATTGGGAAAAAAATTATATAGAAAAATGACCAAAATAAAACCAGTAGATCCTCAAAGGCCCTACAACTTTGTTGTTGACCATATTTCCATTTGAAATCATTTACTATCCGAAAATGTATTATGACTAATAAAATGAATTATTATACAGCAGCTATATATTTTGCACTCACTCACAACAAATGAAAGATGGAAAATGAGTCATCGTTGACGGGCCAACGTTTACGGCCGATAGAGATTAATCTATCTCAATCGGGCTTTGCCGTAGAGCCCGTCACAGATGACACATCGGTGACGGGCTCCATACTAATGCCCGATTGAGATGACATTCAGGCCCGTCACGGATGACTCATCTGTGACGGGCCCAAAGATAATGCCCGATAGAGATAGATTAATCTCTATCGGGCTTAAACTAAGGCCCGTCACCGATGACTATTTTTTCATTATTCCAGATAAGTCTTTATATTTGTGAGTACAAAATATATAGCTGTTGTATAATAATTCATTTTATTAGTCATAATATATTTTCGGATAGTAAATGATTTCAAATGGAAATATGGTCAACAACAAAATTGTAGAGGTTATCAAGATCTACAACTTTTATTTTGGTCATTTGTCTATATAACTTTGTTTCCAACAGCTTGAAATTGATTTTGACAATATGACAAATCTAAACAGTATTTGTAAATACTAAATGATTTCAAATGGAAATATGGTCAAAAACAAAGTTGATCCTCTCATCAGTATGTACAACTTTTACTTTGGTCATTTGTCTATATAACTTTGTTTCCAACAGCTTGAAATTGATTTTGACAATATGACAAATCTAAACAGCATTTGTAAATACGAAATGATTTCAAATGGAAATATGGTCAAAAACAAAGTTGATCCTCTCATCAGTATGTACAACTTTTATTCTGGTCACTTCTTCATCCGTCAAAGTGATAGTTATACTATTCACAATAATCACATTTCTCTCATCTGGTTTATAAATATCAACACAGATATGTCAATTTTGTAAACATTGGTAGTATCACTTTGTCGGATGAAGAAGTGACCAAAATAAAAGTTGTAGATCCTGATGGGAGGATCAACTTTGTTTCTGACCATATTTCCATTTGAAATCATTTAGTATTTACAAATGCTGTTTAGATTTGTCATATTGTCAAAATCAATTTCAAGCTGTTGGAAACAAAGTTATATAGACAAATGACCAAAGTAAAAGTTGTACATACTGATGAGAGGATCAACTTTGTTTTTGACCATATTTCCATTTGAAATCATTTAATATTTACAAATGCTGTTTAGATTTGTCATATTGTCAAAATCAATTTCAAGCTATTGGAAACAAAGTTATATAGACAAATGACCAAAATAAAAGTTGTAGATCTTGATAACCTCTACAATTTTGTTGTTGACCATATTTCCATTTGAAATCATTTACTATCCGAAAATATATTATGACTAATAAAATGAATTATTATACAATAGCTATATATTTTGTACTCACAAATATATAGACTTATCTGGAATAATGGAAAAATAGTCATCGGTGACGGGCCTTAGTTCAAGCCCGATAGACATTAATCTATCTCTATCGGGCATTATCTTTGGGCCCGTCACAGATGAGTCATCCGTGACGGGCCTGAATGTCATCTCAATCGGGCATTAGTATGGAGCCCGTCACCGATGTGTCATCTGTGAGGCCCTACGGCAAAGCCCGATTGAGATGACTCATCACTCTACTATATCTAGGGTTTCTCAGATCGGATCGAAAATTTTTCTAAGTCCTGCTACAGTTTCCCGCCTCCTTAGAACCCTGCCGCCGCCGCCACCGAGCCCGGCGCCGCCTCCACCGACCGGCGACGCCCTCCACCGAGCCCAACGCCGCCACCACCGAGCCCGCCGCCACCGCTGTCGTCCTCCCTCGCCAAGCCTGCCGCCGTCGCCACCGATGCTGAGCCCGCGGCCGCCGCCACCGAGCCTCCTCGGCCCTCCATTCGGACCACCGCCGCCTCCTCACCGACGACCCCCATGAGCCCGCGGCCGCTGCCACCGAGCCTCTACACCGACCGGACCGGTGTTGGCCTTCCTCGTCGTCGCCGCCCGCATCCTCACCAACACACGTCGCCGACCCCCACCGAGCCCGACGCCGCCCGCCCGGCGCCAACCTACCCGACCGGCATCTCCACCGACCGGCGCCGCCCTCCACCGAGCCCGGCGCCGACCCCCAGGTGAGTCCTCCATCGCGCATGAATGATGAATAGATGAATGTGGTTCGATTGATGAATGTGATGAATAAATGATTAGATGAATGTATTTGAATAGTTGAATGTGCATGAATAGATGAATGTGGATGAATAGATGTATAGATGAAATATTTAATTTATTTATATGTGATATTCAATTCATTTTACATGTGGATGAACAGATGATTAATTAGATGAATGTGTTTGAATAGATCAATGTTTACGCATAGATGAATATGGATGAATAGATGATTATAGATGAATGTTGATGAATAGATGAATAGATGAAATGTTTAATTTATTTATATGTGATATTCAATTCAGTTTATTAGATTTGTGAGATGTGCAATTTAGTTTATACATCCGACAAAGTGATTTTAGAACTTTGGATTCTAAGCCATTGAAGCACTGAATTGTGTATTTTCGTTATTTTGAAAAAAAAGTAGACGATGTCTCAGCAAGGCGAACCAATGTCGACGACAACTAGTGAGTCCTCAAGGGCACGTACTCCTAGGATAGGGAACAAAATCCCTAAGGAACGGTTCCGCATAACAGCGGTGGACGCCGTAGGGTTGCCGACATCTCCAAGGAAAACATTGAGCCGATTTAGGTCTATCTGCGGGGTCATAGGGAGGCAGAAATTCAGTATTCTGCAAGATGACATCAAGCTCGTGCCAGCCGCAGAGAAGGACATTGCTTGGCTAACGTTCAAGGAGAGCTTTGATTATCCTGCGGAGCTTGAGGACCGTCTCAGGCGGGCTGCTTTCAAGGTTATGGGCAATGCTTGGAAGAACTTCAAGACTAAGCTAGTCGGCGAGTTTGTCTACAACCCGGTGAATCCAGATCCAAGAGAGAAATTTCCTTGGATCACGGAACAGGTCTGGGAGGAATTCCATGCGAAGAAGTCGACCCCCGAGTCCAGAGCTAGAAGCGAGGCATATCGCTTGCTCCAGACCAGGAACCAGCATCCGCACCGGCTTGGCACCGCCGGATATGCCAGTAAGGAAGAGGAATGGCAGCGTGAGGATGAAGAAGCATCTCAATCGTGCACACCACTCGTCTTTGGCGATATCCCACACCCTCGGGCTAGGAACTGGGCCAGGGCCAGGTACCAGAAGAATGATGATGGCACAATCTTCATGCCAAATGTAGAAGATTAACGAGTATACGAAGCTATTGTAAGTCTCTAGTCAAACTAGATGTTCGCATTGTTTTCCATCGTGCAGTTTATTTAACCCCACTAAATTGTAATGCAGAAGGAGTTGGTTGCCGAGCAACAAGCCTCGCAAGAGGCCTGCTCTCAAAGACGCGAGGACGACCTCCTCACGAAAGCGTTGGGCAACAAGGAACACCGTGGATGGACACGGGGCGTTGGGTCTTCTGTTCCCTGGAAGTATGGACTTCCAGAAAACGCGTGGCAGTACAAGAAGTGGACTTCCAACAAGGCGGAGAAAGATGCACGCCTTGAAGCCAAGATTCGGGCGTCAATAAGAGCTGAGCTGACATCTGAATTCGACGAAAAGCTCGAGTCGATGAGGGCCAAGATTAGGCAAGAGATCCGAGAAGAGCAACAGAACCCCCAGGCCGCCGCTGCTGCTGCGCACGAAGAGTTAGGAAGTCCCACCCAAAAACGCAGCAGTTGTGTATCAACTGAGTTGGCGGAAAATCCAACATCGGTCGACAGCGCCGTCGACCACATAACGGTAACCGTGAACTTACTCAATACATGAAAGACTTAACGAATCCATATGATATATAATATTCTAAAAAAAATGATTAATCTATCGCAGGAACCAACGAGCTGCACCCTCACAGTTAGGATGATGCCGACCTTCACGGTTCCAGCAGCCGAGGGACTTGCGTACAAGCCGACCCTAGAGACAAGAGTGCATGGAGCGCAACTCAGGGCCGACTGTGCAAAAGTTCAAGTCGATTCGGTGAAGCCCGAATACGAGCTGTTCCCTCTAAAGTATCCACCGAACGACGAGGTCCTCTCACTAGGAAATGCCCGTGGTACCTTCATCCAATGGCCCAAGGACCTCATTGAGATCAGGGTTACAGCGAGGCCAATCACTGCACCAGGCGATCGTCCACCAAAGAGACCCGCCTCTGCTCCTTCAGCCCCTCCTGCTCAAGATCGTCATGCACAATCTTACGATGTGCAGTTGCAGTACGACACGGATTTTGGGGAGGACCGAACGGAGGCCGACAGCAAGGCGATTCATGAACCCCCACCGATGAAGAAGAGCAGGAAGGTACACTCTTCCCCTCAGAGAATTACTCTCGATAAACCCGAAGCAAAGGGGAGAGGAAGGGGAGGAAAGGTGCAGGCCTCGCTTCTAGCTCCAAGGAAGCTAGATCTGGGCAAGGGCCAGGAAGAGACTAAGGGCAAAGAGGTCAAGAAGAAATACGTCGCTCCACAGGAGTTCCAACTAGGCATGCCATTGGTTGGAGATGACGTGCTTGCCGCAATGGGAACCGCTTGCAAGGACCTTCACTTATACTACATGGAGAAATCTAACGCCAGGAAGCCAAGTAAAGCTACCGTTATCCTTGGAGAGCACGATGGAAAGCCATTCCTTGGTCCAACAAATTATATCGTGGTTGGCTTCAAGGATCTTTTCGACCTCTACAGGCTCCGAGCGGTGGACACAAGCCTCCTTAAGTGCTACTCCTTGTAAGTATTGTCGCCCAACTCAATCTGGTAATAACAATCGGTTTAACTTGCTTACAAGATCGTTTATCCTGTATGTAGGTTAAGTTGGCAATGGTGTCAGAAGCATGCACCGGAAGTTGCCTTCCTTGATCCACAAGTGGTCACTGTCACAAATCTCCAGAATGACCATCAAGGAATGGTCAACTACATCTACGACACCTTGTGGTCCCGCCGAGACAAGGAGTACATTATGTGCGCCTATAATCAATAGTAAGTGTGTTAACTAAATATACACAACAGCATGACACATTCCTTGAGTACTTAATTAACTTTCACTATATTAATGCCGCAGTGCCCATTGGATCCTTCTGGTCATAACACCTAAGTGGAGTACATGTCACTACCTGAACTCCAGAATTGATAAGAACGCATATGATTGGACCCCAATTCAACTAGCGATAGATGAAGCGTGGGCCCAATACATGCAAAGAGGAGGCCTCAGGAAGACAAGACATGACACCCTCATCCACAAAAAAGACTTCCTAGTGAAGTAACAAATAGGTGACCAGTGCGGATTCCATGTGTGCCACAACATGCGCCTTCTGTATAGAGAAAAGGTGAAGACTTTGGCTGAGTTTGAGGTCGGTGGTCTCAATTGTGATAGACTAACTACATTTTAGTACTTATATATGATCGATCAACTAATCTGGAATTATGACAATGTAGGGCACAATAACCAAGTCTCTGCCTACCAGCTTTGAGGAGGTTCGCGAGGAGATAGCCAGCTTCATCCTCCGTGAAATAATTAACCCCAAAGGAATGTTTAGGCTTAAACTAAAATGATGAACAATGTTGAACTTTTATGTTTAGGCAATGATGAACACTTATTATGCAACTGTGATGATGTAACTGTGATGTTTATATTTATGTATATATTTCATATGTTTATGTTAGGACTTGCTAAATAAATATTTGATCCAATTAACTCGGTTTTGCAGGTGAAACATGATAAATATTTGAATGGATGTGAAATATGTGAATGGATGTGAAATATGAGATGGCTGTGAATGTGTGGTTGTGTGAAATATGTTGATGTCTGTGTATGTGAATGCATATGTATATGAATGGGTGATGCTGGGGAGCTGGGGATATTGGATATCTGTGTTTGTTTCTGTCATTTTTGCAGCGGGCATGGCTAGCAAAGGCCTGAGGCTAGCCAAAAAACAATTTTTTTTTTGTGTATTATAGTCATCTGTGACGGGCCATAACTAAATGCTCGATTGAGATGAGATCATCTGTGACGGGCTCTAGTTTAGACCCGATTGAGATCAGTAGTCATTTGTGATGGGCTCTAGTTTAGGCCCGATTGAGGTCAGTAGTCATCTGTGACGGGCTATAGTTTAGGCCCGATTGAGGTCAGTAGTCATCTGTGACGGGCTATAGTTTAGGCCCGATTGAGATGAGTATCATCTGTGACGGGCTCTAGTTTAGACCTGATAAAGGTTAGTAGTCATCTGTGACGGGCGCTAGTTGTGGCCCGATAGAGATAGATCAAACTATAGCCCGTCACAGATGATCTATCTCTATCGGGCCACAACTAGCGCCCGTCACAGATGACTACTAACCTTTATCTGGGTCAAAGCTATCTGTGACGGGCCTTACTTAGGGCCCGATTGAGATATATTCATTCGTGACGGCCGTTTGCTCGATTGAGATAACTCTTCACATCAGTGACTTCTAGCCTGTGACGGACGCTGTGCCCGATTGAGATGGGGCTTACCACCCTATTGAGATGAGGGTATCCGTTCTAGTGATAGGAGAAAACGTGTCGAAGTAAAAGGACTATGGTGGCTAGATTCGATGGGGGGAGGTGTGAAGTTGTCAAATCTAGTGGCACAAGTGGTTGTCTCTCATCGATGTTATCCTACACAATATTCTTATGCCTTCCTTGTCACTGTCATCAAGGAGGAGTGGGCAACATCACTTTGGACGTTGATGTGGAGGACTAGCTATCGTCCCCTTGAGCATTGTCATGGAGGTGGATTGGGCGCTAACGTGGAGGACCGGTTTTGGGGTGGTAAGAGTACTGTTATGCTTACGACCCACGTCTGGCCATTCCGCATCCACCAATCACAGCCTTCGACTTCTCTCCAGGCAAACCCATGCAAGCATCAGTTGTGCTTGTGTATACACTGGTCAGATGCATGTCGTATGTGTTGGGTCCAATGTATAGCTATTTCCTGGTGGTAATGGTTGTTGTAGAGGTTTTGGGCGAGTGATGGCAATGCCAAAGATGATTGGGGCCATGGTAGGGAGAAGAAATGGGTATGTGCAGCATAAGACAGAACCATCCACTCTCATTACCATTCAGCCAAACAAAAAAAATATATAACCCATTGTATCTACGGTCCAAATAATATATCATCCTATAATAAACAAGAATGGCTATATGTCATCCACGGAAAAAAAATCTCTGCAGCAGTGCCGCATCACGCCTCATGTGCGACACCGTGTAGACAACTGACGCGTGTCCAATCTCCCGCTGCATCCAAGCCTTCTTTAGAGTTGAGCCAATGTATTGAAAGACTCAAAACAACAAACCAAGCCGAAAACTTTGGGAGCCGCTGACCCCCTGTCTAGGAATATATCGAGCCATCCTCTTCTTGTCGCACGGCCGCCGCAGCCGCTGGCGGGGGCACCGCCATCTCTCCACCCTAAGATCCACTGCTGCCTCCATGCGCATAGCTTTGGCACTCCTCTCTGCAGCCTAAAATCCAATCCATCGATTCCAATTTCACGACTCCAACAGAAGGGAAGAAGACCATGAAAGAAGATGTCAGGTTTGTTGAAACGATCTTGAAGGGTGATTCGTGGCTTGTCTTTGTAATGTATCTTCTTGAATTTCTGGTGTGATTAAAGCTCTTTGGAAATTTTAGTGGTAATTTGCTGAATATTGCTGAAAATGGTGACTTGTTACACAACTTTTATTATGCAGGAAAAGAGAAAGGAAAGCTAGCAGTGGCCAGCGGCAATTGAGGAGCTGGAGACTCTGATGGTCTGTCCAGTCCAGATAGGAACCTATATATTGAAGTGCAATACTTCTGAAAGTCTTGGAGCCTGACGGTTTGGGCTAATTAGCTCGTACTAGTCTTGAAGAGTTTTGGCTGCACTTTTGCTTCTGAAATATAGCAGTTGTTAGCTGCGGCTTGGTGCCTGTCTCAACGAGCTGAGGGAGACGGCTTGGCTCCAAAGAAAGCGCTTCATTGCAGTATGAGGTTGGACACGTGTCAGCTGTCTACGCGGTGTCGCACATGAGGCGTAGTGCGGGGCACTGCCGCAGAGAATTTTTTCCTTGTCATCCACCTCCCCTTTAAACCAAATGCACCCTCAATATCAACCCTGGTTATTTTTCCCTTGTTGCAAACCAAGATCTATAATGCCTTGTTCCTTTAATCCTATAGATTGAGAGGAGTAAACTTAATCAGGTATTAACCGAACGGATTTGCTATAAATCTTTCGACAGATTTTTTAGTTACACATCTGTCGATTTTCTGGCCGTAGGATTTGTGTCAAGATTCGTGCTGTACAGGTGGGAAAATATAAAACAGATGCCCACATGTGAGATCGATCTCGCGGCCTGCGCTTCCCGCTAGAACCACTACGACCAACCGAGCAAGCATGCAATGCTGGAAAATAGTTCCCTCAAAAAATATATATACAATAAATATTGATTAGAGTTACAACGATAAACTTACATCGTAACTATTATGTAATTCCAGAAATTACAGCGTAACTTTATATAATTAAAGTGTAACTATTATAAAATTACAGTGTAACTTTTATGTAATTGTAGTGTAACTATTATGTAATTGCAGTGTAACTATACTGTAATTATACTGTAGCTAATATGACTACAGTGTAACTGCATGTAACTTTTTAAGTAGATGTATTAGTAATATTTATTCATTCATCTCGGGTTTTTTCTAGACAATCAAAATGAAGGGATGTCTTGGCTTTTTTTTTCTTCACCGAGCAATCGGTTAGAACGATTAACTAGTAAAGTCGTTCACTCGGCAACGTGTCATCCGGATAGACGTTGAAAAATCTGAGTGAGATGGATGACAAAAATCATTCGAATGTTTGCTAGACACTCCCACCGAACACTCCCTTAACCGAATAAGGTCTACTGGGACGGGAGAGATGGATCAGGATGGACCAATTCCTTTGTGGGCCACCAATTTCGGCCCAAACTGTATCACCGCACCTCTACTAGCTCGGTCGAGGGAGAGCCCACAGCTTCTCCCCACCGCATCGCCATCGCGTCTCCTCGCCGTCCCACTTTCCAGAAACACCCTCCACCCCCCACCTCACCGGCCCCTCCGCGCCGCCCGCATCCGGCGCGGCGAGCTAGGGCTTCCCGTCGCCGGGCCGGCGTTCCCACCACCCGGCCGCCACCATGGGGTTCGACGACGACGACGAGGATCTCGTCGTCTACGGGACGCCGATCGAGCGGGAGGAGGACACCTCCGCACGCAAGCGCCGGGCCGTCGCCGAGGCCGGCCAGCTCCGCGCCCTCCCCGCCTGGAAGCAGGAGGTAGAGAGCTCTCTCGGCGCCCTCAGTGTTTTTCCTCGGAAGCGGCGTTGATTGTTTCGCGTGGTGGTTTGCTCGGTCGATTCCAGCTGTGAGCCATGGCACACGCTTTTGCTCCTGGTTTAGCATTTGGGGGCTTTTGGAGGAAGTTGGCAGGCGATTTCTGATCTATTTTTAGGGTTATACTATCCGTTGAATTTGTCTATTGATGTTTCGCGGCAGTCGCAATGCATTTGGCCGCATATGCGCTTCATCTTTGGGTTTGGGGTAGTATTGCATGTGATAAGTTGTACTCCCTCAGTTTCTAAATGTTTGGCACCGTTGACTTTTTAGCACATGTTTGACCGTTCTCTTATTCAAAATATTTTATGAAATATGTAAAACTATATGTATATATGAAAGTATATTTAACAATAAATCAAATGATAGGAAAAGAATTAATAATTACTTATTTTTTTAATAAGACGAATGGTCAAACATGTTCGTCAAATATTTAAAAACGGAGGGAGTACATATGTCTTAACTTCCTTCTTCTGTCTATACATTTCGTGGTTCTATATGTCATTGCCATAAAGTTACGCGGTAGATGATTTGCTTCAAGTAATTGTGGTAATATGCTTACTTAAAAATCGAGATGGTGATTGGCCTGCAGGTGAGAGATGAGGAAGGGCGAAGAAGGTTTCATGGTGCATTTACGGGAGGTTTCTCAGCTGGTTATTACAATACCGTTGGCACAAAAGAGGGTATGTTGTGTTAGTCATGTAATTCTAATATGGAAGAGTACCAGTGATGATTGTATGCCAATATATTGTAACAAAACTAATATGGTTTACTGCAGGATGGACTCCACAGACTTTTACATCGTCACGGAAAAATAGGGCTGAGGTGAAAAAGCAAAGCATATACAGTTTTCTCGATGAGGAAGACATAAAGGTACACAACTTCTTTTTTACTGCTCATTATTTTAGGGAGAGATGTTCTTTTTTTTTTCCTTTTTGCAATTTGCAACAATGGGACTTTCTTTTGTCTTTCAAATCAATAACCTACATTTTGTACCAATAAACATGTTGGTCTCTACGACAAACAAACCGCATTATACTGAGGAAGAAATAAGTGCATTCAAACACTTCAATTTTTACACTTCCTCCTTTGACAAGTAAATTGAGCTTGTAAGCAATATTGCTCCTTGATTGGGTAATTGACGTTTAGACTCCCATCTTTTTCCCTATAGCTTATAAGCCGCAGCCAAAATTTGAATTTTAAAACTTAATCTTCAAGTTGGTTTTGAGGTGTTCTTTTATCGTAGTTTATTTTCCAGCATGGGCCTTTAAACCGCCGAGGACACATATATAAAAGTTTTACTCAAATTATTTTTTTGTTGCTAACAAGCCATACAACTTATAATCAGCATATGGCCTACTGATGGGAGCGTTAGTTAAGAAAATAATGTATATCATATCATTCTCGTATGTGCCTTTATCTAACTAAATCTTGTAACAGAAGAAAGTTCTGCCCTGGGATTTTCATATTTAAATTATTAATTTCACATGGATGGAACCAGTCAATTTTTAAATTTAAGGTTTTGCTTGTTGAAACTGCCTAGTGGAAAACCTGTCCTGACCATCTGGCTGGGAACTGACAATGCCATAGATCCAGTCCTGCAGTTTCTTTTCTTTTTGTTTTTCTTTTTGAATTTTATGGTGCTTGAGAGGTACCCTAGTTCCTTTCTTTCAATGAAATATTAATGTATAGGAAGTTATATGGTTTATGGTTTTTGGAAGGCATTGGAGGTTTCTCCACCTACAAGCAATCAAAGATTGACATTCTTTAATTGAAGTGACCTCTAGTATCTTGCAAGTTATCATAGTCCTAGGCAGTTCTATCAAGGTGGTCATTGCTCTCTTCTTTATTCAATGATAAGAAGCATTGTCCAGAACACATGCAACAAACTGTGTCAAGATGTCTGCTTGCCATTTTATTTGTTAATATTTGCATTAAAAGCGGATATATCATATTTCATCAGAAACTTAGTATATTACGAGGTCAAGTAAACGCTTTGCGATGTAAGTAGTACATGTGTATAAATAACTATGTTTTAATTTTCAATTTCTGTACATTTTTATTTGATTGTTAGGGAGTGAGTTCAAGAGCGTGCAAAAGCATATTATGTCTTTTCTTGAAGCAGTTGGTACTAATTGATTGTCAGTCTTACATATACTTTTGTAAAGGTACCTTTAGTGCTGCATCACATAAGCAAAAGATATTTACCCTTGTAGTCCATGCTGGTTATAAAAAGTAGAAAGTTAGTTAAACCTCACCATAGTGTATCTGTGCTTCTTGATCTGATATCACACAAGGACCTGCTTAGCTATAATCATGTGGAACTATTTCACCTCACAAATTCCATGTCAAAAAGTGAATCAGTGTAGTAACAACTCAGACAAACATGCAGGATATGGGAGGTAATGCCTTGGAAACATCTCAGCAGTATGATACATTTGGTTTTACAGCTACAGAACATGCCCGAAAGCAAGCTTCCAAGGAGCAGAAAGAGAGGTTTGATAGTTTTATCCTCTTGTATTAAATGTACTACCCACATGATTTATAAAATTATCTTGGTCCCTATCAGCTTTTCTGGAGAATAGCCTCAATGTAGAAACATCCAATCCAACTCCCCTAAAATGCGAAAATGATCAAGGAAAAAAAAGAAGGAACAACAAAATCAGCTATGCACATCTGATATGCTGTATGCTAGAATTTAGTTGGCTATATGCATGCTAGTTTTTTAGTGTTGCTTGTTCTTTATCTATTTATGTTATTACAGCCTTATAACTCAAATGCCACTGTAGTCTAAATGTACAATACTTGAATTGGCTTTCTTGTTTTTATATATTCATCCTTCTATATGTGCAGACCATCGGCTATACCTGGGCCTATTCCTGATGAGCTGGTGGTCCCTGCTACTACTTCTATTGGTCAGTTACGTTCTGTTTTTTAACATTAAAACCATGATGAGAATTCATATGTACCATTTGAAATGAATTGACAGTTTCGAATAATTTGAGCAGGAGTGAAGTTATTGATGAAAATGGGCTGGCGCCAAGGTCGTTCAATTAGAGATGCACATGCTGACTCCTTATACGGTATACATTTCACAGTTGAAGCTTGGACTGTTAAACTGCTCTATTAAAGATCCTCCTGTTCTTTTAAAAATCTTTTTGCATATAACTTCTGCCGTTCCTACCTGAAGCAGCCTATCATTTGGAGTGAAATCACTAAATACTGCACTCTACATTCATGAATAACAGCTATACCTTCTGAGAATCTGACTTCAAAAGTTATCGTTAGTCCAGAAACATTATTTCTCCCAAATTTTGTTTGTGCTTTTGAAATGGTTCTGTAGTTCCAATTGTTTCCAAGTTACTAAACTATTGTTGGTTTTTACATATTTAGTGCTGATGTGCAGAATCGCGTAGGGAAGCAAGAAAAGCCTTCCTTGCACTCTCTGGTACAAAAACTGATGGTCAAAAAATACAAGTTGATTCACACAAGTCTGATAAGGATGATGGTGCCACAGAATCATTTGAGGAGTTACATGCCTCTGGAAATACCCCTGTATGTACTAAGTAGACCAAGTGTTATTTGCACCATATGTCCAAAATGGATACATTTTTCTGCCTGGTTTATCATGTTGTACTTAATGTATATTTTTTTTCCAACTTGAACTAGCTTGTTTTTTGAAACCTTGTATGTTGTAGCCATGCATAAAGTATACTTTTGCATGTTTCAGTTGGCGACATTGAAACCGATATTAATTGCTATTCTTAAAGTATAGTTTTTCTAGTTCCTAAGAACACACTGTTCCTTTTCAATTAATTGTGAGTATGTTAGCTTGAAGACCACAAGAAGTTATTGATAACTCATAAAAGAAGTATAGACTAAGGACTACAGTTGGTTGCTAAGTGTGCATGCAAATGCTAATTATTTTCCACACATATGGTTGTGTTGCATGGTAAATTAGCTATATCAATGAAGAAATAAAAATCTACTGATCTTTCTGATATTCCATAAATACTTTAGGTATACGTTCTTCATCCCAAGCAGGACTTGCATGGGTTAGGTTTTGACCCATTCAAGCATGCTCCTGAGTTTAAAGGTACCTTATTCCTACAAGATACTCACTATGGTTCTTTTGTAGCATGATCTCACATCTGTTCATTTGTAGATAGGAAAAGATTGCAGAAGTCAGCGAGGGACCGTAATAGAAGTGATGTTTCAATGAGGGGGAGTCTTCTGATTTCAAACTGTACGACACAGCAATTTTCTTCTGCACCATCTTATTCTGTTTCTGTCGATATTAAGGGAACTGACCCTAGCTCAGTCAGTGGGAAGGTGCTTGTAGATGCCATTGACATGAAACCCAAGTTTGAGTCATCTTGAACTATATCTTGGGTGCCTTTCTTCTCAGTGAGAAAAAAAATATAGTCTTCCTGACTGTTCCTTTATTATTCTATTGGCATTGCTTAAATATTTGGAAAAAAAAAAGAGATCTTATCTATTGTTTGGATCATCAGCAGGACAATATGCTCCTGGCTTTGGGATTGGAGCACTTGAGGAGCTAGGTGTTGAAGATGAGGATATTTATGCATCAGGTAATAAAATAATCTTCAAGTCAATTTTGTAACCCCTTGTGACATGGGAAGTCTTGATGGAAGCATACTGAAGTTTCGTGTGCACGAGTACCTGCTGAAATGCAGTAGTGGGTTAATCTTTGTAATTGCATATTTAGCTGAATAAAGCCTTCTGACCCTTGATTTTCTTCCCTGAGTTTCTGTTCTGAACCTGTACTCTTGTCTTCAGGTTTTGCTTATGAACAAATGGAAGTTGATATTGAGCCTTCAAAAACAGCCAGCGATAGTAATTATAAACTTGAAGACAGGAAAAGAGGTGTCTTCCTGGCTTTTAAAATCGCCTCAAGTTCTGAGTACAAGCTTGAAAGGTGATGCTTATTTTTAATTCACAGTAAATGATTTTTTCCCATTTTAATTCTTTAATTTGGTTTATGAGCATACTTGCTTAAATTGTGGACAAAACTGAATCCTTTGGCCTGTTTATGTTCTTTTTTTCTGTGCTTTCTGATCACATAGTGCTATCCGGCTATGTTCGGCAATTATTTAGTTGAATTCTACATTTTTATACCAATTTACCTGTCAGCTAAGTGTTACATGAATCAAGTCTCCATAACTTGATATGTAAATATGGAGCTGCAGTTATGAATATGGTGAGCTCTTTAGACCTTTTAATATTAAGCTATTATGTACTTGTTTGTGTTAACACACAATGATAGTTTAAGCCCCCAAATAATGTGTACCTGCAGAAGGAATGAACAATAAGCATTGCTACAGCAATTTTGATTGATTCAATTCTGTACTTCACCCACTATATATGTGTGTTGCATGTAATTGTTTAGTTTTTGTTGCATTTTGACTTTCCAGATTTGATCCTCCTGAGATCCCATCTGATTTTGATGGTCGCCACAAGTTTCTAACTCCACGACAGGATGTTAATAACCTTTCTGATCTGGCTCCTCCTGAGGTTCCTGCTCCAGAAGATACTAGCTTGAGATTATTGATTGAGGGTTGTGCCGCTATGGTTGCTCGTTGTGGGAAACATATTGAGGATTTTTACAAAGAGAAAAGCAAAACAAATACACAGTTTAATTTCCTCAATGAAGGAGATGGCTGTAGCTACTATGCAAGGAAGTTATGGGAGTATCAGCAGAAATATATTGACCAGCAAAAGCCTGATACTGTGCAATCCAAGTCTTCTGACAAGTTGACTGCTGAAAATCGTGGAAAGATTCTTGGTGAAAGGCCCCTTGATAGAAGCACTAAATCATCTAGCTCATCCTTCCCTGCAAAGGAAGCAATTCAACTGCAGTCCAATCTGGGTGACAACTTTGTGAAGCCAATATCTCTTGTAAGTTTGTGAATTGATTTGTTACACTATTTATTGTTTCCTCACATTAACTTTATATTTGTTATATGAATCACCTAAGCTTGGTGTAATTACGAATTTATTATTCATGTTTAACAATAGGACGGCCTACCAGAGTATGAAAAGCCTTTCAGAAATGATCCTGCAAAGCAAGCAAGGTTTGAGCAATTTCTTAAGGATAAATACCAAGGAGGCCTTCGCCCTGCAAATCTTATACCTACAAGTACTATGTCAGATGCTGACCGTGCCCGGGAAAGACTAGATTTTGAGGCTGCTGCTGAGACAATTGAAAAGGGCAAGGAGAAAAAGGCTATGGATCCTTTATCATTGTTGGGTTTATCTGGAATAAATGAGCAACGTTTTGTATCATCTACTGAATCAGAGGTATTTTAACTTATACAATCCAATTAATAAGTTCATACCTTACATATATTGACCCTTGTTAAATTAATTCAGAGATCTATACCTGCACGAGATGAGAAATCAATTTATCCACGAAGGGAGGAATTTGAATGGCGACCATCACCAATACTGTGCAAGCGTTTTGACATAGTTGATCCTTTCATGGGAAAGGTAAATATGATTTTTTTGTGGTTTTATATTTATTTATGAAAGAATGTCCTCTGGGATAAATGACATAAAAGAATTATTGCACAGTATAACCAAAAACATTTTGTACTCTTGCAAGCTCTGCTAGTTTTTGTATAAAATAGACGTAAGAATCTATCAAAGTTTCCCTTCTTTACGTGTTTTTTTTCCTGAAGACTCTTTTTTCATCTACTCAACTACAGACTACCCCTAATGAACTGATCGAAACATATTGTTAATTTATTATTTATGGAAATGGAACACAATATTATTTTATTGGGAAAGTCATTTTGTCCCTTGAACTCTTCTCAAAGTCAATTTCACCTTGAATTTAAAAACCGGAGAAATAACACCTAGATCATATTTCTTAGTGGTTTTGTTTGAAATGAAGGTGGTTTCTTCTAGTACAGACTTATTATGCATATTTTGGTTAGGTAGATGTCACTCAGTTCGCTCCATAACAATGAGATTTACATAGTCAGATTCAGATAGTGAAAAACCACTATCAGATTAGTCAAACCTCCTCGGAATATTGTTTAGGGTTTCATTTGTGCCTGGTTTTGAAAATTGAGGGTGACAACGATCAGTTTTGAAGTTCAGGGTTAAAAAAATACTTTACCCAATGTTTATATAGCAGCCATAAATAGACTTTACCCAATGTTTATATAGCAGCCATAAATAGAGCTGAATTTACAGTACTAATTTATTTCTTATAATGAATTGAATGTACTTTTCTTTGGCAAGTTTTCTCCATTTCTACCATCTGCTATGTTTGGTTTAGACCTTAATCTGGCTTCAAATTGAACTTCATGTTACCATGTTGGCATGTTCTAAATAGCATTCATGAGACATCGGGCACTGATAATATATTATGTATGTGCAGCCATTTCATGTTCAAAGGCCAAGAAGTAAGATGGACAGCCTTATCTTCATGTCAGAATCCACCACGAGGACAAACGAAGTGGAAAGTTCGAGTATTGCTCCACAGCATACTTCTGTGGCAGGAGCAACAGAGACAGAAGCAAAGGGAGCTGCGACTGACCCTGAAATTGAGTCCAGCAGTGTGCAGAGACCTGTTGATCTTTACAAGGTAACATGTGTCCCCTATAGATGTTCTCAATGGTAACATTCACGTTGTATTAAAATGAATTGTAACCCATCACAATAAAATGGCATATTTAGTCCATGACTCATTGTACTTCATCTCAGATTAAAAATGATCTAAGAGCATTTAATGGCTCCTGTCAAGCGATACACAAGTTCCTTCGCTAAACAATTGGATAGAAAATTAACTGGTTGTTTTGGTATACATTGCATCCCAAATAATTAGTAATAATTCTGTAGATTTAGTGCATCCTCCTTTGTACTCATGCTGGTCTTCGATTATAGTTTAGAAGTTTAGGAAGTATTACCATTGTACCATGTCATTTGCAGGCTGACAAATGTGCTGAAATGCAATGCCATGTGCTAGTGAAGGGCACTTTTTATATGGCACAGAATGTACTCATGCTTTTTTTTCATCTTGTATAATAAATGTCTACATGTTGAAATGGCAAAGAAATGGATAATAGTATTTTTTGAAAGAAGTAAAGTAAATGATCTGTAAATTAAAAATATAGTAAATTATTTAATTACAACATTGGTTCAACAACTTGTGAGATTTGTGTATACAGGTTATAGAACATGGATTTGTTCATTTGAGTAATTGATCTTGATTTTCTCTTTAATTTAAAATTTCATGATTTTTTTAGCGTACTCTATTCTCTGTTGGAATTTCGGGCCTGTTCACTATGCCAAAATTTTGGCAGGATTTCTTATATAGTTACTAAAATTTGGCAGGAAATTAAATGTAGCCACTTTTTTGGTAACTTTACCAAAATTTGGTAAGGTTGAAAATGGCATCAAAGTGAACAGGCCCTTCATGATTGTTACCATGTCACCAGATGTTTCTTCTATTTTTAGAATCTTATTACAGGAACTATGGAGGGACTGAATTACGTCTGCTGCTTAGTATAGAATCTAGAAGTGGCGATCACATTCTTTAATACTCCCTCCATCCCCTAATATAAGGGATTTTGACATTTTGCTTGCACTGTTTGACCACTCGTCTTATTCAAAAAATTTTGGAATTATTATTTATTTTATTTGTGACTTACTTTATTATCCAAAGTACTTTAAGCACAAGTTTTCGTTTTTTATATTTGCACAAATTTTTTGAATAAAGACGAGTGGTCAAACGTTACAAGAAAATAGTGAATATCCCTTATATTAGAGGACGGAGGTAGTAGGTGTTAAAGCTTCAGCTATCTCATTAGTCCTTCAAAAACATTTCATTTCTAAAATATCATAAGTCTTTGGAGAATTCTACTGCTAAAAAAAATGAACTTACTCCCCTTGTCTTCTATTAGTGTACACTTGTGGGTCTTGACAATGTATTTGTTGTTGCTTGCAGGCTATCTTTTCTGATGATTCAGATGATGATATGGCTGAACCTCTTGCTAATCAACCAGTGGATCCAGTAAAGACCAGTGAAGATGCCAATATGGTTCTCAATCGTCTTGTTGCTGAGGATTTCCTAGAATCATTGGGTAAAGAACTGGGGTTGGATGTTCCACCAGAAAAGCCCACACCACCCAATGTCTTATTTAGATCAGAAACACCTTCAACAGCTAATGCAATTGGCATATCTAGAAACGGAAAGGCAATTACTTGTCAGGAAATAAAGGAGAACGAGAGTGCTCTTGACAAGGAGGAAATTGCCAATGCCAGTGCAGATGTTCCATCAGATAATGTTGAAGAGCTTGGTTTGAAATATGAGAAGCAGGAGCATAGAGCTGAGAAAAGCAGGTCACGCTCTTCGCACCGTCAAACCCAAAGTGGTAGTCTAGATTCAGATTCGACCTCTGATCAGCATAGGAGTAGGGAGAGAAGATCACGCCATAAAATTCGAAGTGGAACTCCAGGTTCTGATTCTTCTATTGAGCATCATAGGAGTAAGAAAAGAAAGTCACATTCAAAGCATAGAACACGCAGGAGTAGAAGTCCTTATGCTGATTCCAGTGACAGCCAATATACTAAGAGGAAACACCGTGAGAAAAGGCATCACCGGACTCGCAATCCTGATACTGATTCTAGTGATCATGAATATGAGGAAAGACATAAATCCAGTAGTCGAAGATCATCTGATAAAGACAGATCCAGAAGGCGTTCTAGACACCACAAACGTTGAGGAAAAGATTCCACAAAGCATTCATTAGTGATAGCTACAAGAAGTTTTGAGGGAAAAATCAGTGAAGAGAAATCCCCAATCAAGGAAATTCTGGTAAACTATTTCAGGACACACATATGGTGACTGTTGAGGCAGATATTCTTATTAAGTGCTTTACACAATTTTTTTCTTAATTAGTTTGCTGTCCTGTAATCCTTGGGTGCAACCATTTTTTCTTTTCTGCAATGTACTGCATAGTGCCCCATGTTCACAACATTTAATTGAGTCAGTGGGTTCTGTACATACATGTGCAATCATAGACTATTAGACATACTAGGATCTTCTCTCTATTAATCTACAGGATGTAGTGTTGCTGCAGTTAGTAGGATTTGTAACCGCCCTATTTATGTAACAAACTTTTTTCTCCTTAATTAATTTGCATATTCTCCAAGAAGGAAAAACTATAGGATGGATGCTTATGGAAAGATTGTGTTTTGCTGGATGAGCAAGTTCTGTTCTTTATTTGTCCATGGAACTGTTCTCGGTGTTATAACCCCTTTATAATTTCACCTGTCACCTTGCAGTACCCATTCCTTGATACTCCGCAACACATGCTTAGTTTGGCACTTGGCAGCTTGTTTGGGAAAATTGTTAAGAATATTAATTTTTGTTGGTTTATTTTAATTGTGGTATGATAGTGTTACGATAAAATGAAGATAAGTATTTTGTTAGATTTCTCTGCTTAGGTGCACGATTGAACTCTATGCTTATTTGCAATGTTTGTTTCCTTGCCTTCTGAAGCCTCCTCTGGTGCTATTTATTTTATCGATACATGCATTTAATAATTCCCATTTTAGTTAATTTTGTGGCACTTCTGTTTAGGAAATAAAAACTAATGTATGAAAGTTCATTTTCCCCCTAATCTTGTTGCAGTTACATGTCCAAATATTATGAACTATCAAAGGGACCACCAAAATTGTCAGCATGTTAGTACATTATAGGACCAAGAGGATCTGGTGTCAGGAGGATGCTTTGGATGTTTTGTTCTCATCATGCCTGGACTAGTGTTGTTTGTCTTGTTATAGTAAATATTCCGGGTGGACTGTAAAAACTACTAATATGTAAGTTGCGCATTGGACTGTCAGAACTTAATGTAATCAGCGTGTTGTAGAGCCTTTTGAAGGCCCATGTTTTGCCACTTGGTACAGTTTCTGTTCACCCAGATGTCTGGCTAGCTCAAATGTACTCTCTGAAGTTTGTGAGTGCCATGGACTTAACATACAAATAAATATGACGATCCAATCAGAATCATACATCAGAATTAAGTTCTGAATCTCCTGAAGTTGGAAGCACCCCTGCACTCCCACATCAACATCATCCAAGGCAGAACAGCACTGTATGATCATGAGAAGCTAGCAAGATTCTCCCCCAAGACTATAAAGGCCACCTTTTCTTGTTGCAGTCACTATTTCAGAGGAATCGAAGCCCACAGGTTATGTCAATGCATTGCCTTTTACTTCCTAAACCCCCCTTGAAAAGATTCTTTTAGCTGGTGTTTCATGTGCAAAAAGTTGGGAGCTGGATATCGCTGTTTTGCCTGGGAGAGCATCCATCGCTGTAGCCTGGCCCATGGATGTTCCTTCTTCCCATGGCAACTCTTTACCTTTTGTTTTTTTGGCAATCGCAATTGGTCATGGCAAGGAAGAGGGTGATCCGTCCACGTCGTCCTCTTCGCCACCACGGTGGTGGCTGACAGCCATTTTGCCGAGAGATGGAGTGTCAACGCCATTGTTAGAGGTTAAAAAAAACGCAAACAAAGATTATTTGTCCGTTTCTTAATCACACTCTCGAAGCATGAACGTCTTTTAAGTCATCTCCAATGTAGATGCTTAGTTGGGTTCTTATCAAAATATATGCCCTGCCCGGACGGACAACGTAATTGTCGTGGATGCAGGAATTCAAGGTAGTTTTAGTGCTACTGTCCGTAAATTCCGTGCATGACAAAATCTTGTGCTGCACAGTTTCTGGCGAGTGCTTTTCTTGTGACTCTGCACTGATTGTGCTGCACGGACTCTGCTTTTTCTTGAATGACAAAAGTATACCTGAGTACACAATTCATTTCATGGTAGTATCTTCCGGTATCTTATAAGTGAAGGTGAAATTACCCTTCTTATACGCGATTAGCGTGAGAAGATGACATGCTAATTGTAAAAACTAAACCATTCGGAGGAGGTAGCCAGGATGAGGTTTGTGGTCAACTCAGAAACGGAGCTCCTCCCAATCATCGGCGCACACAAAGGAACAGGTTAACCTAACCTCTCTCTCTCCCTTTGCCTGGTGGTCTGCTCACCAACTCCCCGAAAAAGAAAGGCACCACGTCGTCACCTTGGATTCGACAACAAATCGGCCGTTTGGCCGCTTGCACTCTCGATCGGTGACGCGAGGTTGACAAAACGGAAACCCAACCCAATTAAACTCAGCCTCGGCCTCTCAGGGTCAGGGGACAGGAGAAGGAAATCGTTTTTACTTCTACGATTACGCAAATGGAAGGCGATGGCTGTGTCGTTATGGTTAGCCTGCACGTACTGTTCCGTTTCGTCTGGTAACCATACTGGGGGCAGTTACGTCTTTGTTATTCTTTGCGAGGGGGCGATACATATTTTTACTATATAAATTTTTCGTTCAGAGCTTAGATTTAGAATTAGTTTAGCGTTTTCTCGGCGCTTTAGTCGATTAGTGTTATCTTTTGTACCGCTAAAAGCAGGATATAAAAATTCACGCTAAAGCTATTCATTTGACGGAATGAATATAGTATATTATTTTTGTCAGTTATTTAACTAATGTCTGCGGATATAATGATTTAAACCATAACTTTTCTACATCAATGATACGAGATTTAATAGCAAAAAAGTGGTAGCAGTCACGCCAAACAGGGTACTCTCTCTGTTTTGAATCACTTGTCTTTTTAAATTTGTAATAAGTCAAACATTTTAATATTTGTCCATCAATTTCTATAACTCATAGTTTAACATCATAATGGTTATATTTTTAGATTCGCCACAAGAAATACTTTAATAATATATAATTCACATGAGGTTAAACTACCCAGTTTTTTTAAAAAAAATATCGTTGGTTGATATATTTGATTTAGAAAAAAGGTAAACGACAAGTAATTTAAAATGAAGGACATAGCATAAGTCCAAACTACACATCTCACCAGTTCTATACTGCTATTTATATATGTGTGTGTGCGATTGGGGAATTCCATACAGAAATGGCGGTACCAACCTTCAGGCTGGCTGCGAACACCGGCCAGGACTTGTTCATCAACGGCTGCAGCTCTCTTACGTGGCCTCAACGGCTTAAACAATATATGTTCTGACTTTGGGGCTCAATCACTTTACGTGCCTACGTGTCATGCGTTTTATATTCAACACCAAACAGTTGAGGTGATGACGACACGGTCCTCCATTATACACCACGACTTACGCTCTGATGTGTGTAGGTTCCAATTAATATCCCAGAGTCATATTGAATATGCTGCAATTAGCTAGTTAGTTGCGGGTTTGATAAACAACTTGGATTATTGGAAACATAAATTATTATGGATGTAAAGAATTCTGTCAATTATTGAAAAAAGTTGGAATCCAAACAGCAAACAAGTAGGTCTCGTCCAAAATCTAAAGTTAATCTCGATGCAAATATGCTAAGTCAGATAGTCCTAAGCAGATAATTATTGACGTACAAAAATTATTCTGTTGGACCATGTGAGGCTAGCTTGTCTTGGCTGCTAGAGATCATGTGGCTCAGAGTCAAATCTGTTATTCAATATGCAAATTGACATGCATAGCAGCTATACAATTTCACATGCATATATGAACGCTAAATCCTTTTTGTTTCTGAACAGTAGTGAACACAAAGGAGAAAGTTATATTACCTTTGTCCTGAAATATAGATTTTCTCCATGTAACCTATATAGACAAAATCCTTTATATTTTAGTATGAAGGTAATATACAATATTCTGTTAGGTTGGGATATATGTCTTCGTTGGTGAACCCAGAATAAAAAATACTGGAGATCCAATACATATTAATTATCTAATATATTAATTAATATGATATAAATTAGTTAGAATTAAATAATTTACCCGGGGTCCGGTGACGTCGGAAAACACTACATAGGAACACCCCTATATATCTTTTAGTTTTCTTCTGCTATGTAAACTGGTTAACATTATCTAAAAATGTAATCTAGTTATAATTCTTCTTAAATCCAAGTTCAGAATTGCCACTATCTTTTTTCTGCTAATTGTAGGGTTAACTATAGGACCAATTGACATATAAGTAACTAGTAGTGCACGATATAGAGAAGCAGAACAGACAAGGACTCCAGGTGATCGTTACGTTTGACCTATTCCATATTGCAGTGATGGTACTGGTACTTCATCTGGTAGTAGTTGATCGATTAGGTAATTATGTCATCTATCTATGTGGTTCAAAAAGTGTGTCATCACGAAGATTTGCCAATTTGCAATCCTTGATATTTCAGGCTAGTAGTTATCCACGAGTTACTTAACTATTCGTTTTTTTTTTCATTTCTACAACTCTTTAAATAAAATTTGAAAACAGAACCGCATGAAATTTCTTTTCGTATATTTTTTATTGCCAATGTGGCAGGACAACTATAATAATGTTATATCCCAAGGATTTAGCCATGCTAGCCATTTGATTTAAATTTATGGGAGTTACAAAAAAAAAAGTTGTACTCACAGGTCACAGCTTGATATATTGGTGTCGGTAAGAATGATTTAGTAAGTCTTTTCCTTTATGATGACACCTTAAAGCTGAGTATGTAACACGAGATAACAAAATTCACTAGGAAAAAAATACGGTAACTCACATTTCTTAAGGATAGTAAAATACACTTACTCCGTTCTAAAATATAACATACTATATACTAATCTGGATAGACCCCCTATCTAAATTCATAGTAGAATTAGGTTGAGTCTCATTCTATTTTAGATTGCTATATTCTAAGAAGGAGGGAGTATCAAAATATCAAGACTGCTCCACCCCAAGGATTTTTGGTCAGTAGATCCATTTCTGCGTGCCAACAACTGCCAAGAACTACAATTTGATCGATGACTGGAGGATTTTGAAATTCCGTTGTACCAAATTTCATTGTAGGTTTAGGACTACCTGTGGCCTCCTATATTAGGATCACACATGGACTAGTCGGCATTAGTAGAATATATATTAACATACATTGTTTGGATTCTAGAAAAGCACCAACATAGCACCATGTATACATGCCAGAATTCCCCCAACATTTTCCATACATCAATAATGATGTGGAGCTTTCAAACTGTGAGATGTTAATTACGAAGAGGACCACTACCAGTCCACCACATGACAACAAAAAAAAGGTAGAATCATTGACAAACATGAAACCTTTGGCCGAGGTAGGAATGAATGCCTTCGCAGTGAATTTTCACTTGACGTGATGTTCTGAAAAGCTACGACCCCAGTGCTCCCAGATAATTCAGGCCGTGTTTATTTCCTCCTTCAAATTTTTTTTAAAAGTATACAGACACACATTTAAAATATTAAACATAGACTAATAACAAAATAAATTACAGATTTTATATGTAAATTGCGAGACAAATTTATTAAGCCTAATTAATTCATCATTAGCAAATATTTACTGTAGCACCATATTGTCAAATCATGGCGTAATTAGGCTCAAAAGATTCATCTCGCAATTTACATATAAACTGTACAATTGGTTTTTTTCGTCCACATTTAATGCTCCATGCATTTGTCTAAACATTTAATGTGACGGATTTTTGGAAGTTTAAAGGGAACTAAACACAGCCTCAGTCTACTTCATTCATACTCCCTCCGTCCCATAAAAAATCAATCTAATATTGAACTAGAAAATGGCGCGTCAGTTGGCGCGTTTATTACTTATAACGTGTATATAACACTTATGACTTATTTAGAACATATATTTATTAGTTTTCTAGTTTTCTACAATTTTCAATTTTGTCAATTTTATTTGTTTTTAAAACTCATGGAAAATAGATTGTACATATTTTCTGGTTTATTTAGAACACAATAATTTTACACAATTGTCAGAACGGCTAGTTCAATTCTCGTAAAATTTATTTAGGATAGAGAGTTTAGTTTTGTACTAACTTATCGAAGATTAAAGTATTTCCAAATATCATAAGGAAATTTGATGTATTTTTGTAAAAAAAATCACAAATCTGAATATTTTTCCTTTACATAATATTTAGTGTATATCTCTATCTCTAGGGGGGTATGTGGAAACATCATAATTTACCCAATAGAGTTTCCTATGCACACGACATAGCAAAATTTAGTTTGATATATGCACATGAATTACATAACAAAATTAGTTGTCCAACTTATAAAAAAAATAGCCTACTTATTAATAAGTTTTATCTTAGGGCCATTTATAAATACTCCAAACCGAGGGCCTATTTGTAAATTTAAATTTTTTGAGATGAAAAAGTTCAGCAAAATTGTTTTGGTAGAACTGGACATTTTTTTTTATCCTCTGCATAATTTTTACCCAGGGTGTGTAAAAATCATAATTTAACCATTAGAGGTGCGTACGCATATCATTTAGCACAATTTTAGTTTGATATATGTACATGAATTATATAGAAAATTTTAATTTGATGCCCATTGCCTCATGGCAGAGCAAAATTTGAACTTGATAAAATTAGTTGTGGGCAACCTATCAAGCAAAAGGCACCTCTCTTGCTGTTTTTTTTCTATCCACGTTTCATTTTATTCCTCGTTTCAACGGGTGAAAACAATCTATCTATTTTATTATAAAGATAGCTTGAAAATAATACGGTATTTGCTTTGATCGCATAGAAATTGTTACATTAATTAATAAAAAAAAATATAATAGTTGTATATACGTAATATAATGATTGTATTTATATTAAATGTCACAAAACTACAATTATTTGGTTAAATCTAATCATGTTTTTAAAATATGTTACAAAATATATTGTATAAAACCTAAGAATTGCAAATTTAATTCTATAATTAAAATATGTTACATAAAACAATAATTGCAAAAAAGAAGTACATGTAATCCTAGTGATATTTGCATGTGACTTTCGTCGAGTTCGGTTAGAATCATCGAGAGTTTCTACAGTATTTGGTGCACCGTACTACCATACTATATAGGTTATTTGCTCAGTGAATCATAGTCGAAAATACTCATTATTTCTCATAGTTCTTCTTCTATGAGTGATAGGGTGCATCATAATATTCAAAAACTGCTATCCACTTAGCATACTCATTCATCATAGTAGCTTGGACGTACCGACAAGAGATAGAAGTGCTTGCTCAATTACATCGAGTTAGTGAACAGAACACTTGGTTTGATGATATGATTGAGCTTCTAGGTCCATTATAATTTCGATATTGAATGTATATATCTGATATACTATAGATTCAACAAACTTCTAGTTCGCGATATCAGTCATCTTGGTTAAAATTCCCGCAAATAATTCCAATATATTTTACGTAATTATATATATTTTACCGCAATATTAATTAAAAATAATAAAAGCATTACAAATAATCAATAATCATAAATGCGATTAATAAATTTTATAATCATAAATATCTGAAATATAATTTAAGTGTATTTTACAAATTTACAATGTCATTCAAACAAATATTCCAAATACAGAGGGTCATTTATATATTTTTCTAGAAATGTCAGGGTTTGAAACGCAAAATTTCTAATGCGGAGGAATATGCGATTAATTTTCAAAAACCACAAGGGCCTTTTTGCAAAATATATGGAGATTTTTTCCTTCTGTTCTCTTCTTTCCTTCTTCCTTATCTTTCTTTCCTTCCTTCTCTTTCTTTTTTTTCCCCTTCCTCCCCTGATGGCGCCAGAGGGTGCAGAGGCCGGACGGGCGGCAGTGGCGGCGCGGCGGGTGCGGAGGCCGGTGAGACGCTACGGCTTCTATTCTCTTCTTTCCTTCTTCCTTATCTTTCTTTCCTTCCTTCTCTTTTTTTTCTTTCCCCTTCCTCCCCTGATGGCGCCAGAGGGTGCAAAGGCCGGACGGGCGGCGGCGGCGGCGCGGCGGGTGCGGAGGCCGGTGAGGCGCTGCGGCTGGCTGTAGGCGTCGTGGCCAGGCGACGTCGAGGACGAGGCCGTGCGGCGGCTCCGTGCGATGTGGAGGCCGGGACGGCGTGGTGGGGCTGGCTGCGGCCTCGGATGGAGGAGGCGGTGGCGGCGGCTGCGGCCGCTCGCGAGCGCGGACCCGACGGCAGCGGCCACTGTTGCGCGCGGATCCGGCGGCAGCGGCCACTCGAGCGCGCGGATCCGGGTACGCGCCCCATGGCAGCGGCGCGCCCTTTCACTCCCTCTCCTTCTCGTCCCCTCCCCCTCTCTTCTGATCCGGCGGAGGCGTCGGCAGCCCGGTTGCGGCGCCATCCCCTCCGCCAGATCCGGCGGCGAGAGGGGAGGCGGTGGCGGCCCGGCGGCGGGAGGCGGTGGCGGTGTGGCGGCGGGAGGCGGTGGCTGCCCGGTGGCGAGACGATTATTTAGATTTTAGATATTCTTGTGTGATGTTTTAGTGAAAGATTTCTGTGATGTTTTTCAATGTTTCCTGTGATGTTGTTTGATCTGGGATTGGGATTGATTTGGGATTGATTGATGCGGGGTGGATGAGCTCGATGCATGCAATCTGCTGTTCTTGATTCGGCGGTGATGGACTGGTGGAGATCGGCGGCGGGGGTGAAAGGTGATGCCGGCGCTGACGGTTTCTCCCTAGTGACGATTTCTCTCGAATGCTCGATCGCTTCGCCTGAATTTTTTTTTTTTTGGACTGGGTGGAGCAGCGGATGAGGAGGGCCACGTGGCACGATGTTAGGGGAGGCAATCCTGGATTCTGGTAGCGCCACGTGGCCCAATCTCAAGTCGGGTCTTAGACCTGGAAATCGTATATAGAGATTTGACACATCCTAATACAACGAATTTGGACATACTATACTAATTCAGTTTTTATTTTACGGAGTGAGTATATGTTAGTACATTTTTTTTCTTTTGTGGCATGTATAAACTTGATAAAAAAAAGCTAAGACAACTTGCATATATTATTTATCACGAAAATTATTAACAGACCATAAAGCTTATGCTGATAGAAAACGATGTATAGGATTTGATAGCGAAATAATTTATTCTTTGAGTTTCCATTTAGAAGTATAGTGCAGGAATATACCTGTCCGGGGAGAAAGGTTACTCTAGATAGTAGCAAAATCAGAAGAGAGGAAAGGTACCAAGTTCCATAGGAAGGCAGTTCATGAGGACATATTCCAAATGTACGGTACCCAGGGTGAGGAATATCTTTTCCTTTCCCCGTCCTAGCAGACTAGCAGTTGCAGCCAACCAAGATATCACAACATTTCAATAGGTAAGGAGAAAATAACCAGCTATTCCCTCTGTTCCAAAATACATCCAATTTTAGATATGTATGTCGATAGATTGTTGTATTTTGAAACGGATAAAGTAGTATTATGCATGGTTATTTTAGCTGAATAAAACACTAAAATGATAACCAGTCATGAATGGAGATAAAGTGGATTGGGTTTATTATTAGGTGTGCAAAAGTCACATAAAGAAAGATAACATGACAAAGCTATCAATGACATGTACTAGCATCTTTGTACTGCATGCATGGTCCCTATCTATCCATCAACAATTCACCATAAATATCGCACTCCTACAGTCTAGCTACATTACAATATACCAGCATGAATATCATGATGAATCCTTTGTTGAGTTCTTGGTGTCATTTGGAAATGAAAGCTTATCATTTGTGTGTGTTGGTCTACAATATACGAGATATTTAACTATTTGCCATTAGACTCATATATCATAAACATATGGGGGCTCACATGTCATAGACTAAGAGTAGCAAATGCTTAATTGTCACATCATAAAAGTGGCAAATAGTTAAATACCTCATAATATACACATGTAATCATACAATACAAATTATAAATAGAAAATTTTGTTTATTTTGAAGTTTGAACTGCTGATGGAGAGGATATGACCGCCGCCTCTAAAAAAATTATTAATAAACAATTGCTTCTAAAAATGAATTTTAACATGCAGTTGTTCTCCCGCTTGTGGAAATGCAACATTTCTATAGGCGGTTGGCTAAACGAATGTGCAAATGCCGATTTAAACACCCATAAAATGACTTCTTTTAAGTAGTGTGGATATCTCGTTAGGGCAGCGTAAAATCCTACTCCCTCCGTCTCAGAATATAAGAAGTTTTAGAGTTGCATACGGTTATTAAGAAAGTAGGTAGAAGTGAGTAGTGGAGGGTTGTGATTGGATGAGTAGTGGAGGTAGCTGAGAAAAGTGAATGGTGGAGAGTTGTGATTGGTTGTGAAGAGAATGCTTGTGGAGAAGTTGTTATATTTTGGGACAAATCCTGGGCTAAAAGTTATTATATTTTGGGACGGATGGAGTATTTTTTTTTTTCATTTCGTGTGCTAGCTTTTGATTTAACTAATTGGATGTAATTAATATTTTAACTGGTTGTGACACACTTAGAAATTTTATACTAGATTTATTCTATGTTTTCACTATTTATCTTTTGTAAAGGACAAACTTTTACTCCCTCCATCCTAAAATATAAGCATTTTTAGCTATGAATCTGGACAACTGTGTGTCCATATTCATAGCTAAAAGTTACTATATTTTAGGATGGAGGTAGTACCTTCTTTTGTTTTTAGCTCAGCTCTTTATCCAATACTCGATCGGTTTGAATCCAAGGACAAAAATGAGATGTATCAAACGCTTGAAGACAAAGTTGCCCACTTTTTGGTATCTAAGCACATGCAGCCCTTCCATTACGAATATGAGCATATAATGTTCAGAATTCCATCTCTAAACATGTACGATAATAACACATCAATCCTTGACACACACACACACACACATATAAGGACCTTTTTAGACCAAAAAAATGACCTTTTGCAACCTTGTTTCTAGCAATAACGAGTATAATTTAGCAGCCCAGTGGTATAAACTCACCTATTTTAAGGTTGCAATACTTGTTTAGGTATCTTAACTTGCCATATTCAGATTATACTAAGAAATATGTGCAACAATGAATCGTAAAAGCAAAATAACACAATCTAAACCATACTTAAAACTTGCATACTCTGAACAAACCACCAAGTATGTCAAACATTATTACAATGTAACATAATTCATCAATTTAAGAGCCAATCATTTTGTTGGACATCAAATTCGATGAAATAACACTTGTATGTAAGCATCTTGCCTATGGACTGAAATCTAGGTTTGGCGTGCTCACTACTAAAATAGGCTTTTTGCTGGTGGCAAAAACATGTTTTTGTTGGCGGCCAGAGGTGTCACCAGTGCCTAAAGGCCAGTGAAAATAATGCGTTTTCACAAGCGGTTATGCTAAGACAACTGCTAGTAAAAATGGCGGCAAAATAAAATGCACCGCCAGTGAAAACAATTTTTGGGATAAAAAAAATTTAAAATGGTGCCGTCGACTGCCACAGCCGCAAGCACCGCCGGTGGCCGTCGCGACACCTCGCCGTGGCCGCCGCCTGCCGAAGTCCACGCCGTGGTCGCCAGGCAGTAGAGGGGAGGGGTTGGAGTCACGGTAGCCGTTGTCGTCATCGTCACGGTAGCCACCACCGTCATTCTCGCGGGAGCCGTCGTCGTCGTTGTGGCAGCCGCCACCGGACCCACTTCCTACACCACCGTGAAGGACCGCCCGAGCACCGATGTCGTCGGATCCGCGCCCACCCTCCCACCACTGTCGCTGCCCTCCCCATCAGCCTCCCCCGTCATCGAGGCGGCGGATCCCGCCTTCCCCCTCGTCGTGGCAGCGGATCCCACCTTCCCCGTCGTCGCAGCGGCGGATCCGGCCTCTCCTGTCGTCGCGGCGACGGATCCGGCCGTAACGTCCCGCCTCTCCCAACCACCACCGTCGCTGCCCTCCTCACATACCAACAAAAGTCTTTTCTGCACACTTTGTCCTCACTCGTGTGCATCCGGGAAGAATTTCCCGGTCGGTCACCCATCTCGAAATTGCTCCAGGCCAAGCACGCTTAGCCTCAGAGTTTTTTAGAGATTGGCTTCCGGAAAAGAAGTTGCAGCTTGTTGATATGAGTATTCTATTAATCCTATTAAGCCCTAGGCTGGGATGTTACACCCTCACCCCCTCAAGAGAGATCGACGCCCCCGTCGATCAACCCCAGGCCAGGAACGTCCCCTCTTGGCCACGTCCGTGAGTCCAGTGCCAGCACGTGTGCCATGCTGTGTGACCACTCTGGGTCCACACCAGCCATGCACACCATGCCTGCGCAACTGCGACACACGCGCCCGTGAAACCGCGAGAGGTGTGACCACTCTGGGTCCACACCAGCCATGCACACCATGCCTGCGCAACTGCGACACACGCGCCCGTGAAACCGCGAGAGTCGGCTCTGATACCATTTTGTTACGTCCGGCCTCTCCCAGGCCGGGCCCGCTTACATCTGGCTGCTTTCATAGGTCATAGATTGCCCTCACATACCAACACAAGTCTTTTCTACACACTTTGTCCTCACTCGTGTGCACCCGGGAAGAATTTCCCGGTCGGTCACACATCTCGAAATTGCTCCCGGCCAAGCACGCTTAATCTCAGAGTTCTTTAGAGATTGGCTTAAAAGAAGTTGCAACTTGTTAATATGAGTATTCTATTAATCCTATTAAGCCCTAGGCCGGGATGTTACACCGGCCACCCCCGTCGTCGTGGCAGCGGATCCACCCCCCCTCGTCGCGGCGGCGGATCCGGCCCCGAGCTCGTGGCACGGTGAAGAGGAGGAGGTCGCGCCCCCGCCACCGCGGTGGGGAGAAGACCGTGCGCCACTCGCCGGCCGCCCGTCACCGCGCCAACCCCGGAGCGCCGCTACTCGCTGAGGAGAAGGAGAGGGAGAAGGAAGGAGGCGGCCGGAGAGGAGAAGGAGTTGCCGCTGCTCACCGAGGAGGAGGAGGAGGAGGAGGAGGAGAGGGAGAAGGGAGGAGGCGGAGAGGAGGAGTTGTCTCCGAGGCGCTGAATCCGAGAGGAGGAGGAGATAGAGATGGATTCGTCACAGTCGGTGGTCATTTTAATATAGTGAAAGTATTTTTGTAGACGGTTGTCCTCGACAGCCGCTAGGGAAAATTGTATTTTCGCTAGCAGTCACTTAAGAGCTCCGCTTGCAAAAATACCTCTATTTTTGCAAGTGGAGCTCTTAAGTGACCACCAATGAAAATTGATTTTCGCTAACGGTTGGTAACCGGAATCCCTCTCAATTATTTTCACAAGCACATTTTTATCAAACCTGCCAGTAAAAATAAAAGGGTAACGGTATGAAAAAAGATTTTTCTAGTAGTGGCTCACTTTTGAAATTACATTGCTGCATTGTCTTACATGGAGTATAAAAAAGGTAAAGAATAATTGGAGCATGACCGATTGGATGTTCAAGACATATGTCTTCTAAATTGACCTTCCATTATGTAGTAACTACTCCATCTAAAACATGCCAACCTGGATATTGTGCAATCAAGGCATATTAATTATATTTCGACTAAACATATTGTCGGATATATGAAAGAGGCACAACTAAAACTAATTCGACAATACCTTAATAACATCAGATCACAATCTTGTTATTTCAGGTGAAATAGATACTTTTCATTTTTGCCACATTGAAGACATTTTTTCCTTCACTGCAAGTACATACCAACGTTTTAAAAACCGATATTTGTAGAAATACCTGTCCGCTGGGCTGGACTATTGATCAGGCAGGTTTCCAGAATTAATCGAACAAAATTTCAAATCAAAATTCTGAACTCAAATAATGGTCACTAGCAGGTAACCTGTAACCTGAAAGAAACTGCTGGTATTATAGGCCCATAACCAGCTGGAAAAAAATAAGCTATAAGAAATTAACACAATCATAATTTTAGAGTTCAAATGTGAAATTTGATTTTAAAGTATTTCAGATGGTTTGCTCAGGTTCCTGTCATTGGCTTCAGGGCCAGTTACAACCAGTTACTACTGGACATCTCCAGAACTCGCCAACAAATCAATGGACAAAAAAATATGATGTAAAAGTTTTCATGTCTTATATTGCCTTTAAAAAGTCAAAATGATTTGGTTTCTGTTGCTCGGAGGAAGAGTGCACTGATGTTTTATGTACAACTGATTATAAATTGTAATGCTTATTAGAGATAAAAAATAAACGGTGTAAAACTTTTATATGTGTGCTTTCAGTGACATAAAAGCCAACTCTATAAAATAAATTAACAATGGTAAAAGAAAAATGAAAATCAACTTTAAAATAAAGTTTTAAAATTTAATTTTTTGACTGCGGCTAATAACCTTAATAGCAAATGACCTTAGTACATCTAGCGAGCTAACTCCATGCCAAATAAAAAAAAATCTACCTTGATTAATAATTCATTCATTTTCATATATATAAGCTGCATTTTGATTTCAAAGTGTCTATAAGATTGAAGTTTGAATAATATATAGTGAGATTTCTCAAAAAGTATATTCTAAATCGCTGTAAAACCAATTTTACGTGAACATACATTAAAGTGTGAATCTATTGGTATGAATTCCATTCAGTAAATATAACGAATTCTACTTTGAAAAATTGAAATACAACTTACAAAAATGAACAGAGGGAGCACTCATGAGATGTTTCGTAGACGTGCTAGATGTGTTAATTAGCACTAGGAAAAAAAAGAACACACCATTTTGGTTAATTAGTTAGTTAACTTATGCGGAAGTTAGGGACGTCATAGCTTTAGTCAGGAAAACTCTTTTAATGTGGTGATAAAGTTGTGAATGGCATGATTTTGCCTACTAGGTTTGCTCGCTCAAGTACAATAATTTATGACACTTTGAGTATTTATCATTGTGGTCTCTAGTTGTTGAGCATGTGTTATGAGGTTTACTCGCTAGTGTGTAAGAATTGTCGGCATGTTTTATTAAGCTAACCTTTTCTATCACATCAGTGTTTCTGGGGGGTGGCCTAGAAAATTGATGCCATTGTAATGATTTTTTTTTGAAAAAAATGCACTGAATCTCCATCATATATAATTACTCCCTCCCTTTTTTATCGAAAAACTATATAATGATCTCCCGTTCTAACGGGATGACTCAATATAATAGAGCCCGACTGTTTCCCAGATCTGTTTTCTTCCCCGTCTTTCCTTGAGCTCATCGCCATCGTCCTCCTCCCTCCCTTCCCCTACTCCCCCAACCCCATCGATCCCATGTCCAGTCGCCAGAGAACCAATTGATGTCGTTCCTAACCCTAAGGCGTCCTTCATCCTCCTCCCCCTTCATACACCAGATTGGACACCGGTGAGAGAAACCGGCGAGGTCATGGGGCCATCGGAAATCGGTGAGGTCAGCAAACGGAAGGTCACTGCGACAGCAAGATTAGTGTTGTCTTCGTTGAGGATGGAGAAGACGGGAGAACGTGAGACTGAGAGTGAGGGGGATGAGGACCAGGGCACCGACGACAAGGTGGAGGTGGTCGCAAGGTGCTTCCTACGTGTCTCGAGCTTGCCGCATCGCGCTCCTCGCAGCTCGTCTCTATTGTTTGCTGGTACGTCATCCTCAATTGATATCGGGTACCAGGCCTGATACCTCGGGTATCAGGTACTTGGTATCAAGCCTGATACCTCGGGTATCATTCCTGATATCTCGAGGTATCAAGCCTGATACCCACTGGTATCAGACTTGATTGCAAGGTATTAGCCGATATGGGGTATCAGGTGCCAAGTACCAGGTATCAAGTATCATGCCGCAAGGAGGAAGCGCGGTTGTCGCTTCCTAACCAGCCAGTGAGCCATTTACCACCGATTTCTCCTCTCCTATTCTCCCTCTCTCCCCTCGACACGCTCCCTCCTTTCCTACTATTGATGCGGCCCGCGAGGGGGCTGAGGGATGTATTAAATCGGCCGGGTGTTTAGTTATCCCGTGACTTCTATAATGTAACGGAATCCCGTGCAGTAGCTGGCCCTTTTTTATACTGTATACTATAAAGAGAGAGAGAATAAACATGTTACTCCCTCTATTTATATTCTAAGTAAAACTTTTATAAATTTGATCATGTTTATAGAAAAAATAGTAGCTCTTGCAACACTAAATTAGTTCCATTGAATATATTTTGATAGGATATTTGTTTGATATCAAAAATATAGAAAACACTAAGATCATGTTTTTCTACAAACTTAATCAAGTTTTAAAAAGTTTAACTTACAAAAAGTCTTTGTAATATAAAACGTAGGGAGTATCATGTTTATTCTCTATCTATAAGGGCAGCTAGCGTCAAGCCGTAAATTATTACTCCACTTAATCTACAAGAGCTCATATAAATATATAGTCATATTAGGGCTTTTCAGAAATTCAACAAAATTCTGAGTACTGCTAGTTACATGACCTTGCATCCATGCGTGTCTCCAAGCTGTCTCTGCGCACACGCGCGTGCAAAGATCCAGTGATGGTGACATGTTGCACGCCACATAGATGAACCATCATTCGGTCAAGATCCAGGAAACCCGGGCCTCCGATCCTATGAGAACCTGTACCTGCATGCTCACTCACACACAGGACTCTCTCAGTAGTCTCTCTCTCTCTCTCACTTTTGAGGGCTGTTTAGTTCAAAAAAAACTTTTTCCAAAAATATCACATCGAATCTTTGGACATATATATGGAGCATTAAATATAGTTAAAAAGAAAAACTAATTGCACAGTTTGTATGTAAAATCGCGAGATGAATCTTTTGAGTCTAATTACTCCATGATTAGCATAAGTGTTACAGTAACCCACATGTGCTAATGATGGATTAATTAGGCTCAAAAGATTCGTCTCGCGGTTTCCAGGCGAGTCATGGAATTAGTTTTTTCATTTGTGTCCAAAAACCCCTTCGGACATCCAGTCAAACGTTCGATGTGATACCCAAAAATTTTCATTTCACCAACTAAGGGCATCCACAATGTTGTCTAAAAGTAGTCCATAGTCAATTTTATATTCTTTTCAGCTACCTAGTCACATTGTGCAAGTAGTCTATAGCAAGGATATAGCAAAAGCTGTCCATAACACTATGGGTAGGCAATAAGATAATAAAAAAATGATAGTTGAACAATAGCACTAGCACTGTTCACAAATGTTAAACAACAAATTTAGTAACCCTGTATGGAGGGTACGGGAGTAGCGACACGATAGGAGTGCTGATTTTTTTTACCTTTTGTGGGACCCACTTTAATTACTCATATTGTAGTGGGTTCTATAACTATGGACTTCCAGCAGTGGGTCCCATATCTATGTACTAGTTAGCCAAATACATTGGAGTTGCCCTAGACAGAGCCTTTTTCTCTTGGTCCTGACCTAGTCATCTAGCTTTGGAATACCCCTAGCCAACTGTACAACGACTCATGTGTACACTAGTATATGTTTTCCATTCTAGATTTTCGTATGAGTGTAGGGCCACTCAGCTTTAAGAGCTGCTACACATATGATGTTTGCTTATGATATCCTTGCGATCAAACATTTATGTTAACAGGTGCATGTTCCAACAATCCTAAAAAGAGTTTTCTCGCATCAGATCGTACAAAGATTATAACCAAAAACATCGTACGCATAGTATTTTTCTTAGCTATATATGGACTTAGAGTTCTGTGATAAGACGATAAAACAGAATAAAACAATAGACATCGATATGATACTTTCAGGTAAACAGTGTCTGGCCCTCAATAGTCCGACCCTCTGCTAGGCGACTCCCTATTCTTCAGTGACCTTCATACTTCAGTGGTCTCTTGTCTACCAATAATACTTTCAGATAACTAATTGGTTCATGCAACTCAATGTTATTTATTTGGATTTTTTTTACCGTGCTTCAACTTTATTTTAGACTGTCCATTGTGTGATGATCCAATGAATAGTATTTCCCTTGCCTCATTGGAGGTAATACATTACATACAAGGAAAGAAATAAATTTTAAATCTGCTATAAAAACACTATTGCATATAAAGTAAGTATTAAATGTAACAATTTTCATATTCTTAGTTTGCCATATTTTTAAATTAGAATGACAATGCACAAGGGCACTTAATTTTAAATTTTGAACACCATATTTATTAATCAGGAGTAAAGAAACAGGTTTCTATAAGGTCAACATTGGCATCACAATATATGCATTTGTCCCAAGCTCAAGCCTTCCCAGTTAAAACCCAACTTTGGATCTTTATTTCCCAGTTGCAACCAGTTAGCAAGTTGACTAGGCAATCCATAATGCCGGCTTTTATAGGCAGACAATAATTTATGGGAGGATCACCATCACAATTATTGGACCTTCTGAGATTATTGTCCCATTGTTCTCTAGCCGTTTTGTGCACCAATTCCATCCATCCACACATTGACACTTTCTTTGCTGGACCTGGACATGGTCACTGTACTCTCACAGTCACACTGACAAAGGGCAAACTGAATTACAGGACAAGTTTCATTGTCCTCTAGGTCCTCTATGACCTGTTTTAGTTTGTAATTAACTAATTTAATTGTTCTCAAGGAGACAGTTTCATTGGGCACTTCACATTCCATTAAATTATCAGCATAACAACTGTACTCTTCCAGGAGTATTGTAGTAACTTGTTTTTTTTTTTAATATCATGTCGATATCTCCTAGAAAATATATACAAGAAATATAATGCCACTTGTGTGTGGGGCTGTTGCTGGACAAAACTATCGGAGTTGTCGATAGTCACGTGTGTTAGCAGCAACATACTTCACACCGTCTCAGATACCAAAAAGGATCAGTTTTTTTTTTAAAAAAAAAAACAAAAGTGTCTCTCTTAAAAGAACGATAAAAAAAACAGAAGATGCTAACTAGTGAAAAAGGGTAGTACAGAAATAGAAAGGCGTTGGCTGTATGGCAGTAAAGTACGTAGAGTTTTGTTTTATCAGTTATTAGTCATCTTAATTTGCATAATGCAACATATATATAGAGTATTCCTTTTTATGTAAATGCAACATCTAAAGTTGTACGAAACATTGACAAATTAAAATTGCATCGCAACTAGTATTAGCTTTAATCGAATTTATATACTCGTTTTTAATGCAATTTCTCAGAGGATACATGCATGTATGCAGTTTTTTTTTTTGTCTATATTAGAAAACCCTTCATTTTCATGTTTGCAGTGTCTTAGGGCCTGTTTGGCACAGCTCCAGCTCCAGCTCCAACTCTCCTGGAGCTGGAGCTCAGCCAAACAGTTTTAGCTCCACCAAAACTAGGAGTGGAGTTGGGTAGAGCTCTATCACAAAATGTACTAGAGTTGTGGAGCTGGGTTTAGGCAGCTCCACAACTCCACTCCAGACTCAACTTCTGGAGTTATATTTAGGAGTTGGAGCTGTGCCAAACAGGCCCTTACTAAATACCTTGCAATTTTTTTAAAAGGATGCTGATTCTTTTATGTTCATCTAATTGTTCAAAATGAATAGTCCTTCGAATAATAGTTAGTCAAAACAGAGTATTGTTCAAATAATGTGGTTGTGTGAAGGGATTAGGTATGCACCTCTTTAAAAAAGAGGTTTTAGGTCTCTACTGCTAGGGGAAAAAAGTTTAGATATAAATTCCAGATGCATCAGAAACGTTCTATTTGTAATTGCCGTATGCCAAAATAAGGTTATGATGTTGTAAAATATTGTGTGTAATGTGCACACAGATTTTCTAAACTCCTTATTCCTTAATGCTATGTCAGTGTCATCTGAATATCTGATATGATACATGGAGATTGGAGAATCTCAGAAACATATCTTGGGGGCTTGGGGCCAACTGCAAAACTTTTCGACAAGTATCATTACTTCACTTCATATGCAAGCGAACAATTTGATTGGCTTCCCATTCCTTCCACTAAATTTAGAATCTCTACAAAAATATTACAAACTTTTCAAATCACCGGCATCTCAGTTAAAAAAACGTCCGCAGAATGATTATTTTTTGTACGAAATTAATTAGTTTACTGGTTGCTTCTTGCTATCCGAACTGATTTTTCGTCCATAGTTCCGTGGTCACTATCACTGTCGCTGGTTTGTTAATCACCCAAACAAAAAGTGATCATTCTTCCCGTCAAAATTCGGATAAGATTTCTAGGATGTGACAGTAATATTCCTCATTAGATGCAGAGATTATTCGATCGATTTGTACGGTCAGGAATTTAAATCAAGCTAGGTTGCACCAGCAATTTCTTGAAGTGTTTTTCACGTCTTACTGAGTCTACTCAACCAAGTCGTCCCAGCTGCGCCTAGCCAGTGACAAGTCGGTCTTCGGGTAATTTGTTATGCAATTGGGAAACTTCCTCATGATTCTTGCAGAATCAAGCCAAGATGTCAAATGACCAGGGTGTGAGGTCAAGTCCGTTAAAACATCGAGGCAAAAAAATAATAATCATATGGCATATTTGTTTTTAAACGAAACATCTACATACATTTCTTCTTCTTCTTTTTTTAGTCTACATACATTTCTTCTATGTATGTGTATATGCGTCTTCTATGTAATCGCAAAAAATATTACCTATTTAATTCCTTTGCTGTCTTAGAGAACTTGTGCCGGAACTTGGTAAAATTAGCTGATTTAAACAGGAGCAAGTGTTTGGGTAACCTTGGGGCCATAACTTAAGGTTGTTCCAAAGACATTTTCTCCTTGACCATAATACATGGGGCCTCATGAAATTTCTGTTCAATTTACAATTATGACTTTCTGCATTGCTTTTGAGGTGATTTCTCTTAGAAAAAAAAATCAACTTGACAATTTGATTTATATCAAAGGGGTCTATCAAATCATTTCCAATAACTTGTTCAACAGATGCTATTGATAAATCTCATCGCAAATAGCATATCTTACTTGAAAGGAAAATGTACAAATTACCCCCGTAACTATCGTGGTTGAACAAATTACCCTGAAAACCAAACATTGCTCACCCTGAATTTTCAATACCGGACGAATTACCCCCCTCGACCCAATCCAGAACGGTTTTATCCTACGTGGCGTAGGCGTGGCAATCCAGTCAGCATTTTCTTTTTTAAAAAAATGATGGGATCCACATGTCATACCTCCTCTTAACCACTTCCTAATCTCTCTCTCTCTCTCAGGTGCAAATGCGCACGGCGGCGTGTGGGGATAGGCGGTGGACAGCGGCGCACGGCGGCGGGCGGTGAGCAGCGGCACGCTACTGGAGGCAAAGGAATCCTGTGTGCTGGCGGAGGCCGAGGACGAACGGCGTGCCGACGGTTGCAAGCCTCCTCACGACGAGGGAGAGGGTTCAACGCGGCGGGGTGGCTGCAGAGGCCGGTGACCGTGGAGGCGAGGGCGGCGCTGTCGAGAACGAGCGGTGCGCCGGTGGCTACGAGCCTCCTATTTCTCCTATCCCCCTCTTCTGGCGTAGGTCAAGCGGCACCGGTGTTCGGAGTGCACGGTGACGCACAGGGGCCAGTGCAGGTCGAGTAGCACGGGCGGTCACCCAGCCGTGCTCGTCCGCCACTCGCCACCCAGCCTGGCCTCCGCCTCCGTGTCTCACGCTGCCGCCCACGACCCGCTCCGCGCGCCAGAGAGGGCGCGCCGCCGTGCACGCCTTGCCGGCCAGGTGGCGCCGCTCGCTACAGCAAGGGGAGGGAGGAGGGAGAGGGTGCGCTGTTGTGTGCGCCTTGCCGGTCGGGCGCTACCACACGCTGCAGCAAGGGGAGGGAGGAGAGAGAGAGGGGGGATGGGGATCGAGGAAGAGATAGAGTAGAGAGATATTGAGAGGTTAGAGGGAAAAAGAGAGGGATGAGAGTCTTACAGGTGGGGTCCACACTATTTTTTTAAAAAAATTGCTAACTGGACTGCCACGTAAGACTAAAACCACTCCGGATTAAGCCGAGGGGGTAGGGTATTTGTCCGGTTTGTAAAGTTAAGGGTGTAAAATATCCGGTATTCGAGTTTAGGGGGATAATTGGATCGACCATGATAGTTCAGGTAATTCGTACTTTTCCTACTTGTAAAGTTAAAATACCAAATCACTGGCTTAATTTGACCATAACATATGCAAATTACTGGCTTAAATCATGAATGCACGTAGTTGCCTCAAAATTATCCCTTACTCACCACATCCGAAATTATCGAAGATTTCTCTTGTAAAAGAGATTAAAAATAATAATGATAACATCCCTTTTCTTTTTAATTTATTGAGAGTGAAAGAGCAGGTTGTGACGTCTAACCTCGCAGTGGACTGACAGAAAGCATAAGGCCGCCTAATTTTCGTACAGAAAGCTCCATATATCTACCCTGCAGCTGCATTTTGGATAAAGCCTGCTACCTAGTGTTGCCAACTAGGAAAATGATCAAGCCACCGAGAAGACTCTGCATGACTTAATGTGCCAGGTCAGATCTTGAATAATCTTTGCTAATACAAATATGAAAAGAGACAAAATTCATAATGGACAAGTAAGTGCTTGACTTTGATACTACGAGTTATGGGCCATGATAGATAAGGGGACTTTTTTGAATGTATGTTATGAAAAAAGAAGTAATATATCACCTTTTGGATTTGTCTCTCCAAATATATGTCACTCTCTGTGCCACTTAATGAAAATAGATATGTCAGAGGAGGATGTCTCATTGATTGATGGTATATGAGAGAAAAACATGTATATATGTAGTCCATCCTTTTACCTAGGCTCATAAGCTCATTACTTTTCAAGTTGTTTTTTTCTTAAATCCAAAACGTTTAATTTGCACTGCTGCAAAAAATCTTCTTTTTTTTTTATCTTAAGTCTTTTCCATTAGATTAAAATGAATGAAAGTAAGGGAGAAAGTTTAGTTGATAAGCGTAAGTATAAGCGAAAAGATAAGGCCTTGGCTTATGCTTATACTTATAAGCCAAAATTTGAATTTTCAACCTTAAATTTAAAGATGATTTTGGGGTTTTTTCATCGAAGTTTATTTTTCAACCTTTGCTTTTAGGTCGCTAAGAGCACGTACATAAAAGTTTTATTCACAAATTACTTCTTGTTTGCTAATATGCCATGAATAAGCCAAACAATGGGGCCTATAAGGCACCGTTTAGAATTCATAAAGTTTTTATTCATGCAGGAAAATAGAGTTATTCCTGTGAAAAATACTGCGTTCATTAGTAGAGCAGAATTGCGATCTCACCGAACAAAGGCTTCAGATGACTAATTAATTAACTAAGGCATGAAAACAAGAGGACGTTGGAGCTGGAGTTTTTGTCTTTGCTGTGTGCGGCAGTGCGGTTGTTCGTTGTTACAGACATTTGGCTGGTAACTTTTTTGCAAGTTGCAAATGTTAACAATTTGCAAACTGGGGGCATAAAAGGCAATTTTGCATTCAAAGGGAGGAAGAAAAGAATGAAATTCGGAATCTGAAATGAAATGTTGAGGAAGACACATTTCTTGTATAGAGTAGGCTACACAAGAAAGAAATATATGCTTCTTTTCACTCCTATGCCCTTTTGTCTCTTCATGCCATCGAAGCTTCCTAGAAGGTCCACATATGCTTAGTAGAAATAGAAATATATTCTGGCAGGTTCTAGAAGCTGCACCTGTTGGATGCCATTTGTATTATCCATATGAGTGGCACAGAAGGGAACAAATTGAGAAATTTGGAGACGTATGTGTCCTGTTAACCTTACATCACTTAACTGACCTGCATAGTTTTTCATCTCTTAAAAATAAGATCTAGTTCTACAAGGCTCTCACCTTACCCACTAAATCAAACAACCTTGCTCATTATCTATATATCTAACAGTTTTCTCATGGTTGCACTACATACCATCCGCAATCAAACATCCGAATGACAGCGTTACCATAGATACTAAAAATACGCAATCAAATCTTGATATCTTAATCCATCAATATATAAGAAAACTTAAAAGGTTCAATACATATATAAGAATGATTCTGTAGATTCACCGTGGAAAAGAAAATTCTTTCATGCTGCTATATTCGACATGTTACCATGTCGATATCCCGAGCAACAAGTATATAAGAAAGAACATAGTATTTCACTAATTTTATGTAACTTTTTTTAACGCGTACGAAAAAGCTTTTGACATATTAACCAATCCAAGCGACGTATTCCGCGAGTTATCGACTTGAACGTGTCTAGGTAAACATCACGACCTGAATATGTCAAGGTAGTATCTCTGCCTTCTCTACTACATGTAAGGACAAAACGAATCATACACTAATGAAGGGAGAAAAAATATTAGACATCGATAGGAGATCTACATCACAGACATCTTAGTTTATTCTCCCTCTCCATTCTTTACTAACCCAATTTCACAACCCTCCAAATGCTCTAACCCAAGCACACCACCTCACCAGCAGAAAACATGGCAGCAAAACAGAGCAGGCAGGACGGAGTCCCCATGCTTCCGTCGACAAGATTTTCAAACGGTTAAACAACGTATTTTTATAAAAAAAACCTTTATATATATAGAATCTATTTTATAATATCAAATAAATTATTTTTATTATTTAAATTTAAAATAATTAAAACTCAACTAATCACGTAAGATTGGATTTCTTGTTACATGCCTAAACCTAATATTAAAACAAGTTAAAAAATAAGCCAAAACTGAGAAAAACAGGATGTGACAATAAAAAATTTGCCACTCACATCATGTGGCTATAATATGTGGGTTCAGTGATAATACTAGGTCTCACCTGTCATACACATATTACGTCTTAGAGTCCGTGTTGCAGCTGGCTACAAATCTGTAGTCCGCTGCTCTTCTCTTTTTTTCTTTATCTTTTTAAAATATATTTATAGCTGGCTTATAGTCTGCTATTATACATACTCTAATTACCACTCGTAAAAGTGAGAAATACTAGTTAATTATTCCGCGAAAAACAATCACCACTAATCCACTACTATACCACCAGGGCAACCAACAACCAAAACCCAACCGGCCAGACAAGGCAGGAGGAGGCCAACGAGCCAACCCGCCCCACACGTCGTCGACTCGGCATCGCGACCTCACCCCGTCGCCTACTCCATTCCAATTCCATTCACCCCCCTCTCAAAGCTTCGAATTTTTCCTTCCCAAAAACCATCACCACCACCACCATCACCACCTTCCTCCTCCTCCTCCTCTTCTTTCTTCTTGTTCGCGCGTAGCCGCACCACGCGTCCCCCGCGATTCGCCCCACGCCGCCCTCGCACGGAACCTCCTCTCTCTCTGCTCGCCGCGCATTGCCGCCGCCGCCGCCGCCGCCGCAACCAGATTCCATCCGTCCGCTGCGCTGCGCTGCGCGCGCTTTTTTTTTTTTGTTCTTTCCTTCCCGCGCCGCGCGCCAAGTTAAGTTGTTGGGAGGGAGGAGGAGGAGGAGAGACGACGACGAGTCGCCCCCGCGCGCCGCATGGATCAGGGTCTCCGGTGCTTCAGCCACCGCCGCCGCCGCCGCCTCGAGCTGCGCTTCTTGGGGTTCTGGGACCCGTGCGCCGCCGCCGCCGCCTTGGTGGGATCTCCGAGGCGGTTTCTCTAGGATTTCTCCCTCTCTCTCTCTCCCTTCCTTCCTCTTCTTAGCTGCGAGTTCACTTGCAGCTCCCAGCTTGTTGCGCAGCTGTGCGTGCGTGCGTGCGGTTTCCTTTGGGTAGGTGGGTGTGGGTGGGAGTGGAGTTGGGTGGCAGGAGGGGCTCGCAATTTATTGCGAGGTGTCTCCTCCTGGCCCAAAGGAGGGGGGATTTCTTTTCTCCCTGAATCTGAGCTGTTCTTGCTCGGAGGAAGAACAGCCCAGTGCCAGTTTGAGGACTGATTAATCAGCTGCTGATTTCGTTGGGTTCTTGTTTTGCTCCCAACAAATTCAATAATCTTGGAGCGATTTGAGGTCTCAGTGGTGGTGGTGGCCAAAGGCCCTGTTTCTGTTCCTGTTGCCCTCTTTGTCCTCCTGGGTTGTGGAGAGCTGCTCACTGATTTGGCTGTCAGTTTTGGGGCAATGGCCGGGGGGAGGAGGAGCAGGACAAGCAGGAGGCTCAAGCTGAAGCTCAGCGCATTGTACACCTTCGCGCTATGCAGCAAGGGATCCGGCGAGGACCATTCTTCGCGGATTGGGACGACAGGGTTCTCCAGGGTTGTTTATGTCAATGAGCCCGACAGGCATGAAGAGGAGGGGTTCAGGTATCAGCCGAATGAGGTGTCGACGACAAAGTACAGTTTGGTGACTTTCATTCCAAAGTCCCTCTTTGAGCAGTTCAGGAGGGTGGCCAACTTCTACTTCCTGGTCTCCGGTATCCTCGCGTTGACCCCGCTCGCACCCTACACCGCTGTCAGTGCACTCCTCCCGCTGTGCGTTGTGATTGCGGCGACAATGGCAAAAGAAGGCATTGAGGATTGGAGGAGGAAACATCAGGTATTGCTGTTCAGTTTTATATTTGATTCATGTCGTTATTAGTTCTGATATACAACTCCTAACAACTTAACTGTTGTTTCATGAACTACTTGGTGAGTCCAAACAATTTCGGTGTCTGTTTTCTTGCTTTTAATAGTGTTACCCCCCACTCATACACATCTAGGTTTGCATCACTAAAGGCAAAAGGCGTTGCATTATTCTATGATTATGGATGACACAAAGTAGCGATGTATTTAAAGCTAAATGATCTTTCTTTATATAATAAACCTGTGATTTATGGTTACGAATATGCAGAGAAATACAAAGTTGTTTTATCTACTAAAAGAATAAGTTTTGATTTTTATATATACTGGTATATAAATTTTATTATCCTAGAAGGCAGCTGGCAAACTGAGTTACCAAACACTTATCTCAGTCATAGCGCATGATTTATTTTTAGAAGAACTTTCTTTCATTTCTTTATGTGAATCGATCAATAATTGAGCTCATTTGGACATTATGAATTTATGGTATAACATGGCTAAAATTCATAATCATCTTCGTTTTGTTTATCTGGTTTAAATCTATTTGGAGTGATGGTCTTCATGCACACATGTTCATCTGAAATTTTACTGCGGTGCCCCCTGAACATTTAGTTAGCCAGGATATTCGAGTACATTCTATGTGCAATTGGTACATTAATTGGATATATGTAATTACTTCGCCCAGGATCATGAACTCAATAATCGGACAGTAAAGGTGCATAGAGGCGACGGCGATTTTGAAGAGAAAAAATGGAAGGATATCAAAGTTGGTGATGTAATAAAGGTGGAGAAGGATAATTTCTTTCCTGCAGATTTGGTTCTGCTTTCATCTAACTATCCAGATGGAATCTGTTATGTAGAGACTATGAACCTTGATGGTGAAACGAATTTGAAAATTAAGCAAGCTCTTGATGTGACATTGCATTTGGAAGAGGATAATAGTTTTGTAAATCTCAGGCAGACAATCAAATGTGAAGATCCAAACGCGAATCTCTATTCTTTTATTGGTACTATGGAATGGAAGGACAAGCAGTACAATCTGTCACCGCAGCAGCTTCTTCTTCGAGACTCAAAACTAAGGAACACTGACTACATATATGGTGCTGTGATCTTCGCAGGCCATGATACAAAAGTAATGCAAAATGCAACTGATCCACCATCTAAAAGAAGCAAAATTGAGAAGAGAATGGATAAAATCATTTATGTGCTAATGTCTTCACTACTCGTAATTGCATTACTTGGTTCAGTGTTGTTTGGTATCTGGACAAAAGAAGATTTAATGAATGGCGAGATGAAACGATGGTATCTTAGGCCAGATGATTCTACTATCTTCTATGATCCAAAGCGAGCAGCTCTAGCTTCTTTCTTTCATTTGTTGACAGCCTTGATGTTGTATAGCTACTTCATCCCAATCTCGTTGTACATATCTATTGAGATGGTCAAGATACTGCAGGCTCTATTCATCAACCAGGACATTGAAATGTATCATGAAGAATCAGATAAGCCAACTCATGCTCGTACTTCGAATCTAAATGAGGAACTTGGTCAAGTTGATACGGTTCTTTCTGACAAGACTGGGACATTGACATGTAACATGATGGAGTTCATTAAGTGCTCGATTGCTGGCATTGCCTATGGTCAGGGTGTCACAGAAGTTGAGAAAGCTATGGCTCTGAGGAAAGGGTCCGTTTTAGGTGATGGGATAGAAAATATAGAGCACACAGACCAAAAAAATGATGGAAGCCCTCACATTAAAGGATTTAATTTCAAGGATCCACGTATCATGGATGGAAACTGGATTCATGAGCCTAACAGTGATATGATAAGAGATTTTTTCCGTCTGCTTGCCATCTGTCACACATGTATACCTGAAGAGGATGAAGAAACCCATAAGGTTTCATATGAAGCTGAGTCCCCTGATGAAGCTGCATTTGTTATTGCGGCAAGAGAGTTGGGGTTTGAGTTTTATCATAGGGCACAGTCAAGTATAGTTGTTCGTGAACGGGATCCGATCACGAATATTGTAAAAGATAGGTAAGTCAAATGCCTTTGTTTCCTTATTAGATAATTCTAATTCTAAATTTGAGACCCTTTTACATTCTTTTACAGAAAGTATGAGCTCCTGAATGTCTTGGAATTCAGTAGTTCACGGAAACGGATGTCTGTGATAGTTAAGGAACCAGAGGGAAGGATATTACTTTTTAGCAAGGGAGCTGATAGGTTAGTTCCATTTATTCTAAATTTCTGTAGCTTTTATTAAAGCTAACTTTTGTTCCTGTCCAAGGTTTCTTAATTGTTTTGCTACTTGAACAGTGTTATGTTCAAAAGGCTCGCACCAACTGGAAGAAAATTTGAGGAAGAGACTAAAAGGCACATAAATGAGTATTCTGACTCAGGTCTAAGAACCTTGGTTCTTGCGTACCGTTTCTTGGATGAGAATGAGTACATGAAATTTAGTGAGAAATTCAACACTGCCAGAACATCTGTAAGTGCTGACAGAGATGAAAAAGTTGAGGCGGCTGCTGAGAGCATCGAGCGAGACTTGCTTCTTCTTGGTGCCACCGCTGTTGAGGACAAGCTCCAGAAAGGGGTATGACCTTTTTAGAACAGGCTGTCTGTTCCAGCCATACTAAGATGCATTCTAGTTAAAAAAATAAATTTAACTAATATTTTATAGTGAACTAATGCATTAAGTTTCTCGTAAAAACAAAGATGCATTCTAGTGAACACTAATATTTGTCTATGTGCATGCACATTTAAATTTAGGTGCCCGAATGCATAGACAAGCTTGCACAAGCTGGAATTAAAATATGGGTCCTCACAGGTGATAAAATGGAGACGGCTATCAATATTGGGTATGTATCTTTCTTGCATTGGAGAAGAAACGTTTTAGTCCAACATCGGTATTTTCTGTTCTGATTCATGTGCTTCTTCATCTTCAGCTTTGCATGTAGCCTACTTAGACAAGGAATGACACAGATAATTGTTACCCTGGAAGCACCTGACATTATTGCATTGGAGAAAAATGGAGACAAGGAATCAATTGCAAGGGTGGGTAAATCATTGCATTACCATTATTTTTTGAATCATTAGATATTAAGTGTTTTATTTATAGAAGAACTGTAATTTGGGATGATAATATTCTCTCCAAGAGCGCCCAAATGTTGAAAAAAATTGTAGGTGTAACGAAACAGGCAGTTATATTTATACACGTTGTAATAGAAATTTAAAATCTTGATAGTTTACTCTTTATTGGCTCTCCAGGAATCAAAGCAAAGGGTAATGGATCAAATAGAGGATGGAATCAAACAGATTCCACCCCCAAGTCAATCAAATACTGAATCCTTTGCACTGATCATTGATGGTAAATCTTTAACATATGCCTTGGAAGATGATGTCAAGTTTAAGTTCTTGGATCTTGCTTTGAAATGTGCTTCAGTTATATGTTGTCGATCTTCACCTAAACAGAAGGCACTGGTCAGTGTTTTGTTTTCTGAAGTTCAGATTACTCTACTATTGTTTCTAGAAGTATGCATGTGAATACATTGACTTGATAGTTGGTGCAATAATTGCAGGTTACAAGGCTTGTTAAACATACAAATAGAGTGACCTTAGCAATTGGTGATGGGGCAAATGATGTTGGCATGCTTCAGGAAGCTGATATAGGGGTTGGCATTAGTGGTGTTGAGGGGATGCAGGTTACAAATTTGATGCTTTGTGAATCTTGTGAACGTGCTTATGCCTTATGCCCACTACAATGCTTATTTTATTAACACCCTGTTCCTGTTCTCAACGTTTTAGGCTGTCATGGCAAGTGATTTTGCAATTGCTCAGTTCCGTTTCCTGGAAAGGTTACTGCTTATTCATGGGCATTGGTGTTACCGTCGCATTTCAGTGATGGTATGCTTTTGTTATTGTTTCAAAATTACCTTTTACAATTCAAGCTTCATGTTGATTTTTTTTTTCTGTGTGCAGATATGCTATTTCTTCTACAAGAATGTAACTTTTGGAGTCACTATCTTTCTCTATGAAGCATTTGCGTCTTTCTCAGGGAAACCAGCTTATAATGATTGGTTTTTGTCACTATACAATGTTATTTTCACTTCTCTCCCAGTCATTGCATTGGGGGTATTTGACCAAGATGTGTCTCAAAGGCTGTGTCTGCAGGTACCTTAATGTCAAAATGTTTGAGAAAAAAATTACTGTCTTTTCTGAATATTACAAAATTGGCAAAATATCTGGTATGGATCCAAATTACACAATGAACATATTCTCAGTCTCTTGTTCCTCTTTATTACTGTTGTTCCTCATCAGAATTGATAATGTTCTGCACCCTTCCCTACTCAAGGAGATATATGTAGACATTTATATATTGGTAGTTCGTGTGCATAGGTAGGTGGCTACTTGATCATGCGGTTATATATACCATCTAAAATTGGAGGATAATGATTTATGTTCTTATTTTTTGGATTTTATAGTACATTTATTTGCTACCCGTCTCAACACATGGGACACACGCTAGTCTTAAAATACAAGAACATTTACCCCAGAGACCATTCACTTTACTAAGCCTTTTCAATTGACATATGTTCTGCTTATTAATTTGCAGTATCCAGGGCTCTACCAAGAAGGTGTGCAGAATATATTGTTTAGTTGGCGCCGGATACTTGGCTGGATGGCTAATGGCGTAATCAATGCCATCCTAATCTTTTACTTCTGCACTACTGCCTTCGGTATCCAGGCATTCCGTCAGGATGGCCAAGTTGCAGGCTTGGATGCTCTAGGAGTCCTCATGTACACTTGTGTGGTATGGGTAGTGAACTGCCAAATGGCGCTCTCTGTGAACTACTTCACAATAATCCAGCACATATTCATATGGGGAAGCATTGCCGTATGGTACCTCTTCCTCTTGGCTTATGGTGCTGTGGACCCGAGGTTTTCGAAATCAGCTTACATGGTTTTCATTGAACAAGTGGCTCCAGCACTTTCATATTGGTTGGTCACACTTTTTGCTGTGATGGCAACACTCATCCCTTACTTCTGCTATGCCGCAATCCAGATCAGATTCTTCCCTATGTTCCACAACAAGATTCAGTGGAAAAGACACTTAGGGAAGGCTGAAGACCCGGAAGTAGCGAGACAATTGTCGTCACGACACCGGACATCGTCACACCAGAGGATGGTTGGGATCTCTGCTCGCCGTGATGGCAAGGCTATGCAAGTAACGAAGGAAACCGAATTACAAGTTCAGGGATAATTTTTTTTTCCCTTTAGATTTTGTATCCTGTACAGCTTATAGGATGTTATCTCCTGAAAGATGACAAAAAAAAATTAGACTAATTGGAACTCAGGGACATTCTTGGGTTGTTGCTTCTATGGTATTTGTGGAGTTCTAGTTTAGACAGAGCAAGACCACAGTATTTAGTAGATAGACCACAGGAAGACCAAGAGAGCACCTACTGTAAAGTTCAATTTTAGGGTTGTGTATTCTTTTCACCTTTTCTTTTACACCTCTAGATGTATGTAACTTGATGGTAGAATTTCATTTTGTTGTATGCCTTTTTACTCCCCCTTACCTGCTATCCCCTCAAGTGTATTGTAAACAAATAGTGGTAAGGAATTGTGATGAAATAATGGCTGGCGCCAGTGTTCTATTGGAAAGGATCATAAATGGAAGTATGTTGAAATAAACTTGTGAGTTTGGTCATTCTGATGTTACATTTGTTTTGTAGTAACTGATGACACTTTAAGCAGCTGTTCGTTTCTTGCTCTTATGTTACTTAGGAAGTCTCAAGTCTGTTCCTAAGTAAATCAAAATGGTGATGAGAAGGAAATTGCCATTCACATGGACATGAATTAACTTTGTTCCTTTGGGGAACAAGAATGATTAACATTTATTATTATACAAAGTTATAGACAAATCTTACAACAGTATTACCTGACAGTCTGGGACTACTGCATCATATAATCTTATTTAAGAAAATAATGAATGAGAACTTAAGGCCAAGTTAAGCTTAAACCATCAACACCAACCAAAAAAAAAAAACAAAAGGTTCAAATGGACATGCAAAAGTGCTACAATATCTATCACATTCATATTATCATCATCTACAAGTCTCTTTTGAAATGTGAATTTGGTTTTGTCCCTACCAAAACTAACCTGCAAGCGTGTCTCGTGGTCACGGCTCCGGCACCGGCGATGCGGCCGGCTGCTTCACCTCCACCTCCTCCTCCTCCGCCGCCGGCCTGACCGGCCGGCGAGGCTCCCGCCGCCACCGCCGCAGCCACCATCTCCGGCCGGCGAGCCCCGCGCAGTCGTACCGCTCGTCGGGCCCCTCGGCCCGCGCCGCGCACGCCTGTCCGACGACGCAGGACAGGACGGTCACCGCCACCACGGCGGCGAGCACCGCCAAGAACGCGCCGACCGACCCCGGCGAGCCGTGAAGCCGGGTCGCCGCGGCGGCGGCGCCGGACACCTCGTACCCTGGCAACGAGGGCGCCGTCGTCGCCGCCATTATTCTCGGTGATGCTGATGCTGTAAGTGCAAGCGACCACTCTGAGCTGAGGAGGTGACCATGAGTGGAAGGCAGTGAGCTGCAGTAGGAGACGAGAGGAGGAGGAGGAGGCTGTGTGCGAAAGCAAATCACTTTCTTTGGCAATTTAGTAGTAGTAGTGTGTGAGAGGCTGTGCTGCTGATGCAGCAGAGGATAGGGCAAAAATTAGACATAATCAATAAAGAGGTGAGGAAGAAAAAGGAGGGAAAAAGCTTTGAATGGCCAGCTTTTGTGTGGAAGAATTCAGTGGACACCAGCAGCATGAGAAACAAAAGGAGAAAGCATGAATGGTAGATGATGAAGGGATACAAAAGCTTGAAATCAGATGGTGTGGTGTGTTTGTATGCATGCATGCATGTATCCAGAAAAAAAGAGAGGAACTGATCTGAACATCTGATCTAATCATGGGTGATGGGTGTGCATGCCAAGAACAACTGTTTGGATGGAGAGGAATTAAAGAAGAAAAGAGGGCTAGATGCCTGGATTGGATGATGGATGATTGGATGAAGCAGATCATCAGCCAAAGTTTGAGCATGATTCCTTAAATAATTCTTTGTTTTGAAAAAAAGTCAAAACAAAATGGATGATTGGAAGAATTCCTTAAATAATTCCTTAATCATGGGTGAAAGGGAGGAAGGACAAAAGATTCTAGTCAAGATATTAATTATAGAAGGAGAAAAAAGAGGGACCATTCAATAATTAATATTTTTAGTGGAATCTTCTGTTGTAAATTAACGCAGCTCTGCTTCAAATGTTCTAGCTCTTTGCTTGAAAATAAAATGCCACCCTAGAATCTTTGTAAACATGGTCCTTCCCTTTTCCCCTGCAAAGCTTGGCTGATGATATGATATTGACAAATGCATTGTAACCTACGTACATACAGATATACAACATTATCTAAAAAAAACATACAGATATACAAAACTGCATGATGTGTTATTGGCTTCTGGCAGCTGACCGACGTATCCATTCTGGCAGCTAGACAAATATTTATTTGTTCTTGCTGAATCAGGAGAACATCAGGTACTTTATTCATGATTTTATTGGCAAAGCAGGGATGCTGGAAAACCGAGTTTTCTGAAGCTTTCCTATGCAGAAGCTAGGGGCAAACCAAAAGCTTAAAGCCCAGAAGTAATCATGTTGGCGTTGATTGCTTAGTGGACAAGGTTACTCAGCTTTGTTCCATACCTGCCGTCGTACTTTTTTTAAGGGAAAAATTTGAATTACACTCTGATTGGGTGAGTATAAATTGCCCCCCAAAACTCAAAAACTAGACATTGAGATTGAGAGATAGAGAGGTAAGGGGAAAGAAAGGGTGAGAGATTGATAGGTGGGGCCCACTGAATTTTTTTTAGAAAAAGAATTGCTGACTGGACTGTTAAATACGACAAAAACCACTCTCGATTGAGTTAGGGGGGTAATTCGTCCGGTATTACTAGATGAGGGGGGAAAAATGTCTAGTTCTTCGGAAAATCAGTACCTAGTTTTTTCTCCATTGAGATGTTGCCGTGGATCAACCCAAGCAAACACATGACTAGCATTCCTTCTCTCGGATCCGTTCCTGAGCTCGAACTCACAAAATTAAGCGACAGGGCTGCTTGCCGTTGCAGCTGTTGCCTGTGAGCTCACAATCAAGTGATTTTTCTCATCTCACATTATTTTGGCAAGAGAAAAAGATCAAAAAAAGAAAATCAAGGTGCTGGATGATCAAATAGAGATTGATGGGTGTAGCAAAAGTAGGTCAGATGTAATGAACACAAGAATGGTCCAATGTGCAATAGAAGGTAACATATCCTGGTCCAAAGTAAAAACATCAAACATAGCCTAGTCCAAAGTGAAACTTTAGCAATAAAGTGCAATTCACTTTTTTTAAAACACAATATATACGTGCTCACGACACGCATAAAAAAACTCACAACACGCGCACACTCACTCCTACAAATATATATGCGTACACCATACCCCTATAAACACATCCAAAAGACTAATCTAGCATGCATACACTCACAACGCGTGCACATTCATTCCTATAAAGGTATACACTCACCCTATCCTTATGAACATATCCAAAAGACTAGGCGGACATATCTTGAGGTTGAGTAAGTCACCCAAGCGCCTCCCCTCTCAACAGGTATGTCAGCTACTATTGAAAGAATAATTAGCTAAAAATGGAGCGCTTATGTCAAGTCAAGGACTAAACTTGGGTGGACAGGTTCCACCACGATGAATATAACCAGTTGAGCTACGCTCAACATAGCACAACCATACTTTATTTGGACAAATTATACACTACTGTAGAATACCACATATATTTTTTTTTTCAGGTATCCGACCTCTCACTCGAGTCTAAAGTTAAAAACTTGCCCCATAAGTCTTTTCTAGGTATTATAGGTGCTGGTTTATTAAAAAAAATGGCACCTAATAATATAAGTACCATATTTTCTATTAAACCAGCACCTATGGGTGAGATAAAACGATAATGCTTAGAATCGGTCGACCGGCCGGGGGAGCAAAATCGGGCGCTCCCTCTAGGCCCCACCATGTGACATGTCCCTACTTGCCACGTGTCTCCATGAAAAATATTTCACCTAGTGTACTCACAATGTTTCACTATGTATAGATCTAATGTTGCAGTGAATTAAAACATTCTTTTGCAACAAATCACCCACATATTTTGGAAACCCTCTATTAAGGGAATTCGTTTCATATTTTGTTCCACAAAAAATGTTTCACCTAGTGTACTTATAATGTTTCACTATGTATGGATCAAATGTTGCAGTGAACTGAAACATTCTTTCACTATTTGCTGAAACATTGTTTTAACATTTTCGATCTACTTAGTGAAATAATTCTGATATACTTGGTGGAACATCGTGCATTCAATAATATATATTCATGTGTGGTCTTGTTTTAAAGATTTAATTGCAACGAATTTAATGGTGCAATCGGATCATGATTTGGATAAATAATTTAAGAGAAAAAATAGTTTAAAGTGGTTTTCCACGCATGCGTCATGCTGACATCAGTGCTCGATTTTTCCCCTCCCTCATCATGCGCCCGACGCGTAGGCTCCTCCGAGATAAAAGTGTTGTTTTTGTAATAAAAGATTGGTACATTTAGGGATGAAGCTGAGCCGAACCAGTTGGTCTTTAAGTTCTTTAAGTTGTTTTCCTTATCCTCTCCCTCACTCACAGCCTTCTCTCGCCTCTCATTCTCCGCCGCCTACACAATCACCTTGCCTGCAACACCTCCGTCGCGCGCCATGCCTCTTCCGCTCGCTCTCCTCCCCGCTTGGAGCACCACCTCTTCTCGGTTGCCACTGGTCCACCTCCTTGCCCGAAGCGTCTCTAGCCTCATCTCTTGGCGGGGCTTCCTCTCTTCTTCCTCTCTATGGGAGACTGGCGCACAAGTGGCCTAGGCCGCTGCGTAAGTGGGAGGCGGTGGATCTAGCTGTTGTCGCTAGTCCACTTCCCTAGCCCTCAGCGTCTCCTCTTCTCTCGGCGGGGCTCTCTCTCCTCTTCCTTTCTGTGAGAGACCAATGCACAAGTGGGAGGCTGATGCGCGAGTGGGAGGCGGAAGTTTTGGCAGCCTAGAGCTCGGCCGCCGCCGGTCCACTTCCTCACCCGCACCGTATCCCCCCCTTTCCCGGCGGGGCTCGCTCTCCTCTTCCTCTCTATGGGAGATCGATGCATCACTCGGTGGCCATCTGGAGGTTGAGACCGCCATATCTAGCCACCTAGGGCTCAACGGCCGTTGGATCTGTCTGTCATAACAAGGAGGAAGACTGGCGGCTGTGGCCGTGTTTTCTTCGGCGTCCTTATCCTCTCTGTACATGTTCGATTTTGGTGTTGATATGTGGATTTGTTTCCTGAATATTAATTCTGTAATTGTGTTCTTGACTGTTGATTTTGTTCTTGATATATACTCCCTCGGTCCAAAAATATAGTGCACCTTCTTTTTAAGGAAAATCAATCTTGGATTTTCTTCCTTCTTTTCCGAATCTGATGCCAAATTCCATTGTTAACAGGATGTTGCTGGGCAAAGAGCTGATAGCTATCTGCCTGGAAACAAAGCTCCTGGTCCATTTTTGGCTGAAGTTTTTTTTTTTGTATGATCTACTTTTCAAATAAGGTTTTGAAAAGGGTCAATATGTCAAATTCTTGATGTTCTGCCTTTGCCCAACGAGCTTCTGGGCTATACATTACACGCTTCTAATGGACTTTATACATAGTACTTGGGTAATTTCGGTTAACCGAGAGGGATGACCGAATTAACCGGGATAAATTCAGTAGAACTACTATTGACTGAACTTTCTGATTTGGCAAAATTTGCTAGAGGACATCCAAAAATGTGTAATTAGCTATAAGACACCACAAGAACACGTTTATGCTGTACGGCACCATAAAAACTGTTAATTAGCTGCTGGACACCCGCGGGATTATTTTATTATATTCGGAAGAATTAGAGAGAGAAATAGCTGTGTAAGTATGGTTCTACCCTTTGATTTTTTTTATTTTCTTTTTTCTTCCTTATCCTTTTCTCTCTCTCATTATTTCTCTCTTTCTCTCACTGCTCTCAACCGCCGCCTTCAACCTCACCTGCCACTTTGCCCGTCATCACAGCACTCGCCCGCTGCCACCGCTCCACCCACAGCGCGAGCAGCGTGTTCAGCATGTATACCAATAGCCTCCCCGCCAGCCGTGGCACCGACCGGTAGTCCACCCTGCCGTCCCGCATCATCCCGAACAAGAACCCCTCATTGTGCGGCACCCTCCTTGTGTAGCACGGCCACCTTGTCGCCAAGGCGCTTTTGCAGGACTCGCCCACGCCGGCGTCGGTAGCTCGCCGCCGCCCCCGTCGTCTGTGGCCCTGCGGAAGTAGATGCGGTGGGAGTCCTCCTCGAACGCGACGGCGGTGACGGCGCCCGCATGGAGGCCAGCCAAGAGGTCCGAGTGGCCACCTCCTTGGCTGCATTCTTGGGCAGCGTGAGGCGGGCAGTGAGGAGGAGGAACGCCATGACGAAGTACAGCAAATATTTCGAGTGGCCAAAGTGTCCCTAATGTTTGTGTCAAATCCAATCCCACTGGTTTGTGTGAAGCAATAATCATATCATTATCTAGGCAAAATTTGCTATGGGACGTTCAAAGTTTGTGGCATTTACAGTGGTGACCAAGGGCAAACTTGTCTTTAATGAGTGTTTCCCTCTCCAATTCCTTCGGAAATAATAAAATATGGTAGCAAGTGTCCGATAGCTAATTACCAGTTTTTTGTGGTGTCCTACAGCAAATTCGTGTTTTTGCGATGTCTACCAGCTAATTACACGTTTTTTTGAGTGTCCAGTGGCAAATTTTGCCTTCTGGTTGAAGCCTTGGCCAATTTAGTTTGATCTTTATTATGACCACTAGCAGCGTTTGGCACTTGGCCAATTCGTCATTACACCTTGCCCCTACATCAAACAGCCAGCGTGGTACTGAACTTTATTAATAAAGTTAGCCCTTGTTTCTGACCGCTACCAATTGTAGCAATACTAACTTTTGCGAATTTCGTGAATATTGACTGTTTGATATTGCCACTGTTTATAGCAATCTTAACTTTTATACATTGGCCCCGTATATCTGAGTGTTCAATCGCTATCCGTATCAGCCCTTAATTTTGCATATAACCAATACCACTAACAATGACTTCAAAGAAAAAGGTACAACTAGTCTAGAATTGCCTGGATACCCACTTTATGGGAAGCTTATGTTCTGCGATAAAACACAATGGTAGTAGTCTAGAATTTTGCAAATTAGACCTTGCATCAGCGAAAAAGTTTACAGATGTTGTGGCTTGATGGAGAAGGGGTGGTCCAAGTTTGGACACAGTGCACTTGAGTCTAGGTCAGCGACACTCATCACCAATTCACCATGCGCTCCACATGCAAATGCTGAGTAATGACCCTGATTCACAAATCAGGTCACCGGCAAGCAGATTCAGTCACCCACGAGCTTCCTAGTTCACAGGTCAAGCAGCAAATTGTTACGACGTCAACTTTTTCCCTTGTAAAGGCAAAGGTATTGACAGTGAGTTCAAAAGTCGTCAACGATGGGTAGAAGGCCAAGAGGACGGTGATAGTGGAGCTTAGGGTTTGTGTTGAGGGAATGGGTGGACGAGAGGCTGTGAGCATATCGTTCAGGGATAGAGGAGGAGAGGACGGTGGCAGCCTTGGGGATTGGGATGAGAGGAAGGCGTTGCATTGCAGAGAGCGACGGAGGCATTGTAAAATCAAAGGTGTTTTTAATTATTATTCTGTGATGAACAATTGGCATTAGAGATTATTGGTTTTGATATTTGGAATTTATTTGCGAAGCGGTTTTGGAGATGATTGGTTTTTACAAGTGATTGACAGGGACTGCTGTCTGTAGGGTCCGGTCAGACCGGTGGTTATCGAGTGGTCAGACAGGTCAGCCCACGGTCTGACTGGCCGACACAGTGTCGGTTTCGGTTTCGGGTTGTTTATTTGGATATCTGTGATTGTTTCATGATTATGGCTTCTACATGGATACTATGCATAAGTAATACTGTTGTTTGCTATTAATGAGTCAAGTTGGGGATAGCTTGGTCTCGGAATATGGTTTCTTTGTTTGTTCCATATGTAGGTGACTCGATGTCGGGAGAGTATTTGCGGTGATGGACTGGGAGTCAGCTTGGGGATAAGATGACGTCCATGGTGGTCAGAGATCATGCGGGATACTAATGCTAGAGTTCAATGCACGTGGTTGGTGAAGATTCCATATGGCATACGATGGAGGTATTGTGTGCGTATAGGATGCGGAGTCGAATTTGGAAGGAGTCCAAATTTGGTATGATTGGTTATGTAAAGTTTGTTTCTTGTATGAGAAGGTTTCCTAGGGTGTTTAGGATTTCTAGTATGAGTTTGGTTCGTGGCTTTAGGCTGCCTACCTCATGTACAAATAGAGAGGGAGCGTGAGGCTTCCCGGTATCGCTTTTGAGAGCAATTGAGTTGATAGTTTAGTTAAGGTTTCGAGTTTAGTCAAGATTTTTGTAAGAAGTGTTGTTGGTGCACTTTGTAAACACAGATAGAATCAATAAAGTCGTCATCCACTTTAAGAGTTCTTTGATTTGTATTTTCTCGGGTGCGGCGGTCCAACTAGCGACTCACCGGCGGTGAGACCGGCGGCAAGGTGGCGGTGAGACCGGCGGTGTATAGGCGGTCAGACCGGCAACGGCAACCGGGAGCAGAGGCGATCTCAGGGCGGTCAGACTGATCAATCTACACCGGTCAGACCGACGGCATCAGAGTAGTCAGACCGGCATATCATCTTCGGCAGACCGATCTACATCAAATTTGAGGGTAACTTTTTATTCCGAAAAATGTTTGGGTTTTTGGGCATACCAACCATTCACCCCCCTCTGGTTGGCTTAGTTCTTGTGTTTCGATCCTACAAGTGGTATCAGAGCCTTATTTTCTTCTTTGAATTTTAATCAATCTAGAGTTTTTGCCATGGCTGCTAAGTTTACAACTAAGCCTCATGTTTTCGATGGAACGGATTTTCTCATTGGTGTAGTAGGATGCAATCTTACATTATGGCTGAGGATTATGATATTTGGAGAAAATTTTCTCTACCTTATGTGATTCCTGAACAAATTAATACTGCTGCTTTAAAAACTGATTTTGAACAAAATTGCAAAGCTCGCAATATTCTTTTGAGTGGGATTTCTCGTTCGGATTATGATCATGTTTCTCATCTTCAAACTGCCAATGAGATTTGGATTGCTTTGAGTAATTTTCATCAAGGAACTAATAATACTAGGATGTACCCCCCGCGGCAAAGCCGCGGATACTGTTATAAACATAAATGAGAAATAAACACGTAAATACAATAAAAAAGTATGTTGATAAAAGATGAACCGTATGGAGACAACCTAAACATCACCATGCAAGAGTAACAAAGTTATACGTGATTGAATATTAGTGATAGCATATTAGTTTACTTAACAGTATAGCACATGACAAAAATATTTGCAGTTAATAGAAATTGCAAAAGCTGGACGCTATACAGCACCAACCCATGATAGGCATAAGAACATTGACATCATGCCAAGTGAGCGCGTGATGTTGGAGCGTATACAACATAATCATATATTCTGCCTAGTGCATTGCACAGAAAAGTTCGCATAATAGCAAACATATAAAAAGCTATAGCATGGTAACAAAACAAATGATAGTAAATGACGGCAGTTTTGCGCGTTTGGTTGCCATTCGCACCGATCAACCCATACGGAAAGCACCAAACCATAAGGACAACCTGAAAAACCTTCAAGCATATGAAAAAAAGGGAAGCGGGTAGAATATTGTCATGATAACAAATAATCAAAGCATGATGTATCATGTTCAGTTTAAAAAGTAAGCAATATGATTAAATTGAGTTCACAAATCTGGGCAGAGTAAAACAACATATAATGTTTTGAAGTGTACCACACTGAGCTCAGTATACATATAGAACTGTCCATAATTCGTTTAGTTAATCACAAAGTTGAATGAGAATAAATAGCACATACTACACACTATAAGCGTGCGTAAGTAAAATAAGAGTGAACTAATTTTGCACGTGTGGAGGCACAATAGTTGGAATGTATGGAACATTTTTTTTTATCTTGTAATAACAGAATTCGGTAAGCGGTCCATAGGAAGGAAATGGAAAAATTACGAATAGATTTTTAACCTACATTTGCTAAATATAAATATATGCATCAATATTTGCTGCCATGTGCATATCAAACATGACAGGAGGGCATCTACAAATGATGAATCCATGTATACTGAGGGCAAGCTGAACCCATACAGTCCTAAAGAAATTTACCTTTGTTTTTTGGTGAATAACTGTATGGTGCAATAGGGAAAAAAAAACCAAGGAATAATCATAAAACTTCATATCTTCCAGTTCGATGACTTTGGGTACCATGGGTGCAACATAGGGGTAGTGAAATCTGCATTTATAAAAAAAAAGGCATAGCTAGCTGAGTTATGCCCATTGATTCAGAAGAATAAGAATAGATGAAATTGGAAGCACACACAGTCCACACGTTAGAATGATTCATGTATAAAACCGAGGCACATGTATACATATATGTTGAGATAGAGAGCGTATGAAAATACCTGGTAAAGCTAACCACGCTGATTCGCAATATCACTGAATATTTCAGAATATACAACATTATGTGTCTTAGATTCATACCCAGGTAGACTATTCTCAATGAGGACTCGAAGACCTTGAGGTGATGTAACACACGAGAAGGCAACATATAATTGTCCATGTGAGAATACAGGGTTTGGTAAGTACACACCAACCTTACTGAGTGTCTGTTCTTGGCTTTTATTGATTGTAATGGCATATGAAACACGGACTGGGAATTGCCGACGCTTTATTTTGAAAGGCCATTTTGAGTCAGTCGAAGTAGTGACTATTCTTGGTATGTATGCTTTTGATCCTCTGGATTTTCCTGTTATTATTTCAGCCTCAATTATGCGATGAGTCAGCTGTGTAACTATGAGACGGGTAGCATTACATAATCCCTTTGGTGGATCTAAATTCCTAAGAAGCATAATGGGGACACCAATTTTAAGTTGTAAATGATGATCCGACAGACCACTCATGTGTATTGTATTGAGAAATTCTGGAGGATAAAGAGACTGCACATTGCAATAGTTTGGTGTGGCATCATCAATGTCATCAAAGCTATAGTAGGACATTTCTTCGGTGGCTATGTGGCTGATAATCTGTGCATTTATACCAGCAGCGATCTCATTTGTTGGTGCCAAAATTGCACGCTCACATAAGTAAGCTGGTAGCTGTGATATATGCAGCTGTGAACCATACACAAAAGAAATCAAACCTGTGAGGTTCCTCTCTTCATCCGGTAGTAAAAGATATGATGGAATTTCCACCCAGGTGGTGTCCGGTCGATCAGTAGGTGCACTGTCATGGACATTACCATTACCTAAGGATAGAAGCCATGCAGCAAACTGTTAAAGCTCAGATTTATCTTGAAGAGAAAGGCCTGGATAGCTGAGCCTCATATTTTCAGTTAATTTGAGCACCACACAGTTTTGCCAAAGGCGAGAACGGGTGATTGAGGCATTCAAGATCTGTTGTTTCCTTGCATTAGGAATAACTGGTAGAGTTTGTCTAAAATCACCACCGAAGACAACTGTTATACCACCAAACTGCATGTTCATCGAATCATGGTTGACCGATGACATGATATCCCGAAGGGTTCGATCGAATGCTTCAAAACAATGCCTATGGTTGACAGGTGCTTCATCCCATATAATGAGAGATGTCTGCTGAATCAATTCAGCTAGCTGGGTGTTCTTCTTAATAGCACACATAGAGTCCTCCTGGATGTCTAGAGGAATCCTAAAGCGTGAATGAGGTGTACGCCCACCTGGAAGTAACAATGATGCTATACCAGAAGATGCAACTGCCAAGGCTATTTTCCCTCTGTTTCTAATGCTGTTCAATAGGGTATTCCATAGAAATGTCTTCCCTGTGCCACCATATCCATAAACAAAGAATGTTTGCCCAGAATTATTTAAAACTGAGGATTCTATGGCAGTGTAAATACGCCTCTGATCAAGATTTAATTGATTAAGTAGTTCAGTCACACCGTTTGTTCCATAAGCAAGTTCATCCATTATAAGCCTATTCTCCAATGGTGGAAAAGCATGATGGCTTAGCTGCGGTAACTGGAAATGATCCAAGCTATATCCTGCATCTCTCAGTAATTTGTCTAGTTCAGCCAAGGTTGATAATCTAATATGGTCTTGAAGGATAGTTTGATGTATCCTAGGTGTATGCTGGCACACACGATATGCAAAGTCTTCACCCATTAGTTGAACATGGCTATCAAATAGTTTGGTTGGGTTTGATACTTGGCAAAATAGAAGCATCATGACAAATAATTGTCGGAGTTGGTATGGGAGTGTCCACTGTGCTGCATCAGTGATAGCATGAGACCATTCACGGTCATCACCAAGTAACCCCAATGCTTCGCATGCAGATTGGAAAGTTGGATATTGAATGTCACCGATAGTGCGTACACCAGAAAAGGATTGAGCACCCTTGATAACATGCAATAATATGCATAGGTAAAAACACTCACCTTGTTAGGTCCAACATTTGCAATGCGACCAACCTTGCCCTCATGACTCTTAGAGCGTTGTTTCCAATACTTGCCATCGCCATGCCATGTCCACAATTCAGGGAATTCCACATAAGTGTGTTGGCGAGCGTGTGGGTATATCCTGTTAGCATCAAACCATGTAGTCAATTTGGTGATAGTGCTTAGTGGATTTTCAATGACTTGGTCAAGATAGTCATCTTCAGAAAACACCACACTATTTTCTAGCGGGAGATGAACAGGTAAACGTTCAACAGATGGATCGGTGAGGTGGATATCAAATTGTAGCAGGCGCCATGCAGCTTCATTAGGTGCTATACACCTACAATCAAGATATTGCTGTATTTCGTTGCCTCCATCCCGTATTCCAACCTTCGCACAATCAAGTTTCCTTCAAGTAAAGCATCTGCAACAGCTATAACACCAAGTTCTACTGACATCTTTATAAATCAAGTTTGATGGATTATTGTCACTAACATCATCATTAGCACCTCTACTTCATCGGTCCTGACGTCTCCGCCGTTGCTAATGGGTGACTACGTCTTAGCCTCCAGTTGCTTCTGACATTGCCGACTTGTTATTTCGCCTTCACGGTTGACCTACTATGCAAACACCGATGAGCGTCTTCATCATTATCATCGGCTACTACACCGCTATTGACTGGATCACCGACATCGTCATCTTCATCGACATCCTGTCAAGCCTCTTCAACATAGCCACTCTACTGCTGTTGATGGGCAACTTCGTCATCATATTTGATCATCTCTGTTGCTGCTTATCATCATTACTGTCGGTTGCGTTTGTCGTCACCGACTATTTTCTTTATCTTCATGATTGGTGGATTTCGTCATCACCTTTGATGCGTGTCTACATCTTCACCATCAGCGTGTTTTCGTCACCACCGACCGGTATCCTCGCCTTCACGGATGGCTTATTATGTTGCCACTAGTGGGCATCTTCATCTTCTTCACCACTTGTCTCGTATGTCACCGACTGATTATTTCGCTGCCATGGTCACACAACTTTATTGTTGGGCGCCTTCATCTTCATTGCTGGCTGACCTGACTGCTGCCGACTGGTTTTTTTCGCCTCTACGGCTATGCAACTTCATCACTTTTGATTGGTATCACTATCTTCACTACCACCAATATTTTTGCCACCTCTGGTGGGCAATATTATCTCTATATTGGTCGTCTTGTCTCTATGCCAACTACATTAGCTACCATCAATGGACAATTGTGACTACGACAGAAGGACAAGCTATATGCTCAAGGGCTTACTAGCTCAAACACAAGTATCATACCCTCAATTTGGACTTGTTCCGGATACATGCAACATGAATTCATGATCATGGGTCTATTTTCTATGCTCAAAGACTGGACTATTTATTATTCCCTGTAAGGGTTATCAACCGAATACTTGCGCCAGTCGGGATTCAATTTTTATATCTATTTTGGAGTATCCCATAAGGGATAATCACTCAAATCAAAAGCTATTCATATGAGATACACTTGGTCTATATCACCCGGAAGATTTATTACTCGGGAGCATGTTACATGCGTCATCCTTTAAAGGGTGTCGAAGGCATATTTTTTGGCCTAAGCCTAATATGTCTGCAGCCCATATTTTCAGGTGTGACCTGTCACGTTCTTTTAGGGACTTAGGCACTTTTTGCTTAGGCCAAAGTGCGCGTGATCAAGTGCCCAGTACCTTAAAATCCTTTTATACCGCAGTTACTCAACTTTTTAGGAGTTGGTACAATGCATTTTAAAAGGTGCCCAACAATGAAGTTTTTCATAGCTGCCCCGCTGACTTTTTTATATAGTCAAGACATTGTTTGGGTTTATACAACAATTGATTGGATACAATATCATTGCTTTTTGCCACATAACTGTGCATTTTTATTGACCAATATTATGGCTTAGGCTGATTATATATTTCGGTCATTTTCTAGGCGGTTGGTAAATTCTTTATGAGTTTATTTACTCGGATTTTATACCACATATGCCATATATTTCCAGGTGTGGTGAAACCATGTGTCTTTTAGGGACTTAAGCATATCTGTTAAAGCAGTGTGCACATGGTGTGTGCCCAATACTTTGGGAAATTTCTTTATTCATAACATACAAGCTTCTTTATAGCTGTTTTGCTATGTGATTTTTCAATGATGTAACCAACTTTAGACTGCATGCATCATATTTTATAAAGCAGTCGATATATCACTTGGATCTTGTTATTCGGGGATTCACACTGCGTCTGCTATATATTAATATTAAGTCACTTGGTTGACTACAATTATCAAAACCACTCGGTTGGTTGGATTATTTACTCCTTTACTATATGCTTAGTTTGTTCAGCTAACCACATAGTCGGGGGCTACACCTATTAGGTGCATCTAGTCGATGCACCTGCCTTTATTTTTCAGCCCTCCACAGTCTTCAGCTCTGGTAAAAGTACTCAGGAGACCATGGCGAAGATGATTGAAGCACTCGGCTTTGGAGTAATCTAGTTCGAGAGAAGATTATCTTTTTGACTGTGAAGGTCTCAGGGGCTACTGTGGAGATTATGGGTACCCCATACCCACACGGCGTGGTTATCCGACTGGTTATGGGGGATAACTTATATCTATAAAATATGTAACGGATCATGACTTGGGTATTACGTTTCCCTACATATTATGGAACGGCCTAAAGTCCTGATTTAATAAGATTGTAAAGTAGATTTAGGAAACCGATACCGTATTAGTTAAGGTTTCTATCTTGTAATCCTGCCCCCATCCTATATAAGGTGGGTAGGAGGCCCTCTAGGGGGCATGAGCACATATGATCGTCAGATCTATACTACACCCGGTGGATTCAAATCCCAAAACAGGAGTAGAGTATTACCTCTCATTGAGAGGGCCTGAACCTGTCTAAATCCTTGTCTCCGCATCCATCCACTTTTAGGTCTCGTGCGCTACCCCTTTTCATACTGCCGAAAATTTGTTTCGACAATCTGGTCCTTTGGTTGTGTACTTGAATAAGTACTTCTCCATACCATCACGATTAACAATTTCAACATTGATGTGTGCCTGGTACTTAACCAAGAGGTCAACATTATGGGGCACAACATACCCGTTGTTGACATCCACACCACTTTTGTTTGTGGTAATTTTGTTATTTGGCCGAGCATATATGATACGTCCATTGGGCAAAACCATACTTTTCTCTGTAAATTCTTTAGGGTAAAACTTACTGCATTTTCCATCGTTCATGCAAGCAGACAATTTGTTTGAGCTGCCGCAAGGGCCATGTATCATGAACCTTGAAACGGCCTCATAACCAACACGATCAACGGATGGATCTGGTAGCTGTGCAGATACAAAAGCATCTATCCAATCAGCATCAAGAGGTCCGTCCCTTTTGAGCCACACGATTATATGGACATGGGGCAATCCACGTTTCTGGAACTCAATTGTATAGACAACTACAAAAAAAGGGAATGGAAAACTAATTGAGAAGTATCGAAGGGGAAAATCAGGCCAAAAAATAGCTGAAAAATTTGCATGTAGATGGGAAATATCAACGGGAAATACATTATGTAATAGAACATAGTGCGCAAAAGTAAGGAGCTATGGAAATTACCTCCAGATATTGGACCAAAAAACTGGTTTTTTACTATGTCATCCATAAACATTCTTAGCTTCATATGAAAAACACGATCAACAATATCAGGTCGATCAGAGGAATGCTGTCCTGGAATGGGTGCTAAAGCTTCTACTATTTCTAGCCATAAAGCATTGCATGTAAAAGTGATGAATAGATGTGGGCACCCAAACCGACGACAAAGCGCCACACAATCTTGGTAGTTTTGATAGTAATAACGTGGGCTTCCGGTAAATGAAGCTGGCAAAACGATCTTTTGACCTACTGCTGATCCTTGTGTCATGCCGGTGCTAACAGCCTGAACCAAAGAGTTGTATGGGCTGGCTCTATATTTCTTCTGAAATGAGTCAGTTCTGTAATGGCTCAAGCGACCATCCTCAACACAGCAAAAACCATCAACCTCATAGGATTGAGTAAATTTCTTGCACCGTAAAGGAGTGTTGAAGTCACCAACTCTATCATGTAGTCTATACGCAAAAAACTCTACCATCGTGACATAACCTCTCTTAATGGCTCCTGAGCGTTGGCATTGACAGTACTTGAGATCCTTGTGGAAGCCATCTTCCCCATATGGGAACAGGAGAGGGTACTGCATAGCCATAAACTTGCAGTGAGATTCTTTTATCCTCTGTAGATGAGAAGCATGGTCTTGTACTATTAAATCACGACCTTGATCAGTGGTTCCTAGATCATTGACCACCAACCCAACAACCTCAGATGCAACAGGGGCACTATAAACACTACCATGTTGATTAGGCACAGCAAATAACCTGACGAAGTAGTTGTCTTCTGATTGGTTAGCCAATCTATCTCGAGCAGTTCGGAACACTTGCACAATTGGGTTATTCATATCAAACATCCTCATCAAAGATCTAATGACATCTTCATTTGGCTGAAAACTACCACAAACGGAAGCAACCCCCATCCTATTCTGGACTTCATTTTCAGTATCAAAAATGTATAGCTGACAATATTCTGGCCTAGCACCATGTCTTGGAATTAGAGATCCTATCCGATGGCACAACTGCCCACTAATCTTGAAAACATAAGGTCCTCCACCGTCGTTAATAGACCTTATGATGTTGACGCCCATAGATGTCATAGCAAACATAGAGTTGTAACGTCTAATATTATCAAAGAAATGGGCAGACAATGCACGGTTTTGTCCAGTCAACAAACTAAGCAATGGTTCTGGAGGTGGTCTGTATGGAGGTAAACGAACACTTCCTCCCCTACAACATTTGTTGTACACAGGTGAAGTTACCTGTCCTTGACCACGGACACGCTCCTCATACCAGAAGAGAGCACCACAATATCGGCAAGTCTGATCAGGTCCTCCAAGGTACAAAGGCGAAAATATAGTGCCTAAGAGTTAAAAAAGACAAACAGGAAATAAGAAAACATTTGACAGAGAAAATATAGAGCAACGGAATGGACAATATGCTTTATTATCATCACCATATGGAAGTGATCACTGCCATGAATCAGCTGCGGCGAGAATCATAGTAATTATCGTTGTAATGAAACCTCATCAGCAAGCAACAGATTGATCATAGAGTGACTAGCAAGATGAACTGCGGAGTCGAGCAGCATGACATCTGTAGGCGAGTGGTGTGTAAAACCAATCGTGAGTCTGAGGCAATATGAGGAGATATATCTCCTAGGCATATTCGAAACACACATAGCGTGCATGTTTCTCATATGCTAAGATATAGTTAATGAATATGACAACAGTAAGATTGAAAAAAAGTAATAGAACTTACGGTGGTGTCGACCGGGGAATGGCTGCCTATGATCTGGTGCAAGAAAAAGATAGACCGGAAGAATTAAGGATTTCTGGTCATCACAATACATTATTGGAAATTGAAAAGAAATAAATTAGGTACCATCGCTGCCTGGCTGAGCAGCTGAGGTTGGGTTATGTTGACATAGTTGTGTATGGTGTGGTTGGTGTACAATATTATCATTTGGGATTTTGCGCCGCCGAACAGACCGAGATGAAGGGGAGAGAGTATCAGCATATAACCCTGGAACAACAACCAAATGATCACAAATCTAACAAAACAAATTTGTCTATAAGCTTATTAGTGTAGAATGTCTTTTCTTACTTTCTTCTCTCCTGCAAATCATAGCTGCCTTGCGTTTTTTACGCGACTCGGCAGCAACACATCGAGGCGGATGCGGTAAACCTATGACCAACAGAATATATTGCATGAATATAACAATATAAATCTGGGACTAACCTAGAGGGTAAGGCCTTAATGATAATGGCCAAAATCGCAAAGTGATAGGCATGTTAATTTCATTGAGCTCAGAGAGAGAACTAAATATTGTAACTTTGTAAATATCTATACTAATATGGTAGCACAGTAGGAGGTTGTCTTGCTGTTTTTCATAAAAAAAAAGAGAGATAACTAAAGAGGACATAGTCTAATGGAGAGCTCACCACAAAAGGTCTCAACGGCACGAAGTGTTGGGCTACCCGATGAGAGACCGTCACCTGCTGGGATAGGCACATTATCGGAAGCAAAGCTCAGCCTGCGCCTAATTGTTCGCCTTGATGGTAAGTGAAAGGTTGATATAAAGTCTCCAGCGTATGCATCTGGAACATGGCTTATTGATTGGCTCGATTGTCCAGCACAAAGGACACCTGAACCAAAATTGCAAGTTCAGGTTCTGGTACAGCCAGAAAAGTAACACCACGAAATCGAAAATAAAAGATAATGAATGTACGAAACACCAGTTGCTAGCTGACCTTTGAATTGTTGGTCCAATACAACGGCCTTCCGCTTACGTTCTGGATTGCGAAGAATAGGTTCGACTTGACATAGAGATGACGCTAATCCAATGCGCCCATCCAAAATCAGCTGGTTGTTATCACTATTCTTAGCCATTCTTGTATGACCTGGCCATTTAGATGGATGGTAAGAAAGCATGAATAACTAAAGAGACAGCAAGTAAAGGAGTGGAGGAAAGGAAAAGCGTAAGCGTAAAAGGTACCAGGAAGGCTAACCACATGAAGAGCTAATCGGCAGGAGCACTAAAAATTGTGAGGTCAAATTACAGGGTTAACATATGCATTCAGTGGATGGCAACGATACTCCCAACACAATACCGGATGCTTTGTAGTTGACGTCACATTGGCTGCATAGGTCAACTAACTAAACCATCAGGTTATCGACATATAAGCTCATTCCAATCGGCTAATTTGTTGCATGTGTTGCTCTGTCTAGAAAGAATAAGCACATATCCTTACCGTTTCCTTTTTATTATGATTACAAATTTGCTAATTAGGAGGTTAGTATATTAAGCAAATAAAAGAACAATCCTAAATGCCAACCTCATCATACGTACAGAGCAATCTGAAAGAAGGCTACATTTTATAATCCATGATAAAAAAAACAACAGGCATAACTAATTTGTTAAACCTGGAAGTTTATGTTGAGTCTTATAGTCCAATTTTCATCCAAATACCTTGTACAGATAAGGGGATTTGGGCGGATCTTGCTGCGACCAGGGAAGATCTTCGAGGGAAATAGATAAGTACATCAACATCATACCAAGTCAGTGTTAGAGCTGAAACTTCCACTAAAGAATTTATATCGTTCCCCCATTTAAGCCAAATCTTGATTCCTGAAGAAACAGACAAACAAATAATGTCATTCCATCCACAGAGAAATCAAAAGGCAAAAATATTTCCAATCATGTCAAGTCGCCAACTGACAAAGCGAAGCATGATAAACACCAAATACAATGTAGAACGGGAATCAACAATGATAAATAATTCCATATAAGCTACTAATGTATTGATAGGAACTCAATAAATGATATGGCTGATTCTAAAGATTAGCTTTCCATTTGCAATGTAGACCACTGACTTTCTTATATGTAGACCTACCTAACAAATACATAAGCACATCATTTCTTCGTGCTAACAGTATAAATTTAAGAAGAGATTATGTACAATATGTTGAGCTATATTACATCTTGCAATTATCACATAATTAGTTCAAGATATCATTCCTCTCAGCACGCAGATTGCGATAATATTGGACTGCACTCAGGCATGATGCTCAGACTATGCACTCACCCAAAACCAACTGGTTCTTGTTACTATTCTCAGCCATTGATGCATGGCCTGAGCTGTAGATGGATGTGTGAAAGCATGAACAATTCATTAGACAGCAAGAAAGGAATCAAGGAAAGGCATGGAGGGGGCAGGAGCATACATAGCCTAGGTCATAGAAGCTAAAGGCACGATAACAATTGTAAGAGCTTATCGGAAGGACCACTAAACTAAATTAAGACACATTACAATGTTAGCAGATGCAATCAGCACATTGCAATGATCCTCGTGGCACGGCATTGGATGGTTTGTATTTTAAACCTTTATTGATAGCCTAATTTAAATAGGTCAACAAAGGTCATTCCAATTTGGCTAGTTTGTTCCATGCATTGCTCAGCGTAGAAAGGATAATTATATATTGTTAGTGCTTTCCTTTTTGTTGTTATTTGCTAATTAGGGAATGGAAGTACATTAAATTCTTATTACATAAAGAAAACTAAAAAAAGCAATCCCAAATTCCAACGCGACCCCTAATCTGAGAACAATGTGAAAGCACATAAAAATGGTTCCAGGTACATTTTATACGTTATGGCAAAAAAAACAATAGGCACAGTTAAAGTGCTAACTTGTAATTTTAGGATCAGTTCAAACATCAATTACCTATTTTTACAATCCAATTCACTTCCAAACTATTGCACAATGTAGCCTCAAACTCAAGAGGCATGAATTTCAAATGGCCTTCCTCTAAAAACCGTAAGCACTGCAGAAATGTAGTTCACTAAATACAAACGGGCAAACGCAATGAAGCTCAGAAGCAGCTGAGGAGGAGACACATGCAATCTGGTGTCGACTCCGGCGCAACCACCGATCTTTATGTCAGCTCTACCAATGATAGTAACAGTAACCGTGCATCACACAAATCAGCAATGGCAGCAAAAATAGTCCGGCAGAGCATAGCCACACACAAGGAGGATCGAGGGGCATTACCTTCTAGTGACTGGGCGCTTCGGTCGGAGCTTGAGGCTGCTGGGGCTGAGCAGCTTGTCACAGAATCGTCGAGCAAGCTGCAGCTGCCGATGCTATCAGCGATCCGTGCTCACCTATTTACAGCGGAAGAGTCTCGTGAAGTGGTGAGGATCCGACCTCAAATCGGCGGTGGCAACCATGGCGAGCCGAGATTTACATCGGTGGCAACGGCGGCGGCGACAGCGGTGGTGGGAGGCAATGGTAGAACTTCATGAGGGCAGGGAAGGATCTTCGATAGGCTTTGATGAGCAGGGGAACAGTTTAGTGAGGTGGTGGGGAATCAACCTCAAATCAGCGGTGACGGCCGTGGCGAGCCGAGATTTACATCGGCGGCGATGGCGGCAACAACAGCAGCGACCGTGGCGGTGACAGCGATATGGATTTCCTACCGTCCTCTAGCGGCCAGATGATGGGACGGGCATATGGCGAGTTGGCGACCACCGGCGGCGGCGTGGTTGTACAGGGGACGGGAAAGAACGATGGGGAATGGGTTCGCTGGAAGCAGGCAAAAGACCTAAAGACTCGTCGTGCATCGGACGGTTAGAAACATGCATGGGCTGATCCAATGGCCAGCAAGCAGATGAACAGGGCAACAGTAACGTGACTACGTGGCAAGAGAAGTAGCGCAGCTGCCGTACTTCACCAAAAACTATAATTTTTATAGATTAAAGAACTTCGTTGAGATCTTTTCAAAAAGGAGTACATTAAATTTGAGATGAAACCTAAGAAACTTTGGATGACTATCTTTCTAGGTTTAACAAAATTTTGAGTGATCTTAGATCTGTTGATTCTTCGTATGATGTTAATTATACACAATCTGAGGTTTCTCGCCACTTTTTGAATGGTCTTGACATGTCTATTTGGGAGATGAAAGTTACATCTATTCATGAGTCTGTTGATATGTCTACTTTGACTTTGGATTCGCTTTACACAAAACTGAAAACACATCAGATGAATATTCTTTCTCGTAAAGTTGATTCTAAGTCTAGTGCTTTGGTTTCTTCCTCAACTTCTTTGGATGTTGATGCCTCTTCATCGAAGTCTTTAGTATTCGCTTTATTTAATGCCATGTTTGATGATCAACTCGAACAGTTCGAGGAGGAGGACTTGGTTTTGTTATCTAACAAACTTTCTCGAGCTGTGACTAATGTTAGGTTTAGGAAAAGAGGTGGATCAAATCGTTGTTTTGAATGTGGTTCTCTGGATCACTTTCGTTCGCGTTGTCCTAAGCTTGGGAGAGGCAAGAAGGAAGATAATAGTGATGAAAGATCAATGACAACAAGCCGAAGGGTACATTCAAAGGGAGGAAGATCAAGGAGACTCTCAGGAAGGCTTTTGATCAAGTCTATGCCGCTTTTGAACCACTAAGCAATGTAGATGGTGATAGTAGAGATGAAGATAAGGGAAAGAACATCTCCGGTGTTTGCTTCATGGCGCGTGGTGAATCGGATTCATAGTGTGAAGACAATGAGGTATGTACTTTTGAGGAAGCTATTCTTATTTTAAGTGCAAAAAATAAAAAGTGTGAAAAGATGTATAGGAAACATGAGTTTATCGTTGAATCTCTTAATTCTGAAATTGCTAGATTAAAATCTCTTATTCCCAATGACGATGATTGCAAAAATTGTGAGGTTTTAATGAATGAGATTTCAAAAATTAGATATGTCAATGCTGCACATGATTTGAAAAATAAATCTTCTCTAGCTCTTGGATTTGCTATGCACACACGCACTTTGGATGAGATGTTTTTAACTAAAAAGCTGTTGCAAAAATATAAAATTGCTTTTCATGCTAGTTTGATGTTTAACATGATTTGTGCTAAAAAGTTAAAACAACCACATGATGTTTTGGATTGCTCAACATGCACATTAAACAAGATGAAACTAAAAGATGCTTTAGGCTGTGTTGAGTAGATGGAAGATGTTGTGAAAAACAATGGAGTGCTTTCTTGCCCCAAATGTTGTAAAAGCAAAGGTGTCATGGTAGATTGTGAAAATTGTGCAAATTTGGAAAAAGAGGTTTCTTATTTGAAAAGTTCTTTGCAAAGATTTTCTGAAGGTAAGAAACAACTTAACATGATTTTGGATCAATCTAAACTGACTAGTTACAATAGGGGTGTTGGTTTTGATGTTCATGACTATTTCACCAAAAATCAACCTAATGTTTTGAGTGTGACTGAACATGGTGAAATTTTGACAAAACCAAGTGTAAAGAAAATAGTTTTAAAATCTGCTGGAATTTTGCCTTCTCTTTCTACAACACTAAAAGAAACAAAAACAAATCTTCAAACCATCTTCTTCTAAAGTAAAGTATACTTGTGTTAACGAAGAAATTTGGTAAGCCCAAAGTCCTCATCGGCTTAGAGTCAGTATCGGCTTCAGAGTTATGGAATCAGCCGATGGGAGTCGTCAAATCGCCAGCAACCGTGTTCTCGATGGAGTCGGATTAACTAAAGGGAATTTATCCAGAAGATTCCGAGTTCAAGAAGGATGCGGCATGGCAGTTTATCTATTAATTAGGAATAGTTTGTTAGTTCCTTTTATCTTTAGGAAAGTATGTTTAGTGTCCGATAAGGACTTTATGTTTTCCTTTTATCTTTAGGAAAGTTTCTTTCTTGTCCGACAAGGACTTGTATCAACCCATGGGTATAAATATGTACACCGGGGTCTATGTAAATCATCTTCACGATTAATACAATTCGGCGCATCGCCACCTTTTACCTTTTCTACTTTATTTTATCGTCCGGCGGGACTTGGCACCTGACGCGGGGCTGCGTTGGTGTTTGATCTCCGGCTAAGGGGTAAGTCCAACGTTCCGCCGGCCCAAGCAATTGTATCGTTTACATTGGTGTTGTTCAAAGCTGCATCAGTATATTCGACCTCTTGGATTGCTCTGGTTTGGATGATATATTTGCCTACCTATTTATCATATGTCTCTATTAATCTAGTCTTAGCATATCAATTTAGCTCTATCGGCTGCTTCTTGTTTTAGGGTTTCTGCCGGTATCGGCTAAATCGCCTTGCTAGATTAGATTATCTTAGACATCTACCACCCTGAAAACTCAGTCAACGGCTTGATTGTCTAGATATTATGTTTCTTTTCATACTTAGTGCTGCATCAGTTAAGTTTGATCTACTAAGTCGTGCTTAGAACCATAATCTCTAGCCTGCTTCTTGATTGCCAATAAGGGTTTCATCGGGGTTTCAGCCGGTGAGTTATCTGGACGTTGCATCGGCTCATAAGGATTGCATATACATATAAGTTGGATTTAGCCAATGACAACAAAGGTTTCACTGTTTAATCTAATCTTGTGGATTTCATGACATCAGACCTCCAGCCGATGTGTGCTTTAACCTTCGGATCGATGCTTATTTATCATATCATTATTTGCCGATTGGTTTATATTGGATTATATTGTTATTTATTACATCGTCATCAGTCTATTGCCTTTATGTCATTATCTACATTGGACATATAGCCGATTGCTTAAACCCTATCGTTATCGGCTGGTATCGGCATCGGCTATTATCGGCTATCGGCTGGAACTACTCCATCGGCTTGTCAGCCGATCGGCTGTTTTGATCTAATATTTGCATATCTTGTCAGTTGCAGGATCAAACTGACTGGCACGCCCGCATCTCATCAATCTTTGGACCTGCACAGGAGTTAAGCAGATCTCCCAGACCGATGTATTCGATTTTTTCATCAACACAAATTGGCACGCCTGGTGTGACCACAAATTTTATATCCACATGTCTGAAGAAGAAGTCAATGCCAAGATCATGGTCATGGTGGAGAATTTAACGGAGGAACAGAGGCAACAGATGGAGCAGTTTTTAACTGATTTTCAAATGCGTTGTCTCCAATGTTTCATATTATTGGTTTTTGTTTCAGGTTAGCTCATAAACAAAAGAGAGAGAGAGATTACTTTTGCAAAATGAAAGTGGCAAAAATCTGGATTTCCCTCGAGGAAACTGGTTAGACCGCAGTGGGTCCCGCGGTCAGACCGGTGACCATTCAGATCGGCCTCAGAGAGATTTTTCTAAAAATTCTCAAACTGTTTTTGCACTTGGATATATGCCTATTGGATCTACTAGTCGTGTGTCTCGGTAGTGGATTTCTAAATTTTTATTATCATCTAACCCCAGTACTGAGGCGTCGACTTCCGCTTTTGTGTAGGCTTTGGTGGCGAGGAAGGAGAACATATGGATCGTGGATTCCGGTTGTTCGCGGCACATGACCGGTGATAAAAATTGGTTCTCCTCCCTCAAACAGGCATCCAAGACTGAATCGATTATCTTTGGTGATGCTTCTACTAGTGCCGTTCTCGCTACAGGTTTGGTTAAGGTAAATGAGAAATTTGAATTGAAAAACGTAGCTTTGGTTGAGGAAAGTATAATTTGCTTTCAGTTTCACAAATTGTTGATGGAAATTTTGAGGTTCACTTTAAGAAAACTGGAAGTAAAGTATTTGATTCTTCTGGTGATTCTGTGCTGAATATTTCTCGCTATGGAAGAGTGTTTAAAGCTGATTTTGAAAATATTGTTTCACATGTGATAACATGTTTGGTTGCTAAGTTTGATAAAGATGTGATGTTTTGGCATCGTAGACTTGGACATTTGGTTTTGATCATCTCACTATGTTTGATGAAATCATTGTCAAAAGAAGGAGAAGCAATAAGTTTAGGACAGGTGAATTTTTGGAGAAGCAAATTTCTTTCTTTTCAAAAGTGAGAGAAGTTTTCTTTGGATTTTTTTTCGAACACGATGTGTACATTTGTACGAAGTGTGCTTTTTACCACTTTTGGTTTTATTTTTCCAAACAACAAAATGTTTTTTATGGGTTTGCCAATGTGTTCATCAAGGGGGAGATTGTAAAATCAAAGATGTTTTTGATTATTATTCTGTGATGAACAATTGGCATTGGAGATTATTGGTTTTGATATTTGGAATTTATTTGCGAAGTGGTTTTGGAGATGATTGGTTTTTACAGGTGATTGACAGAGACTACTGTCTGTTGGGTCCGGTCCCCGGTTGCCGGTCAAACCGGTGGTTATCGAGCGGTCAGACAGGTCAGCCCACGGTCTGACCGGCTGACACTGTGTCGGTTTCGGTTTCGGGTTGTTTATTTGGATATCCGTGATTGTTTCATGACTATGGCTTCTAGATGGATACAATGCATATGTAATACTGTTGTTTGCTACTAATGAGTCAAGTGGAGGATAGCTTGGTTTCGGAATATGGTTTCTTTGTTTGTTCCATGTGTAGGTGACTCGATGTCGGGAGAGTATTTGCGGTGATGAACCGGGAGTCGGCTTGGGGATAAGACGACGTCTATGGTGGTCAGAGATCATGCGAGATACTAAGGTTAGAGTTCAATGCACGTGGTTGGTGAAGATTTCATATGGCATACCAACCATTCACCCTCTCTGGTTGGCTTAGTTCTTGTATTTCGATCCTACAGGCATTAATGAAATACTTGCTGAGATGCAAATGAGAGGGGGACACATAGGAAATGACGATTCTCGTGGGAAGTGAGAGTTCTAATAAATCCATTGCAATGGTGGTATACTTCAATGAGAGGAACATGAGAAGTAAGGGTTCTAATAAATGTATGGCAGAAGGTAAACTTTTAAACTTTCACCATCAATTTTAGATTAGAGTAAGTTGACAAAACCTAATAATTATGATGTTATGATGGCACTTTTCAAGGCAAATCCTTGCGTAGTATATTTCTTGTTTTTAAACTAAGCATTGGAGAAATTATCGATTGTCAAGTTCCAAAAAAGTTTGATTAAAGATTATCCTACACATTAAGTATTTATGACTGGAGGGAGTAACTTTTCTAAATATTATCGTGGATGATATTATCCTAACTTTTTCTCTGGGTGACTTGATAAAATCCAAACTAATATTAACAAATAGTAAGAAAATGTGTTTTTTTTTTCAACTTCCTTAAGACCTCAACCATCTTCACTTGATCACTTCTTGCCCAGATAGAAGCACACAAGGCGCTCGTGGCCACAGGATATCTCGAGAACAATGTCAAATTGAAAACAAATTGTCAACTGAAAAAACATGGCAAATCTATCACTGGACAAGAATGAGCTCTGAAAGTTATACAGCAAAGAATCATCAACTGCAGTTCAATATAGTATTCTGGTATACACACGATCAGTACAAAGTAGGCAACCCAATGACTGGAAGAGGAAAAAAAAATCCTATTTGCAATTTGCACACCTCTTGCAAACCTCAAAAAGGCTCTAGAACTAAGTCAATAACCTAGAAACAAATGAATCTTCGCTGATTCTGCTAAAATTTTCTAAACTAGTTTGATATGAACTAATGTCTAACCATTCTGGACTTTAAAAGAATAAACAAAAATATAGGAGGGGATAAAAAAAAAACCCAAGGCATAGAAGCTGGGTCTAGGCATGCCAGGTTTCATATTTCGCCGCATTTGCTTACATCGACCTGTATCAGTAATATTGCAAACGAGGAATCTTCGTATCTCGCTAATTGGGCAATAGTAACTCGTAACACCTCATTTTGCATAAGCTGTCCAATTATCTGGCTGAGGCAATGCTTTTCATAACCAAGTCTTGCATTGTTTATTCCATCTATTTATTCAGGGGGCGGCAACAGAAATACAAAGCCTGAGTTCTCTCGAATGAGCGGAGGTGGTTCAATGTCAGAAATGTCAATCTGCTCCATCGATTTGGATATATCATCGACGGAGAAAGGTATACTGCATTATGTTCAAATGAGTAAGTACAATATACCTTTTTTTTTTTGGGAATAGTTAGCATAATATGAGCAATTGATGGAAGCATAAATAACCTCGAGTCGTCATCCAGAAGAAATGAATTGCTCACAGGATTGTTAGAGTCTTCAGTCATTAATACTCTCATGTTTGATATAACCTAACATGATAAACCATACGTTGTCACATCTTAACTGGTGGAATCAAATATAATTATGCAATGTCGTTTAAAGCTTACCTCTGGGGACACGCTGTGTGTTCCATACTTATCATCCCAGTACATAGTACTGATCCTGTATAACTGTTGTATACTAAGTACCTGAGCAGAAAGATATAGGGTTGTGAATTAATTCCATGGAAATCCAACTTTCCAAATGAGGGATAAATGAATCGCTTGGTTATATCTCACTTACTGGACAAAGGTCATGACTTATTTCATCCAACGTTTTCTTTGGCTTTTGATGAATCACCTGATATAAATGATAGATGTGAGAGACCACTACAATTGATTTGGCAATGTCCAATGCTGCAATCTACTTTATATCTGTATTATACTTATTTATATAAGTTCTCATATCCCAAATGTTAAAGATGTAACTGTATATCCTCAAAGTCAAAATCCTAATTTATAAAGGACAAAGATAGGATGTTTGAAAACCATTTTATCAATAGTCTTGTATTTGATCATAACACATAGTTTAGCAACAATGACCTCAATATCGGTCTTAAGGAGAAAAAGATCATATATGCAATACATGTTTTAGGAGCAAATAGAGAAAATAGTTACCAGGAAACCAATAGCTTGTCTAATATGTTTGAGTTCGTCCCAGGCTGAACCTGCATACTGCAAATAGGAAACCACTAGATGAGAAATCAATATTAATGCTCACAACCATCCATGAAGTTTTGTTGCAATAATACATAATGTGTTTCGACTAAAAACATATACATATTAGAATGTGCTCAGAGTAAAAAACAGGGCAAGCACAAACAATCTTTACTTCCTTTTATAGATCACCGTAAAAGTCTGGATATAACCACAGCCATATGAACAAGAACAGATTGTGATCCAAGAGCCCAACACCAGTTTTGGATGCTACTTAAAATATTCCAAGAAAAACAGGGTACTTCTAAAGATTTACTGCCATTTCACAGAGGTGTATTAGAGAGGACATTAGTCCTTTGAAGAATTATTTGCTTCAACACTTGATGAATGAAATTCTTTTTACCTCATCGGTAGCTCGATAGCACCAATGCTCGAGTTCAGCTAATCCTGCTTTTACATACTCACCATTGCTGAACGAACAGCACTCCCTTCTCAACAGCAGACTGCAGATATGGCAATCAAATGGAGCTTGGTCATGCATTTCTAGTGTTTCACAGGCCAGGAACCCAGGATCAATATCTTGTATTGTAAATAAAATTTACCTGTTAAAAAGCTGTACGTTGATGAATGAGAATATCTGAGTGAATACCTTTCGTACCAAAAATGGAGGAACCTGCAGCAATGGCACACATGAACAGGATGTGTTGATATATGGTTTTAATCACATTCGGCCTGATCACAAGTGCTGGCTGATATATAGTTTTAAGCATGCATATTCATATGGTTGGTGTTTGCGCAACCACTCAGAATTTATTGCAATGATGTAAAAAAACAAAACTATGTTTCAACAATTAACGTTTTACTAACATTGTTCAATTTCAGCATGTTTAAGAAATTTCCAAGGCTCTTTACAATCCCTTGCCAGTGAGCAATCAAAGCTTGTTGTGCGGCCGTATTTGTGTTTGAACGTGAAGATCCTTTCATCAAGCTTGCTCTTGATGTTCTTGGTGCCTGTAGTATTGTATCAGTGGGGAGTATTGCAAATAGATATCAGTTAGAGAATATAATGTATTTGCTACTCGACAAATAGAAGTAAATCCACTTAATTAGTAGGTACCATTCTATAGTGGTAATTTTACTGGAATGTAACACATTTTCTAGCGTAAAATTTGATACCTACAAGTACATAGTACCTCAAGGTAAAAAAAAAAGTTTAATGTAAAATTTTAGTACATATAGTTACTTTCTCAACGACCGTAAAATTTCTCATTCTCTAGACTAAGAAACCACAGGTACCTGAATGCACAAACCAAGCAAAGGAGAGATCTCTTTCTTCAAATTGTCCCGGATCATTCCATATATCTTTTCCACATACGCCGTAAGTTGCTGCTTAAACAACAACGCCGGATACTTGGCTTCGACTTGTCGTAGAGTCTCTACTCCACTAACCATGCTCCCATTTATCAGAGAAAGATTTACACCTTGGGGAGTTCCTCTGAAGCTCTGGAAATAGAATATGTATTAATTACAGCCATTCAGTAACTATTATAAAGCTTCTGCTAATGATGATTTAAATGCGGTGAGTACCTGGGTCATCCTTCCAAAAAGAGTGGCAGATGACGATCTCCGTCGCTGCGGAGCCATCCCTGTTGATCCACTTGCCTTCAGTGTCCTTTGAAGCAGCAGCAGAAGTGTTGAAGCATTTGAGAGCCAATATGCTAAGACTTCGTTGTTGTCCTGTGTCTATGTAAAACAGATAAAATGATAAGTCAGTATCATTAATTCTGGATAATGATAACAGAGTTGTAGGGTATGGTTATAACCTCAATAGCATGACCGATGGTCTGAATAATGCGGTCAAAAACACTTGTCCTCTCTACTTCAAATGATCTCCAGTGAAGAAGGCACTTGTATATGATGCAAGCAGCGACTGGCCGATTTCCAGCAAAGCCCAAATGCTGAGCAATGCACCTAATTAATAGATCTTGATTTTCCTGCAAAGATTAAAATGTTAATTGCAGAGAGTATATGAAGGATCTACAAAGTAATCTAAGAATAAGCACCAAAACAGCGGACACACCTGCTGCTTTTCATTAAGTGACTTCTGTGGCTTATCATCGAAGTCAAATTCCTTTTTAGGAGAGGATATGTTATTGGACTCCTTAAACAATAACAAATTAAAAAAACCATGTTACTTTTACAAATTATATAACCGCTGAACAAATATATATTGTGTCTACTCACTGGGGCTGCTTTCGAATCGCCGCTTGATACATGAACACTTTCTGCATTCCTCTGGAAAATAAAGCAGCAGTATAAACTGTCGAAGTATCATAAGAGGGAATTAACCAAAGATAAAAACATTTACGCTGATTTTTCTCACCTGTAAAATGGACTTGGAACGGCCTGACAAAATTTTACTTGGAGCCATTGAGACAGCTTGCTGACGAAGGACTTTATTCTCAGACTCTACATTAGCGAGCTTCTCCTCTAACCTGCATGAGAACATGCAGATCACGAGCAATGATATGAAAAATTCATGTTGCATAAACATACAGTACATTCCATATGAAATACTCCCTCCATATTTTAATGTATGACGCCGTTGACTTTTTAACCAACGTTTGACCACTCGTCTTATTCAAAAATTTTATGCAAATATAAAAATACTTATATCATGCTTAAAGAACATTTGATGATAAATCAAGTCACAATAATATAAATGATAATTACATAAATTTTTTGAATAAGACGAAAGGTCAAATGTTTGTTAAAAAGTCAACGGTGTCATACATTAAAATACGGAGGGAGTACTACTATACTGCCCCAAAGTCTGCTAAGAGCTAGGTATAGGTTAGACTTTTTTGAAACCCCCAAAAGGCTTTAAATAAGTTAGAATGGTTTCTTTTACATACACAGTCCAAAAACTGAAGTAGGGAAATCTGGACATGTTTCATGCACAAAAGGATAAAAAATGCAACATATGAATGTACTAAGTTGGGCCTAAAGGATAATATATGGGGTACAAAGGGGCACAACTGCACAAGGACACAAACCCTGTAAAAATAGGAAAATAGAATAGTTAACAGCGAAAAGCTTCACCTTCTAAGATATTCCTGGAATTGACGCATTTTTATATCAGTCTCTTCCATTTTCTTTTGTTTTTCTTCATTTGCTTGTTGTTCTTCAGAGCGTTTTTTTTCCAAATCATCCGCTCTTTGTTTTTCTGATTGTAGTGAGGTCTACAGACAAATAGGGTTGTATGTCACAAGGGGAGTGGAAGTGTTTAATCATCTAGGTATAAAAATGCCAAGTTCATGTGTTGATATCTTGTAATATAAAATCATCAGGTGAGCAAAGCATTAAGAAATCCGGGTCAGTAAGAACAATAATATCATGAGAAAAATTACAGTTATTGAGAAAGTACACATAGGCACCAAAATTTTACACTAGAAAATTTGGTACCTCAAGGTACTTAGTATCTGGAGGTACCAAATTTTAAACTAGAAAATGTGGTACCTCCCGGTATGTTATCAAGGATGGTAAATTATCCTAATACCATACGTACCTTAAGTTCTTCCACCTCTGCTGTCAAGGAATCAACCTTTTCAGTGTCCTGGACTAGAACCTCAGTTTGTTGCACTACAGGAGGTGCCTCCTCAATAGCCCTAGCAACTTCTCTTTCCTTAACAAGCTTTGCACTTGTCTCGTCCAATTTAGCCTGCAGAGCTTCCATAGAGCTCTGCAGTTTTGACAACTCCTGTGCTTTTGCTTCTTCCAAGTCTGTCTGTATGCATGTGAAATGATTTGTGTGAAACTATTCAAATAATATGTGGTAGAAGATGAAACCATATGATTTAATGCATTTTATTCTTTTAGAAGTGTTTATGGAATGGAAAATATGCAGGAATACATAACAGAAGAAGTTGCACACCGTACCCTCATTCTCTTCTCTAACTGCACACGCCATGTAAGTTCTTCCACTTTCTTTTCGAGTTTATCCTTTGCTTCCTTGAGAGCACCTGTTTCTCTAGCTTCCTGCAGAGAAAGATAAGTTGCAGTGCATTTGGTGAGAAGAAAAATATTATATAAGAATGATACATGATCCAAATCCATCATAGGAGAAAATGTCAATAGCTAGAGCATTTTCATATTGCATCCTCCATTCAGAACAAGCATATATAATATGTAGTAGCAGTAGTGCATTGGCTGGGATAATGCGAGTATATACCATTTTAAGTTTTCTGAGTTCCTTCCTTGCAATCTTTCCTCTCCATCTACATTGCGCAACAATGGCTGTGCGTTTCAACTTCTTATGGTACACATGAGCTGTATGGCACCTATAACAGGCCTGTAACAGAGAGTGAAAAACATATATGGCTTGTCAAGATATATACATTGTTGAATTGCTTTATTAGTAATTACTAGAAATTGAAAACTACCTGAATTTTAACTGCTGCCTTAGACTGCTTCTTGTATCTGAACGTATTTCTTGCTGCCATCGCTCGCAGAGCCGTTTGCACTACAAGAACCGAAGCATTTAGGTGTTTATAGGACCTCCTAGCCTGATGCATACGTTGGTTCTTCTGAACTTTGATGGCAGCTGCTACCCTTCGCATTTGATCAAACAGTTTACAAGCCAATCTTCCTGAAACACAAAGCATATGATACAAGGCAATTTTAGTAAAATAAAACAGAGCAGTTGTACAGTAAAAGCAGAACCAAAACAGACCTCTCCATATTGCCTGAACAGATATAGATGCCTTCCTCCAATTAACAAACTTCTTCCGCATGATATGTGTCCGTATTTTCCCTTGAATCGTTTTTGCCGCAGCACCGAGCACTTCAGTTCTCCTAGCGTCTAATTCGGCCATCTGGCCAGCTCTCAGAAAAACTTTTGTTTTGCCTATCTGAGACATATGAACCAGACTTAGTTGATCTAAAACGACTCAAAAGACCTAACACGGCACAGTTTAATGTTGACTTAGATGGAGCAGAGTTTCATGTTGATTACCTGAAATCCCACAAGACCCTTCTTTTCAAGAATCCTCTTGCATGCAACCTTTTCGTCGCAACTAGTGAAATATGATAAAAGAGAAAGTTCATGTCATATCACTTTTAAAAAGCATCAACGAACTCAGTTCAGTCTCAGATAATACAATACACTACAAAGCTGGAGTATGGAGAGCTTCAAGGAAGAACTTACTTTCCTTCAAGGGCCTCTTGAGCAAGTATTCCAAAGCGATGCAAAAACTCATAAAATGTGCGACGTGTAGGATAACCTGCACAGCTGATCCTGATTGCCTCAAGTACACCCTAATGCATATACATGGCATGCAAGTTAGATGCACTCTAACATAGCCACTATTTGATTGCAGTACATGTTAGATTGTTTGCACAACACAATCATAGTTTAGAAGCACTTACACCACAACGCAACTGTTGCATGACATTGACATTCTCAAAAATCGCCGGTTTTAGCACATTGTTTGGCTTGACACATCTGATATAATGAGGTTCTGTAGAGTTTAGTGTTTCCATAAGAGCTTGAAGTTGTTGCTGAAATATGAAAACCACAGGTTAGCAGTTAGTTATACATGATAGCAAACTGGCTAAAAACTGGGAAAAGGATAGGCAAAAAAAACCTTGAAGCGTGCTCCAATAGAAGAGAACTTGGAGGATTTGGATGTTTCCTCTGGCAGAGGAGGAAAAAGTCCAGAGATAAACGAGCATTTGGAAGCACTTAGTAACTCCTGGTGCTCGGCCACAACATAGTCTTTGTTTTTGTCAAGGAATTGGTCAGATTGATACAACACCTGGATAACGGAAGCATAGCTACCAGTTAAAACAAGAACTGATACGATCATGAGAATTGAATTTGATGAGAAAAGCTAACCTCTCCAGCGTAGTGACAGATTGTAAAATCTGTGCGAGATAGCTTTGGTTTGACAAACCGTTTGTGTTTTTGAAATGTCTGGTACAGCTTCTGGGAAAAAGTCTCATGTGTTGACTTAGGAAACATACTGTGCAAAAACAATAACAGAAATCATAGTGATTAACTAAACATAGGGAAATTAAATTGATTAGACAGCAAGAACAAACAGAAGATAAATGGCAAGCGTACCATGCCTCATCTAGAAGTGCAATAACACCACCAGGTTTCTGTAAAGGGACAATTTAAACAAACTAATTAAATGTCGTTTATTGACAAATTCAGTAAACACATGGAAAATAAGCAAGTGAAAATACATCACAAAATTATTGGATATATTACTTAGTCAAAAACAAGTAGAAGAAAAAGAATGAACCTCCCTATTTAAATATGTGACAATGTTGATATTAATCAGTCTTTTGTGTGCAATATTAACCAGTATTTTTCTATTAGAATATAATGATAATATCTAACAAAACTATAATATTGTAAACGTCTTATAAAGAAAAATCTGCCCATATGATTTTGATGTTTGCAAACTAAATATTTGGAGACCTACTGATTTTAAAAGTTGGACCGAATAAATTCAATGATGCCATATGTTTAAATATGGAGGGAGTCCTGCCTAAATCATAGACCTATTTGGCTATTCCAATCTTCTCAAATAAGAATAGGTGCTACTGAATATGTTTGACCATGTATTCAACTTATACACTACAGCATTTTGAGATGTCCAATGTTGATGCACCTTAGATGGAATTAGAGAAATCAAATCTAGAGATCCTTTTATGCGGAGTTGTTGACTTCATACATATCATGAAGCTAATTAGGGGAAAACAAGAATTTTGACATATTTAATGCAAACACGTGGCAAATTTCAATTTTCCTGAATTATTTTAACCAAGAACTTTTCGAGAAACTGGGATGTTAAGGAACTCTATATTCTGGCTACTTATGCATACCTTCTCAATAAGGTCAAGAACATCCTGATTATCAACAAACTCAATATAGCTCCAATCAATTTGTTCTTTGGTATACTCTTCCTGTTCCATCTTGAAAACGTGCTGAAAAAGAAGACATAGGCATCTTCCATATAAATATATGTTCTTCGGGAAAGAGAGTTTGGTGTACACGAACCATGCCATGTGAACAAGTGTACCTGATTGAAATGTTGTTGCAATTTTTCATTTGTATAATTAATACAGAATTGTTCAAAACTGCAAAAGCAAAGTATAATTCATTAGTTTGTAAAAAAAATACTCAGTAAACTTCCATACAAGAATAAACTACAGTAAAGCTAACCTGTTCAACTTGAAGCTCTCAAAACCATAGATATCCAAGACACCAATAAGAGATTTAGAGTTAGGATCTTGTCCAATTGAGCTGTTTATTTTATCAACAAGCCTGAAAATATAATGGTGAGTCAGAAAGATGACTGCAAGGTTCTTTTTACGTATTGCATTACTCCTGGGAACATAGTTATATTACCAGTCAAACAAGCGGGAATATATTGTCTTAGCTAGACCGTCCCTGCTGACAGTTGCATTGTAAGGATCAAGGCTCCTTTTTATAACCTCCTCTGGTGTTACCATGACACGCTTGCAAAGAGCATCTCCCAAGGCTCCAGAATCACACCTGCACATGGAATACAGTTCAACAATTGATGGAACATGTTATACATAAGTAATATCAACAGATATATATAGAACAGAACCAAATGCAGTCGTTACATAAGAAGCTCAGCAGTTGTGTCAAGGTGGAACTTAGATTTGTCATCTTTCAAAACTGAGGAATCGACTTCTTTGCCCTTGGCAAACTCAATGTTACCAATATGAAGGATAGCTGCAACAACCCTGAAAATAGCATCCTGAAAACAAATTAAATTGCAGAGAAGTGAGAAAAAGGTTCAGCTCAACTAGCCATTGATCAGATGAAAGAGCATATGGAGATAATTGAGCTACCTGTTCCTGAGTACTGATGCCAACAATATCCATTGCTCTTCTGGTAGCCAAGTATTCATGAGCATCACTAACCCCAACCAACTCGTAGCAATTTGATTGATTAAGATAATGAAAAGTCTTAGGATTTCCTAATTTGTACTTCTCAACCTCCTGAAAGTTCAACGTCACAGGATATTAATTGTCTGTATTAGTTATTAGTGCAATAGCACCAGAGATCTGAGGATGAGAAGTGTTCAAAGAGAATAGATATCATTTACCTCCTGTGGTGCAGCACAAAGGAGATAGAAGCAGTGGTAGTTGCGTTCAGGATCAGAAATTTGGCACACCCGTGACCTTTCTAGCAAGTAAGTTCTCACAGCAGCACCTGAGATCCTCCCTTGCTTATCAAACTGAATCTCAACAAACTTACCAAACCGACTGCAGAAAGAATTACGGAGGAAATGATACTGCAACATGTATATATATATACCTCTAGCTATAATTTGAAGAAATACAAGTAGTCTTATGATTGAGACAAATGTGTTAAATCTCCCTTATGTACCTAGAATTGTTGTTTCTGACAGTTTTAGCATTGCCAAAAGCTTCAAGGACTGGATTTGACTGCAGACATAAAAAGAATATGCAGCAAAAGTTCAATTGGAATATAACTAACTTAATAATACAATGGCCTTCCAAAGCTAAGAACTCAATTCCTTACTTCGAGAACTTGTTGCTCTACTGTTCTTCCCTCGGTAGCAGCTCGGCCACCCAAATAGGCAAGATATCTCATGAGCATTTTTGTTGTTTCTGTTTTACCTGCACCGCTCTCACCACTCACAAGAATAGAGTTGCTTTTCCCTTCATGAATCATTGCTCTGTTTCATGTAAAAGACAGCAGGATGGTCCATGATTTATAGGAGTAGAAAAATAGAAACACTGATGACTCAAATACCACCTATCATATTTACTTTACCTGTATGCAACATCTGCCACAGCGAAAACATGTGGACTTAACTCTCCAAATGGTGCTCCCTTGTACTGTTGCATCATATGTGGATCATACAAATGTGGCAATCTTTGGAAAGGATTGACGGCGATGAGAATGTTTCCCGTATATGTCTGTCAAAATGTTAAGCTATAGGTCATACAGTACGACTGAAACAATGGCATATTTACAGTAAATGGCTATGCAGAATAACATACATATATTTCATTAAGTTCATATCTGGTTGCCAAATTCTGCAGAACTCCTGGTTCATGGAGGTAGGATAGCTTTGTCATATCATCAACTCCACCAGCAGCTGCTTCCATATCTTTAGGATACAGTTTCGACAAATTTGCGGTGATCTAAAAGAATTGACAGCACAGACATAAGTAGCAGTACATCAAACTGAAGGCAGAAAACGAATTAGCGGCTTACCGTCTTTCCATTGGTTGCTTGGATCTCGGCCTCTTCGCCTTTGATCTTAACAACTTCTCCATCGACCCAGGCATTTTCAGGGTCTTCAGCCCAAACATGAGAACCTACTATAATATTAACTTTCGTCCCCTGCAATAGAAGAAAAAATTGGACATCTTCTCATGATTTCATTCGTCATTGGGAAATTTACAATAGTGTTCAATGCATTCATGTTTCACATATATGCAGAAACATTGTAATCCTCTATGAACTTCAAAAAAAAAAACCTCTCTAAAATGGTGATTCGGTTTGAACTCTAAAACGGATTAACATGGGAAAAAAATCAAATCGCTTCGATTTGAAACCGCATTAAACGAATTGCTACAATCAGGAAGCTTCACGGAAAGCATGCCAAGGATCAAACATCTTCAGCGACTGCATCCCCCAGGCGGACGCAAGAGGGATTACCATTTCACCGGATTTTGAGGATGATCAGTAGGTGGACGCTGTGAGGGAAGGCGCAGATGAGCTCATATCATAACTCGTGGTCGGTCGCTCGTCGGAGCTAACCCCTCCGTCCGTCGTCGCCGGTCTCCGGGCGGGGGATGCGGTGGTGGGTGCAAAAGCGGGGGAGTGGAGAGGGAGGAGCGGATGTGTAGAAGGCAGTGGAGGGCGGAGAGGGGGCGGGAGTACGTGGAGCGGCCATGGCAGGCCCTCCCTTCGATCTCTGCGGGGCGCCATGGAATCCGCCCCCATCTCTCTCGCTAGCTCATGTTAATAGCCAAAATTAGGGTATAATCGATTATTTTAATTGAACGATTAGCATGTTGAGATTTAAAAAACAGACAATATGAAAGATTTCGATAGAAATATAAGAGTAAAACCGGAAATGCTTGGTATCGACCAACGAGTACAGCCGAACTATCGGACGCCAATTCACTTCATAATTAGTGTCAGCTCAATACATATATACATGCACTTGCATGCAAGGATATACAAAACTGGATATGATCTTTAAAATATTTTTCCTTTAAAACTATCTATCCAATTTAAGATCTAGTTATATCTTTATATTCGTTATGATTAAATCTTTACAACGAGATCTCATGTGGCTATGTTTTAATGAAAGAAACATATATGTTTCAGTCATTAAGATTCCATGTTTCACAAGTGAGAAGCAAATGTTTCAATTAATATTTGACTATATTGCACATACTAAGTTTTTTCAATGGATCCGTTCTAATGTCGTGGTTGTGTAGTTTATATGTTTCAATAAGTTTATCTGATGTTTCAGAAGTTCATTTTCAAATATTGCACGCAGTCTTTTCTTTTTTTTTCCTTTTTCTTTGTATGTTTCAGTAGTTAATGACTTGATGTTTCATGTATAATAAATAAAATGTTTCACATGCAAGAAGCGAATGTTTCAATTGGAATTCTACTATGTTGTACATTTTCAGTCATTCTCTTTTTATGTTTCCAGTAGTTAATGACTTGATGTTTCATGTTTAATAATAAATAAAATGTTTCACATGGAAGAAGCGAATGTTTCAATTGGAATTCTACTACTATGTTGTACATTTTTAAGATTTTGGTTTTTTTTTTAGTTGTACATGGTGTTTTAATAAATATTTTCTGATATCTCACTAATTGATTTATAGTTGTTGTACAGTGTTCTACAATGTTTTAGCAAGTATTTTGTAATGGTTCAGTTGCTCCAACTTAATGTTTCATGCATGATAAAAAAAATGTTTCAATTAGGAATGTAATTATTCTTTATCAAAATATAGTCATGTGAGATCCTGTTGTAGAGATTTAATTACAACGAATATAATGGTATAATTGAATCGTAGATTGGATAAATAAATTAGGAGAAAAAATGGTTTAAAGTTTTACAAGATTGTTATATACATGCATGAGAGAGAAAATATATGGTACTACTTTAATCAACGGTGGATGCAGATGGTAAAAAAGAAGTGTCAAAGTACAGTCAGAGCAACATGCACCCCATCGTGAAGAGCATCCGATTTTTTTGTCTTGCATCGGACGTATCGCTCCCCGAGTAAAACACAAGACTATAACATACAGGAAAAAATATAGAAATTAGACAGTAGAAAAAAAACCATACGAATCGGATAAGAGATATATTGAAAGAAAAGTTTCAAGAAGTTAGTGCTCTTGCTAACTTTGTTTCAAATTTTCTCTAGAATTATCTATTCTATAGGAATTTCAAAGAAAAAGATATAAACTATAGTAACCTATGATCGGATTAGACATATTCTACTAATACCTATGATTGGATTAGACATATTCTACTAATACGAATCTAGATAGACTGTTGTCCAAATTCATAAAGCTATAATGTATTCCATTTGTTACGCACATGATGTTTATAGAGCACTCAAAAATTATACTGTCCAGTGTCATTTGTGATCACCACATAATTTTGGATTAGTGGAATCCATAAACACATAAATAGCCACTCATATCTCAATGTGTCTATGGTACAAATTGACACTATTCAATATAAAATCCGCAATGCCGAATAATAAGCAAAGGATATATTGTTCATACTCAGCGTGCTAGTCAACTTCAGCCTGAGATGTACCCATCAAACCACCCGAATGCGACAACCAAATGTGTTACACATCCCAGGAGACTTAACTCAAATTGCTAATGCTCTACAACATCTCAATTGCTCGAAATTCATACTCGTGTTAGACTAGTTCCCAGCATAAGGACTAATCTCACACTTTCATATAAAGCAACGGTAAACAGGAAATAAGGCACATACAAGAATTAAAATTCAGATTACAACTACTTTAAATATACATAGGTCGACCGGCTAAATAATTAAGTTAAAAACACGAATTACCCCATTAACTATTGCGTCAGTCCGGTTTACCCCCAACCCCCCCTCCCAAAAAAAAGCACAAAACCAAACATTTCATACCCTAAACTTTCTAAACCGGATGAATAAATCCCCTAGCTTGACTCAAAGCGGATTTGGATCATACATGGTGCACATGTGGCGGTCCAGTTAGCTTAAAAAAAAGAGTGGGACCCGCCTAACATGTCTTCCTCTCCGCCACCTCCAGGAGCTACATGATCCCCCACAGCGGCAAACGACATTGAGGGAGAGGTGGTGACAAAGTGGTGGAGGGCGAGGTGGCAGAGGAGCAGTTCTTCGCCGGCTAGCTCACACCTCCACCCTTCTCCATGCGTCCAACGTCATTGTCCGATTTACTTCTCTTTTTTTTTTTTGCTTCAGATCTGTGCATACATTGACGTGGGAGCCGGTGAAGAAAGTGTGGAGGGGAATCTCGTCGCCACCAACAATATCGGTCAAGAATTCGATGGCGTGCAGAGCAACAGAGGAGAAGGAGATGGAGAGGAGGAAACGATAAATCCGCAAGCATAGTGGATAAGAACATTAGAGATTACGATACAACTGTACTTCTATACTAATCATGTCTAGTATACACTTAACACATATACATGCTTACAACATAGGACTTAGTTCTAGGCACCTAGGTACTACCGAGAGACCACTCCCTATTGGTTTGCCAGCGTGGTTACAGCATTTACGCACTCTTATATCATACCTGAACGTGGAGGAATACAAAGGGGACAGGGCTGTCACTCTTACTTTTAAGTGATATGATGCATGCCACTTAAATTCTTATACTTGAACTAAGTAAATATACAATATTGAAACTAGTGCTAGTTTGAATGACTTATGCTTACATCTATACCTGTTGGATTTTCATTCCACAAATGCAATATAAATGCCACAAGCGCGATTACAAATTTGCTTGTATTTACCTTTAAGAAAGGTGAAAATAGGTACCATATTTTTTGAAACAGTAATAATAACAATGATGTATTAGTGGTGAGAAAAATAATGGGTGTTGAATCCTTGGAAACAATAATCATGACAAGGATATAATCAAACAATCTAAGATATGTATGTTATTATGTTATCAATATTCAAAATGAGCAAAAAAAAAACTCGAATTTTTGTTGAAAGTTTCTCTTGGTTATTGTTTTAAGCTGCACATAAATTTTTTGAATTAATGTTAATGCAGCTTATCTATGTTAGGGGTTTTCTTTCAAATTATGTGCTAATGAATATGTTGTATTATAAATTGTTTGAATACACAAATCTTTAGTGTGAGTATGAGTATGGTCAGGAAGAACATATCACCAAACACCAACATCACACAGTACAATTGTGCATCTCCGAGGAGATATTTGCAGTCACTTGGGGCACTAGTGTTGGAGCTTTCCCACTCGATAAGGCTCTCATTGCCGAGGGGACGGGACGAGTCGACAGGCTTCCGACCTGTGATGAGCTCCATAAGAACGACGCCGAAAGAGAACATGTCTGATTTCTCGGCCAGCTTACCTGCGTACTCGGGAGCCAAATACCTGTGCGTACATATTCAGCATAAATGTAGAATTACTGTACACTCTCAGACAAAACTAAATGTTGCAGTACTCCTGCAAGAATGTGTCATGGTTATGGATACCACATACATAATAGTAGTTGACTAAATCTCGGCAGGACCCACCACATACCATGTCCTATACGGAAACAACCTACGGATATAGGAGGGAGTTCCGGATAAGGAAAAACAACCAGAGTTCTACATGGAAACGACAAGGACTACTCGGATTGTATCCATATTGGTTTCCCTAGTTCTACTTAGACAAGGGACACCTATGGATATAAATACAAGCCCCCTTGGGAGGACAGAGGGGGAATCACCATGAGAGGAGACCATGGAAGACACCCATGACAATCAACATACACCCACCAGAAGCCACAACATACAAGCCTACATACGCCAAGACACGCCGCCGGATATCGATTTCAGGGATAGGCATGGCTATTCCCCTACGGTGTCTCCGGATACCGTCAGGAGATACGAAAGTGCTATCTCTGGTCTCACCGGGCACGGATTCGAGGAGGAAGGCTACCCTGTTGTCGACTACGAGTCAGACCTTCAGACCACCATGTTGACAACAGTTAGATAGGCTACCCACATATTGTACTGGTGTGATTATAGAGAATAAGAGCAATACCGGCTTCGGCCAACAGGATGTAAGGTTATTACCTGACTACTCAGGGGCCCGAACCTGTATAAAAATCTCTGTCTCCATCTCTTTTACCTCAGTCTCGCGTATATCCTAGCACCAACGATCCCCATACTGTCCAAATACCGTAGTCGAGACATCAAACGTCAATAGTGGCGCGCCAGGTAGGGGGATTTTGGTGCTTCAAGATTTCGACGAGATGGGTTCAAAAGATGGATCCTCCGACAACAAGCTACTCGACGACTTCAGCTGTGAGGAGATCCAACCCGGCCAGAGTACGTCCCTCGACGAGATTGGAATCATCGTCACCAACTATTCGATCCGGCGAGATCGACCAAGCTTCAAGATGTCGCTGTCGCGGAGAACATGCATCTATTCGGTATTTCCAACCATCGACGATCGTGAGGATGTTGCCGAAATAATACAACACGCCGACACCTCGAGGGACCGAAACCGACCACTACACTGATCGACTTCACGTGTGGTCTGGTCGGATTCAGGGTGATAGGCCGGATGACTAGGCCGGATATACCGTTGTCCAAGATCACCACGTATTGCTGCTCCTGACATGTGCACATGCAGACTCAATACGTGCCCAAGCATGCACTGGTTTGCCGTCATATGCATGCACAGAAGGCAATTCAACGGTTACCAAGGATAATTAAGGTAATTAGCGGATTAATTAATTTAATTGATCTACTAATTTCGTAGATATATCTGGCATATATCTACAAAGGTACGCAATATTTTATATGCAATTTATCGTACCTATTCAGATCATACAACATTGTCAGATCTATAATTTATTATGTTTACCTAGAGCATGTTTTTTATACAATCCCCGTTGCATGAGTGCTTCCGATGTTAGGCCAACCACGGTCTAACGCTAGGGGCTCGCTCTGTTTTCTTCTATATAAATCATGCTTGTTTACGGTTTACATAATGCCCTGATATTTACATCTGCTTGTTGTATCTTGATAATACTAGAAGATCCACGCAGTTTTTGAGTACATACTCGATATTATCTGCTATATACCTTGCCTTCTAGAAAATATTTTTCAGGAACAACTGAGCACTCGAGTAGGTTATGGTCGAGTACACTCCATTATCGAGAATATTCTCGACAAATGCGGAGTTATCGCACCCAACCTACCAACAAAGACCGACGACCTATCTCATAGCACCGGCCATGGCTGGACTACTCGAGAAAAGGTTGTTAATGGATAATTCCTCGCGAACGTCGTCGGCTTGATCACCTGACATGATTGCGAACGGACATCCGGATATGCTATAAGTTGGGTACGTGAGTCATGCTGGCAACATGAGATAAACTTGCAATAAACCAACTCTAGCACTTTTCATCGGTGTTCGAGAGATAATTCTGCTCGCTCACTGGTTCTCGCACCAGTACGCAGCAATCTCTCACACCGCAACTTCCATTGGTGTTCGAGAGATAATTCTGCTCGCACGCTAGTTCTCGCACCAGTACGCAGCAATCTCTCACACCACAACTTCCATTGGTGTTCGAGAGATAATTCTGCTCGCTCACTGGTTCTCGCACCAGTACGCAGCAATCTCTCACACCACAACTTCCATTGGTGTTCGAGAGATAATTCTGCTCGCACGCTGGTTCTCACACCAGTACGTAGTAATCTCTCACACCACAGCTTCCATCGGTGTTCGAGAGATAATTCTGCTCGCTCACTGGTTCTCGCACCAATACGCAGCAATCTCTCACACCGCAACTTCCATTGGTGTTCGAGAGATAATTCTACTCGCACGCTGGTTCTCGCACCAGTACGCAGTAATCTCTCGCACCACAACTTCCATCGGTGTCCGAGAGATAACTCTACTCGCACGCTGGTTCTCGCACCAGTACGCAGTAATCTCTCACACCACAGCTTCCATCGGCGTTCGAGAGATAATTCTGCTCGCTCACTGGTTCTCGCACCAGTACGCAGCAATCTCTCGCACCGCAACGTCCATAGGTGTTTGAGAGATAATTTCGCTCGCTCACTGGTTCTCGCACCAGTACGCAGCAATCTCTCACACCGCAGCTTCCATAGGTGTTCGAGAGATAATTCCGCTCGCTCACTGGTTCTCGCACCAGTACGCAGCAATCTCTCACACCGCAGGTTCCATTGGTGTTCGAGAGATAATTCCTCTCGCTCACTGGTTCTCGCACCAGTACGCAGCAATCTCTCGCACCGCAGCTTCCATCGGTGTTCGAGAGATAATTCTGCTCGCTCACTGGTTCTAGCACCAATTCGCAGCAATCTCTCACACCGCAACTTTCATCGGTGTTCGAGAGATAATTCCGCTCGCTCACTGGTTCTCGCACCAGTACATAGCAATCTCTCGCACCTTAACTTCAGATGGTCAAGGTATGACTACAGCAGCGTAACGGTCCTCGTACCACGACTCCAAGTGATCGAGAGACACCTACTCACTGGTCCTCAACCAGTTGATCGTAGTGATCTCTCGTACATTTGCTTCAAGTGGTCGAGTTATGGCTACTGCCTGGTCCTCGACCAGCGATGTAGCGTTCCTCCGACTACTTCCACTTTCAGTGGTTGAGTTACGGCTATTGCCTGGTCCTCGACCAGCGATGTAGCGTTCCTCCGACTACCTCCACTTTCAGTGGTCGTTCAGTGGTCGAGTTACGGCTACTGCCTGGTCCTCGACAAGCGATGTAGCGTTCCTCCGACTACCTCCACTTTCAGTGGTCGAGTTACGGCTACTGCCTGGTCCTCGACCAGCGATGTAGCGTTCCTCCGACTACTTCCACTTTCAGTGGTCGAGTTACGGCTACTGCCTGGTCCTCGACCAGCGATGTAGCGCTCCTCCCACTACTTCCACTTTCAGTGGTCGAGTTACGGCTACTGCCCGGTCCTCGACCAGCGATGTAGCGTTCCTCCGACTACTTCCACTTTGAGTGGTCGAGTTACGGCTACTGCCCGGTCCTCGACCAGCGATGTAGCATTCCTCGACCAGCGATGTAGCTTTCCTCCGACTACTTCCACTTTCAGTGGTCGAGTTACGGCTACTGCCCGGTCTCGACCACCGATGTAGCGTTTCTCCGACTACTTCCACTTTCAATGGTCGAGTTATGGCTACTGCCTGGTCCTCGACCAGCGATGTAGCGTTTCTCCCACTATTTCCACTTTAAGTGGTCGAGTTACGACTACTGCCTGGTCCTCGACCAGCGGAGTAGCGATTCTCCTACTACCTCTACTCCAACAAAGTTGGTAGCAAGTACACAATATCGCCAAGTGTTTTACCCAGAGATCCCTTACCACGATGACACCTAGCGTTGAAACCTATCCTACTGTCCCTTTACGCCGTCTTGACAAGGCCTCCGAGGAACCTAAGGGATCTTCGGCTGGGGACGCCCAGAGCCGATAAGGCCTTGTCGGATCCTTTAGAGACGAAAGACCATGTAAGATCTGGTCGTGTAAGAGTTCTCGCCGTACGTATTAACCAAGCCGTGTAATCGGAAATTGACTTTTCCAACTTCGTGGCTGGGGGCTAGGATCAGTGCTTATTCAACCAAGGCAGGTCAAGGGTCCAAGAGCCTTCTCCTCCGAGAACGATTTTCCGAGGACAAGGCTGGGGGCTAGGGAGAGTGTACAACTCAAACGACTGACCAAAGTCATGAACTGAGAAGACACTCTTACACAAAACATTGGTCGGTAAATTTAATTCATTTTCAATTTACCATACATATTATAACATGTCACCCTATGGGCATTCGGTCGGGGGCTATTTCTATTTGATATTCTTTTCTAAGTATTGATTTCAGGAAAATTCTATTCGACATTTACGAAGACTCCATGTCTCTATGGTTCTACACCAAGATCGACTAAAGGCGAGTACAACAAATGTTGACAAAGCTTCGTCGCAGACTCTACGCCTTCTCGATCACTCGAGAACGGTTGCTGGATCTCGACAAGGAATACAGAATGAAAAGATGGTGTACCCTCCGAGATAGAATTTCTTGACTTCAATCCAAATTCTCGATTACGGCAAGACGGGAGACTTAGTCGTACGCTATGTACTTCCTTGGTTGACATCGAGGATTGACTCAGACAAGCCCTTTAGGTGCCCGCACGAGGTTGACAAAGGAAGTCTAACTTTATCTCTAAACTCACCGAGAATGATCACATGAGCTCGATAATAGTTACTCCAAAGTCTGCGCGTGATTGAGAATATGAATTCGTTCATTTGCATTGAAGTCGGGGGCTACTGTCATGGTTATGGATACCACATACCTAATAGTAGTTGACTAAATCTCGGCAGGACCCACCACATACCATGTCCTATATGGAAACAACCTACGGATATAGGAGGGAGTTCCGGATAAGAAAAAACAACCAGAGTTCTACATGGAAACGACAAGGACTACTCGGATTGTATCCATATTGGTTTCCCTAGTTCTACTTGGACAAGGGGACACCTATGGGTATAAATACAAGCCCCCTTAGGAGGACAGAGGGGGAACCACCATGAGAGGAGACCATGGAAGACATCCATGACAATCAACATACACCCACCAGAAGCCACAACATACAAGCCTACATACGCCAAGACACGCCGCCGGATATCGACTTCAGGGATAGGCATGGCTATTCCCCTACGGTGTCTCCGGATACCGTCAGGAGATACGAAAGTGCTATCTCTGGTCTCGCCGGGCACGGATTCGAGGAAGGCTACCCTATTGTCGACTACGAGTCAGACCTTCAGACCGCCATGTCGACAACAGTTAGATAGGCTACCCACATATTGTACTGGTGTGATTATGGTGAATAAGAGCAATACCGGCTTCGGCCAACAGGATGTAGGGTTATTACCTGACTACTCAAGGGCCCGAACCTGTATAAAAATCCCTGTCTCCATCTCTTTTACCTCAGTCTCGCGTATATCCTAGCACCAACGATCCCCATACTGTCCAAATACCGTAGTCGAGACATCAAACGTCGACAGAATGCATTACCCAAATGTACCCATCACACGCGTCGAGACATTGGTGACATCGTTCTTCGCTAGCTTGGCAAGCCCAAAGTGTGCCACCTAGGCAATCAACACAGAAGTCAAGCTCCATCAGTAATTGAACATACAACACATCCACATTAGTAGCTAAATGTTCAGAAAGTGGCAGTTAGAAAAAAAAAACTGAGCTCCAAAATGCTCATCAAGCAAGATGTTTGAGGACTTTATATCCCTATGAATGATTCTTGGATGACCTAGAATAACAAGACAAAGTTCCAAGAAAAACAACAAATTAACATCAGGAATTCTGATAGAACGAAACACTGACATAGCCCAACTGAATCCATCTTACAATCCTCATGTAGGTAGGCCAATCCGCGCACCGATGTCAGATCCGAGTTATTTAGAGTCTGAAATGGATCACCCGCTCTCTCACTCAAATCTGTGGCCGCCGCAAGATTGGGAAAAACTAGCATTCTAAGCTATTCCAAGAGACTTGTAATATTTTTTTTTTCTTAATTCATTTCTCCTCGGCGCCGGGTTATATACTCCTAGTCACGTCACGCAAAACAGGTCCAGAATCATAGTCCAAACAGAGAAAAGCAGAGTAAAGGAGTCGCGCTTGTAGGCAACGACAAAACTTAGACCGTGAATCGTACATGGTAAAAGTCCAAGCTGTTTTTTGCGGCAGTAACATCCTTTTTCAACCTAAACACCTCGCATCTCCATGATCTTAACTCGGCCTTCTTATGTCTCCTTCCAAAGAAAGATGATGCTATGGGAGCTGAGCACTACCGTCCTATAAGTTTGATTCATAGCTTCTCGAAGATAATCTCCAAAATAATGGCGAACAGGCTAGCGCCTAGGCTCCATGAGATGGTTTCTTCAAATCAAAGCGCTTTCATCCGCAAGAGGGCTATCCATGACAATTTCCTTTATGTGCAGAATATGGTGCAATTTCTGCATAGAACGAAAAGGCAAAGTCTCTTCATCAAAGTCGACATTGCTAAAGCTTTTGACACTGTGTGCTGGCCCTACCTTCTCGATGTCCTTCGGCATTTTGGTTTTGGCACACGGTGGTTAAATTGGATTTCAAATCTCCTGGCAACTTCTACCTCCCAAGTGTTACTGAATGGTTCTCCGGGACAAGCAATCAATCATGTCAGAGGGCTCCGGCAAGGTGATCCGCTTTCTCCGATGTTGTTCATACTTGCTATGGAACCTTTCCACAGAATTATGAAAGCGGCGGAAAATGCATCATTGCTGTCCCCGATTGGGGGGAGATTTGATAGTTTCAGATGTTCCTTGTATGCGGATGATGTTGCCGTGTTTGTGAAGCCCAAAGCTAGTGATCTGTTGGCGCTTGTGCAGCTTCTGAATTTCTTCGTGCAAGTCTCCGGGCTTCACACAAATGTTAGCAAAACGGAGATTTACCCAATAAGATGTGAAGATATTGACATTGACTCCCTCCTTGCAAACTTTCCAGGTTTGATTAAACAGTTCCCATGCCGCTATCTTGGCTTGCCGCTCCACTTCAGAAAACTAAGGAAGGTAGATTTCCTTCCGCTCATTGAGAAAATTGGTTCGCGAATCCCGGGCTGGAAAGGGAGATTCTTTACTTCGGCCGGACGCAAAACTCTGGTGCAATCCGTTCTGAGCGCCATGCCCACCTACCATCTTACAGCTCTACAAGCACCAAAATGGGTGATAAAAAGAATCGATCGGTTCCGTAGAGCGTTCCTTTGGAAAGGGGAAGACCCTGATAAGACTAATCCGGGCAGCAGCCTAGTCAATTGGCAAACGGTGTGCAAACCTAAACACTTAGGAGGACTAGGCCTTCAAGACCTAGAGAGATTCTCGAGAGCACTCCGTCTCCGTTGGTTATGGTTCAGCTGGAAAGATGAAGGCAAGCCTTGGGCTGGGATGCCTGTGCCCTGTGATGAGTCTGATAGAAGATTGTTTCAAAAGCAGCAGCGACCATCACTCTTGGAAATGGAGCTAAGTCCAGTTTCTGGCATGACAATTGGTTTCAGCACTATTGCCTGAAGGACATAGCGCCTTTGTGTTTTAAACTGGCCAAAAGAAAGCAGAGAAGTGTCCGTCATGAACTCCTAAACAACAACTGGATTGGCTCCTTTAGGCAATTTACCACAGTGGAAGAGCTAAATGAATTAGTGCACTTGGGAAGCTTGCTCCAAGATGTAAATCTTTCTGATAACACAGATGATATCACATAGAATTGGAACGAATCAGGGTCTTACTTATCCAAGAGTGCATATCTCTTCCAATTCGAAGGATCCTTCACATCAATTGATTTCTCCTCGCTATGGAAGGCGCCGGCTGAGCCGAAAATTCAGTTCTTTGGATGGCTTGTCCTTCATCAGAAAACCTTAACCGCGCAAAGCTTACTTCGCAGACATTGGCCGTGTAATTGGATCTGCCGTCTATGCACATGTGCATTCGAAGACACCAATCATTTGTTTAGCGATTGCAGCTTCGTCACAGAAGTTTGGAACTTTGTTCGCTCTTGGCAAGCTTTGCCACCTGTTATTGCTGATCCCACGGCCGGAACCCCCGTGTGGTGGGCTGCAGTCAACTGTGTTCTCTCAAAGGATCAAAAGTTGGCGGTTAGAGGAGCTCTCTTAACGACGTGGTGGAATGTTTGGTTAGAGAGAAATAATAGGATTTTCGCCAATAGTGCTAGAACTGAGCGTGAGGTGGCCTATGTCATAAAGCAGGAGCTTGATCTCCACAAGTCGGCTTTTAGGCCGCCCTGATGTCTTTTTTCCTCTATCTGGCTTGTAAGCACTATATTTTCTATCTCTAATTAAATTCCGGCAGAACTCCTACCGTCGGTTTCCTCAAAAAAAAAAAAAGTCCACGCTGTTAGATGAAGCGGGAAGTTTTAAATGAATCCATACTAGCCGTCCGCTCTTCAGACTACTCAAATGAAAGATGCATCCCCCCTTTTCTGAACCTTCTTTCTCTGAATATTTCTGAATTTCTGAATTTCTCCCCTTCTGAACTTACACACCTCTGACTGCCGACCCGACAACGATCTTGACACTCGTTGCTGACCAGTTCAAGAGATACCTCACGAAACCTCTTATGGCGTCTAATCAATCGGGAGATTAGGGTTTAGAATGTTTCATAGAGAAGTCGAGTGTCCGCTCTGCGGCTTTGCTTCTCCTCCTATTGCTTTTATAGTCCCATTGGTGAGGCTCAGAGGTTCATCTCTAATTAGAATTCGAACTTATTTTGTACCAATCACACAAAAACAGATTTTTTTTTGCTCTTAGTTTGTTTCTTGTTAGAAAAGGGAACTAGCGGGATTTTTCCCTTCCTAATCCATATCGACAGTGAGTCGATAAAATCAACCAACGGAATCGTGTGTATATATCGATTTCATCAACATAAACAACAAAGAAACGAATAGTAAGACAATGAATTCAATTCAAAGTCCCTCAAAGAAAAATGAAGATATCAACACAAACAAAATCGTGAAACTATGAAATTGTTCCGGAGATTCTTTCATGCCTAAAAGTCTCTCCTGCTGCTCATGCTAGACCTGGATTGGCTGTACTCCGAGCTGAAATCCTGGCTGCCAAATGCCATCCTTTGGAACTGCCTGATGTCGGCAGTGTTCGCGACATTGAACATCTGGCTCTTCCCCGGCTGCACACCATTGCTGAGGTCAACATCCGTCAAACTGTCAAGTACTCTAACGACCTGAAAACAGAGACAGAGAAACATCCCAATGGCAGTGAGCAATATGCAAGATTTTGCAATGTGCAATCTCCGATTGCCAGATTTTGCAAGTGTCAAAATGGACTTTCATGAGTACCTGTCCCATCTTTGGCCTCCGCGCAGCTGAGTGCCGGATGCACGCTGCAGCTGCCTCGATCACGCGGAACATCTCAACATCATCATACTCCCCATCGAGGCGAGGGTCGACGAGCTCGTCGAATTCTTGGTTCTCAATTGCACGGTTCAGCAATGGCCTCGACTGCAAGAGTAGTAGTATGGTTAGGAAGAACATGTTACCAATCTTACCAATCACTAATAGTACAACTGTATATCTCCAAAGCACCTATTCAGATTTGTTATACTATTTAAATTATATCCTATATTGGTTTAGTTTGAGACGAAGGAATTATGTTTTAAGAGATTCGCACGCAGTGGTGATATTAGGTGCTGGAGCTTACCCACTCCACGAGGCTCTCATCGCCGAGGGGACGGGACGAGTCGACAGGCTTCCGGCCCGTGATGAGCTCCAGAAGAACGACGCCGAAGGAGAAAACGTCCGATTTCTCGGTAAGCTTTCCTGTGGATGCATACTCTGGAGCCAAGTACCTGTACATAATTCAGCAGAAATGCAGAATCAACACTAGCGCCTTGCATTAACCACGTGATTGTGGCAAACTCCTACAGCCTACAGGCAGGAATACATTACCCAAATGTGCCCATCACACGCGTCGAGACGTGGGTGACGTCGTTCTCCGCCAGCCTGGCAAGCCCAAAGTCTGCCACCTGGGCATAAACACACACACAGCAGTCAAGCTCCATCAGTATAACTGAAACATATATATAGCACATTTCACATCAGTAGCTAAATGTTGAGAAAAATGTTGCAGTTAGAAGAACACCTGAGCTTCAAAGTGCTCATCGAGAAGGATGTTTGATGACTTTATGTCCCTGTGGATGATTCTTGGATGACCTATAGTAACAAAACAAAGTTCCAAGAGAAAGCAAATATAATTATTAACATCAGGATTTCCGAGAGAACAAAACACTGACATAACCCAACTGAATCCTTCTTACAATCCTCATGCAGGTAGGCCAATCCGCGTGCTGAGCCGGCGGCGATCTTGACCCTCGTTGGCCAGTCCATCACCGGCCTTCCCCTCCCTGCAAGCGCCGCTGGTGCGTAAGCAAGCGAGCTGTACACTACACGAAGGAGCTGGTCGAACAGTTTGATTACCATGGAGGTGGTGGTGCAGCGTGTCGTTGGAGACGAAGTCGTAGACGAGGAGGCGGTGGTCCTCGGCGATGCAGTAGCCGACGAGGGAGACGAGGTGGCGGTGGTGGACGCGGCTGATGATCTCCACCTCCGCCTGGAACTCCCGCTCCCCCTGCCCGCCGCCGCCCTTGAGCTGCTTCACCGCCACCGCCTTGCCGTCCGCGAGCGTCCCCTTGAACACGCACCCGAACCCGCCCTCCCCGAGGAGCTTGTCGCGCGCGAACCCCGCCGTGATGTCGTACAGCTCGTCGAACGTGAACGCCTTGGTGTTCCCCACGCTCAGCTCGCCCGACGCCGCCACGCTCCTCGCCGCCCCGCCCCCCTGGCTCCCCGTGCTGTAGTTCGCCGACGTCAACCGCTGCTGCTGCCCGTACGACGTCGACTGTCCGTACGCCTGCCCGGATGACATCATCGGCGACACGCCCTGGCTCTGGCCCGTGCTGAAGTTCATCGACCCCGACGCCGACGGCGGCCGCAGGAACGGGGCCTCGCCGGACATGTGCTGCGGCGTGTACGACGGCACCGCGAAGCCCGGGTAGTACCGCTCGGCTTGCCTCCGCCTCCGCCGCTGCGACAGACAGGCGAACATGCCGGCGAGGCCCAGGAAGGCGACCACGACCACGACCACCACGGCCGCGGTGGTTCCGGAGCTCAGCCCGCCGCTGACGGGCGGTGCCGGCACGCCCGCGCCGCTGCCCGCTTCAGCCGGAGAGCGCGTCGTGGTCGCTGCGCTCGTCCGGGCCGGCGGAGGTGGCGGGGTCGCGGAGTCCATCGCCGAATGCCGTGGTGGTGGCGGCGGCGGCGGCGGCGCGTCGGCGGGGGACGCTCTCGGCGCCGCTGCGACGGGTGGAGGAGCCGCGCTTGACGAAGGCGGAGTGGCGTGTGCTCGCGGCGGGGGAGCGGGCGGCGGCGGCGCCTGCGTGGGCGCCGGCGGTGGCGCGGCGTTGTCCGCTGGGGGCGGTGCTGTGGGAGGCGGAGGGGAGGGCGTCGGTACGGGAGACGGCGGCGGGGGAGGCAATGCGGTTGGTGGAGGCGGAGGCTCCGCCACCGGCGGCGGAGGGGAAGTCACCACCGGCGGCGGAGGCGGTGGAAGCGACGGCGGTGGCTCTGAAGGAGAAGGTGGCGGCGGACTGGCAGACGATGGAGCAGGCGGCGGCGGAGCAGAGGATGAGGAAGAAGAAGGTGGAGGAGGGGTGGAGGACGATGAGGTCGCCGGAGGCGGCGGCGAGCCACCAGTCAACGGTGATGTCACCGTCGGGGTGGGCGGAAGAGGGACGCTGCCGCCGCCGCTGCCGCCGGGTTGCACCTGGAGCAGAGTTCTCATCGTGTCTACTATTGCAACTCTGCAAATGTTCACAAATTATTAGAACAGAAAAAGTTTTCAGAAAACATCATACAAATATATCATTGCTTCATGATCTTGAAGAATTTCAAGTCAACTTTCAAATGTAACTAATTCATTAACATTTCTTGGTCTAAAGCAACATCATGGAACCATAACATTTCAATGTTACAGATGGTACAGAAATGTTCCTATAAACTCTTCGACCAGAAAAGAAAAACATCTGTATCCCTGCAAAGCTCCAAAATGCTTTACTTTAAAAAACAGCTTAAATTTCAGCAAATTATGAAAAATGGGAGGAGATCCAGGTGGGGTTAAATGAAAAAAAAAACGAAGCTCAAATAAACAAACCTAACAACCTTGACAAATCTTCTAATTCGATCGATCACAACACGTCTTCTCACTAAAAAAATGTCTCCCAAAGTAAAAGATTCTCCCAGACCAATTGGATGGAAGCTTCCTTTGCTGTTGAGGGAACTATGGAAGAACAATGCTAATCAATAAAACTTTTGCAATTTGCCAACAACGAACTCCAATACATAATAGATATTTTGAAAGCAGAAATTATGACTTCAAATTTGTGAAATTATACCCGCCAAGAAGGTTACATATCCCCCCCCCCCCTCCCCCCCCCCCCCCCAAAAAAAAAAAAAAACAAACAACAATTCTGAACAATTCAGGTCTGCAGCTCAGACCTGAACAGTACCTTCTTCTTCAGATCAGAGGAAGCTTAGCTACCACCTCCGCAAATCAGACGGAGAACCCTACCCGCGACACCGACGGCGACACGGACGGACCAGCAGCGCAATTCAGCTCAGTTCTCATGCTGCATCGGCCCAAGAAAAAGACACACCGGCGTTGGAGGAAGAACTGAAGAAGAAGCAGAAGAAGATAATGCAGAGAATCAGAGGTGGTGGTCTGAAGGCATCTTCTTCTTTCTCTCCTTCTCCGACCCTCCCTCCCTCTCTGCTGCTGTTGGTAACTGATCAAGAACGTGGTGGCAACGACGACACCTGCTGAGCTGTGCCGGAACATGACGACCAAAACTTATATGTTTACAGATATAAACTTGCCTACATGTTTACACATAAATATACTACTATTATGTACTATTGTCGAAAGATATGCATGGTCTTTTGGAGGAAGGTAGCAGGAGAGTAGTCGCGTCCCTGACATTGTCTACTACTGCTGCTTTGCAAACAAGGGCGCATGACATGCCGTTTGATTAGTTAAGCTCGGGCAGTCGGGCTACTTGTACGCAGTCGCGAGACCATCAGAGGTAAACACAGGGGATAGCGCCTTCATGGGAAATACGTAATACTCCCACCGTATGAAAATATATAAGGTAACGTTTATCTATGAGTAACAAAAAAAAATTCGGGTGAATAGTTACAGTACACTATCCATCCGAAGTTTTTTAATTTTTTTTCTCTCAAATGAAGTTGAGTTTCGACTTAAGATTTGGTGTAAATGTATTTTATATCTACACATATTTCTTTTATGAATTTACAAGACTTTTAGAGATGATTTTCATAAGTTTCCAACACTTAGCTCGTTTTCACACGATATTTTCTCTTTATTTTGAGGACATATGTGTTGCAAAGTCATAAAATATTTTTTTATTTCTTATGATCTAGCTTAAAGCTTAAGGTTGCCCATAACAATATTCATTGCTTTGCTCCTCTCTCAATGCATAGAACAAAAATACTAATTTATTCCTTGTAAGATTACTTTGCATGTAACTTGTGGATGCCTAGCCGCTAGCAGTTCCCTCTCTTTTTATCTTTGGAAAGTAGTTTCCTTAGGTCTTTTGTAACTTTTCTATCTCCTTTTTACTATAATCCAGGAAGAACTCCAGTCTTTTACAACAAAGAATTTAACTCCAGGAAATATATTGGATCGGGCCATCTAAAAGGTTGGACCCAAATTCACCCCGCCTCCAACACCGCCACTAAATTTGGTTTCCAAAAACTTTAAGGGCATGCACAATAATCATTAATAAGGGTTTCTTAGCCTTGCTAATTAGGAACGTTTAAGGACATGGAAGAGAGAAGCGAGAAGAGGTGGTTTACAACTGCTTACAACAACTCTTAATAACCTCTATAAAATAAAAACTTCGTTGCATGAGGGTGTAAACAAGGAAAAATAGTAATAAAAATATTTTTTAGATTAAATGGTTTAGAGTATTTGTTATCTCAATTTTGTAAGGGCATAGTCTCTTAAAAAAACATATAGGAGTATTATCTAAGAGTCTATATGGGTTCTACCGTTGAACATGCCGTAAAATATGCCACGTTATCATAGGTTTGTCCTACTACATTTGTTTTTTTAACTTTACTTTCTTTCCCATATGATATGAGGGAGATCGGCACTAGCAGGCAGATCACGCTCTCAAGTCTCAATGATACATTCGATTTGGAGCGTAGATAAATTGGGAGTGAATTTGATCATGGGATCATATGTTTTGGACACTTTGGAGATGCTCTTATAAGTTATAACATCGGACCAATAACTAAATAAAATCTCCATGACTTTCTCTCTCAAGGTTTTAGGCAATAAAAAGAAGGGAGAGCTTCTTCGGTGAAAATGCTATCACGCGGACGATCGCGTACCCGCACGGCAGCGATCATATCGGGGTTTGCTTTTTTTGATCAGGTGATTTTTTTCGGCCCATCATGATTTCCTTTTCTGGCGGCATTTTTTGTGGGGGCATGTTTGATAGTTTAGTATGGGCTGAACGAATGTTTTTCTCTTCGTGGGTTCGACATGTTCCAGTTTATGCTGAATACACCAGGCTCATTCTAGTTTAGGTTGAATACATGGTCCAATCAAGTGCTCGTGCTTTTTTTCTTTTTTATTTAATTCAAATATTATGTATAAAGTTTACATATGAAATAATTTCGTTCGCAACTTTTTTGACAAGTTGACAAGCACGATCGCAGCACCTTAAGCCTTGCGGTGATCCTAGAGTCGCCAACCACCTCGATCTAGCAAAGAGCCAAACCTAGATGGGTTTTGATAACTAAACCGGCTAGCGGAGCCGATTTCTAGATAACTACCCGTCTCGTGGGCAAAACGGAAGGTTTTCAGGACAAACCTACAAAGAGATGTTGCACTCTCGCAGCGGCGGCGGACGGTTTACGGCGCAAACCGACAAAGATAGACAAACTAAGAGAAAACTAAAAGCAATATGAAAAAAACGATTCGATTGATTGATTGTAGATTGATCTTTTCCAATGAACCGGCCATGTCCCTTATATAGGGGGTTGGTCTTGCCCTTTATAGTCCCTCCTCCATATCCAACTCGGGGTAGAAACCAAAGGAAACCTGAAACATGCCTTCCCGAGCAAGGAAACCTCGAGACCCGACGAAACACAGTCGGACTCGGACCTGCCGGTCAGACCGGCCATACACCGCCGATCTGACCGGCCTTCAACCGGCGGTCGGACCGGCCAACACACGGCGGTCAGACCGGCCTTCTCGGAGGAAACCGGTAGATTTCCAAATTTTGGCAATCTTTCCTATTTTAATCCTAGGTGCCAAATTTGGGTGTAAACACATGCCCCCCCTGCCTTTTTTATGAACAACGTGAATCTAAAAGCACAGAACATGTTTTGGTCTTAGGACGATAATCCAATTACCGGCCATAGTACCTCCTAAGCGTCTTGCCAAACGCTCGGGAAGTATTTCTTCAAGTATTTCCCGTTGATTGCTCGCTGAAAACGCTCCCCTTGAAGTGTCTCCAAAAAATATGTGTTCCCTCGAACAATGCCGCATACTCGATAAGGACCCTCCCAACTAGGAGAACACTTACTGAACTCCTTGGATCGAGTACCCAAAGGCAAAATTGTCTTCCAAACCAAGTCTCCAACTTAAAACAACTTTGCTTTCACCCTTTTGTTGTACGCCTTGGCCACCTTCTTCTTCTCTTTCTCTATTTCTTCCAATGCCTTCAAGCGCTAGTCGATGACTTCATCAAGATTGTCTCCCATCAACATCTTGTAATCTTCACTTGACAAATCATCTTGCTTGATATAACGAAGAGAACCAAGATTTATCTCCACCGGTAAAATGGCTTCTTGACCATAAACCAACTCAAAAGGAGTGACTTTAGTGGCACCATGTTTAGAAATCCTATGCGCCCACAATACTTCGGAAAGCACCTCATGCCACCTCTTTGGGTGTTCCTCAATCTTCTTTTTCACTAACTTCAACAATATCTTATTACTCGATTCGGCTTGTCCATTAGCCTGAGCGTAGTAAGGAGAAGAACTCAACAATTTAATACCGTAAGATTCGGTAAAACTCTTCACTTCCTTAGACATAAAAGAAGCACCTTGGTCCATAGTTAATGTTTGCGGAATACCGAATCTATGAATAATATGCTTCAAAATAAAGTCAATTACCTCCGTATGAGTCATATTCTTCAAAGGCACGGCTTCGGCCCACTTGGTGAAGTAATCCGTAGCAACTAGCACGAACCTATGCCTCTTTGATGACGAAGGATAAATTTGACCAATGAAATCCAAAGCCCATCCCCGGAACAGCCATGGTTTGATTATGGGGTTCAACACGGTGGCGGGCGCCAATTAAACATTGCCGAACCGTTGACAAGCTTCACATCCCCTATAATATTTGAAGCAATCATCAATCATCTTCGGCCAATAGAACCCCGCTCTCCTAAGCAACCAATTCATCTTGTGGGCCGATTGATGAGTTCCACAAATTCCATCATGTACCTCTCCCATAGCCACTTTAGATTGATCTTCATCTAAGCACTTCAACAAGACACCATCTATATTTTGGCGATACAAATCTCCATCAAGTAATGTATATTTGAATGCTTAAATCTCCATCAAGCAATGTATATTTGAATGCTTGCCACCGAATTTTCCGATCAACCTTAAGTGTAGGATCTTTCAAATATCGAATCAAAGGAATTCTCCAATCTTCTTCTGCTCCCTGGGCACAAATGTCCGAATTCACACTTAATTCGGCCTCTAAATTGATTGAAACGTACCCCCCAACGCTCTGCCCAGAACCGGTCAGACCGGCCACGCAAAGCCGGTCAGACCGCTCGGGGTAGCCGGTCAGACCGGCGGCATGCGGCCGGTCAGACCACCCCTGGTCACTGGTCAGACCGGCCGTGCAATGCCGGTCAGACCGCCTCTGGTTTCCAGTTTTGCCAATTTCGCACAAAGATTTAAAATCAAGCACCAGCTCTTCTAATATCAGAAATAATCCCTTCTTCACATTATAGCCAGATGCTTGTTGTGCCAAGTCATTTGCTCTAGAATTATCATGCCTAGCAATATGTCTAATAGCAAAATTATCAAAATTGGCAATAATATCTAAACATGAATCGAGGTACCTATTTAGTGATCCGTCCAAGCAATTGTAGACTCCGGCGATTTGTTGCACCACCAATTCCGAATCACCAAAAGCCTCCACGTATTTAGCTCCAACCATCTCCATAACTTGTAAGCTGAATAATAAAGCATTGTATTCGGCTTGATTATTTGTACAATAATACTCTAAACGAACCGATGCTTCATAACACATGCCATTAGGTGAAAACAAAACTACCCCTATGCCTTGACCTTCTTTGCAAGAAGAACCATCAAAATAAATCTTCCAAGGTATAACTTCAACTAAGCAAACCTCTCCCTCATAAGCAATATCTATATGATGGTCTACTATAAAATCACATACAATTTGGCCTTTCATAGATTTTAATGGTTCATAAGCCAAATCATATTTTATCAAAGCATATGCCCACTTGCCAATTCTCCACTTAGAATTGGCCTTTGCAACATGTGTTTAATAACATCAGCTTGACAAGTAACTATGCATGTACTAGATAACAAATAATGCCTCAATTTGGTACAAGCATAGTATAAGCATAGACAAAGTCTCTCTATAAAAAACATACCTCGTTTCGGCATCTAAAAGACGGCGACTCAAATATGTAATGATATATTCCTTGCCATCTTCCTCTTGCGTCAAAACGGCACCAATAACTTTGTCTTCGAAGGCAATATATAACCGAAAAGGCTTTCTGGCTTTAGGCGCTCGCACAACAGGTGGAGTAGATAAATATCTCTTCAACTCTTCAAATGCCTCTTGTTGTTTTGCCCCCCAAGTAAAATCGGCTTCTTTTTTCAAGCGAAGTATAGGAACAAAAGCATCGATTTTACCCGCTAGGTTAGAAATAAACCTTCTCAAATAATTCACTTTACCTAGCAACTTTTGGACCTCCATCTTGCATGTCGGCGCTTTGAAATCACGAATCTTCTCTATCTTCTTAGGATCAATCTCAACTCCTCTCTCATGCACCATGAATCCTAAGAACTTCCCCGCCGACACATCAAAAGCACATTTAAGTAGGTTCATCTTCAAACCATACCGGCGCATCCTCTCAAAAGCTAACCTCAAATCGGCTATGTGTCCTTCCATACCATTCGATTTGACAACAATATCATCAATATAGATCTCTAGGATAATACCTAACAAATCATGAAAGATCAAATTCATTGCCCTTTGATATGTTGCACCGGCATTCTTCAACCCAAAAGTCATGACAACCCACTCAAATAAACCAACAAATCCCGGGCACCTAAAAGCCGTCTTGTACATATCCTTTTCCGCCATGAAGATTTGATTGTAGCTGGCATTACCATCTAGAAAGCTAATCACCTTATGACCCGAGGCATCATTAATCATCATGTCGGCTATAGGCATAGGATACTCATCTTTGGGAGTAGCTTTATTTAAATCTCTAAAATCTATGCAAACTCTAATCTTACCACTCCCCTTCTTCTCCACCGAGACTATGCTAGAAACCCACTGCGCATAACGACATGGCCAAATAAACCCTGCCTTCAACAACCGATCAATCTCCTCTTTGACCCGGTCATATAGCAAAGGATTAAAACGACGAGGTGGTTGCTTATAAGGCCTAAAACCCGGTTTAATTGGAAATCGATGCTCAACGAGCTCACAGCTAAGACCCGGCATCTCATGATATTCCCATGCAAAGCAATCAACATACTCTTTAAGTAGCTCGATTATTTTAACCTTATAATTGGCTTTCATATTTTTGTTTACAAAAGTCGGCCTTGGTTTAGTTCCATCACCTATATCTACTTCCTCCAAAGGATCGGCCGATGTAAACCCTTTCCCAAGCTTCTCTACTTCATCAAAATCTTCAACGGTTTCATCAATATCATTCTTTGTAGACCGATATTCTTGCACCCTCTTTTGTAACCACTCTAAATTAGCCTCTTTACTCATTATACAAATTTATATGGCTTAGCCATGCTACACTAGCCGGCTTTACAGAGATAGGTACAAATTTGCCATCGGAAATACTAATAAAATCATAGCTAGAAAGATCCCTCCCCGATAAGCATTGGATATTCCCATGACGCCACTCAAAAGTAGCATCGGCCATTGCAACCTCGGCCGATGTATCCGCTTGAACAATTTCAACATCATCGCCGTCCCATTGAATTATACATTGATGCAAGGTAGAAGGCACACAACAATTGGCATGAATCCAACAACGACCCAAAATAACATTGTAGTTACCTTGCACATCGACGATGAAGAAAGCGGTTGGTAGCGTCTTGTTTCTCACGGTGAGCTCCGCCAAAAAGATACCCTTTGCCTCCGTTGGTTCACCATTGAAGCTGTTGAGAATCATATTGGTCTTCTTCAACTCATCATCCTCACGCCCCAACTTCTTGAATAATGAGTACGGCATCAAGTTCATGGCGGCACCTCCATCCACTAGCATCCTAGAGACCGGCTTCCCATCAACATGGCCTTTGAGATAGAGAGGCTTCATGTGACGGTTTGACTCATCGGGCTTCTCAAAAGCCGCGTCTTTAGGACCTAATGAGAATTGAGCAACCTCGACTTCATCCATAGCACAAAACTCCATAGGCAACATACATACCATGTTGATATCCATGTCTTCTTTTGGAGATGATTCACCTTTATCAACCGATTGTTCCTCCTTCTCCTCTACAACAACCGGTTTTTCCTTCTCTATGGACTTATGCCTCCATACTGGTGGTGGTCGCAACTCATTGAACCTTTTATCTCTTTGCTCTTCGGCCTTTTTCTCTCTCATCTCTTGAGCTCGAAGACGTTGCAACCTTCTCTTTTGAGTAGCCGTCAAATCCTTAGGCATCCACCTAGGATTCGGCTCTGTTCTAGGAGGTAAATAATGCCCTCTAGTAACCTTGCTTGAAGACGATGAAGCCCTCACATCGCCCTTTACAATCCTCCTATCAAACCGGCGCTGGAGCCCGGTCAGACCGGATGGACCACCGGTCAGACCAGCCAGATGCGCCGGTCAGACCGACAGTTGGCGCACGGTCAAACCGGCCTAAGGCATCGGTTGGACTGCCGTCGGGTTGGCGGTCAAACTGGCCTGATGGCCCGGTCAGACCGGCCGTATGGCTGTGGTCAGACCGGCCAGAAGGCCTGGTCATACCGGCCGACTGCGATGAGCTGGTACCGGCTTCGAAGTTTTTGCTTGAAGACTCCCCAACTTCATCTCCAGAAGGTATTGGCACATCATGAGACCCCACTTTGATGGTAATTACTTCCAAAGTCCTTGCCTCCACCTTAACACGCTTTTCTTCCCTCCTTTCTCCATTGGCTCGATTCTTACCAAAAAACCGGCCATTATTTGGTGAAGACAAACGCTCCTGAATTGGCCTCCATGGTCCTCCCCACTCTTGTTTGAATTGCATTGGAGGCATATGATTGAACATTGGCGGCGTTGCCCCCCATGGCATGTAATAAGGATAAGGATAACCCGGCGGTGGCATTGGATAAGAACCCCATGACATGTCTTGTGGATGATATGAAGGCGAATGCGACCGTCTTGGTGAATGACCAAATCGCTCCCTAGGAGGTGATCTTGGTCTTTTACCCTTGTTGCGAATTTTCTCACCACCTTGCTTCTCATATTTCTCCAAAAGCATATCAAAAGTCACTTTGGTCTTCCTAGGGGCTTTAGAAGTTGAAGCTCCACTCTTATTCTCCTTCCAAATGTCAACCTCCGGCTTCTTTGGCACTATCATCTTAGGCCTTGGTTCGCCAATGACCACTCCTTTTCCCTTAGTAGATTCGGCTTGCTCCGGCCGAATCAACACCTTTTTATCATTGAAATTAATTGTATTCACCGGAAAAGGATCATGATCAAGCTTCATCTTGGAGCCATCGGTGAACTTCAATCGTCCTTCATCTATGGCCGATTGAACCTGTCGTCGAAACACATTGCAATCATTAGTAGAATGAGAATGAGAATCATGCCATTTACAATATGCTCGATGTTTCAACTCTTCTTGAGATGGTATGACATGGCCTTTAGGTAATCTAATTTGTTTTTCTTGCAAAAGATAATCAAAAATCTTATCACACTTGGCCATATCAAAACTATGTTGAACCTCACTTTGCCGATCTTTGCGAGGAGTCGGCATTAGGTTAGAACAAACAAAAGGCTTATTTGTATTAGTCCATGACCATTCGGCAACATATATATCATGATCACCCTCCTCCTCACTATCACTAGCCTCAGGGTAATCAATCACATTAACATTGGGCTTTTTGTCATATGATCTAACAAGTTTTTTATTATCCTTAACCCGGCTTTCCTGAGCCAGAGCCCTTTGCATAAGTTGACTAACATCAAGAAATTGTTGGCTATCTAGTCTTTCTCTAAGAGGAGCAATTAAACCATTAAAAGCAAGACCAGCCAAATCTCTATCAGTTATATTCAAGGTATAACATCGGTTTCTAACATCCCTAAATCTCTTAATATAATCAATGACAGGCTCATTATACTTTTGCTTAACCGATGTTAAATCACATAACCTAAGCTCAGTTTCTCCAGTATAGAAATAATCATGAAATTTTTCTTCTAATTGAGCCCAAGTATGAATAGAATTTGCCGGTAAAGAAGTAAACCATGTAAAAGCATTACCGGACAAAGATAAAGAAAACAAGCGCAATTTAAAAGTATCACTATTGGCCTCACCACATTGCGCCAAAAATTGACCTACATGCTCCCATGTGGTCTTACTATCCTCACCACTAAACTTGGTAAATTCGGGAACTCTATAATTATGGGGAAACGGCACATTATCATAATAATCAGGATACGGCTTTTTGTAAACCCTAGCATGATTCCTAGTTTCAATCCCGAATCTATTCCTAATAATCTCACTAATTATATCCTCCATATTATTAGGCCCATGTTGATTTGGCAGTGGATTAGTTGGCCTAATAGGTTGTGTTTGTGGCGCAATATGATTATATTGGCCTTGTCTAGTATCGGGAGGATACCCCCTAGCAACATCATTATAAGCATTAGAAACATGTGGGGGAACTTGGGGACTACTTGTAGCAGCAGATACAGGAGGATCAAATGTTCTAAGATGATACAAATAACCAGCATTAGTCATTGGATCTATTCCCTGTATCGGAACAATTGCGCCGGTCTGACCAGCCCAGGGCCCGGTCTGACCGGCATCCAAAGGCGCGGTCGGACCAGCCTGAGTGCCGGTCTGACCGCTGGGATAATACCCGGTCTGACCGGCATCCAGAGGCGCGGTCGGACCGGCCTGAGTGCCGGTCTGACCGCTGGGATAATACCCGGTCTGACCGGCCGTTTGGCCGGTCGGACCGACGGCTAAGTCCCAGTCTGACCGACCTTATGCGCCGCTCCATCGGTTTTACTACCCGTTTGATCTATAAGAGGTTGGTTAGCGGTGGTAGAGGCTTTATTCTTTACATGTAATCGGCCATAAGAGGGCCGAATTTAACCCTTAAAAACTCATCAAATTTACCCTCAAAAGTTGCATCTAACTTATCTTTAAAAGTAATCATAGATGAATCTATCATAGATGCTACTTGTTGTTGGATAGATTGTGTTACCTCATCATTACTTACCAAGTCGGGAGCGAGCTTAGGACGTGGCCCGGGCTTGATGGTCACGCCTTGACGAGTCCTAGTGCTTGCTCTCATCAACGCCTCCCGTGTGAGTTCGTTGATGTACTCCTCCATAGCTTTACGGTCTTCTCCTTCGAAATCATCCAATGTGACCGGTATCACATTGGATGGCTCCACCTCTGTCTTGGATGGCAGCTTCGTCATGACGAAGTCGAAGTTGAGTTGACGATGAACGGATCTCGTCCCCAGCGGAGTCGCCAAAAATCGTGTTGGAAACTTTTTTGACAAGTTGACAAGCACGATCGCAGCACCTTAAGCCTTGCGGTGATCCTAGAGTCGCCAACCACCTCGATCTAGCAAAGAGCTAAATCTAGATGGGTTTTGATAACTAAACCGGCTAGCGGAGCCGATTTCTAGATAACTACCCGTCTCGTGGGCAAAACGGAAGGTTTTCCGGACAAACCTACAAAGAGATGTCGTACTCTCGCAGCGGCGGCGGACGGTTTACGGCGCAAACCGACAAAGATGGACAAACTAAGAGAAAACTAAAAGCAATATGAAAAAAATGATTCGATTGATTGATTGTAGATTGATCTTTTACAATGAACTGGCCATGTCCCTTATATAGGGGTTGGTCTTGCCCTCTACAGGCCCTCCTCCACATCCAACTCAGGGTAGAAACCAAAGGAAACCCGAAACATGCCTTCCCGAGCAAGGAAACCTCGAGACCCGACGAAACACAGTTGGACTTGGACCTGCCGGTCAGACCGGCCACACACCGCCGGTCTAACCGGCCTTCAATCGGTGGTCGAAGCGGCCAACACACGGCGGTCAGACCGGCCTACTCGGAGGAAACCGGTAGATTTCCAAATTTTGTCAATCTTTCATATTTTAATCCTAGGTGCCAAATTTAGGTGTAAACAAATTTTACATATAAAGTTTTCAAATATTTCTACGTATAAAATTCAAATGGTTATGTGCTTAAAGTTTCTATGCCAAATATTTATGTGTGAATTTCTATACCAAATCTTTTATTTATAAAATTTGTATATCAATTTTTTTATATATTTGTGTATAAAAATTGTATAGTAAAATATTTATACATAGAAAGTTTCTATATATGCAAGTTTTTATATAAAAACTTTTAGGTGTAAAGTTGCTATGTATAACATTTTTTTTTGCCTAATATTGGGCTTCTTCTTTCACATGTGGGCCAAAAGAAATGGAGGCAACTAGCTACATGTGTTTTTATCCTCATGTAAACGGTCACGAGGGGGCTTTCTTTTCGTTTCTGATCGCCTGAGCGTGATCACACGGAGACAAGGGCGTAAGTGTGCGGGATCGCGTGGATGTCAATGATTGTGCAAGCTGCGGGAACGCAACTGGTCTTGTTGTGGGAGCACCCCCCACCCCCCGCATCTTCGGTGCTTGGAGGTTATATCGATAAAAATCTAATGATCTACAAGCAATGGTACCTTCCGAGAAAAGTAGCAAAAGGTGGCCCAGGTACATTAGGTGAAATGTTAAATAGATAATTATGTGCCTCTTATCAAATTAGATGACTGATTAATGGCAAATCACGGCGTATGTTTAATGCTTTCTTTTGATAGTATCCTGTACGTACGCACCAGATCATGCAAATAAACCATATGTGGAAAACCCATTTTGGCCGCTAGCAAAAACAGTTTTTTTAAGTAGTGGGAGCCACTACATCAGTTTTTGGTGTCAGTTGACTGTGAGTGGGGAAAAGATGCAGTTCAATCGTGCGAACGCTTAAAACTTTCGCAAGCAAAAAAGCTGAACGCATATATGTAGATGGTGTAACGGGCAATAAATAAATACTATAGTTGATTATCTAGCATATTCAAACAATACTAAATTATTGTGTTATAGCTAAGAGAAGTTGATTCGACACAAAACAATGTATTTAATACACTGATAGCACACTTAATGATAAAACTAAGTAATTAATCAATAATTGTGTATTTCTTTTAATCTATAAAACAATTAATAAATGACCCATAATGTGGGTGCCGGTTTATCAACATGGGTCATAGTTTTGTGTCATTACAATAATAAACTATGTCCTATGTTGATAAACCAGCACCCATCAAGTGAGACACACGACCCATGTTCGTTGGCGACGGTTCCATGACCGGCACCTAGAAAAAAGAGAGCCACTTGAAGCATTCACTCGATTCAATCGACTCCCCATCGCTCATACTGATTGACATAAAAAAACACAAAGATCATATCCAAAAACATCTAACAACAAAATCACAACATGAACAAAATCACAGTTGTTGTTCGCTCGCCTGCCCCCACCCTGATTCCCTGCCTTGGATTTGGCTGCCCCAAACTCACGGCAGCCCCATGACAAGGTAGGGAGGGAAGGATACCACTGTACGCCTCATATGGGAGGCTGGGGGAGAGGAAGAGAACAGGAGAGGAGGCGAGAGGCAAAGAGGTTAAGAGGAGGGAACGTTGTGGAAGGTGAGCCACCGCCACACGCCGCGCACCGTCGCCAAGAGTACACCACCCGCTGGGCGCTGTTGCTCCCTGATCGGCTGCGGTGCGGGGGAGAGGGAGAGGGAGAGGGGAGGAGGCGTGGGGTCGAGAGACGGAGAGGATAAGGTAGAGAGAGAGACAGTTAACCGATGGTTTGACTCGGATTGGTTATAAGTGTTTTTTTTTTCAAAAATCGATACCTATAATATAATATATTATAGGTGCCGGTTTTTCTTTTTTCACGTGAGAAAGTCATGTGGACGAAAAATGTCTTATATGTGCTGGTTTTTTAAAAAGGGGGCACGCATGAGGTGTCCCATATTAGATGTTTTATAATAGTGTTTTTAATCTTCAAGATTGCAAATAAGGCACTTTTGCTGTAATAGATAAGGCCATATCTCTGTTTGTTCCGTGAAGCGTATAACATTTTCTCTAAAACATGTTAAGCACATATGATATACCATTATCTGTAACATATCTTCCAAACGTAAGGATGTATTTCATGTAACATCAAATTATTCCAACAATGAAAATTCTATTCACCACTTTTAGATTTGGCAACTCGCTAAGTATCCCTCTTATATCTGTTCTTGTATAAAATTGCCATATGAGAGGTGATTTCCTTAACTATCCCAGGTGAAGAAAAGAAAAAATAAATCCTTTATCCCCATTTCTTAACTATCCCTAACTCGACTCCTCGTCCCTGCACTCTTCATGGGCGGGACGCTGGTTAGAGGATCCCGTCTGGTAGGGATGCAAATGGGCTGATCTGCGAGTCCACTTATAAGCAAAATTAGTGGGCAACCCACGGATTGACTCAAGGTTTACTTATTAATGAGGTGGGTTCACTTCATGACCCTCAAAAGTGATCAAAATCTAATCCATGACTCTAAACCACAAGACTGGATATCTCGACCCCCAAACTCTTAAAACCAGTGCAATTTGACTCCCTGGGTGGTTTTGGAGAGCGGTTTCGCTGACGTGGCGCCTACGTGGTAGTATTGACTCGGTCTTCTTTCCACGTGGTGTTGACGTGGCGCTTAGGTGGCATTAGAAATAAAAAAAATATGCATGGGACCCATTAGTCATTCACACACAAAATTAAAAAATGTAGGCCCACTTACATGTGGGCCCCACATGTCATCCTCTCTCTTTCCCTTTCTTCTTCCTCCCTTCTCTCTTTCTTTCTCTTTCTCTTCTCTCCCCTTCGGCCGGCCGCGGGGAGCACGAGCGGCTGGAGTTGGAGCGGTGGCGGCAGGGGCCAGAGCAGCGGCGGCGGCGGCGGCCTCGCCATCGCCTCGCCAAGTGGCGGCGCGTGAGGGCCAGAAGGGAGAGGGAGAGGCGGAGCCACCGAGCTCGTGTTGTCGCCGCCGCCGTCGACGTCCCGCGCCCTCCCGCGCTGGAGCTGACGCGCGTGGAGGGACGGAGGAGAAGGAGGAGGCACTGGACTACGAGGTCGCACCTCCTCGCAACGACGATGTGAGGATGGATGCGGGGAGGTGGTGGAGGACGACGACGAGGAGCTCTAATCCCGGCAATGCGGATGGATCCGAAGCCGTAGCCCGTAGACCACCGTCCCCCCGCTCGATCTCGTCGGCGTCAGCGCTGCTGTCCTCGCTTCAGCTCTCGCCGACTACCACCAATCCGGCCCACGCCCGCCGTTGCCAACTCCAGCCTACCGCCGCTTCAGCTCCCGCCGGCCGCCATCGCTTCAGCCCCCGCCCATCGCCGCTCGCTCCCCGCAGACGGTCGAAGGGGAGAGGGATAACAGAAAGAGAGAAGGGAGGAGGAGGGGAGGTCCGGGAGGAAGAAGAAAGGGGAGAGATGACATGTGGGGCCCACATGTTGGTAGGCCCACAAATGGGTCCCACATATATGTTTTTAATTGAAATTCCACCTCAGCGCCATGTCAGCACACAGACTAGGTAAACACTACCACGTCAGCGAAACCATCCTCCAAAACCACCAAGAGAGTCAAATTGCACCGGTTTTAATAGTTTGGGGGTAAAGATATCCGGTTTTGCGATTTAGAGTCATGGATTAGATTTCGATCCCTTTTGAGGGTCATAAAGTGAACTTATTCCCTTATTAATTTATCCTATAAATGGGTTTATGGGTCGACCCATTTACATCTCTGGTTGCGGCAATTCGGACTATAATACAAAAACCTATGGATTATCAATTTACTATCACTGATTTAACCTATAGATGGGCTCACCGGTCAGCCCGTTTGCATCCCTACCATCGAGGCGTCTCCCGTCGTAGGCACCCCCCCCCCGGCCGAACTTTTTTACAAAGAACGATTTTTTTAAAAAAACCGGATAAACCGGAATTGTGGGTGTAGACCGAACGGGCACCCTAACTAGGCCATCAGGCCGGCTGGCCTCCGCTGCAGCACCGCACGCGTTCCTGCTCCTTGTGTTCCTCTCTCCTCTCCTCTCCTCCGCGTAGGGGGTAGAGTAGGGGAATCCGCGCCGCCTCCTGCTCCTGGCCACCGTGAATGCTATGGCCGGCGGCGAGGACGGGGCCGACGGCGTCGGAGATGACACCGAGCTTCGCAGGTTCTCAGACGTGGAGCTGCTGGAGAAGTCGCGGCGCATTCAGGGGGAGCTCAGTGGGGGTATCGAGCGAAGGCTCAAGGACCGCGGGGCCAAGTTTCGCCGCTTGCTAGACGCCATCGTCCGCGAGATTGATCGCCGTAAGGCAGCAACGGTGAGATTCTTCTTCTCTTCTTTTTTTTTTTATGCTGTAAGTTATTTTCTTGGTGTGCGGTGAGGGGATTAAAGATTCAATCCTTGCCCGGTGCGCTTCAATTAGGGCATGATTGAAGGGATGGGGAATCTTGATTTTTGTTATGCTTCTGTTCGATGATATGCCTGCCGCGCATACCCAACTGTAATAATCCAGTGTTGACAACTTCAATGTACTGTAAGGCTCTTGTTATCTTTGGTGTGAGGATGGTGATTACTGGAGAAAATGATATTATGTTATCAATGTACTCCTATATTCTAAGGGAATGCTGGCCAATGCTAATCACTTGATAAGTTGATATTGTGAATTTTCTTGTGTCTGATCTCTAAAATAGGTAACAAAAGAGCGCCTCACACAATATATGAAGTAGATGTTAGGCAACCAATCCGTTAAATGCTACAGCTATTTACATATACATTAGTTATTAAGGGTGGATAAGGTCTTTGTAAGACTGATCATCGTATGTTCTCTTGCAGGATGATGACAGATGCGCAAGGGTAGTTCAATCGGGATGTGCAGAATCATCAGGTATGGGATTGATTTGTGTTAAGATATTGGTTGATTTATGGTTGGTAGCATGGATCATTTATGACTGGGACTTATAGTACACGTGTTCTCGTTCATGACTTCAAGTATTGATTTGCTTGCTGTTCTATTGAACGCTTGTTACTCACTGCGGTGCCAGTGTTGTGTGATAGATGCTGTAACTTACCTTCTGTGAAGATAACTTAATATGTCCTTTGCTTCTGTCCTCTCTTAAGATATGGGCAAGCTGTCTATTTCATTCTTCATACCTTAAACGCTTTGCTTTGTAGTAGATTTACATGCATGAAAATGCAGTATAGGTTTTCTTAGTTCAAATGATACATATAATAAAATAATGTGGAAGAGTAATACAATTTTACTACAGTTAGTTCCTGATTTGAGCTGTTGGTTCACATTTTTCTTCAATATTTGATGATCTAAGGTGAGCCACTCCTATGTCATGTGACTTCCCATTTGTTGAGTAAAATGTTGATAAAATCCAGAATTAGCTGATGCCCAAAGCTCTTTTCAAAGGAATTAATTAGTTTCAAAATTGTGTGATGCTCAGTAACAGGTCACGATGAACATGTATCTGTTAAAAGAAGAAATCACCACTTTTTAGTAATTTTACTCCAAGAGTATATTAGCACACAATTCGAGATTATATGAGCAAGCTACTGCTAGTCTGCTACTATATCAATTGGGCAGACAAAAACCTTGCTAGTTTTCAGATCATATTTCTTTGTTTCATAATAGTTGGCCATTTTTTTACCATGTGTTTCTTTTATAGTGATATCTACAATTGGTTACTATTCTATCTGAATTTTATTCCATGCCAACCTGTTGGTTTTATTAATGTCAGTTAAACAACAAGCAGTAACCATATCAGATTTTCGGTCCTCCTTTGGGATAGATGAAGAGGTAACTATTTTGATCTTTGTTATATAAACCCAGTATTTTGTGCAAGTGTTTTATTTCCTTTACATTAGGCAGGCGTTGATGTATCTCGTTTGGAAACAAGTGCATGCATTGGTGACCCAAAAACTTCAACAGATAATGAGGGGATCTTGTGTGAAGAGGAAGATTCCTGTAAGTGTAAACCCTCTACGTCTCAAAAGGCGTCATATGTTGATAGGTCAACTTATATGGAAAATATAGATGCTGCTGATGATGGCAAGGATAATGGCTACAGTAGGATATGCAAAGATGCCCACACTTCTAGGAAAAGGTTAGTATACACAAACTCTTGTATTGCAGAGTCTCAAGCCAAACATCCATTTTCTTTGTTATGGGAATGTTAACAGTTAACTTGTTCTAAAATCATGCATCATTTCATGAGATGCATAACCCTATCAAAATTCTTGGTGTTCATACCTTATAGATATTAAAGCATCAAGGGAAATGCAAAACATTCGTTTAGATAACTTATTTTTTTACAATTTAGAATTATGAAGCATGGAGATGTAGGTTTCCATCAAACACTGATTTTTTAATTGAATCAAACGCATCCAAGACAATGCAAAACATAGAAAAAAAAGAAGCAATCTTACAGTTGCAATGATTTATATAAAAGTTGTACTCCCTCCATTTTTTAATATATGACGCCGTTGACTTTTTTTAGATACGTTTGACCATTCATCTTATTCAAAAAAATATGTAATTATCATTTATTTTAATGTGACTTGATTTATCATCAAATGTTCTTTAAGCATGTCGTCAGTTTTTTTATATTTGCACAAAATTATATTAAAAAAACGGCGGTAGTACTTTTTATATGGTGCAAATTTAGGCTAAGCATTGTGACTGTTAGATAAAGCAAATCAGTTGACAAACAAATAGCAATACTGCTATTATATATACCATGTCTTGTGCATCTGTTAGACTGTTAGATTGTTGTATATCTCACCAGTTCTAAACTTGTAACTGTATATATGTATTGATCAATGAATATGTTTTGTTAATCTGTAACTTATTAGTTATTGTATTGAATTATGTTATCTGTCCTCTACTAGGAATGGAGAATTTTCACCTACCTTTTCAATGCGATTGCGATCAAGAAAGGTTAGTATGTACATTTTCCTTTCCAAACATCGTGACTTGGTATACTAGTAGTAATTTTTATGTTGAATACTAAAGTTCTAGTAATACAGTTGGCAGAGGTCCACCACCCCTATTATTGCCAGTACATAAATTAGTTGATTTGTTTTTTGACTATCTGTTATGGTGGTCAATAACATGGAAAGATTAATTATATTTTCTAACTGGGAAAAAGGAAATATTTATTTGCAATGATATTATCATCTTCTCGCTCACTATCAAAGGATGAACCTTACTGCCCTAAAGGCTCCTCCTTTTAACTGAATTGTGATAAATTTGTGAAGTTCCGTTTGCTGATGTGTGGTTGATTCTGTTATTACCAAGCTTGATGATAAATTGTTGATTAGATGATTGTACACGCTGTGTTTTATCTTCGTGTCAAGTGAATTGTTATTTTTCATGCATGCTCATTGAGTTTTTTATACTTTGACCATTTTCGCATTCCTTCATTTCACAAATACATGCCATTTCAGATGTTACCATAGTTTCTAATCTACAGCTTTGTGTACTAATTTCAGTAGTAATATGCTGGTAAAAACTATAAGATATGTTACTACAAAATGTATTCCTTTTGAGAATCTATTAATATTATTTCCATATAAACTGATTAGATACCTTTTTTGTTATAACATTGGTGCTGATTTCTAGTATGCAACTATGCATTACTAAAATTGGAATTTATTTGTAATATGTGACATTTAGAAGGAAAGACATAGAAAACCGGTTATTTTCTAAGTAATTACGATTAGAATAAGGATTCTGCTCCAATTAGAATCAAGATGGACCCTGTACAACATGGTTCTATGGTAACAATAGAGTCCTAGGATTGTACTATTAAAAGCCTTTTTTTGAACCTTGTGGCAACAAGGGGTTCGGGGGATTATGTAAACAAAAAGGCAGGAGGGGTCTCTTAGTTGAGGAGTGGTGGCATGGGATCTCTAATTCTCCCCCATGTTCATGCATATGGGGCATTTTGAGTTTGTTCTGTGGTGTGAACGTTTTTTTGCTCTTATTTTTCTTAACAAACAACAAAATTTTCTGGGTTTTTAAATCTTGCACATATTGACTTTGCTGCTTATAAAGGCATTAATGTTTTATAGTTTATAAATATCTTTCCACCAATCGTTACACCCAAACCATGATGGATTCCAATTCCATAGCTATACTGTTAGTAGAGATATAAAAGGTGTGCTGAATGTTTCATTTGTGATGTTATTTGTCTCTGAACTTTACACTGTCTAATATCTGGTTAAATATTCATAAATTGTATTCTTATCTGATCTAATTATAACTATCCTAATTCATATTTATATCCAACTCCTGATATGTAAAAATGATATAATATGGTAAGATCACCTTTGATCTTGTTTGCATCCCTACGGTTAGAACATAAGACAACTATTGAGTATATTTGTCTACGCATCGAACATGTGAATTGCGATTTGCTACTGCTGATAAGGGGTATACCCACTTCAGCCGTCCTGCATTGAAGATGGCATGAAAATTTCTTACATATCAAAAGATCCAAAATTTTATGGCATATTGGTATTAGTAACATGAGTACATAATGCTTTTGTACAATTTAAAATGAAACTTCAGGTCGGCAGATATACCCATTAAAAACATATTTTGTGAACCCAGTATGACTAATAGATGGGAAGTTTTGATTTTTGATGCATATTTCATCCCTTCATTGTGATTTATATGGGAATGTGGGGGTGGGGGGTTGTTTTTTTTATGGACTGTACCAGGAAAATAGAAAAAACCTGGGCAGCTTTTGATTCTTCGGTAGTTTATGATCAGTTTTCAGTTCCCTGTCCCATACAGTAATTGCAAAGATCCACAGAATGAAAGTGAAATTAATTTGCCTCTTGTTGGGTTATTGATAAACTGCACAGTACCTGTTATTATAGATGTACTCATCACAGCTTCTAGAACTATCTATGCTAGTTAGTTTGCTTTAGGTTACTCTTTTTACAAAGCTTATTCTGATATTTCTGTTCAGGTGGTTGAAGAGGTGGTTCTACTCGATGGAGATACTTGCATTTCAGACTCTGCAGAAAAAACATCCTCTGCATGGTAAATGAGTTTATGATTTGTCATTTGGCCACTTGTGTTCTTCCATATGTGTATACCATCTTAACCTATGTCGTTGGTCGGTGTCTAAGTGAGTTTGTGCACAAACTTGTGTGGTGGTTGCAAATAGGTATAACAACCTGCAAATCGTTTGCTCTGGTGCAACAACTTGCTTGGTCTGTGCAAACCTGGGACAAAAGTCCACGCAAGCGGAAACTAATCTGAGGTGGCCCTCATTGATGATACATATAGGCCTGCAGTACACACATAAGTTCCAGGCTAGACTAAAGCTACTTAATTCAGATATTGAACCACTTGCTTGTGTTCTGCACTATAGCAAACTGAATTAGAGCAAGCAGGAAAACAAAATCCCTCGGATGCTATTGGGTTCTGACATTGAACCAGTATCAAAGCTATTTGCTTGATTTTAATTCTTCAGTATTTGAAGTTTTGAACCACCGTAAATAACTGCTAAAACAATGTATAGAGGCCGTCACAGTAATCTAATCCTTCTACTTCATTGTTGCACAAAGCTACTGCAATTCTGCTCCTTGCCCATCAACATCTTATAAGCAACAACATAAAAGTTCTCCCATATTCATTACACAACGGTTAACTATTGGTGAGCCTTGGTCGAGATATGTCCGTACTACAGGCCTACACGTCATCAATGAGTGCCACATCAAATCATTTTTGCTTCTGTGGATTGTTTTGTCCTGGGTTTGCACGGGCTAGGCAAGTTGTTGCACTGAAGTGAACAATTTGCAAGTTGCTATACCTACTTACACCCACTGTGCAAGTTTGTGTACCGAAAGTGCAATTTACTTATTATATTTTACGTCTAGTATTTTTTCTGTGATTTTTTCACTACTGTTGACTAATGCTGGCACTTCTACAGTGATGCAATGAAGATACACTATCCTTCATGGTTGGTCTTTGAACTAACATAATTATTTGAGCTTACTCTGTTTTATATACAGTTGATGGTTTAATTTTGTTTTTCTGTTCTCTGCAGGGACACCCCTAATTCTATTGAGCTTTCTTATTCTGACATGAAGTGTCTTGAGCCTGAATCATTGTTGTCCTCACCTATACTGAACTTCTACATTATGTAAGTGTTTGTGGAGAAGGATGTGCATCATAGACTCATAGTTTCATGAAACAAGGGCATTGTTTTAGGAGAAAAATATGTATTCATCACGGAAAACAATTAATAATAAAGATCACTTCATTAACATAGACCATAAAAAGATCCATGGCTCATTCTAGCAGCCTATTTTCACATTTTTCATGTTGATATGTAAAACATGGTGATCAAGGTGATATCTGGGTGTCATTTAGGCAATAGTTAGGCACCGAGATTGTCCGGTGTGGTCAAGATGACTGACTGGTTGTCTCCTAAAACATTGAGCAACAAATTAAAATGGAAGGGAGGCAGATTGAGAGCCTGCTGCCGTGTTGCCACAACTGCTGTTTTTGTTCACCATTGTTGTTGCTGTATTCATGCAACAGCTGGGTCAGGTTGATTTCTCAAGTTGTATTTCCCTTTTTACTTCTTTTGCATTTTCCCTATAAATCCTGCTGCATGCTAGTTTTATGGCATCATCTAGGCTTTCAGACAGTCTTTCTCTAACACCTTACACCTTTTCTTCTCTATCTTAATGAAATGATACACAGATCTTCTGCATGTTCTAAAAAAAAATCTAGGCTTTCAGACAGTGCGTCATTGCCTCTTGTCACGTTGTCATTGCCTCTTGATGGTTCATGTTCTGTTCACATCATACATGCTATATATTTGAGATGGAGTGACACACCAGTGTAGAGCTACTGTTGTATGCCCCCCACTTTATCCTGGCTTTACACCTTCAACTAATTAATCAATAAGCATTTGAACATTATCCATTGAATGATTTGAACAGACACAATGAAGCAAACAAAAAATATGAAACTCCTGTTGTAGATGCCAACATAAATTTCTCATTTAAACAAGAAATAAGTGATCTTGTCCTTTAGGCTTGAATTGCCTTCTTTAATGGACATCGGAGCTCGATAGCAATCCATAGACCACGTTTCAGATGTTAGCATTTGTTTTGCGTGCTCTATTGCCTTTGTGTAATGGTGATGCAAAATATATCTCAGCAACATCTTTTGGTATCTATTGGTGTTATTAACACTTGATTATTTATACTTTTGTTGTCTTGCATGTGTTAAAAATGAACTTCTGTCTCTTTTTTTCTTAACAAAATCATAAAATGAAATCCATCTAGGTACCTAATGGGACAAATGCCATCGACAAGTAGGCTTGGAGGCAAGTATCATATTTTCAATACATACTTCTTCAGCAAACTTGAAGCCTTGACATCAAAGGTTTTTTCCTATATTAGATTGTTAACATTTACTTTATTTCTTAAAAAAATAATATGCTATAATGTGATTGATAGATTTGCTATCTTTTCTTGTTCCTTTTCTATTTTTTTTTGCGGGGTATTCTAGTTCATCTTTCATATTAGATCTTGAATTTTGCACCTAGAAAGATGGATAGCTATAATTCAACATGGACAAGAGAAACGAGTACAAGACTAACCATATATGTATATGTTCTATTCAATCTTACTGGTGTTTTAGGTATTTAGTTCGTAATTGTTGTTATGGAGTTCATGCCTTGTGGACAGCAGTTATGTAGACAAAGCAGCAGTGGTAGCACTTGTAATTTTGGTTGCAGCTAGCTTGTCAATTCATAAGGTACAACTGGCTAGGATTCAGATAATTCACTAAGAGTAGCTAGTTTGGCATAAGTCGTTATGCATAAGGTTGGCTAGTTCCCAATCAATTGTTGCCTCTTAGATTTGGTTTGGAGTTGGTAGACCATCTGTATGAGGGAGCTAGTTTAGCTTCTCTAAGTTACGTAAGAGATAAACTCTTGACTAATGTCCACTTAGCTGGTTTATCAGTCATATCACGAAGGATTGAATCTCCTACAAGCTGGAGGGTAACTACGCCTCCATCTAACCAATTTTTAGCCCTCAGTCCCAAGCCATAAACACCTTTTTCTTTGTCCTAATGTAGCAACTGCTGGCTACATGTATCATGCATAAATTATGTTTAATTTCATGCTACTGTTAGCTAATACTCTCTCCGTCCCAAAATAACTCCACTTTTTACACGAATCTAGACATAGCCTATATCCAGATTCTTGTATAAAAGTGAACCTATTCTGGGACGGAGGTAGTACCTATTTTTTTTATTACTTTTTCATAAATGAAAAATTGATGTTAGTTCACCATTTTGATTTTTTTATAAAAAAATCCATGTGATGTTTATTTTGTATGGTTATTCCTTTAATTTTTTTTGTATTCGTACTCTGAAGGTGGACAATGATGCTTATTTCTTGAATCTGAGAAGATGGTGGAAAGGTGTAGATATATTTAAAAAGGCATACATAATAATTCCTGTGCATGCAGAGTAAGCAATTTTGTTGCCTTTTTTTTGTTGTCATCAGGAATACAACAATTATTTGTTACCAACTCATGAGCTCAGGTCCCAAGTCCCAACTCCTGAGTTGGGACCTGAGCTGATCACATGCATATCTTAACCTATCTATGCAACGCTACCTATTTGGCTATTCCTTACAGTATATTGTATTGTATTGGTCAGCGCACACTGGAGCTTGGTCATTATATGTATGCCTGCAAAGGAAGACCAATCAGGGCCCACCATATTTCATTTGGATTCACTGAAGTTTCATAGCAGCAGATTTATTTTCAGCACCGTTGAGAGGCAAGTGGTCCAAAAAACTTCTGAGAATTTGTATGTTGTGTGTTATTTGGTGTACCACCTTTTTTCTCTTAAGTACACAAATACATGTGATAAAGGCCAACATTTTTTCAACATGTTCTTTTTTCTTTTTTCATAATTGAGTTCCCCAACTTCCCAATAACTGCACTTCTGCAATTGGTAGAAGCTTAGCTTCTGGTATCTGTATACTGTTATTTGGTGCATGCCTTTTTATTCCTCCTGCTTATATGGGTATGAAATTGTTTGATACTCAGTTTAAGCTAGATTATTTTTAGCGCTCTCTTACACCTTGAAGTTGTTTACAGATTCCTTAAAGAAGAATGGAACTACCTGAATAAAACTGGTTCTTTAGAAGATTGTCATCTACATGAATCAGTGTGGAAGAACCTTCCTCGGAAAATTAAGAAGAAAGCAGTTACAGTAAGTGTTTCCTCCCTCCAAATGCAATTGCAAATGTGTGCAGCTTCTTATCTTTTAAAAGATAACGTATACTACCTATATAGTTGAAATTTCCAATAGTCTACTTCTCCATTATTTAGCCATGCATGTATCTTGCATCAGACCCATGTTTGTATTATTTACTGTGATGTTACTGAAAACTGTTAAATTTAAGACCTCCTACATCAAGATTTTTTTTATTTTATTAGCAATGTAAGGATAAATATTTTGGTATAAGGTACTGCTAAGACGATCATTTGCAACTTTCCATGACAATTTGTCCTTTCTACTCTAAGTGAGCAATTTCTTCGAGACTGAAGGTGTTAAGTTCAACCAATTCAGAATGTACAGGCGGTAAACTGTCAAAGACTCAAAGTTTGACAATGTAGGGGCATGGCGACAATGGGTGTCTATCATGTTTAGGTTGTGAGCGAACTACATATAACCCACATGCCCCTTAGGTTGAGCGAACTACATATAAGCAGGGTTGGTGGGATTGCATGCTTTTTCTAATGTGCGAATAGACTGCATCCAATCTGGAGCAGTCTTACAGTTGTACAGTACAGGTAGGCAATGACTAGGATATTTGGGACATACATTACCAACAATAAATTAGGGTTACATTTGTAGAAATGGAAGTACTGTTTTCTTATAAAAATTAGAAAATCCATAATATTCTGCTGACCAATTCTACATCATGCCATTGATGAAGTACAACTCTATCACTACCTCCTATCCCTAAGTGTAAGGGATTCTAGTCATAAATCTGGACATGAAAATGCCCAGATTCATAGCCAGACTGCCAGAATCCATTATAGTTAGAAACGGATGGAGTATATGCCATTCGTTGACTTCCTTTGTTTCTTATGTCATCACTGTTAGTCAACTTCTGGTAAAACTCCATCAAGTCAAGTAGTGAACCTATTGTTCTCAGAGACTGAAATACCCTCATTTTCTTTATGGGTGAAAGGCAGAGCAGAGTATTGTACACTAGAATTTTAAAAAGGTTAGATTGGTTCCATGCCATCGAAAGTTCTCGACTTTTGGTTTATACCATCAAAAGATCTTGGTGCACTTTAATACCATTCAAAGTTTCCCCATTACCTTTTCATATCACAACCGTTCACTTCTGTTAGAGCTTTATTATTTTATTTTTGTTCTCTTCCACATTTTGCTGAAAGGCAAAGGGATATGTCTATACTACCCTTCCTTTACCCATCTAATCCTGCCCAATCTCTTGTTCTTTCTCTCGAGCCAATCTGAACGCATCGCTTGAGCATTGTGAGACGCGGCTTCCCTGTTCATCTCGCATTCGCATGCTCCACGCTACCATCGATGCGCATAAGGAGGCAATTAGTCAAGCTAGCATATTCGGCATGCATAAGGAGGCAGCAGCCATGGTTAGCAACCTTAACCAACAACAAGATATTCCAACCGCTCCTGGAGAGCCAGAGCCATGTGGTTGCATTCGTAGATAAAGCAAAAGTTGCAGTGACAGAATGTGGTGGCTATCTGCAGAGCGCCCGACACTGCTCGTCGTGTGCGGCGGCCGCCGTCGTCCATCGAGCGCAGCGCCGTGCCGCTCCTGGCCGGAGGAGCATGCCGAGCGAGCTGCACACGCGGGTGGAATAGGGGCACGGAAGCAACAGGACCGGTCATCTGACACCAACTACGACCGGGGTTGGCTGTGGGACAATGCGACGGGGGCGGCAGCTATGCTGGACGAAGGGGAAATATCTGCTTTCGATCTGATATGATGCATCAGGGCTATGAACATGACACAAGGGCAAAGATGTCCTGCTTAACGGGAGATTCAGCAAAGTGGACGGAAGTGGTATAACGAGTAACGTGGTAAACTTTGGATGGTATTAAAGTGCACCGAGAACTTTCGATGGTATAAACCAAAAGTGGAGAACTTTCGATGGCATGGAACCAATTTTGCCTTTTAAAAACGAAAGAGAACCAAGTAGGTAGTAACATCAAAATTACTTTTGTGATAATAGTATAGTGCACATCAGCACATGGTATCCTAGAGGCAAAATTGTCATTTTATTCTATCTATAGGTGGTTGATTAATGATGATGATATATACAAAGGAAACTATTGGACTTTGTCAGTGGCAAATCATAGAACTGGTGCTTCATCAATGGCATATGATGGAATTTCTCCATTAGTATTGTTCAGAACATCTTGATTCTGGCTGGTTTGTTTGTTCTTGGTCTTTTGTTCCTTTAATTATCCTTGCATTCTTCTTCCTTTTGTTGCCAGGTTCCACAGCAGGACAATGAATACGATTGTGGTGTCTTTGTTCTGTACTATATGCGACGCTTTATCGAGGAAGCACCTGAAAGGCTTAACAACAAGGACTCATCTAATATGGTAAGTCACCATTAGTTGAGTTTTCACCATTTTATATGATGGTGTTCTACTGCCTGCACGGATACTTATAGCTGCCCTTATCTCTCTTTTCTTTTTTATTTTTCTATTTTCCCTTGTTAGTTTGGCGAAGGGTGGTTCCAACGTGAAGAGGCTTCTGCACTGCGAAAGGAAATGCAAGCTCTGCTTCTTCAGTTGTTTGAGGAAGCTAAAGACAACAACCACATGAGAGATCCAACAACACCAGTGTCAGCAACAGCGGAGCACCCTGTTGAAGTCTTGTCAACCGAGCCAGCAGTACCAGACCACCCTCGGAATGCGGTTGGCGTCGCCACCTCATAGTTTGCAGGCGGCTGCTATGGGAGCTGGCCTCGGAATGTGGAAGGTTGGTGTGCATCGGGAAAACATAGCTCTCAATTGTCTTCTCCGGTTATGCCACAAGAGAAGGAAACTTGGAAGGTACTGTACTGGGTACTATGGTAGGTAGGTCTGCAAATATGCGATACTGCCGTGTATAGTTTAGGTAGAAAGCCGGGTTATCCGCTGGGCTCTTGGGGATAATTTTGGTTCTTGGTTAGTTCTTAGGCTGGGCTACAAGAGAATGGTCGAATTTGACAAACTGCTCCTACAAGCTCTGAGCTGCCAAGTTGACAGCTGCAGGATCTGCTTGTAAACCCATGAGGAAGGGGAGAATCATCAGAATAGCTCTCACCTGCCTGCCCAAATTTCTGCTTGTAAAGCATTCTGAATTGAAGTTCTGATGGGTATAGCCGTCGGTGGAGTGGAGGCACAACTTTTGGAGTTGGATACTGTCATCGCTCTTAAAACCATGCTTTTGGGGACACTTGTACATTTGGTGCTAGTAAAAGTCAGGCGGCATCACGGAGTTCACACTGTTTTCCAATTATCCATTAATTCTTGTTCAGTTAATCCCATGGTGAGATTAACCGAACAAGCTCTAATTGTTTTCTTTTGTAGATGCGGATAACACAAATGCACACATAGAGTCAGCTGCGCGTGTCCAGAGAAAGAGAGAGAACCTTATTTAGGATTTTTTTATTTTTAATTTTATTTATTAAAATATTTTGAAAAATAACTTTCTATTTAAAAAATTTATATAACTAGTCGCCCATCGCCCTCTAGGAGGGTGATTTTTAAAAATTGCCCTCCTAGATAGCGATTTTGCTGACATGGCAGACGGTTGTTGGCCCTCGCCTAACGCCCGGCCATAATTTTGCAAGTGGCCCCCTTACCGCCCTTCTAGAGGGTGATTTTTGGGTATAGGGGGCCCGCTTGCAAAAGGAATGCGAGGGCGGCCTGGCATTTTTGCATGTAGCCCCTTGCCGCCCTCCCTATTTTGTACTGTACAAGGGACCGTCTGCTTAAAGGGAAGCAGGGATGGTTTTTTTTTTTTGCAAGCGACTCCCTTCCCTCCTTCCTAGAGAACGTTTTTCAACAGTGTAGGGGGCTGCCTGCAAAATGTTAGCCGCTCTCTTTTGCATCACCCCCCCCAACCCCTGCACAGTAAAAAAACGCCCTGTGGGAGGGTGGGAAGGGAGCCGCTTGGCCTTCCCTTGGTGGCTTGCTGTCTGCCACGTTGGCAAAATCGTCTTCCCAGAATGACGTGAGACTAGTTTTGTAAAATTTTTAAATAGAAAATTATTTTTTGTAAAATATTTTAATAAATAAAATAAAAAAATTAAAATCCCTTATTTAGGGCTGTGGGCCGTGTTTGGTTTAGTGCTAAACTTTGTCATACTTTGTGACGACAGCCTGATCATCTAAGGCTAGCGTTTGGTTCATGATTTGATTTGTCATGTGCCCTGCTTTTCTAGCCGATAGATCCATTCATGACTGACATTATCTTTCCATACTTATCGGAGAAATATTTATTTGCCCTTGAAAGATGATATGATAGGGCCCTTACTTGCCCTTGTGGAATTGGCTCTCGCTCTTATATCCCTCTTTCTAAAACTTTATTCTTTATTTAGGGTATGTTTGGTTGTTGTCTAACATTGTCACAACTCAATTTGCCATAGGAATGTCATAACAAACAAAGTGTGGTCAATAATTTGTTGGCCACAAGTGTGGTAATGTTTGGCTAAAAAATGAGTATATGACATGTAGATCCATGTAACAAGAAAGTGTGACTTACCAAAAAAAACAAGCAACCAAACGCTAAGCTAATAATTTGTGGCATGTCTAACGTGTGGCACCTAACCAAACATGTAGTTGTATATTAGTGTATATATGGTAGTACATATGTAAAAAGACAATGTTTTTTTTTCCTTGGTATCATTTTCTTAGTACCAACAAAGCTTGTCAATTAATTATAACTAACTTATAGATTAGATTTTTACGGTAAAGGTTAAGTTGCATCCAAAATAAATGAAGCAACGCGAATATAGTTTTAGGGAAAGACTTTTATACTTATATTCTTAGTTGTTCAAAAACTAAGATGAAAAATAAACAAACCAATTTTTTTAAAAAAATCCAAAATCAACTCTAAAAGTAAAATTCAAATCTAGCTAGCAATTCAGTTTATATGCTAACGAGCAGCCAATGGCAATCAATATCATTCAATATACTCCCTAGATTCATTAGGCAATCGCATATCATTCAATGAATCTAATGAATCTATATGTGTCTAGATTTATTAACATATATATGAATTTGGGCAATGCTAGCTACTAAATTTAGGCCTTGTTTAGATCCCACCCTAAAATTTTTCACTGTCACATTGAACGTTTGAACACCTGCATGAAGTATTAAATATAGACTAAAAAATAACTAATTGCACATATTGCGACTAATTTGCGAGACGAATCTTTTGAGCCTAATTGCTCCATGATTTGATAATGTGGTGCTACAGTAAACATCTGCTAAAGATAGATTAATTAGGCTTAATAAATTCGTCTCACGGTTTACCGACGGATTCTGTAATTAGTTTTTTTTATTAGTGCCCGAACACCCTATGCGACACCCTATATAATATCTAATGTGATACGCCAAAACTTTATGACCCTGGATCTAAACACCCCCTTAAAGGATTTTGCATAACACCGGATTATTAAAACACTACCTATGCTTGTTAATATGGGAGTATCTAAGAAACTGCCGTAAGTTTTTTGAGTGAAACTTTCGGATATAACTATAGTATAATTAAAGTGTAATTATATTGTAACCATACTGTAAGTGCATACGATATAACTTATATAAAACTTGTATTCAACTATGGTTTGATTGGTTAGCATCGGAATCTTACGTGTGACATGTGTGAAAATTTCTTCCTACCAATTTTTGTCCTTCATGCATAATCTCGAGGCGATGAGATGATCACATATCTGAAAATCTTTGGTACAGAAAACTTGTGGAAGTTTTCTAGCAATTCCGTTTTATTATATATGATGCCGCTAACTTTTCTTATAAACTTTTGACCATTCGTTTCATTCAAAATTTTTGTGCAACTATAAAATAAAGATCATGCTTAAAGATCATTTGACGAAAATCAAGTCATAATAAAATAAAATGACAATTACATTTTTTTAATTAAACAAATGCTCAAACGTATCTTAAAAGTTAACGACGTCATATATTAAAATACGAAGCGAGTAGTATTTACCTTCAGCGCATAATAAGCTAGGCATAGAAATTGCAAAGAATGCACACAAGAGCAAAGTTGTCTTTTTACCTACCTACAAATGGTAGTTTGACATAAATTACCAAATAAAATATATGACCGGTCCTTAAACTTGAGAGCGGGTGTCAGTTAGGTCTGTAAACTTAAAAATTGCACATCTAGGTCCACCATCTTTGTTTAATGAACCATATCCGGTCCAAACCTCGTTTAACTAGAACTGACTACCGACGTGGCATTCCACGTATGCAACACATTTACAGCTAACACCACCTTGGTCTGTGCCAAAAATGAGGTGGGGTCCGCGGGATTTGAAGAAGCAACAGCGACGATGGCCTCCTCGACAGCCGGCGTTGTCTTGTCGATTTAAAGAAGCAGTGGCAATGACGGGGAGCTCCTGGTCGCCGTCAAATGGAGCTCGAGGTGGAGAGAAGTGAGAGAGCGGGAAGCTCGCGGTCGCTGTCATCAGCTCCAGCCCCGAGCCTCCGCTCCGCCGTCGGGCAAACCTCACCACCGGTGCCTCTTTCTTCGGGCCGACATTGTCTCATCGATTTGAAGAAGCTGTAGCAGCGACGGGGAGCTCTCTTTCCCCTTTCTTTTCACTACAGCTGTTGGCCGTCGACGCACAAGGTGCTTGCCTCAACGATCAACTTGCTCTGGCAGGTAGTGGAAGGGGAGGGCCTCAACAGCGGTGGCCCAGGCGGATCTAGCCGGCACGAAGGAGGAGATGGGGGTAGACTAGGTGGAGCTAGCTGGCACAGTGGAGATGGGAATAGGAAGAGCCTCCGCCACTGCCATCTCTGTCTCGTCCGTACCCGTATCCGTCACCAAAACCATCCGTCACCGCCACTGCCTCCCTCACCGAGCTCGTCGAGCGCGGAGGGCCACCTTGGAGCCTCGGGCCGCCGCTAGCCATGGGCGGCGAGTTCGCGCCGCAGATTCCGCTTCCTTACCCACCAAGTCACCGGGCCGAAGAGATGGGGCGGACTCCCTCTTTCTCCGGTGGCCAGTGCCGCAAAAGCCCTTGCCTTCTCCCTCAATGGCTTGGGTTAGTGACTGAGGCGGTGATGTACGGGTAGTGACGAGGAAGCAGTGGGCGGTGGTGAAGTACAGAATAGCGACGAGGGAGGCGAAGGATTTGGAAATTTTGTGGGTTTTAGGGTGGTACTGTAGTGCGAAGGGGCAAATTGCAATTCTTTCGCCACTCTTCGCTGCGAAGGGGGGTGGTTGTAAATGTGTTGCCTACGTGGAATGCCACGTCAGCAGTTAGCTTTGGTCAAACGAGATTTGGACAGGCTATGGTTCATTAAACCAAGATTGTGCACCTAAATACACAATTTTCAAGTTTACGGATCTAAGTGACACCCACTCTAAAGTTGGAAGACCGTCCATCTATTTTACTCTAAATTACTGGAAAGTGCAAATAAATATTTTTTTTTGATATCATTAAACATACTCTTAGATTTGAAGTGCGATTGTGATGATATTTATTTTTTGCGAAGTGCTCTCTCCGTTTCATATTATAAGTTGTTTTAAAATTTTTCCTATTCAAACATTTTAAAATTTGATCAAAGCTATAGAAAAATTTAGCAATATCTAAAACACCTAATTAGTTTAATTAAATCAAGCATTCAATATATTTTGATAATATATTCATTTTGTGTTGAAAATGCCACTGTATTTTTCTATAAAAGGGAGTAATACTTTTCTGGTGTGTATTCGTAAGATGTCCTGTACGTAGTAATTGAAAAAGGGTTTCACCTTATGTTAAGAAACTAGCCGCAAACATCTCTTTAGATCACGCAAATTGAGCCTAGCAGTCACTACAAGCACGACAACACATAAGGCAATACTCTCGGTCCGTTGGGTGTTGATCAGTGCCGTTCACAAGTACTACCAATCTAGGCACCAAGACCTTGTTGTTTTGCATGGGGTGCCATGAACAACCTTTTGATTCTTGTTTCCACCTCGGATACATCCAATGCAACCCCAGAGCTTCTCGCCTGTTATCAAAGAGAGGGATACCATGACATTGAGGATCAAATTAGAGGAAATTTAATTAGCAAACTGGGACTGAAAATGCCATATAAATATATATCTGTATACCCTGCACTTGATCAAGTGACCAACGTTGCCATCCTCCACCAAGCAAAACTCGCTTCGATGATCTCGACGCATCCATCTTCCTCGATGGCTCGGATCACCATGTACAGTTCGACGCGGAATTCACGTCGAAATGCTCTGCTGCTCCGTCGAATTGTACTCTGATTTGCGGTGAACGTGAGCATGATCCTGGTGTTGCTGTAGTTTCGAGGTCGTTGCTGCTCGCCTGCTGGATCTTTGCGTAGCAATGGTCTCTCCTTTGCTTCAGCTGTTGTACCCTTTCTCGCAGGTCCTTGATGTAGGTTGTACTTGTTGGAATTAATAGATAGGCTAAGGCCCATTCGAAGATTAATTCTTTGGAAAATCACAAAAGCCCACCTCATGGGATGGCATGCATGTGGAGTTTAGTATCACCTTGCTTATTCTAGGAGACGGGGACCTCCTTAAAAGGGAGGATGCCCTCCTCGCCACTTGAAGCATGTGTGGTGGAGAGAAGAGGGGAACACGCGCGAGCTCGCTCGCCTCGCCTCGCCTGGCAGGGCAGGGCAGGCGGCGCGCGTGCACGATGTATGCGTCGAATGGTCCGCGACGGCTCAACGCTTGCAGCCGCGAGTAGTTCCTGCCAAGCAACCGGTCTTTCCGCCACCTCGGTACGTGTTCGACATGTTGCGCATATTTGATCTGTTCATGTTTTATTGCTTAGTTTACATGTGTAAAGATTAATGATGCGTTCAATCTAGTTTACATTTGCAATGTCATGCTTAGTTTATATGTGTAGATCTAATAATGTGTTCAATCTAGTTTACATTTGCAATGTCATGATTTATTTATGGAATAAATTAAATCATTATGTGCTTATAATTTCAACAATCCAAAAACCTTATTATAGGCACTGTGATTTTACTATGGCTGGTTTTACCGATGCACTGAGGCCGGATAAATTCACCAGTGTGCACTTCAAGAGATGGCAGATTAGTGTCACTCTGTGGCTGACAGCTTTGAAATGCTTATGGGTGAGTACTGGCAAGCCTATGGGCGTTCTTAATGCTGATCAGCAGGAAGAATTCGATGAGGCCACTACTCTCTTTGTGGGATGCATTCTTAGCGTGCTTGGCGATCGTCTGGTCGAGGTGTATATGCATATGACCGACGCTAAGGAGTTGTGGGATGCACTGAATACTAAATTCGGTGCTACTGATGCTAGCAATGATCTGTATATCATGGAGCAGTTTCATGACTCAAGATGGCTGGCAACCGTTCTGTAGTTGAATAGGCTCATGAGATATAAACCATGGCTAAGGAACTCAAACTCCTTAAGTATGTCTTACCCGACAAATTTGTGATCGGGTGCATTATTAAGAAACTACCTCCATCTTGGAGAGGTTTCGGTACTGCACTCAAACACAAGAGACAGGAATACTCCGTTGAGGGGTTGATAGCGTCTCTTGATGTTGAGGAGAAAGCTCGGGAAAAAGATGCCGCGTCTAAGGGCGATGGTGGCTAGTCCACTGCCAATGTTGTGCACATGGCCCAGAACAAGAGCAAGGGGAAATACAAAGCTCAGCAGACCACCAATTTCAAGAAGAAGAACAACAACAACAATCCTAATCAGGATGAGAGGACTTGCTTTGTGTGTGGTCAACCTGGCCATCTGGCCAGGAAGTGTCCACAACGCAAGGGGATGAAGGCACCTGCAGAGCAGACCTCTAAGTCTGCTAATGTGACCATTGGCAACACTGGAGATGGAAGCGGGTATGGTAATTTACCTACTGTTTTTTCAGTTAATCAGTCTACTTATTGGTGGGTTGATACTGGGGCCAATGTACATGTTTGTGCTGACATCTCATTGTTTTCTTCTTATCAGGTCGCACGGGGTTCCACCGTCCTAATGGGGAATGGGTCACATGCTTTTGTTCGTGGTGTTGGCACGGTAGATCTGAAGTTTACTTCGGGAAAGATCGTGCAGCTGAAGAACGTGCAGCATGTCCCTTCTATTGACAGGAATCTTGTTAGTGGCTCCCGTCTGACTAGAGATGGATTTAAGTTGGTTTTTGAATCTAATAAAGTAGTCGTGTCTAAACATGGATATTTTATTGGTAAAGGTTATTAGTGAGGAAGCCTGTTCCGCTTTTCCCTTTCTGATTTTTGCAATAAGTCTGTGAACCATATTTGTAGCAGTGTGGATGATGAGGCTAATGTTTGGCACTCACGTTTATGTCATATTAATTTTGGCTTGATGTCTCGGCTTTCCAGCATGTGTTTAATTCCTAAGTTTTCTATTGTCAAAGGTTCTAAGTGCCATAGTTGTGTGCAATCGAAGCAACCTCGCAAGCCTCACAAGGCTGCCGAGGAGAGAAACTTGGCACCACTAGAACTCCTACATTCAGATCTTTGTGAAATGAATGGGGTGTTGACGAAGGGTGGAAAACGATATTTCATGACGTTGATTGATGATGCTACTAGATTTTGCTATGTGTACTTGTTGAAAATGAAAGACGAGGCTCTAGACTATTTTAAAATTTATAAGGCAGAAGTTGAAAATCAACTTGGCAGAAAGATAAAAAGGCTTTGGTCTGATCGTGGTGGAGAGTTTTTCTCAAAAGAGTTTGACTTATTCTGTGAGGAACATGGCATCATACATGAGAGGACGCCTCCCTATTCTCCTGAGTCTAATGGGATTGCTAAAAGGAATAACCGCACACTGACTGACTTGGTGAATGCCATGTTGGACACCGCGGGACTACCTAAGGCATGGTGGGGGGAGACATTGTTGACCTCGAATCATGTGTTAAACAGAGTTTCTAACAGAAATAAGGACAAAACACCATATGAGATATGGATTGGGAGAAAACCATCACTTTCTTACTTGCGCACATGGGGTGCTTGGAGAAAGTCAATGTACCAATAACGAAGAAGCGCAAACTTGGACCTAAGACTGTGGACTGTGTCTTTCTGGGATATGCTCATCACAGCATTGCCTATAGATTTTTAATAGTTAAATCTGAGGTACCTGACATGCATGTTGGTACAATCATGGAGTCTCATGATGCTACCTTCTTTGAGAGCTTTTTCCCAATGAAGGATACACATAGTAGTTCTAGCCAAACCTCTGAAATAATTCCCAATTCAATCATACCACCAGAACAAACTGAACATACACATGAACATGTCACTGAGGAGGATGACAGTGAAGCTCCTCGAAGGAGTAAAAGACAAAGGACGGCTAAGTCTTTTGGTGATGATTTCACTGTGTACCTCGTGGACGACACTCCTAAGTCAATTTCAGAAGCATATGCATCTCCTGATGCAGACTACTAGAAGGAAGCTGTCCGTAGTGAAATGGATTCCATTATCGCTAATGGAACTTGGGAGATGACAGAGCGACCCTATGGGTGTAAACCTGTGGGGTGCAAGTGGGAGTTCAAAAAGAAGCTGAGGCCTGATGGTACCATTGAAAAGTACAAGGCTCGGCTTGTTGCTAAAGGCTATACTCAGAAAGAAGGCGAAGATTTCTTTGACACTTACTCACTTGTTGCCAGATTGACCACAATTCGTGTGCTACTTTCCCTAGCAGCCTCACATGGTCTTCTCGTTCATCAAATGGACGTTAAGACAACTTTTCTTAATGGAGAGCTGGATGAGGAGATCTATATGGATCATCCTGATGAGTTTGTAGTTGAAGGTCAAGAAGGCAAGGTGTGCAAATTGTTGAAGTCTTTGTATGGTCTGAAACAAGCTCCTAAGCAATGGCACGAGAAATTTGATAGAACATTGACATCTGCAGGCTTCGCAGTCAATGAGGCAGATAAATGTGTATACTATCGCCATGGTGGGGGTGAGGGAGTTATTCTGTGCTTGTATGTTGATGATATACTGATATTTGGGACAAACCTTGAGGTGATAAATGAGGTTAAATCATTCTTGTCTCAAAAATTTGATATGAAGGATTTGGGAGTAGCTGATGTTATCCTAAACATTAAGCTAATTAGAGGTGAGAATGGGATTACACTCTTGCAGTCCCATTATGTGGAGAAGATCTTGAATTGCTTTGGCTACATTGATAGTAAGCCTTCTCCAACACCTTATGATCCTAGCTTGTTGCTTCGCAAGAACAAGAGAATTGCTAGGAACCAACTGGAATACTCCCAAATCATTGGTTCGCTGATGTACCTGGCTAGTGCAACTAGACCTGATATCTCCTTTGCTGTGAGCAAGTTGAGACGGTTTACCTCTAATCCGGGAGATGATCACTGGCGTGCGCTTGAGCGAGTAATACGCTATCTGAAAGGTACTATGGAATTGGGGCTTCACTATTCTGGGTATCCTGCGGTACTGGAAGGATATAGTGATTCTAACTGGATTTCTGATGTGGATGAGATCAAAGCCACTAGTGGATATGTCTTCACACTAGGTGGTGGTGCTGTTTCGTGGAGATCTTGCAAACAGACCATTTTGACGAGGTCAACCATGGAAGCAGAGTTGACGGCACTAGACACTGCTACTGTTGAGGCAGAATGGCTGCGTGATCTATTAATGGATCTGCCTATTGTTGAAAAACCGGTGCCGACTATCCTTATGAGCTGTGACAATCAAACGGTAATTGTCAAAGTGAATAGTTCTAAGGATAATATGAAATCGTCTAGACATGTGAAAAGACGATTGAAGTCTGTCAGGAAATTGAGAAACTCCGGAGTTATAACATTTGATTACATCCAAACAGCTAGAAAGCTGGCAGATCCCTTCACGAAGGGACTATCACAAAATGTGATAGACAATGCATCGAAGGAGATGGGTTTGAGACCCATGTGAGTTATACTATGGTGGTAACCCAGTCTATGTGATCGGAGATCCCGTGAATTAGAACCTGGGAAGAACAAACCATTAGTAAACTAGAGGAGAGTACTAATATATACTCTCTCTAAGTGAAGATGCATGTACTCTCGTAAGCTGCAAGGCAGGTTGGCTATGCCTTAATGAGTTCTGTTGGCTTTAATTAGCGAAGATGTTGTCCTGCAGAGCATTCTTGAAAGAACTCACCTTTGTAAGCTTGATTGTTGGTCGCAGTCTATGGAGATTTTGGGTGAATCTTCTAGGAACTTTACTAAAGACCTAGGAGTATGACTTATACGCTCCACCCGAGGGGTAGTCTACAGACGGTCTAGTACCAGATAAGACTCTAAGTGAAACTTACTTGCACAAGACTTGCAATTAAAGGCGTAGTCCATTGTTTAAGTTGTGAGTAAGTGTAGCTTGGAGTTCTAGGTGGATGTTCAACCTTAATCGGTCTCCATCGAACCGCTGGTATATAAACAGTACATTGGAAAAGGCAAATCTCAGTGGGATTTTGAGATTTGGTGGGGGATTGTTGGAATTAATAGATGGGCTAAGGCCCATTCAAAGATTAATTCTTTGGAAAATCACAAAAGCTCACCTCATGGGTGGCATGCATGTGGAGTTTAGTACCACCTTACTTATTCTAAGAGAGGGGGACCTCCTTAAAAGGGAGGATGCCCTCTTACCACTTGAAGCATGTGTGGTGGAGAGAAGAGGGGGAACACACGCGCGCGCTCGCTCGCCTCGCCTGGCCTGGCAGGGCAGGCGGCGCGCGCACATGACGTACGCGTCGAATGGTCCGCAAAATTGGCTCCTCACCCTTGCGCAGATGCAGCCTCCTTTTTGCAGTTTTGTTTTGCTGCAGGAAAATTCGGATTTGTTTTGTTTTGGAAACACTTTGCAGTTTTGTTTTGCTGCAGGAAAATTCGGATTTGTTTTGTTTTGAAACACACCAAAAAATCCGGTGCGTGAAAACGGCGTGGAGTCTGGATAAGTTACGCGCGACTTATCCGGTCCGGTTCGGTTACGCGGAGTGGAGATCGTGCGGGCGCCCTGATCAAGGGACCTATCTCTATATAAACCGAGCCGCCGCCTTCACGCAACACACGCGAAATCAATCTAGGGTTTGCCTCCTACTCTATACTGCGCCGTCGCTCGTAGACTACTCCATTCCGCTCGCCGGCGTGCACCGGCGATCAGGAGAGCAGGTCTCCGGAGCCTCTGCCTTCGACGTCCTGCACCGGGAGAAGGCGGCAATAAGGTTTTTGGGAAGCGCTTCACGCGACTGCTCTCTGTTCGTCCGCGACGGCTCGCCTTCCTCTCCGCTCGCGTGCTTCGCGCCTTCGTCGACGCTCGCAGCCGCGAGTAGTTCCTGCCGAGCAACCGGTCTTTCCGTCACCTCAGTACGTGTTCGACATGTTGCGCATATTTGATCTGTTCATGTTTTACTGCTTAGTTTACATGTGTAGATCTAATGATGCGTTCAATCTAATTTACATTTGCAATGTCATGATTTATTTATGGAATAAATTAAATTATTATGTACTTATAATTTCAACAGTACTAGCATGCATCAATTGGCTGGGCAGGTCAGATGAACCCTGTAGTCCGAAGAAAGATTTGAACGTTAATATCAATACATTTTACCAACTACTTTTGAGCTCTCTAATATTACAAAATACAAGTTCATCATGAAAGCAGCAGATTGCAAAATTATGGCTCCATGACCATGCATGTACCGACCATGATGGTCCATCCCTGCAGCTGCAGCCTGCAGGTAGTATATGGGACGTCGCCTTCTACGGCCGTGTAGGAACAAATTCAGGAGAGACCTGTAATTCAGGAGAGACCTACAGATCGGACGTCTGATCAGGAGAAAAAAATCGGACGCCTGTTCCAGCCAACGGATCGAGGGATTAAATCCCGACCATTGATAGCGTGTCGTCAGTGTTAGATGCAAACTTCTCCCGCGTAGCTACATGCATGGATGCAACTTTTTCGCGCACAGAATTGCATGTGTGACAGGGACAGTTAATGTTTTGTAAGCAAACTTTAAACTATTTTTTTGTCTTAAATTATTAATCCAAATCATGATCCAATTGCACCATTAAATTCGTTGCAATTAAATCTTTAAAACAAGACCACACATGGATATATTCCAACAAAAAAGTTTTTTAGCTTATTATTTAATTATTTTTAAATGTTGCACGATGTTACACCAAGTATATCGAAATTGTTTCACTAAGTAGATCGAAAATGTTTCAGTCGTTTAAATCGGGCGTTGTTTCCCCTTATATAAAAACAATGTTTCAGTAAATAGCGAAAGAATGTTTCAGTTCAATGCAACATTAGATCTATACATAGTGAAACATTGTGAGTACACTAGGTGAAACATTTTATGTGCAACAACAAATAAAATGAATTCCCTTAAGAAAGTATTTTCAAAATGGCAAAATTTGCTACAGGACACTAAAAAAACGTGTAATTGGCTGAGAGACACCGCAAAAACGAGACACGGCTGATAGACACTACAAAAATTGTGTAATTAGCTATAGGACACCGAAGACAATATTTTATAATATCCAGGTCAAAAGAGGTGAGAAATTTTTTGAAATGGCAAGATTGCCCCTGGCTCCATCTTCCTCCACCTGAAATCACACCAAAAAAAATTAGCAGGGAGCAGCCGCCGGCGAGTTTGTCCTGTGGAGCGGGTAGCGGCAACTGCGCGCCAGGAGTGGCCGACGGCGCGGAGGCGGACGCGGTCGGGGAGGGAGCGCGGGGGCGGCGGCGTGGAGCGCTAGCAGGAGGCGGCTGCGCGCGTGGCCGGCGACGGCCATTCGACGCGTACGTGTTCGACATCAGCACCGAAAACCATTCGACGCGTACGTGTTCGATTAATGCCCAGGCTCAGCCGGAGGAGGAGCAGAAGGGCGTCCACGACGGCGGTGGCGTCGCCGGAGCGCAGGTGGAGGCGGCGCTGAACCGCAAGAACGTGGAGGCGCTCCCGGAGGACGAGACGGTGGAGGGCGGCCCAGAGGACGCGTGGGTGCCCGACCACGAGACTTGCGTCTTCGTCCCCGCCGACAAGTCCGCCGTCTCCGGCACCGAAAACAATGACCACTGCGGAGCGGCGGCGGCGGCCGGCGGCTCGCCGTCGGTGCTTGACCAGGCTGTGTTCGTCCGCGAGGAGGACATGGAGGACGTCGAGAGGCCGGCCGTCGACATGGCCGCTGCCAATCACAAGCCCAAATGAGCATCAACTTCTTGCAGCAATAACCAATAAAGCCAAATAATGCCTTCTGAAATCTCATGTATAGCTAGAAATAGAAAATTTCCAGTTGAAATCTTGCATCCTTGGTTCTATGAATCTTGTTATCTACAGTGATCAATCGATCAATCGGATAACCTGTTCTTTGATGAATCTTGTTGTGTTTTTATCGGATGGAATTTGCTGGGATTGCTTTGAATTCGTGCACGACGCCATCGATCTCGATGAGGCTGCAGCCGGGGACCTTGTCGATCTCGTTCCTCCTTATCTGCCTCCTCACCTTCACCGCCTTGCCGTGCCGGTCATTCGACGCGTACGTGTTCGACATCAACACGTAGTCGCCGGTGTCTGCGTCGGCGTCGGTGGTGCGCCGCAGCATCACCCGCTCGGCGTGCTCGACGTCACCGTGCGCGCGGCATGCGACGAGCAGCGAGCCCCAGATGAGCACGTCGGGGTGTGCTGGCATTGCCGCGACGAGCTCCTCTGCCTCGTCTAGTCTCCCGGCGCGGTCGAGCATGCCGACGACGCAGCCGTAGTGCTTGATGCGAGGTTCCAGCATGGCGTCGAGTTGCTGGAGCCCCTCCTCGACGAGTCCGGCGTGATAGCACGCCATGAGGACGCCGAGGAGGGTCACCTCGTTCGGCGTCATGCCGGCTCATTGCATGCCGGCGAATAGAGACAGGGCATCCTCACCGCGGCCGTGCATTGAGAGACCTAGGATCATGGATGTGTAGGTGTACCGGCGAGACCCAGCGACCGGCGGCCACAGCAAGCCTCATATCGGCCAGCGTTCAATAGCCTCCTTGCGCATGGCCACCTCCTGCTTGTGCTCCGCGCCGCCGTCGCCGCCGCCGCCGCCAGCCTCGCGTGCAGCCGCCTCCTGCTTGCGCTCCACACCGCCTCCCTCGCGCTCCCTCCCCGACCGCGTCCGCCTCCGCGCCGTTGGCCGCTCCTGGAGGGCAGTCGCCGCTCTCTCCCTTGCCATGGACAACCTCGCCGGCGGCTGCTCCCTGCTATTCTTTTTTTTTTGTGTGATTTCAAGTGGAGGAAGATGGAGCCTGGGGCAATCTTGCCATTTCGAAAAATTTCTCACCTCTTTTGACCCGGATATTATAAAATATTGTCTTCGGTGTCCTATAGCCAATTACACAATTTTTGTAGTGTCCATCAGCCGTGTCTCATTTTTGCGGTGTCTCTTAGCTAATTACACGTTTTTTGAGTGTCCTGTAGCAAATTTTGCCTTCCAAAATATGTGGGTGATTTGTTGTAATGTTGTGCGTGGTGGGGACACGTGGCAGGAGCGGCGCAGTGGCGGGGACACATGCACGGGCGCGGACGCACGCGGGAAGCGCGGCACGTGGAGGGATCACCCGATTGTTTGGCACACGGATCGGGCGCTCGGGTTCAAGCATTTTCGGATATTTTATCAAATATCGGACACCCGCCCATCCTTGGCGTCTGACACATCCGTCAGGATGCGCATCGTATACCGTTTGCATGTTGGCTTGTGGCGCATGCATGGCGTATGTCACATGCATGTATTTTTCTACTTTCTCTCTTTTCCTTTTTCTAAAATATGTGTTCAATATATAATTCTAATGCGTCATTTTATTCGTCATAATTACATCTTTATAACAAGATCTCACCTGGATATATTTTGATAAAAAATATTTATTAAAAAATCAAACTTATGTTGCACCATCTAAAAAAAGTTTCATCACATGTGCAGATGCGTCAACCCAGTTCATAAAATGTTCCAGAGATTCAACGTATAAAAAGTATTGACTATAACAGTAATTATCACTACATGAGACATTATGTCCCAACTAGTGAAACATTGAAAAAAAAAATCGTATGATACAATACATTTGCAAATATTTGATTTTGTTAAAATATTTTTGTATTTAGCTTGCATCGAATTGTAATTGTTGAAACATAAAAAAAAATGGTTGCTGAAACATATAAAAAATAATGTGCAACATTGCTAATGCATTAGTGAAACATTAATAAATACTTGTTGGAATATACATTAACAATGTGTGCAACATTTAAAAAGTAAAAAAAAAGGTCATCAGAATATAGTCATGTGATATCTTGTTATAAATATTTAATTATAACAAATCCAACGATATAATTAGTTTGAAATTCAGATAAATAGTTTGAGAGAAAAAATCATTTTAAGTTTAAAATATGCTTGCATGCATGCTTAGACTTGCCATGCACCTGCTGCTCGTTTGGACCGATGCATCCGATTTTTTCTTCCGTGTCGGATGGCTGATGGTAAGCATTATCCACAAATTCACCCTGATGTTGCCTTGTGTAGTTTTTGTGGTGCCCGTTTCACGTAGTACAAGGTGCCCATGTTCTCTTCGTTGGCGCGTGTTCTAGAAATCGGCTCCGCTAGCCGGTTTAGTTATCAAAACCCATCTAGGTTTAGCTCTTTGCTAGATTGAGGTGGTTGGCGACTCTAGGATCACCGCAAGGCTTAAGGTGCTGCGTTCGTGCTTGTCAACTTGTCAAAAAAGTTGCCAACACGATTTTTGGCGACTCCACTGGGGAGGAGATCCGTTCATCGTCAACTCAACTTCGACTTCACCATGATGAAGCCGCCATCCAAGACGGAGGTGGAGCCATCCAATGTGATATCGGTCACATTGGAGGATTTGGATGGAGAGGACCGCAAAGCTATGGAGGAGTACATCAACGAACTCACGCGAGAGGCGTTGATGAGGGCAAGCACTAGGACTCGTAAAGGCGTGATCATCAAGCCCGGGCCATGTCCTAAGCTCACCCCCGATTTGGTAAGTAATGATGAGGTAACACAATCTATCCAACAACAAGTAGCATCTACAATAGATTCATCTATGATTGCTTTCAAAGATAAGTTAGATGCAACTTTTGAGGGTAAATTTGATGAGTTTTTAAGGGTTAAATTTGGCCCTCTTATGGCCGATTACATGTCAAAGGATAAAGCCTCTACCGCTACTAACCAACCTCCTATAGATCAAACGGGTAGTAAAACCAATGGAGCGGCGCACACGGCCGGTCCGACCGTGACTTAGCCGTCGGTCCGACCGGCCAAACGGCCGGTCAGACCGGGTATTACCTCGGGGTCAGACCGATACTCAGGACGATTCGACCGCGCCTCTGGATGCCGGTCAGACCGGGCCCTGGGCTGGTTAGACCGGCGCGATTATACCTATACAAGGAATCGATCCGATGACTAATGCTAGTTATTTGTATCATCTTAGAACATTTGATCCTCCTGTATCTACTAGTGCAAATAATCCCCAAGTTCCTCCACATATTCCTAATGCTTATAATGATGTTGCTAGGGGGTATATTCCCATTACTAGATAAGGCCAATATAATCATATTGTGCCACAAACACAACCTATTAGGCCACCAAATCCACCGCCAAATCAACATGGGCCTAATAATATGGAGGATATAATTAGTGAGATTATTAGGAATAGATTCGGGATTGAAACTAGGAATTGTGCTAGGGTTTACAAAAAGCCGTATCCTGGTTATTATGACAATGTACCGTTTCCCCGTAATTATAGAGTTCTTAAATTTACCAAGTTTAGTGGTGAGGATGGTAAGACCACATGGGAGCATGTAGGTCAATTTTTGGCGCAATGTGGTGAGGCTAATAGTGATACTTTTAAATTGCGCTTGTTTTCTTTATCTTTGTCCAGTAATGCTTTTACATGGTTTACTTCTTTACTGGCAAATTCTATTCATACTTGGGCTCAATTAGGAGAAAAATTTCATGATTATTTCTATACTGGAGAAACTGAGCTTAGGTTATGTGATTTAACATCGGTTAAGCAAAAGTATAATGAGCCTGTCATTGATTATATTAAGAGATTTAGGGATGTTAGAAACCGATGTTATAGCTTGAATATAACTGATAGAGATTTGGCTGGTCTTGCTTTTAATGGTTTAATTGCTCCTCTTAGAGAAAGACTAGATGGCCAACAATTTCTTGATGTTAGTCAACTTATGCAAAGGGCTCTGGCTCAAGAAAGCCGGGTTAAGGATAATAAAAAACTTGTTAGATCATATGACAAAAAGCCTAATGTTAATGTGATTAATTACCCTGAGGCTATTGATAGTGAGGAGGAGGGTGATCATGATATATATGTTGCTGAATGGTCATGGACTAACAAAAACAAGCCTTTTGTTTGCTCCAACCTAATGCCGACTCCTCGCAAAGATCAGCAAAGTGAGGTTAAATATAGTTTTGATGTGGCCAAGTGTGATAAAATTTTTGATTATCTTTTACAAGAAAAACAAATTAGATTACCTAAAGGCCATGTCATACCATCTCAAGAAGAGTTGAAACGCTGAGCATATTGTAATTGGCATGATTCTCATTCTCATTCTACTAATGATTGCAATGTGTTTCGACGACAGGTTCAATCGGCCATAGATGAAGGACGATTGAAGTTCACCGATGGCTCCAAGATGAAGCTTGATCATGATCCTTTTCCGGTGAATACAATTAATTTCAATAATAAAAAGGTGTTGATTCGGCCGGAGCAAGTCAAATCTACTAAAGGAAAAGGAGTAATCATTGGTGAACCAAGACCAAAGATGATAGTGCCAAAGAAGCTGGAGGTTGGTGTTTGTAAGGAAAATAAGAGTGAAGCTTCAACTTCTAAAGCCCCTAGGAAGACCAAAGTGACTTTTGATATGCTTTTGGAGAAATATGAGAAGCGAGGTGGTGAGAGAATTCGCAACAAAGGAAAAAGACCAAGATCACCTCCTAGGGAGCCATTTGGTCATTCACCAAGACGGTCGCATTCACCTCCATATCATCATCCACAGGACATGTCATGGGGTTCTTATCCAATGCCGCCACCGGGTTATCCTTATCCTTATTACATGCCATGGGGGGCAACTCCGCCAATGTTCAATCATATGCCTCCAATGCAATTCAAACAAGGGTGGGGAGGACCAAGGAGGCCAATTCAGGAGCGTTTGTCTTCACCAAATAATGGCCGGTTTTTTGGTAAGAATCGAGCCAATGGAGAAAGGAGGGAAGAAAAGCGTGTTAAGGTAGAGGCAAGGACTTTGGAAGTAATTACCATCAAAGTGGGGTCTCATGATGTGCCAATACCTTCTGGAGATGAAGTTGGGGAGTCTTCAAGCAAAAACTTCGAAGCCGGTACCAGCTCATCGCAGTCGGCCGGTCTGACCAGGCCTTCTGGCCGGTCTGACCGCAGCCATACGGCCGGTCTGACCGGGCCATCAGGCCAGTTTGACCGCCAACCCGACGGTAGTCCAACCGATGCCTTAGGCCGGTTTGACTGTGCGCCAACTGTCGGTCTGACCGGCGCATCTGGCCGGTCTAACCGGTGGTCCATCCGGTCTGACCGGGCTCCAGTGCCGGTTTGATAGGAGGATTGTAAAGGGCGATGTGAGGGCTTCATCGTCTTCAAGCAAGGTTACTAGAGGGCATTATTTACCTCCTAGAACAGAGCCGAATCCTAGGTGGATGCCTAAGGATTTGACGGCTACTCAAAAGAGAAGGTTGCAACGTCTTCGAGCTCAAGAGATGAGAGAGAAAAAGGCCGAAGAGCAAAGAGATAAAAGGTTCAATGTGTTGCGACCACCACCAGTATGGAGGCATAAGTCCATAGAGAAGGAAAAACCGGTTGTTGTAGAGGAGAAGGAGGAACAATCGGTTGATAAAGGTGAATCATCTCCAAAAGAAGACATGGATATCAACATGGTATGTATGTTGCCTATGGAGTTTTGTGCTATGGATGAAGCCGAGGTTGCTCAATTCTCATTAGATCCTAAAGACGCGGTTTTTGAGAAGCCCGATGAGTCAAACCGTCACATGAAGCGTCTCTATCTCAAAGGCCATGTTGATGGGAAGCCGGTCTCTAGGATGCTAGTGGATGGAGGTGCCGCCATGAACTTGATGCCGTACTCATTATTCAAGAAGTTGGGGCGTGAGGATGATGAGTTGAAGAAGACCAACATGATTCTCAATGGCTTCAATGGTGAACCAACGGAGGCAAAGGGTATCTTTTCGGCGGAGCTCACCGTGAGAAACAAGACGCTACCAACCGCTTTCTTCATCGTCGATGTGCAAGGTAACTAAAATGTTATTTTGGGTCGTTGTTGGATTCATGCCAATTGTTGTGTGCCTTCTACCTTGCATCAATGTATAATTCAATGGGACGGCGATGATGTTGAAATTGTTCAAGCGGATACATTGGCCAAGGTTGCAATGGCCGATGCTACTTTTGAGTGGCGTCATGGGAATATCCAATGCTTATCGGGGAGGGATCTTTCTAGCTATGATTTTATTAGTATTTCCGATGGCAAATTTGTACCTATCTCTGTAAAGCCGGCTAGTGTAGCACGGCTAAGCCATATAAATTTGTATAATGAGTAATAAGGCTAATTTAGAATGGTTACAAAAGAGGGTGCAATAATATCGGTCTACACAGAACGATATTGGTGAAACCGTTGAAGATTTTGATGAAGTGGAGAAACTTGGACAAGGGTTTACATCGGCCGATCCATTAGAGGAAGTGGACATTGGTGATGGAACCAAACCAAGGCCGACTTTTGTAAACAAAAATATGAGAGCCGATTATAAGGTTAAGATAATCGAGCTACTTAAAGAATATGTTGATTGCTTTGCATGTGAATATCATGAGATGCCGGGTCTTAGCCGTGAGCTTGTTGAGCATCGGCTTCCAATTAAACCGGGTTTTAGGCCTTATAAGCAACCACCTCGTCGTTTTAATCCTTTGCTATATGACCGGGTCAAAGAGGAGATTGATCGGTTGTTGAAGGCAGGGTTTATTAGGCCATGTTGTTATGCGGAGTGGGTTTCTAGCATAGTCCCGGTGGAGAAGAAGGGGAGTGGTAAGATTAGAGTTTGCATAGATTTTAGAGATTTAAATAAAGCCACTCCCAAAGATGAGTATCCTATGCCTATAGCCGATATGATGATTAATGATGCCTCGGGTCATAAGGTGATTAGCTTTTTAGATGGTAATGCCAGCTACAATCAAATCTTTATGGCGGAAGAGGATATGTACAAGACGGCTTTTAGGTGCCCGGGATTTGTTGGTTTGTTTGAGTGGGTTGTCATGACTTTTGGGTTGAAGAATGCCAGTGCAACATATCAAAGGGCAATGAATTTGATCTTTCATGATTTGCTAGGTATTATCTTAGAGATTTACATTGATGATATTGTTGTCAAATTGGATGGTATGGAAGGACACATAGCCGATTTGAGGTTAGCTTTTGAGAGGATGCGCCGGTATGGTTTGAAGATGAACCCACTTAAGTGTGCTTTTGGTGTGTCGGCGGGGAAGTTCTTAGGATTCATGGTGCATGAGAGAGGGGTTGAGATTGATCCTAAGAAGATAGAAAAGATTCGTGATTTCAAAGCGCCGACATGTAAGAAGGAGGTCCAAAAGTTGCTAGGTAAGGTGAATTATTTGAGAAGGTTTATTTCTAATCTAGCGGGTAAAATCGATGCTTTTGTTCCTATACTTTGCTTGGAAAAAGAAGCCGATTTTACTTGCGGGGCAAAACAACAAGAGGCGTTTGAAGAGTTGAAGAGGTATTTGTCTGCTCCACCCGTTTGCGAGCGCCTAAAGCCGGAAAGCCTTTTCGGTTATATATTGCCTCCGAGGACAAAGTCATTAGTGCCGTTTTGACGTAAGAGGAAGATGGCAAGGAATATATCATTACATATTTGAGCCGCCGTCTTTTGGATGCCGAAACGAGGTATGTCTTTATAGAGAGACTTTGTCTATGTATATACTATGCTTGTACCAAATTGAGGCATTACTTGTTATCTAGTACATGCATAGTTGCTTGTCAAGCCGATGTTATTAAACACATGTTGCAAAGGCCAATTCTAAGTGGAAGAATTGGCAAGTGGGCATATGCTTTGATAGAATATGATTTGGCTTATGAACCATTGAAATCTATGAAAGGCCAGATTGTATGTGATTTTATAGTGGACCATCATATAGATATTGCTTATGAGGAAGAGATTTACCTAGTTGAAGTTATACCTTGGAAGATTTATTTTGATGGTTCTTCTTGCAAAGAAGGTCAAGGCATATGGGTAGTTTTGTTTTCACCTAATGGCATGTTTTATGAAGCATCGGTTCGTTTGGAATATTATTGTACAAATAATCAAGCCGAATATAATGCTTTGTTATTCGGCTTACAAGTCATGGAGATGGTTGGAGCTAAGTACGTAGAAGCTTTTGGTGATTCGGAATTGATGGTGCAACAAGTTGCCGGAGTCTACGAATGCTTGGACAGATCACTAAATAGGTACCTCGATTCATGTTTGGATATTATTGCCAATTTTGATAATTTTGCTATTAAACATATTGCTAGGCGTGATAACTCTAGAGCAAATGACTTGGCACAACAAGCATCTGGCTATAATGTGAAGAAGTGATTATTTTTGATATTAGAGGAGCCGGTGCTTGCTTTTAAATCTTTGTGCGAAATTGGCAAAACTGAGGACCAGCGGCGGTCTGACCGGCATTGCGTGGCCAGTCTGACCGGTGACCAAGGGCGGTCTGACCGGCTCCATGTCGCCGGTCTGACCGGCGAGCCCGAGCGGTCTGACCGGCCCTGTGTGGTCGGTCTGACTGATTTTGGGCAGAGTGCTGGGGGGCACGTTTCAATCAATTTAGAGGCCGAATTAATTGTGAATTCGGACATTTATGCCCAGGAAGCAGAAGAAGATTGGAGAATTCCTTTGATTCGATGTTTGAAAGATCCCACACTTAAGGTTGATCGGAAAATTCTGTGGCAAGCATTCAAATAAACATTGCTTGATGAAGATTTATATCGCCGAAATATAGATGGTGTCTTGTTGAAGTGCTTAGATGAAGATCAATCTAAAGTGGCTATGAGAGAGGTGCATGAAGGAATTTGTGGAACTCATCAATCGGCCCATAAGATGAATTGGTTGCTTAGAAGAGCGGGATTCTATTGGCCGAGGATGATTGATGATTGCTTCAAATATTGTAAAGGATGTGAAGCTTGTCAACGGTTCAGCAATGTTCAATTGGCGCCCACCGCCGTGTTGAGTCCTATAATCAAACCATGGCCGTTCCGAGATTGGGCTTTGGATTTCATTGGTCAAATTTATCCTTCGTCGTCAAAGGGGCATAGGTTCGTGCTAGTTGCTACGGATTACTTCACCAAGTGGGCCGAAGCCGTGCCTTTGAAGAATATGACTCATACGGAGGTAATTGACTTTATTTTGAAGCATATTATCCATAGATTCGGCATTCCACAAACATTAACTACGGATCAAGGTGCTTCTTTTATGTCTAAGGAAGTGAAGAGTTTTACCGAATCTTATGGTATTAAATTGTTAAGTTCTTCTCCTTACTACGCTCAGGCTAATGGACAAGCCGAGCCGAGTAATAAGACATTGTTGAAGTTAGTAAAAAAGAAGATTGAGGAACACCCAAAGAGGTGGCATGAGGTGCTTTCCGAAGCATTGTAGGCGCATAGGATATCTAAACATGGTGCCACTAAAGTCACTCCTTTTGAATTGGTTTATGGTCAAGAAGCCATTTTACCGGTAGAGGTAAATCTTGGTTCTCTTCGTTGTGTCAAGCAAGATGATTTGTCAAGTGAAGATTACAAGACGTTGATGGGAGATAATCTTGATGAAGTCATCGACAAGTGCTTGAAGGCATTGGAAGAAATAGAGAAAGAGAAGAAGAGGGTGGCCAAGGCGTACAATAAAAGGGTGAAAGCAAAGTTGTTTCAAGTTGGAGACTTGGTTTGGAAGACGATTTTGCCTTTAGGAACTCGAGTGTGCGGCATTGTTCGAGGGAACGCATACTTTTTGGAGACACTTCAAGGGGAGCATTTTCAGCGAGCAATTAATGGGAAATACTTGAAGAAATACTTCCCGAGCGTTTGGCAAGACACTTAGGAGGTGCTATGGCCGGTAATTGGATTATCGTCCTAAGACCAAAACATGTTCTATACTTTTAGATTCACGTTGTTCATCAAAAAGATAGGGGGGCATGTGTTTACACCCAAATTTGGCACCTAGGATTAAAATAGGAAAGATTGCCAAAATTTGGAAGTCTACCGGTTTCCTCTGAGTGGGCCGGTCGGACCGCCGTGTGTTGGGCGGTCAGACCGCCGGTTGAGGGCCGGTCAGACCGGCGGTATGAGGCCGGTCTGACCGGCAGGTCCGAGTCCGACTGTGTTTCGTCGGGTCTCAAGGTTTCTTTGCTCGGGAAGGCATGTTTCGGGTTTCCTTTAGTTTCTACCCCGAGTTGGACGTAGAGGAGGGCCTGTAGAGGGCAGGACCAACCCCTGTTTAAGGGACATGGCCGGTTCATTGTAAAAAACCAATCTACAATCAATCAATCGAATCGTTTTTTATATTGCTTTTAGTTTTCTCTTAGTTTGTCCATCTTTATCGGTTTGCGCCGTAAACCGTCCGCCGCCGCTGCGAGAGTGCGACATCTCTTTGTAGGTTTGTCCTGAAAACCTTCCGTTTTGCCCACGAGACGGGTAGTTATCTAGAAATCGGCTCCGCTAGCCGGTTTAGTTATCAAAACCCATATAGGTTTAGCTCTTTGCTAGATCGAGGTGGTTGGCGACTCTAGAATTACTGCAAGGCTTAAGGTGCTACGATCGTGCTTGTCAACTTGTCAAAAAGTTGCCAACAACTGCAATACCAAAGAATCAAATGTGTGGAACGTATGGTTAAAATAGAGTGAAACATTCGAATACACTAAGTTGCAACAAGGATCAACATCAGGCTGCAAAAACATGAAAAGCTAAAGAAAAAAGCCTACTTCCTGCCTTCTTCCTCTACTCTGACCCCGAATCCACATCCCCGCTCTTCTCCGCTCGCTAGATCTGAGCAATCCATGCTCCCTTCTGCCAGAAAAGATGGGGAGTACACTCATAGAGGCGACAACCATCGAGCTTCGGTATATGTTTTGTTCGCACGGCAACCGTCCTCGTCGGTGGGCCATCGCGCGCTTCAACGAGCAAGAGGCCGACCTGTAGGCGGCAATCTGATGAGGACCTCGCTAAGATGGAGTAAACGTGCAGGGGCATGGGCCCTCGTCGGCGGCGGCAAGTGTAGTGTATGTGCCCCGACACGTACTCCATCTAGCTCCTCCTCCTGCCGTCTCGTAGCATCTACGTTTGAGCAGCAATCATGAGAGAGGTGGTGCCGTGGTGGTAGTTGAAGCAAAGAGAAAAGGAGAATGCGAGAGAGCTAGAGGAGAGATGAGTTATTAGATGGATGGATAAGTTTGGATGGATGGATGTCAATACCTTTTAGTGTTGACTACGTGGACGTGGTAGGACGGAAGCGCCCATATTTTTCATTCCGTCAGACGGCAGATGCAAAGCACTTTCGAAATCGATGCCATGTCCTAGTTCTACTTAATAACTTGGTCAACGCTCGTATCCAAATGGGATAGGTAGAGAGAAGCAAGTAATATAAAAAATAATTGTCTAGAGAAGTATGTAGACAACTTAGTAGTAACTATTATACTTGGCATCTCTTGGTTCTGTCTCTCAATGACATTTATATTTCTATAGCCATCAATTGACTATATTATTGAATTTGTTCTTAGTATATATTGATTCTCGCATATTTGACTGTATATTGTGTAGCAATTGTTTTTGCTATTATCTACATGTTGTTAAATTCTTTATTGCATTTAAGTTGTTATGAAAAGATGTTATGAAAGGAACGGAACATATTTATATCCTTATAGTTCCAAGATACTTTGCTACTAAAAGTTAGAGCAAATATACGTGATAATTGTGAACTGAGCATGGCTTAATAAGTTAGGGTGTTGTTATGAAAACTATCCACTCCAAACTCAAAGCGGTGCTTATATTTTTCTCAAGATAAATGTTAAGAAATAATAAATGTATGGTAAAATATAAACGGATAGCACTCTCAGATTAGTCTTAACCAAAGAAACCTATAGGTTAGAGTCCTGTAAGTTGCTACTAGTACACACTACACCATGACCTAATATTCATGGCACTTAACTGCCGGTAATAAAATGAAGTTAGTGGTGAACTATTTGCCGGAAATATATCAAGTGCCAGAAATAATCTTGGATATCATCTCATTTGCCGGGAATTAAAAAAATAGAGCAGCAAATTAAGTGCCGGCAATGAACTAATATAACAGGTCAATTGATCTGCTATAGATAATTTAAGACAACACATAATCTGCCGGGAATTTTGTTACCGGGAAAACAAATTTCTAGTTAACTTTTTGAGGAAATTTTGGCGGGCTAAAAATATTATTGGGCCGAGCAAGGCGCCAAGGTGCGAAAACTTTCGTGGGCCACACCTGATTCCACTCCCATCTGCGTACCCTATTCCTCATCTGTGCCGCACTCCTACTCCACACCCAATTCCTCATCTGCGCCGCTGACACTAGATTATCAACAAACATCTATCGGTAAAGATTAACAATTATTGATAGACTATTTGTTGGTAAAGGCTTTTGGCAAATTATATGTTGGCAATGCTATGTAATAAGACATGTTATATGTCGGCAAATTAAAATATTTTTTGATCAAAATATCTGTCAGCAATATTATGAGCAGAAACCAATTATATGTCGTGAAATCTGGGAGTGTTTGAGAGGAGAGGAAAAGAGACGATTGAGAAGATACGCAAAATGAGGTGAGCCATTAGCGCATGATTAATTAAATATTAACTATTTTGAATTTCAAAAATGGATTAATATGATTTTTTAAAATAATTTTCCTATAGAAAATTTTTACGAAAAATACACCGTTTAATACTTTGAAAAGCGTGCGCGCGGAAAACGAGTCTCAATCTCCCCTATCTCCACTGAACTCCGTCAGATCTTGATCCCATGGTTAAGATAGAGTGAAGTGTATACTCGGGCGGCAAATTAATTTAGGGGTGCAGGAAAATAATAAAAAAAAGAATCACCCAAATTTTTTCCACGCCAAAAAAAAAATCCACGCCAAAAAGAAAATCAATGCCAAAAAAACCCTAGGCGCCACCACCTCGTGCCCCCTTCCACCGCGCGCGCCTTTGTCGCCATCCACCGCACGCGCCGCTGCCTCCTCCGCCAAATCCACCGCGTGCGCCCCCCGCCACCGCGCACCACCTCCTCCGCCAAATCCAGCGCCCCCCACCTGCTCGCTCCTCTCCCACCACGTGCCGCCTCCACCACGCAGCCCCCTCCGCCTCACCCACACCGCCGCACGCCGCCGTCGACTCCACTAGCCAGCCGCCGCTACTCCCTAACTCCAACTCCACTCAAACCCTCCCCTCCTCCCCACCTCCGACTCGACCTGCACGCTGGCTTCCACTATCGGCTCCTCCGCCCAACGCCTTCCCATTGCCGCAGTTGACTCTACCCTCTTCCCCACCTCCGCCGCCTCCGCCTCCGGTTCCTGCCTCCACCTCATCTTCCGACATCAAGGAAGTCCCCTTGTTCAGGTAAAAATCAAATCTCTTGGTTACATGTGTTTTTCTTTTTACAACCTTGCCTATAAGCTGTATGTTTGCCCTGTGATTTACTTAATTTGTCCGCATATTGGTGCTTGCATGATGGATTTGGAGGGTAACTTGCAGCCATTAGTTGCTTAGAATTCGAGGGTAATTGATTGACCAGCTTGCTTGTTCTGTACTTTAACGAATTTTGCACCGATTGCAATCAGAATTTGTTTCGGGTGTTAGAATTGAGAGAATGACAAGGGAGGTAGCCATGAATCTTAGATCAACGAGGTAACCATGGTGTTGTTTGAGCTTATGAACAGTAATCCCTTAGCACTGCATGTTTTTTACCTGACATATTTCATACTTGTTGACTGATAGGCCTGGTTAGCCTGTGATTTACCTGAATTAGTCTGCATGTAAGTACACTGCACCAGCCAGATTGGGCTACCAGCTCACTAATTTTAGCACATGTCTTGATACAAGACAGTGAACCATGGAATGCTCTTTGGCAGCTTGTAACTCTAAATATGTAGCTACATACATGAACATAATTCAGAGATACAGTAGTACAAAGATTTCACCTGAATTTTTTCAGAGCCATCTATGTTCTTGTAGTTTTCACCTGAATTCTGATACCTTTAGAATTTGGAGATTTAATCTTCACTCCCTGAAATATGTGCATCATGGCAGCAATGACTCCTGAAGCGTTAGGGCTAAATACTTGTGTTAGCCAATATTACAAACATGAGGAACCCTCTGTCTTGTATGTCTACATATAAGTATAAAGCACCTTATATGCAAGCTACAAATCTGTTTGTTATATCTCTGCCCTGCATATAACATGTTGGTAATTTGGTTGTCTTCATCGGTCAATTTCGTTTGTTTATAAGCTATGCTCATGGATGAATATAGGTTTTTTTATAGGATGTTGATTTGTTTCAATAAAGTCAGTCATGTAATGAGCATAGCTTATAGGAAGGTAACCTGTTGTACTCCTACATAACGATTTCGTTAAATGTTATATTGATCTGGACATTGGCAACCACTTAAATGTTCTAGTACTCTGTACCATGATTGATATCTTGGGAGTTCCTTGAAATTATTAACGCAAGCATTTAATTTTAAGTCAGTGTTATAATCTGTTTCTAAATGTGAACTATTTGGATTTATGGTGCAGTTTAGTTTGCCACTATCGATTTTGCTACAATCGACCTACGTTGTTGAGCATCTACCAAGCAGGAGATCCAAAAAAACATCGTACCACGGTTAGTATCATCCAACTTGCCATCAGTACTGTGCTTAAAGGCTGAAATGTTATATCTATGTGTTATGTTTGTCTTGTGCAAAGTCTTTTTATTATTTTTCCCATGAGCACAATGGTTTGTACGCGTGCGCAGAAAACACCACTGAAACACAGAATAATTTAGGTGGCATGTGAAATTTGATTGTCAATATCAGCTATATGGATAAGAGATGGATGGACCTTCCTAGGTACAATTCTACCTGATAATTTTAGGACCACAGCCTATGATTGTTTGTCAAATTGACCGCACCTAGAACATTTTATCCACATGAAACCTTTTGGGAGGTTATGTTGTCGATCATGTGCTACATTGAGAAGGGCATATGGAGCTAGAACCATTAGTGGTCTGATGTGATTTCCCATCTCACACTATCCTTGTGATATTATGTTGTCTGGATAGACTGTTAACCTGGACAGTCTGAAGTGTTCTTTATTGGTGCTGCATGATCAAGTGACCTCAATAATATACATTGATTGCATATGTAGCTATTTTGTTTCTTTGATCCTGGCCAGTTTGCATGGTGTCTTGTCAGTTTGTGATCAAGAATGTATTTATATTCTGATAGATAGTTCTTTATATTCTACATGCAATATTGCTCACAGATTTCAAACCATTATTTTTAGGTCAAAATCGAAAGGGCTACTGAAATTGTTCTGCTAAAGATGTCACTTTTCCCAGAAATTGTCCATTGAAGATTTTTTTGCTGAAGTTATTTATGAATGGAGACCTGCTAAAGATATCACGTGTCCAATAAAGACCTGCTTAAGATGTCACTTGTCCAATGAAGTTCTCTCTGTATTTATATTATCTAGAAGAGATGCCACTTCAATGTAGAGTAATTCGATAAACTTTATTGAGAAGTTATGACTTAAATTTAATGAATGCTAAGAGTTGTCTGTACTCTTGTATGCATATGCTCTATGCAGATGCATGTATATATTGCTATCCTAGATGCAACATAATTGTTACTTATGAATTTGTTATTTCTGAAGTTCTGATTTGGAATTCTACAGTGGAATGTTTTATACAGTGTTGATGGATGTATGTTTAATCTGAACTATTGAATGCATGGTGAATTAATGTCTACAATCTGAATTTTTATCTATTTTACAAATCGTACAATTGATTTGGTGCATGCATGCCTTGTGAAAAAATCATGCCAGCAAACACATATAACTGCTAGGGATAATTGAATGATGTGCTGAGGATGTTTCAAACATTTAGGGCATTTAATTGCCGGTAATCTGAACATTTGCCGAGGAAACCGAATTGCAACTACGGCAGTTAACTACCGGGAACTTGTTTTCTGCCGGCTAAGAGCATTCCCTACAGGACTTTATAGGGCAGTTAGCAAGTGCCAGGAAAGCCTTTTACCGGCAGATGAATTGCCATACAAACTATTTTTAAGAGCAGTTGTATTGCTATAAACACTATGCCATGGTGTAGTGACACCCAAAAGTTTCTTCTTATAGAATTTTCTCTTAAAATATTTATCAGATCCACAATCTGATTACACCATTGCGTTCATTGTAATTAAACCTTTATAACAAGATCTTACATGATTATATTATGATAAAAAAATATTTATGTTTGTAAATAACTTTTATTATATATGTAAGTTACTTTTATCATATATATATATATATTACTTTTATATTTGATTAAATTACTTCTTATACATTCATAATGCTTTGAGTTGATCACTTTTATTATTGTTTTTAGTCAATTCCATAATTGGTGATGATTAAATTTAATTTCTAGATAGACTCATATTATTATCCCTACAACGGGTTTTCATTAAAATATTGTAACAACTTACTTCCATTTTGTACAAAGTTACTTTTATGATTTTTGTAAATTACTTTTAGACTTTATTGAATTTACTCTCATAAATGTATTTACTTGCAAATCTTCTCTACACTTTGCTTGTGAATTTATTTCATATAGTTTCTTATTTCAACTTAGTCATAATATAATTACTCCTAATGTTATACTCCCTCCATCCCAGAATATAATCATTTTTAGAGTTGGACACGGTTATTAAGAAAGTAGGTAGAAATGAATGGTGGAGAGTTGTGATTAGTTGAGTAGTGGAGGTAGGTGAGAAAAGTGAATCGTGGAGGATTGTGATTGGTTGGGAAGAGAATGTTGGTGGAGAAGGTATTGTATTTTGGGACAAATCTTAAGGGCTAAAAGTTGTTATATTTTAGGATGGAGGGTGTAGATAGTTACTTCTACAATTTAAATAAATTACCTTTAAAAGTAATGAAATGTTTGAATATATTCAATATGGATCTCGTTTTGTCTTATATTTTGAGTAGAGTACAATGATGCAAATAGATCTTAAAAAATATGTGATTTAAAAGATACACGTCATTAAAGAGGTTAAAAAAGACAAACACCATATGCTAAATGAGGATTTATATATGGGATGAAGTGGTCTCCGGTTAGGACTAAATGTATACATGAATGAGGTTAAAAAAGACAAACACCATACACTACCTAGATGTATATATGAATGTGTTTGATGCTCATATGAGGTTAGGATGCACCCATTCTTGTGGATGTAAGGTGTTCGTGTGTGGGTACTTGTGTTTCTCTAACTTCTGTACTCAAAAGAGGTATGAGTATTAATTATTTGATACGTGTAGTTAATGAAGGATGGTATAAGAGCAGGTGCAATAGCAGGCTATAAGCTAGCTATAAACATATTTTAAAAAGATAAAAGAAGAGAGAGAAAAGCAGCGAGCTACAGATCTTAGCCAGCTGCAGCACGGAATCTAAGACGTAATGTGTGTATGACTGGTAAGACCAGGTATTAATAGTGTAGTAAACAACTATTATATGAATTGACTATTATATTAGCTATAGATTATTTGGAGCTAGTAGTTGGCTATACTATTAAACTTGCTCTAATATTTTATTTTCTATAGTCAACATAACATAACTTTCACCATCGAATTTTCTTGCACAAATCTGGACAAGTTAGGTATTATGAAAGAATTTCCATGATAAATTTGGTTATATCATTTTCATATGCCCAGATAGGAACCATACTAGTCAAAATTCTAAGAAGACATTGTTTGGTGAGTACATAATTAGCACCACATACCTTCCTAATAAAAAATGATTCCCCACTTCTCCAACTTGTATGACGTGAAAAACGCATGTTAAACTACATAAATGCTCCATATATAGTTTTTCTTTTTTTAATATCTCACCATGTAGAATCCATACCCGATTATGTTGATCTTTTTTTCTTTTTTGGTAACTGATTCTGTTGATCTCAACCTTATAATAAAAACGTTCATAGATTGCATGTAGTAAAAATTTGTTTTGTGTATGTAAAATCTCTTTAATGATCAAACAAGTGCAAACGAGAGAGAGAGCCGCAGCAGCTAATTCTTTTTCATTTCTTTTGGAAATCAGATTATTCGTTAACCCGGCTTTCTAACCCGACTTGTATCACCAATGCACTATTTCTTCTATATCTATACTATTATGAAAATTAAAGATATTTTTACCGGTACTTTGGTACGTCATCTGTGTATGAGTCGGTTTTCAAGTTTGTTCACTTTTGGAAATACATATCCGTATTTGAGTCGTTTATTAAGTTTGTTTGCTTTTGGAAATACATAAGAGTTGATCTATAAAAAAATCTCTTAAAAAAAACTCGCATGCTAACTTGAGACGATCAGACTCTAATTACAACTCATGATTTTAAGCGAATTCCCACAATGAAGTTCACTTAATTAAACTGTATAACAATAATAAAGATAAAAATAACCTTCATCCGTCGCAATGCACGGGCATTTTTTCTAGTCTAATCATATATATAAGCCAGCAGGATATAAATTTGTAAAAATTTTTGCTGATTTACAGTACCTGCTGTGAGGTGGTTTCCAGCAGCAAGTAGTCTTGTGGAATGAGAGAGACAAGCCTTGAGCACAGATCTTCCATCTTGCCCCGCTCCTTCATCGTCTACGTCTCTTCATCCTTCATGTCTAATGTTCTCCCTCCATCACCACCTCTCCTCTTCATACCCTCTCTCTCTCTCTCTCATACACAACATACTCTTTCTTCTTTATAGAGAGCCCAGAGGCCACAGCTAGCTGGCCGGCCAGTAGTGTCTAGCTTATTATGAATGGGTTAAGATAAGTGTGAGCTGTGGTCACTGGGGTATTTCGTTGGGATGCGGATGTTGTGTGTGGCTCTATACAAGTGATGGTGAGAGGGCAGGAAACGCCACAACATATCCTCATCTGTTACTGTTGGTCCCATGCATGTATCCTTGTTCCCAACCTAAAATACATGCGTCATGATGCCAATTGGCCATCGTACTATTCGTCCTCTCCCCCTTTTAGCAATCCAGTGATTCCTACTTATAGAAAATATTGATCGTTGCCTGGAAGCTGGTGTTGACTCGTTATCCTTATGGCCTTGTTTGGTTTAGTGGGGACTGAGGAGAAATGAGAGATGATAAAATCTACTCTATGCCACTGAGTTTGTCAATGTTCAACGGTTTACCACTGACATTGTCTCTTTATCTAATATAGCGGTGACTTTATATATTGTTCGACGATATGCCATTGGATTGGACTTTTTTCAAAAAAAAAATGCCCAAAATACCCTATAGACATATAATGTTAACAATTAATTTATCTTATTAGAAGTTTCGAAAAAATATGAAAATTTTTATATGGCCTCCTTATACAATATGGAAACATGGAAACTTCTATATAAGTTTCAAGTTTTTTTAGTATATTTAACTTTTATAAAAAAAAAATTTTGTGGTCTATGAGAGACAATTTGCTTACACAAAAGATAATAGTAAAAAATATCTTCTGTAGTGTATGAAAGATGATTTATATTAAAAACACCAACAAAAAGTATTTTGTATAGCATATAACAGATAAGTTATATTTTACAAAAAAAATAGAAATGCAAAGAACTAGAAACTTAAATACAAACTTCCATGTTAGGTAAGGAGGCCACATGAAAATTTTCATATCTTTTGTGAAACTTCTAATGTGATAAATCAATTGTCAATCTTGTGTGTCCAAAAAAGGGTATTTTGGGTATTTTTAAAAAAGAATGCTCGGTCCAATGGCGTATTGTAAAACAATTGATAAAGTTACCGGTATATCATAGAAAGAGATAATGTCAGTAGCAAATTATTGAACTCGGAGAAACTCAGTGGTATAAATAGATTCTCTAAAAAAAATTACAAGTCAATCTTGGATGTTATGCAACTCACAAGTTCATGGGCCGGTTTACACTTATTAGCCAAGTTATTGTACCAAAATGATCGGTTTGGAAGTTGTTATACTTATTTGGACCTACTACACAAGTTCATATATTGTGAGTTTAATCTACTCATTCACAAAAATTGTTACTTTTCTCTTGACAAAACAAAAACTGTTACTTTGGACGTACACGCTGTTAGTACAATTTTTTTAAAGCATTTCAACACATCATTTTATTATATTATTGCTTATATGTTTTAAAAATATATTGCAATGGAGAGAGAGTGGTCAATTATATTTTGGAGATCATTCGCGGCTACACACTAACATGTTCTTTTGACTAGAGGGAATAACAATAAATTAATTAGAGACACCATATTTGCAACAAACTGATGAGGAGTTACTATGTTGTGTCTATTTTTTAAGTTGATGTCAAATGAAATCTTACAATTTTATAGTAATTACTGTCACGCCCGGAATTTCTATCCAAAATTCCAAACGCTTACATGTGTGTAAACCCTCGTCCAGGAATCAGCCAAGGCACACAATAACAAATTGATAATAGAGTACAATTATTACTCTAATTAATAAGTGAATAAAATGTCATTACAGAGGCAGATAGTTCCTCTCAATCAATAAAGTTCTAAGCAGCGGAAAATAAAAGAAACAGCGCAGGCGACTCCTCTCCACAGGCAGCTTGACCAGGGCTACGCCTAATCATCCACACCATCAACATCACTGTAGAACTCCTCCTCTGATGAATGATTGCAAGGTGAGTATATGACATACTCAGCAAGCCACGCAGCAAATATGCAAGTGCACAGGATAACAAAGGATGGCATAGTATAGTCTCATTTGCATAAATAGCATTTAATAAACATTTCATAATTTAATAAAACAGTAGAGTATTTAATTAAACAGTATTAATCCAACGCTATACAACATACCTGTTGCATAGGCCCAACCATTATGAACAACCAATCCCGGCTGCACAGTTCTATCTCCAAACCAGAAATATACCATTCCAAACCAGGAGCTAACAGGTTATTAACAACATCATTTAATATGGTGAGAAGTGTGAAACTAATCACGAAAGACATTGTTAGACCCGCCCATAACCGCGGGCACGTCTATTCGAATAGTTTAAACTCTGGCCAGAGGTGTACCACTGTACCCACAAGACACAACCTCAACATCATGTCAACCATGCGTCACGATACTTGACAAGTACCTGAATAGAGATTGTGACAATACCCTCTATATAATACAATTCAAAGCAGTGCACCGTTCCCGGATCATAATCACCCCCTTAAACAAGGCATGGACTCCCCAGCGACCCTCGTGGGCTTATCTCCGCCACTTCACAGTCTGGTGCTCTACTATGAACCATACTATACAGAAAGTAAAGCCGTTGCCCACGCTGGCTTGTGGTTGGCACGGTAAATGTTTCACAACCGAAAATCCTGAACCGGTCCTTAATTGTCATGAGCACAACCATCAAAACCATATGCTCACAACCCACCATTATCAGGTTTTAGTTGGCAAATTGATTAATTAACCAATCATGATTAACCATCATGAGCTATCATTAAGCCATCATTAAGTAGTAGTGAATCATAAGTTATCCCATTTATGTGAGCTAGTGTCTCTAAGCATGGCTAAGCATCCTATTCACTTTAGCTAAAACCATATAATGTTCTAGCTAATCAAATTATTAACCAAATGACAAAGAATAGGGAATCAATAGCAAAAGGGCTATAACAAGGCAATAGATTATTTCCACCAAATGACATTTGAAAACAAATGCAATAGTTGAATAGAAACAATAGCTTTAAACGGGATCAACATGCTCAAAGGGTTGTTTGGGATCTGTGTGACTTGCCTTGCTGGCCTTGGAACTCTTCAAAATCTTCTCCTGCGAAATCAGACTCTCCGAGAACGTCGGAATCTAAGGAGAAAAGAACAAAAACACCAAAACAGCACATAAACAAGTATGAACAGTATATGTGGATATTTTTAACATGTAGATCTCAATTTTAGAGAAATTTAGAGACTTGAACCAACTAAATCTGAGCTAAGATGAATTAGTTATGAATTTTCAAAGATTAAATCGGATTAAATCATTTATATAGATTTTAATTGAATTATGACGCAATAATGAATTATTTTTGAAAAGGAAAAAGAGATTATTGTGTCAGCGGCTCGGGATCACGGTGGACCGGGTGCACGGCAGCGGCTCACGGAAACGAACGGCCGAGATCTAATCTATCCAAAACGAACGACCAAGATCTAATCGGTCTACCGCGGTCTACAGACGGACAGCGACGATGACGTCAGCGGTGATGTCATCACCGACGACGGCTCGGACGGCGCATGCTCGCCGGCGAACGACGGCGCGGCGGCTCAAACGGAGGGCACCAGCACGTAGAGGGCGACGCGGCGAACTCACCGGTGACCTAAACGGCGGCGGACGGCAACCGGACAGCGACGGCGACGAGGACGAAGCGGCGGAGACGATCAGCTTGACGACAACGGTGGTCTTCTGGCGATCCTCGGCGACGACGGAGGGGTGGACGAGGACGGGGACGACCTGGCAATCCCGACGGTGTCCTTCCCGAGCGACGATGACGACCGGAGCGACGGCGGTGCTCGGTTAAACTCGCGGCGGCGACGGCGGCGCTAGGCTACACGGTGCTAGAGCTCTACCGGCGGCGAGAGACGAAAGCGAGGGTGGCGGCGGGTAGAGGAGACACCGAGGGTCCTTTTATAGTGGCTAAGGGGCGGCGACGAAGACCCACGGCGGCCGGCGACGGGAAGGAAAGGTTAGGGTTCGAGAGAGAGAGGCAAATCCGAATCAAACTCGAATCCCTCGATTTTCAAAAGAAATTAGACGATGATTCCAAAAGAGAAAAGGTAGAGGGGATCCCGGGGATCATTTCCCCTCTATTGATTTCACCGAAAAAGGAAAGGGACGAGCGAATTTGGAAGGAGACGGCGGCGCGGCTCGGCTAGGGTTCGGCTGTGGCGGCGGCGCGAGGTAGACGAAGGCCTGACAGGTGGGCCCCACCTGTCAATGGGAGGGAGCACGCGCGCGCGAGCAGTGGCTCGGCTGCAGGCCGACCTGGCTGGGGAGAGAGAGAGAGCGGTTTTGGGCCGACTTTCGGCCCAAAGCCAAAAGAAGACTTTTAAAACTTTTTCAATTTAAATTATTCATGAAATGCAATTCCATTTATTAAAAATACTTCCTTGGCTCAAATAAATCCCAGAAAAATCTAGGAACTATAGAATCAAGAGAAGTATTTAATAAAATTTTATCTGGCCCACTTTTATATTGGAATTTATTATTTAAAATTAGATCTTCTCTTCTAGGCTTTTAAAATCAATTCTAATAATTCCAATTAAACAACAATTTATATATTTAAGATTTTTAGGGTGTGACAATTACACAGGTGAAAATTAAGGTTCAAATTTATATTGCCCCACTATCATGAATCTCCTAATATTATCAAAGAGCAGAAATACTATCTTTTGCAAAATAGATTAGATTAAAACAAAATAAGTTTGCCAAGGGCCAAAATACCTACAAGTTTTAGTGCAAAACGAGATCTATCATAACCCACCTCAAATACTAAATAGATCTCAGAATGTCTTAGCCCTTTTTCTTTTAAAGAAAAACAGGCCTAAGGCTAAAGGCCTCAGAGTATTATTTATTAAAGCTAGTTGGGTACATAGCTAGATTTGTAAAGAAGCTCCGAAAAACCAATCAAATTTGATATTGAACAACAAACATAAAAAGAAGGGCTCCAAAATTCTGAAAAAGCAATTATCTCTATTTATTCCTATGCTCCGACCAGATCGATGATGATGGCGATGACAATACCAGAGAAACCAAGACCAACAGCAAAAAAAAAAAAAAAGGCCTAGTTGCAAACCCTTTTGAGACCTCATGGATTTGGAGGCTGTGGCATTTTTTGCATAATCTTCAATCTTCACTTGCCTGTTGGAAGTCCATCATTGGAATTTGGAGGTAAGGAAGAAGGCTGATCACTGGAAGGTAGGAGGCTAGTAGTACCTTGTTGATGAATAGAGAGATGGAGGACTGGACAACACCTCCATCTCCTGCAACTCTGCCATGCACCTAGAAGCTGGAGTCTACGAAGAGCACATTGTCTCAGAGACCACAAGAAACTCAGCGAGGGTATCCATGGCTGGCAGGCCGGGCAAAACGCAGACCACTGGAAGCCTGACGACTACAACTAACAGGACAAGCCCAACTCTAGGAAACAACTCGACTACGTTCGGGAGGCAAGGTTGCCTCCTGACCACGAAAAACAAAGCACATGATTATAATGAGATTAATTAAGTATTAGCCTAAAAAAATTAAAAAATGGATTAATATGATTTTTTAAAGCAACATTCATATAAAAAAAACTTTACAAAATAGTACACCGTTTAGCAGTTTGAAGAGCGCGCGCGCAAAAAATGAGAAAAGTGAGTTAGGAAAGAGGGGAAAAGAATACAACCTAAGGCCATTCACACTACATCTACATGGTATTTGGCCTCAACTCTCCAGCTAGGCAGATTGCATGCGTGGAGGAGATAAGGCAGTGGGGCCGATGTCTTCACCAGGTTCGCGCAGCCTTGTTGGCTCCGAGAACCTCATCAGAAAAAAAAACAGTTTTTTCACAGAGAATAGCATCCACACCCATGATGAGAAAGCAGGAGAGAGAGAAGGGGGAGAAGCTCGCCGGAGAAGCCGCATCTGCGCCGAGTCCGAGCTCCCGCGCCAACGGGGAGAAAGGAGGGCGTCGCCAACGGGGAGAGAGGAGGGTGCCACCGCGGCCCCCGCCTTCACGACGGGCTACGCTCGCTGCCGGCCGCCGCGCCCCTCGATCTGCGCCCGCCGGAACTCGCCAGCCACGCCGCCCCCCGATCCGGAAGAGGAGGAGGTGAGGCACTCGAGCCGTCCCGCTGCCCAGCGCCGTCAAGTTCCCGCCGTCCCCTACTACTGCGCCACCGAGCTCCCGTGTCCCCCGCTACTGCGCCGCCGACTACGCCGCTGTTGCACCGGCGAGCACCAGGCCCTGCCGCTGCTCCGCCCGGCCGCCCCGGCGCTGTCTCCACTCGGGCTGCTGCTCCACCCGGCCGCTACTCTGCCCGACCGCCCCGCCGTCGTCTCCACTCGGGCTGCTGCTCCACTCGGCCACCCCGTCATGGTGGAAGGAGAAGAGGAGAGCGGCGTCCGAGCGTGAGAGGAGAGAGAGGGGGAGAAGGAAGCGTGGGTCTCGAGGAAAGAGAGAGAGGGGGAAAAGTGGAGAAAAAAAGGAAAAAAAATTTTTTTGGACCCCACGTGAGGTTGATGCATGGTGAGCCTTGTGTCTATCACCGTTCCTAGCCCATCTGGCATCTAAGCTCCGGCAAATACTTATGACGCATTGCTATCGCCCTAACTATCTACTCCCTCCATCCCCAAAAAAGTCCAATTCTAGGGATGAATCAATTGGACTTTTTTTTTGGGGGGGGGGGGGGGGGGGGGGGGAGACGAAGGGAGTACGCAGAGTCCCAACTCCTGAGTAGGCCTGCCACGGTGGAGGATAATAGGTAACTCATATCTATATCAAATTTTACCCATCACAATCTAAAAAAAATTACACATACCCAAATAAAATAAAGTGGGTATTACCCAATGGGTAAGAGAAAATATATATGTGGGTTCCATATATAGAAATGGACCAAATTTATAAAATGTTACTCTTTCATATAGTAAATCATCCTTTCAAATTTTAATCAAATTTGATAAGATTTTGTAATGTGAACGTGAGTTTAAAAATTTTAGGTCCGAGTTTTACCTATAACAAATGGGTATGGACAAAGTGGGTAAAATGGATAATACCCTCCTCATATCCAAAATTTAAATGGGTAAACTTTGTTTTACCCATACCTTATCTAAATAATGTGGGTATGGATATGGGAATGGGTAATGATTACCCAGTGGCAGGCCTACTCCCGAGTGGAAACATTTTCTTCTTTTTCACCTGAGCAGTTGAGCTGCTAGTTAGAAGTTGTGCTTACTCTCTCTACGGTGTTACCTTCTTGTTCTTATTCTTAGTAATAAATGACAGTTTTTTTTATGTTACTTGCAAGGCATCAAGATACATATAGGATATCAACTACCATTGTTAATCTTTTTCTTACATATGAACTAGTGCTATGCCCGTGCATTGTAACGGATCTGAAAGAATACAAAATAATGGTTTTATAGGTTTTAGTTGTTTCTATTTGCTTTCATAGGTTGGTTAATCTTGAGAGAGGGTGGTAGGGTGGGAGGTGGGGGCGGTTCGGGTTCTCACGAAGGTTTTTTGTGCTGTTCGTGATAGGGGGGAAAGAGGAAGACAATTGCCTCTAGCGATATTTTTATCTTCTATATAATTAAAACGCAGTAGCTCTAAGACTTAACATGCAAACATGACACATCATGACTCGCTAAAAATTCGCAATTCGCTATGCTGGTTCAGGTCATCAATGATATATGGACACAAATCGACACCTCTAACCGATAGGGTGCTAGTTAGAGATGAGTGTTTAGTGATGACTAAACTCATCTCTAACAGGTGAAGACTCATCACTAGTATAGGATACCTCTGGCGGGTTGCAAATTGTTACTCGTCAGAGGTGATGTTGACCCCATTGACTGGTGGCATTGCAACCCATCATAGGTGTCTCACCTGTGACGGGTAGAACAATGCGACCCATCAATGCTGTACATTACCAATGAAAAAAAAACAAAATATATTTCATTCTATTGCTCGTTGCAATTGCATTCATCTTACAAATTAACAAACCATAAAAATCATCAAAATCACACATCTGGGCACATCCAAACACACATCTGGGCAAAGGATCGACACCTGCCGGAGGAGGGAGTCAACGTAGATGCTGCTGAGGCGGTCGTCGGCGGTTGGTAGTCTGCGGTAGAGGTGGAGGACGACGAGGAAGTGGAGTCATGGTAGAGGGGGTGGCTAGGGGCTGGAGGAGGCGGCGTTCGGAGCATGGGAGCGCCCCGGAGTTCGGGCGGCGGAGAGGCAGCCACCAGTGACCTTGGGCGGATGGCGAAGAAGGCTGAAGCATGGGAGTGAACGAGATGAGCAGATTGGGGCTCAGTGGCCATACAGATCTAATGGTCCTCAACCACCTAGAGACTAGATCTGGCACCCCGAAGCTCGAGGCGGTAACCGGCGACCTTGGGCACTAGGCGAAGGAGGCCACAGCGGCTAGAGCTTGGGGGCAAAGATGCGGCCGACGATGCTCAGGGGCGGATGAGACAAGCAGACGACGGCGGCGGGCGATAGAGCCGGCTGTCGGATCCGCATACCCCAACCTCGTGGAGGCCGGATCCGGTGGGCGGCGATCGTTGGAAGGAGGCCGCAAAGGCCAGTGGTTCGGTGGGAGGGGCAGCGGTCAGCGATTGAAGGAGGGCTTGGGGAAGACGGCTTCAGGCGGTCGATTATGGTGGCAAGCGGTCGGAGGGGAAGAGACGGAGAAAGATGAGGAGGAAGAGAGAAGAGAGATCGAAGAAGAGGAGGAGATGGGGAGGGAGTCGGTACGGAGGTGGGGAGGAGAAGGGACGGGCGAACTGGTAGGCCCGGGGCTTTTTCCTTTTTTAAGTCATCACTGACGAGAATTGCACACGTTTGAGATGAGATAGCTCACCTGTGACGGGTGCAAACTCAACACCCGTCACATGTAAGAGGTTATTTGTGACGGGTATACGTGAGCTCATCAGAGATGTTATGTGTCGGGTCCTTATATAGATCCATCACAAATGAGTTGTTGGCTGTAACAGGTTATTCTCTTGAGCCTCATCTACAACAGGATTTAGTTTAACCCGTCAGAGATGATATCATCTGTGACGAGACATTTTGGTTCATCACAGGTTGGCCGACACAGATGTGCTGATCTGACGTGGTGATAATTACATTTAAAGCTAACTCAAGCATTCCACATTATCTATAGCTTATGAAATTCCACAGTACAACCTGCAAGCATGTCAAATCATCGTCACCCACATAATTTTCAAAATATATTCATCCATCATTTCTAAAATATTTAACATATATTCAAACATGTATATTTCGCGTGGAGCATCGATCATCTAGTAATATATGAGAGTACAACATAGTAATTACACACTTATTTAATTACAACCCACTAACTACACTTAATGCTATAAAGCAGACATCACAAAAGGCCACATCATCTTAAAAAAAGATTATGATCCCATCGGATTAAGACTGAACATCTAGAATTTCCTTCAGCTTGCCTTTTGCAGACAAACATGTTCTAACGTTCCTCCTACCTAGGGGTGAAAATAGTATGGAAACTTTCCGGATTCTAAAGTTATTTTTAAAAACGGAATCTATCGGTTGGAATTTTTTAGAAACAAAAATGAATTCGGAAATATTTTCTCAGAAATGGAATCAAATATGATAAGGGTAGTTTCCGTCGAAACTTGGAATTGGTCGGAAATTTTCTGGAAATTTTCTCAGAATTTCTAGGCCCATAGCACAACCCATACAACACAATAATAGCCCTAAATTCATAATTCCTAAATCCCCAAATAGGCTAACCCTAGCAGTGAGAGAGAGATTCAAAGAGACATATCCATTCCAGATGAGGAGAAGGGCGGTGGAGCGGTCTCACGCCACTGCGCCCCCTCACCATCGCACGCCGCCGCACCCCCTCGCTGTCTCGAGCCGGCTCCTCCCCACGCCATCTTGCATCGCCGTCTTGCACCGCCCCTGCCCATTGCCGTCTTGTGCCGCTTCCACCCCTCGCCCTCTTGGGCCGCCGCCATAACTGTCACCTCTCGCCCAATGCCAACGCCTCAAGCCCTAGCACCGACACCATCGACGCTGACCGATGCTAACCTGACTCTGCCCCCACCTCCACCTCTATTGTGTAGTCTCTGTATAGATTTGTTTTGGTGAATGTTGAATGATTTGGTTTCTACAGTTATGTTGTGGAGCCCCGAGTTGATTTTCTTTCTTTTATGCTGTAGATTGGTGATGGATACGTCATATGCAAGTAGCAACCGTGCAAGTGTATGCAGTGCGAGTGTTGCAGCTTTGTGAGCATCAGAACCAACTCTTGCAAATGAAGGAGATCATGCTGCAAATGTTGTTGTAGTAGCAAGAGTTAAAGTTGATTTGACACAGGAAACTACAGATCCAAATGTCCCTCTTGCAAAGAAGGCAAAGAAGTGCAGTTCTGAAGTTTGGAGCCACTTTGACATGTATGAGAAAAAGACAGTAGGATATGATGGAACAGAGATCGTAGAGCTTTGGGAAAAGGGTAAGAAGTACAGCTATACATCTCATTGTGAGAGCAACAGTGCACAACAATATTTTGGAGTCACTTAGACAACAAGCACCAAATAAAAAGTGGCCAACAGCTTCAAGATCTCAAGAAGAGTGAAAGCAGCACTTCTGTTGGGATCTACAGGTATGATGAGGGAGTTAGCTTGAAGAAATTTTACTTGATCATTATATATGAATATCCCTTTAATATTGTTGAGCATGAGTACTTTGTGGATCTTATTAAGTCATTGTGCCCTACTTTTGCAATGAAAAGTTGCATAACTGTTAGGAAAGACATGTTTTTTGAAAGGGGTTAGGAAAGATAATGTATGAGTACTTCAAAACTCTTTCGTGCCGCTTTTGTACAACCATGGACATGTGGGCTTCAAATCAAAATAAAGGTTATATGTGCATCATTGTGAATTGGATAGATGATAATTGGTGCATGCAAAAGAGAATTATAATGTTCATGCATGTAGAGGGTCATCACACAGGGAACTTGAGCAAAGAATTCTATGATAGTGTACTGGATTGGAACCTTGCTAGGAAATTGCTTGCACTTACTTTGGACAATGCATCAGCAAGCTCAACAAGATACAACCCTTGATCTGTGATGAGGCCATTTTCCATGTGAGATGTTTGAATCATATTTTCAATCTTGTTGCTCAAGATGATTTGAAGCAAATTTCATTTAATATTTCAAGTAGGACGACCAACCGAGAGGAGAATCCACATCCTGACCTGTAAGATGTAACTTGTTAGCATTTATAACTTATGACCAAAAAATGAATCACAACATTAAATATTGCCACTGTTGGTATTTCTTAACCTCACCGATGTAGCACTTCACCCAAAAGTATTCCAAGGTATCGATTTCCACAAGGAACGTGTGTGCTCAACTCCTCGTCGTGTTTATCCAAGGACACAAAGCAAAGGTAGGCAAAGGGTAGAGAGGATTTACTAGTGAGAAACAGTGTACGAAAAGCTCAGTTTAATCCTAACGCGATACTTCAGGCACTGGCCAGCCTGCTGCTCCCAGATGTCGCTCTACTGCGTACCCGGACGGGGGGACTTTAGTGTAATTGAGGGCTGTCACCACCTCTACACCCACCTCAAACCAATTGTGGGATACGGAGCAATTACCGGAAATTAACAACCCAGACACCACGTCTATGCAATCAATAACTACTTTAGTGCTAACTAATCACTAAAGCAACCACTATATTTTACTAGATTATAGTGATCAATGATCCTGCACGCTAATTAGGAACTAACCAAGAGATAATTTTCACTGAATAAGTCTTAATTACTTAGAATGATAATTCTATTAAAGTAGAGTAATTAACAGAGTAACAGAAAAAAGAAGAGGATTACCGACAACTCCGGAATTTCTCCGGCTTCTACTCTACTCTCTCCCTAATTCTAGTATACAATAAAGTACAATAGAGCCTCTGATAATTTAGCTCAATCTTGGAGTGTGTGAGTGAAGTAAAAAGGTGATGTCCTTATATAAGCAGGTAATGACAGTCGGAGAACACAAAATGTCTAAAGTGCCCCTCAACCGCCATCATGAGAGCATCTGGAGCGTCCATGCCAAACCTCAGCCTGAACGGCTGAGATTGGGGTTCGGCCCAACCCTGGCCTGGCCCAACAGGCCTAGAAACTGGCCTGTTGCTCCTTCACAGCCTACCTTATCCATTTCTTCGAGAGTTCAGCCAATTCTCTGATGTTAAAATGGAGTTCTAGAGCCCAACACTTGTATGGATGAAATTTTCCTTCACTGTAGTTTGGATTTCCTCCCAACTTTAGCGTTTTAGTACGTGCATCCAAATATACACCAACACTCGTGGAAAATGTTTGATTTAAGCCCTACCACTATGTTGGATGTTTTTTTTTCTATGTTTATGCAGGTATTGGTGGTATAAATTTGGCATTTAACAGCCGCAAACAGCCACATACATGTAGCAACCAAACACATTCTGCGAAGTTAGCGTCTGCACTAGTCCTTCTGCCTGCATCACACAGGTGACTGTACAACCACGCTAGGGTAGCAGAACCCCAATTATAGGTACCTGTCTCGTCCCAATCAGCTAGCAGAGGCAACCACATCAAGGATACATCACGTACGCCTTGCAATACTGGTCAACCATCGCCTGGTCAATATCAGGAGGACGGTGTGAGAAGTTGGCACGCAACCAACTGAGTGGAACTCTAGAGGTCTTCGTCAGCCTCTGCCTGTCAGGTGCCTCTAGAGGCTCGACGCCAAGGTACTGTACCACACGCCCCTCCAGTTACCGCAACTAGTGTCACTGGTGACTGCCTGGCCCCATGAAGGATGAACCAGGATCATGGCATTGTCCTCAAGTGTCACCATCAGCTCCCCGCTAGAAAGGTGGAAAGTGTGAACTTCTGGTCTCCATCGGTCCACAAAAGTCGTCAGTACTGCGGCGTTGTACATAGGCATGAGCCACTGCGTCATGGTGACGAACGCCAACAGCTTCGCTCGTCGTAGGAACGGAATGTACCGGTCATCGAACGGGATGTGTGTTGTATGAGCTCTAACTCGTAGGGTCTTGAGGCGCTGCATCAGTAGACATAAAAAATATGTTAGTGTCAATAAATCTGTGCAATAAATAGAAATGCTTAAAACATAAAAGGAAGAGTGAAATGGAGAATAACCTCTCTGCTCGCTATCCTTGGAGCCCGGTGCTTCTCCTTGTACTATTCCTAACTTGTGGACTACGTACACATATAGATGTCATGTCACGTGCAGCCTCAAATCAGACCATGCCTCATGAAAACACATGAACACACACGCATAGCGATCATTGCAACGTTGAACTGATACAACGTCAAATCGAGCAAAATCAAATAACACCCATTAACTCTCTTCTCAACACACATGTAGCTGACGTGGAGGAAGTGGACCCAATGCATGCACATTTTCCACAACCCAGCCGAACAGGCGCGGTGGGTGGTTGGCCTCACCTGGCAGTGACTTCGTGGGGCCACGTGGCGTCCTAGATTTCAAACGTGGTGCGTGGTAGATAGGGTTTACCATTCCCGTGCAAGGGGCGAAGCCAGGATCTGTTGATTTGGGGTGCCAGCTAGAAGACGTGAGAACTCACTAGCAGCTTAGTGGATGCCTGGACGGTGACGTCGATGCTTAATCTGTATCATGTCACAAAAATTAGCTAATAGCTACGAGAGAAATAATAAACCATGAATCACGATTCGCCTTAACACCTTGGCAGCTTGACTCTATGGAATGATTGCTTGACTATGTACAAATGTCTCTTGTTCGCATTAGAATCCGTAATTATGCATAAATTTGATATGTTTGGTCGTCTCTTGTGTAATTATCAAAATATATGTTAATCTGTCGTTCATATTAATTAATGTATAAAATGATTGTTGATATGGTTTTTGATGTATTTCAGTTTATGTTTACATATGTCCGTATGTAGTCTAATATATCGATGATTAAAATACACCAATTCGAAACAAGGTCGCTAAATAGCACCCATTCAAAATTGAGTAATTCAGTATACGGACAATGTAATATCACGCCCACTAATTCATTCTTTTAAATGGAGGCTTGCACAGTTGCACCCATACGACCACATCTGACTTTACTTAATTAACTCTCGTAACTAACCAAGTAAGCTAGAACCAATAGGCGGTTAGCTAGCTAGCTTCAATTCGCAATTACTGAGCAAATTATATGGGAGCAGAGGCTAATCACTTGCTCCCCCTCCCGGGGGTGTTCTCGCATGGCCACATGGGGGTGCGAGGCCTAGTCGGGCACCCGTTGTGGCTTCGCCATTGATTAGCCCTGATCGTTGTGGCCTAGCTTGCTCGAAACGGCAAAAGGCGCAAAGCTAAAAAAAACTTTTCTCGCTCTCTCGGTCTCTCACTTCCCTCTAGAAGGGGGATGCAAAAGCTGATGCCTTACAGCAGCTGGAGTGGGTAGATGCAGCAAATCAGACACACCAACAGAGCAATTCAAAAGCTGTATGTATGTACAGTATTTGGATACAATGCTGCAGCACTGCATGTCTCCTGGAAACACTATATAGCAACTTTTCTTTCACTTGTTGAGGCAAATCCACATGCAGCAAGAGGGGATGGGAAAACAACATCATCATGCATGATGAATCTCATATGCATGCACCACTGTGTGCGCGCACGCGACGACTGCTGGATGGCAAGTACAAAACAGATGCACATGGCCATAACTCACCCACTAAGATGGATCTAAGTAGGGCTCAAAACTTGGGGAGTTCGTGTGCTGCACAACCTCATTGGAAACTTCGAAACACATCCGTGGGGGAACCTCCATGTCCAAACCTCGGACTCTATAAACGGTTATCATGTGTGAACATGGCATATGGCAGAGTTCAGGGAAATGACGAGTACATGTGTTATTTCTTGCAACCACACAGAGTGACGTCCACCTTGCTCGGTAACCTCATACTTCGTGGAAGGAAAATCGAAACATGTTAGTTAACCCAAAGTTCGTTTTTTCTGCTCCTCCAGGATTTGCCTAATTTTTTTTAGGCCACTTGTGCCCACTCTGGATTTCCGCGGTAGCTGCTTTATGTCTATCGATGAACCAAGTATTGCATTTCGAGAATGCGTACTCCACAATAGCCGTCATGGGCAGTTTTCGAATGCCTCTCAAGACATTGTTGAAACTCTCGGTCATATTGCTAGTCATGAAGCTGTATCGACGTCCATCGGTATCAAATGATCTTGCCCATTTAACCTTAAGTGGCATATTGTCCTCTAGTCACCTCTTCGGTCCCTCTTCAACGAAACACATGAGGCACTTAATCTCACTTAGGAACGGAACTTTTTTGTTTATTTGACATATGCGCTCGAGATATTTCATCTGATCCTGAGCAGCTTCAACGGTATAAAAGTTAGCACAGAAATGCCTCATGCACCATCTATTTGAGTTAGAAGCATACTCATCCACTTCATCCTCTTAATCAACATCCAACAAATATGAGTTCAATCCATTAAATATCATAGCCCCCTCACACTCCTGGTGGGTGTAAATTTTTCTTTGAAGCAATTCTCTGATGAATGTAGCCATCTATCTACCTATCATTAGGTTCAACTCTCATCTCATTCTCCACTTAATTCACATCCAGATTACCATCTGACAATTCCTCCCCTACCTCCACATCCTCCTCATCCAGTACTTCCTCCCCTACCTCCACATCCTCCTTAACTTGTACTTCGTCCCCTACCTCCACATCTTTCTCAATTAATTCTTTCTTTCGATTCGCTACAAACACATCGTTCTTCGATTCCTTGCGCTCTTTCTTCCAAGCAAATACCTCAAGCGATTTGAACTGTGATCCCAATGCTATATCTATATATGTTTCCCATTCCACCTCTCCATTCAAGTCTAACATAAACTTATGCGACATGGGACCGACACCCACATCGTATCTCCCTTGCATATCAGTCGACTCACCACTCCAATCTAATTCATCCTTCGTGCGGGAAATTAACTCCTCAAATGTGGGTTTAGCATGAAACACTAGTCATCCCCTCAAATTGGCTTCCACCGGTACTTTTATTTACCACACAACCAACAAAATGGAGTCCTAACAATCTATCTATCTACATCATTTAACCGATAAATAAAAGTGCATGATTCTAAAATAATACGCTAGTTTAAAAATAGAAAATTGACATGGGTACCCCAAAACTACCTACGAGATTCTTGTAATTTTAAAGCCTAACCACTGGTCACAATATTCTTAGGATCTATACCTATCAATATCAACATGAATCAACATAAATCCCCAAATATTCATAACACAAGAGCACTATGCATCCCTCCCAAATTCACCCATGGCAAAAGAGTACAAAACTTGCAAAATCAATATGAATTCTCCGTACCAACATCAATATACAACTACAACATTACATCCTTACCCACATTCCCCAATTCACACCTCATCCCAAGCCACATTCAACAACCCACGGTTTCAACCAAAATACCCAACAAAAATGAGGCAAACCTTGGGGAAATTAGGGTTTTTGGAGGGGTTTATCTTACAAATCAATCTCCAAAGCAATGCCCATAAAATAACCTTCGATTTGAGGGAGATTTAAGGATATTTTGGAGGGAATGAGAGAGGGCGCCGTGGGAGAGGAGGACGAGCAAACCCTAGCCAACAGGGAAGAAGAGAGGAATGCCTGGCTGGCACGGCTCCCCTATCTCAGCGCCAACGTGGCTAGCGCTAAGGTTAGAGGGGTTAGCACAAAAGCGGTTGGCGCTGACTCCCCTGCCACACCGGCGGGGGGATCGGCCGCCACTTTGGTAGGGGGTTAGTACCAATGCTCATGGCGCTGAGACGACTAACCTCAACGCCAAGGCGGTTGGTGCTAAGCCAATGGCCTATTTTTGGTTGAAGTTTTTTGCACGGTTAGTTTCGAAATAACTTTTTGAAAATGACCAATTTATATAAAAAAAAGGGGATGTGCAGCGGTACCAGATAACTAAACCGCAACAGAAAACAGAGAACATAGAGTACATGCAAGATGCCGACACAAGACTGAGCTGTTTATTCCAGCCTTCCAGGCATTCATTATTTCAACACTCATACAAGTTACTACAACATTAACAGAGGGTGTTTCTTGGCTGTTGGCTCCTATCCGTCCCTCTCTCCCTTGAGAAATAATTCCACACTTGGGGAATAAACAGAGGATATATGGACACCCACCCAACACACAAGGGGGGGTTATTACTGATACTGGCTGGCGAGCTGGCCTGCCTTGACGATGTAGTTCTGCGCCGGGAAGTCCTCCCCTTTGAAATACCTGTCCAGCATGTCCTTTACCCCCGCCGCGTATCTTAGCTACACGAAAGATTTTCATTATTTGTCATCAAAATTCGTTACAGACACCAGCCGGTAAAACCTTATGGCTGACTTGCATATATGATTTGAAGCACTTGCATCTAGCTTTGAGTAAAAACAAAAACAAACATCTGATGTGATTTTGATCCTAATAGACGATAAACTGACCCTAATAGACAGCTTATTTATCTATGTGTTATGGAAAATATGTGTCGTTGGTTTCCGTCTTTTAGAGCATGGGTTAGGGGACTCATTCGCGAGGTTGTGAGTTTGGTGTTGTGTGTGTGCACGTACTTTTGTAGTTTAATTAAAAAAATGTGCCAATTAACATCTGTATAGCTAATTAGCATCTGTGTAGGGGTGTGAATAGCTAAGTGATCGTCTCAATAGCTGACATGATGCTCTACAGTTTTGTCAAAATCATCGGTGGGGTACCACTAACACAGAAGAATAAGATGCTGAATTTTATTCTCCTTTATGCCCTAAGCTAAAGTACTTCCTCTATTCCAAAAGGAATTAAATCCAAATGATAAATCTAGATACAGATTCATTTTTAGGATTTAAGTTTTTTTTTTAAATAGAGAGAGTAGGAAACATAGAAGCTGACCTGTCCATCAATTGTAGTCCCAGAGCAGTGAGGGGTCATAGCATGATTGGGCATGTATCGCCATGGGTGATCCTTCGGTGCTGGCTGGGGGAACCAGACGTCACCACCATATCCTGACAACACAAGGATGAGGGTTTGTTCTTTCAGAGACAGCTAATTTACATAGGTGCACAACACTCTTTTTCTTTCTGACAAAATTTTCTTCAATAATTTGGGAAAAACAAAATATCATGCTTGACAGATATACTGCCTTACTTGGTTATTCGAGGAAAAAAAACAGATATACTGCCTTACTTGGTTATTCGAGGAAAAAAAACAGATATACTGCCTTACTTGGTTATTAGTTGTCCTGATTTTTAAGTTTTTTTTTCATATCAACCCTCTCAAATGTGAAGCATGACAGGCTCCAAAATCCGATGGCATGCTAATATGCAAGATAGTTAAAAAAAAAATGAAAATATGGTGATACCTGCAACGTGACCACTGGCGCAAGCGTCAGCAACCGCCTGGGTATCCATGATTGCTCCACGAGCATTGTTCACAATGATCACACCTTTCTTCATCTTTGCAATCCTCTCTTTGTTAAACATACCTCTGAACAAAAAAGCATACAAATTCAGATAAGACAATGTGCTAGCACAGAAATTTTGGAACAATAAACAAGAACGCAATGAAGGACGATAAACCTTGTTTTCTCCGTAAGAGGCATGTTGATCACAACGACATCACACTTTGGAAGCATGGCATCGAGATCCTCCTCATACTTGGCCCCAATCTCCTTCTGAAGCTCCGGGTCAATCTTCACCCTGTCATGGTACATCAGGTTGCAGTTGAAGGGCTTGAGACGCTGAAGCAGGAGCCTGCCGATGCGACCAGCACCAACAGTGCCCACAGTTTTGCCCTCAAGATCATAGGCTCTGTGGGCAATGCCCGCGACATTCCATTCGCCATTAACGATCTGATGGGTGATAATAAAAAACCTAACATTTTAGTCTGTGAAATTCAAGGACTGAGTTTAAAATAGGATAAACTGAATTTCTATTTCTATTTAAACTAAAAATATACGAGGGCTAGATAGGGTTGTAAAAGGACTAGTGAAGCTTAACACATTACCTGATGGTGGCCAGGCAAGAAGTTCCTGAGAAGAAGCAGGATGCGCATGAGCTGGTCTTCAGCCACGGAGACGGTGTTGCTGCCGGTGATCTCCGCCACGGTTAGACCTGCTGCCGCGGCTGCTGGGAGATCGATGTGGTCTGACCCGACCCCGGCCGTGAGAAGAAGCTCCAGGTTCTTGCCCTTCTTGATCCTCTCTGCGGTGATGTAGGCTGGGTGGAATGGGGTGGTGATCAGGACGTGGGCGTCCTCGATGTGCTTCTCCAGCTCTGGGAATTAATGTACAACAGAAGCGTCAGTTGTGTGCGCAATTCAGACTTAAGACCTATATATTTAGTCAGAGAAATTTTATGATCCTTCAGATACCTCAAGGTATTTAGTATCTGGAGATGTACTCAGACGTACTAAATTTTACTGTAAAAAATGTGATGCCTATTGATATCTTGTTAAGGATAGAAAAATTACCCATTATGTTGTTATAGGGTTTATTTTTTCAACGAACAGATAAGACATCAGACAAAAAAGGAAAAAAATATAATGCATGTTTGAAGCATTTGCGCAAAAAACTGGTCATACAGGAATTTGAATTAACTGAACATCAGGCCAGCATGAAAAACATAAGATAAAATTAATTCCAGCAGGCTGCTAACCAAAATACACGTCTACATGCTGATAGATGCTACGGAATGCTCAAAAAAAGTTTATCGAAATTGTTCGTAGAAACTACCTCTTGATCACAGCTAATACTCCTTCAGTTCAACAACATAAGCTTTGACTAAGAATTACTCTTAATTTCATGACATAAATTTGATCTTATTTGATTTGTATTCAAAAGTAGTCTTTAAGTATTATGTGAAGGCTTTGTTGTACTGAAACAAAATACATACTTCTTAATTTTTAGACGGAGGGAGAGTACTACTAACCGCAGTTTATCCCCTCCTTGTCATCGGTGACAATGTAGCGATGCCCCTTAGATTCAAGCCAGCCGCGAATGCCGAGAGCGGAGTCGACGCAGCCGACGAAGTTGGGATTCTTGTCGGCATACTCGCCACCCTTGTAGAACACACCCACGACCTTCTTGCTGCCTGCTGATGTCTGCGGTACAAAGAGGGAAACCGAAAGGTGTCATTCGTCATATCGAGCTGCATAGAACAAATTTGTTGATCAAGTGGATTTGTTATATTTAGGGGTGTAAGTGGGTCAGTTGTGAACAACTTATAGGTCAAAATAAGCGGGTTGATGGCTTGTTTTAGCCTATAAATGGATTTCGCGGGTTAGCCACTTACACTCTAGTTATATTGGTTATGATTATTTGTCCATCACCATTCCTGGGAAAAAAAAAAAGGAAACATTTCTCGGGAAATAAAGAAAACCCGACAAGCAGGGGTATAAACGTGACAGGTATTTTCAGCCCGTCTGCTGACCAGATGTTTATGGCAAGGATACGGTAAAGAAAAATGATTACCTGGTATGATCCGTGTCCAAATCCAAATTCGAAATATATGAAATAGGATATGGGAAAATTTGTATTAGCCGAAATGTTTTGTATTATCAAACATACAACAAAAATTATGAGTTTATGATTTCACTTGTGAACATGGATAAAAGATTTGTTAATCACCATTTGATGAGCTTACAAATTAACAATATTGTGTATTTTTTCTGATATGTCATTAAATAGTTTTTAACACTCTACTTGCATTGTTTGGTCATATATGTTATATGTAGTGCAGATACAAATGTGACTGTCTGGGCCTACCGAAAAATATGGAATGAAATAGTGTGTTCCCATCGTGTGCAAGGTAATTACTATTTTATAAGGTTGGTGCTGTGTGAAGAATTAAATGTGTCTACCAAAGAGGAGCAATAGTTAAAAGCCGATTACATTGGGATGAAAACGGTCAGAAACAATATTATTTATACAGAAGCGATTCTCGATCGGTCAAAAAATCTCATATTTATCAATTTAACAATTTAGTGGCGATTGCAATATGAAGTGAAAAGAAATTAAAAATATATATAAATGTTATATATAGCTAAAAACAGAAACAATCAAAAAGTGTACCAGAAACAGATTTTCGTTGCCATTTTCTTTTTGATTACAGAACATTTGGCTATGTTCGATTGTATATTTTTCAACTTCTATATATACTTTCCCTTTTTCACGCGCATCCTTCCTAAATAGTGAGAAACGAGAGGACTGGAGCATAGACTGGTCATTGAATTTTTAGGTGATTCCCCGTGCGTTGCTACGGAAATTTCTAGATAATGGCTTTTTGATTTTTTTGGTGGGGCTCTAAATGTGAAGTTTGTTAGTATAAATCATGTTGTACAGTTGTTTATGTGGAGTAGAATATTAATTACTTCTATTGGAATATGACAACACGTGAAAGGTTACTGCTTATTTCTCAACGCGCTTAGTACACGTGAATAGCAAAGCAAATGAGTAATCAAACATGAAATGAACTTCTAAACATCCAAATGAAATTCAACGCATGATAAATTGACAATGACAAGAGTCAATGTGGTGGCTTCTTTACCAGAGTAACTAGGTGAAACCCCGCGCATTGCTGTGGGAATTTAGTATGATAACAATAGAAAAAATAACGTGTAAGATAACTAGATAATATCAGATTAAGTAAATTAATGTGGTTTATGATAATATAAATTTAAATAGTATGTAGAATGATGATTCAAACGTAAAAAGTAAGGTGGTATGACTTTATGAAAGAAGAAAAGTAGGGATATAGTTTAGACCGTAGATTAATCATCTAAAAGCTAAAAACAATTGATGTGATATGACTTAATTAGAGGAAAGAAGGAGAAAGATAATTTGGACCATAGAATATCATAAAACATAATAAAGATATGCATTGAAACATTATATGAATTATATTGGATGATAATTTAACATGTTTGTATTTGAAAAGCTCTTAAATTATAAAAACTATAAAGATATAACATGTTTGCATGATGTTTAAATGTAATGATGGTTAGTCGATGATGATGTGGCATCTTTGCATGTTAAGCTTAAGGAGTTAGTGGGGCATAACTTTATAGTAAGATAGGATTATATTCAGTGGGTTGCAACTATATATATAGAGAGAGGTTTGAACCTAGAGGTTCGGATCTCATCTCATCCGTTATGGAAAACGAGATAGTTCATTAGCACATAATTATTAACTTATTAGTACATGATTAATTAAGTATTAGTAAAAAACATAAAAGTTAATATAACTTTTTTATAGAAAATATTTTTAAAAACATATTGTTCAACCGTTTAGAAAGCCCGCACTTGAGAAACGATGGGCCAGGGTTTACGATTCCAACAGGCCCTTCCGTTTCGGGCACTAGCGGAATTCGGAATTTCGTGAAATCCGGTGAAAAACCGGTAAATTCCGAACAAATTTCATAAACCAAAATTTGAATATAAATTCCCTGAGTTTGCCGACAAGTTCTTGAAAACCGATCGGTTTTGGCGAAATTTCGATCACTAATCCGGTCCATCTAAGTGTTTTCCTTTTTTTAATTCTTTATTCTTTTCTTTCCTGATGTAAGTTTCAGTAAATACACACAATACATCATTTTTTTGGAAAAATTATATCCCAATAGGTTCTATGAATATCATAGTATTTATAAGATTTTATTTGATTTTTTTCTTTTTTTATCAATTCAAATTTGAATTTGAATGAAACTCTTCGAAATCTCAGATGGTTTCTACTTTCGAGCCTCGTCGAAATGTCGAATTTTCGCGAAATCCGACCTAATGTCATCGGAATCGTAAACCCTGCGATGGGCTATAAGCTGAGATAGGAAGCGCGGAACATAGCTAGGAAAGAGAAGGATACGTACCTGCGCAGCCGTAGATGCAAGCGCGCGGCCGAGCAGCTGCCCCGCCGCCGACGGTGCCCTCCACATCGCCATGGAGGAAAGGATATGAAATTGAGCTCAGCAACGGCGAGCAAGCGAGAGAGTGGCACAAGAGGCAGTGAGTGTGATGGAATATCGATCAGTATTCAGTGCAGGCAAGCAGCCGACTCGATCGATGCGATGGAAGTGGAAGCCTGGATTGGAAGGGATGGATATTTGTAGCTCCGCCTCCGCCACCTCGCGCCGCCCGCGTGGTGGCCCCTCGGCTGCTGCGACCGTGCAGTCAGCGTAGTGCATACCCCCTGGGCCTTGCCTTTGTCAGGTAAAACCTGAGCATAGGTGGATTCATGGAAAGGCAAATACTCGCGTGAAAGGTGCGATCTAATCTATATTTTCTCAACTTCTTTCTCGTTGTCTACATACACGTTTTTTCCAGATTATTAAACAGTATAATTCCTCTATTCCAAATTAGACGTCGTTTTGACTTTTTTTAACGCTTAATCATCCGTTTTATTTAAAATATTTGTGCAAATATAAAAAGAGACAAGTTATACTTCAAATACTTTTAATAATAAAATAAGTCACAAACAAAATAAATAATAATTCCTTAATATTTTGAATAAGATAAATAGTCAAATATTAAATAAAACTCAAAACGACAAGTATTTTGGGATAGAGTTAATATTTTTTTAAAAAAACTATTAAAAGGTATCTTTGAAATTTTATATTAATCTATTTTTCTAAAGCTTTTTAAGCTAATGATTAATAATAAGCCACTCTATTTTACTTGCTTCTTTAGAGAAAAAGTTCATAACACCTACTGCCACAGACCGACATCCGGGACATGTACTCAACAGGCCAGGGCCCAGGGCCAGTGAACCACCGAGTCCAAGGTAAAAGCCATGAGGCGCTAGCCGCCTGTAATAATTGTTCTGTTCCATACGTCTCTCGCGGTCGTTCCAATCGAATGGCTCTTGTTTCACAGGAGGAAAGCTAAGAATTGATTTTTGATTCCTAGCTAGGAGGAAAGCTACGAGACACATGCAGGCAAAACCTAAAAACGCAGATGCCACGAGGTGTTAGCCGCCCTCTAGCTAGTATGGTTGTTTCAATCTGTTTGCTGTAACTAAGGCCCCGTTTAGTTCTCCAAAAATTTTTCCCAAAAACATCACATCGAATCTTTAGACACATACATGAAGCATTAGATGTAGATAAATGAAAAAACTAATTACACAGTTAGGGAGAAAATCGCGAGACGAATCTTTTGAGTCTAATTAGTCCATGATTAGCTATAAGTGCTACAGTAACTCACATGTGCTAATGACGGGTTAATTAGGCTCAAAAGATTCGTCTCGCGGTTTCCAGGCGAGTTATGAAACTAGTTTTTTCATTCGTGTCCGATAACCCCTTCCGACATCCGATCAAACGTCCGATGTGACACCCAAAAATGTTCATTTCCTCAACTAAACACACCCTAACTAAAAAGACGTGGACTATTATCGATAAATCTCTGCCCTTATTAAATTAACATAATATTTATAAGCATCAATATTTAAACCTGGTGGATAGAGTATATACTCACAACTTCGCTACCACACCATTAATGTAAATTTTCAGTAATACAGTATTAGCCAAGTATTGAATGTGGGAATTTTGAGCTTTATAGGTCAGGTGGTGGCATCCAGTCTGGATTTTTCACAATTTAATTCTTTTAAAAAACTTATTTCGCAAATAGATCTCTGAAAAAATTTATCCCAAAAATATAGTCCTTTTTGGGCGCTAGAGAAGCTGGCGCCGTCCTCCTACCACCGTGGCGGGGCGACACTGAGGTGGCAGGGGGAGCGCACCAATGTGGCCGACGCCCCCCCCCCCCTTCCCACCTCCTCCAAGTGTAGAGAGATGTGCAACTTTATATATATATATATATATATATATATATATATATATATATATATATATATATATATACACACACACACACACTTAGGAGTACACAAGAACCAACCGTAGAAAAATTAAACTCAAATGGACGAAATATGTGACTTGTAGAATTTTCCAAAGCTATACCGAAAAGCCCCTGTTGGTATTTCTTAACGACATTACTAGAAATATAATTCCCAGCAATGGCGCAGGAATACTCCTGGTATATTATGGTTACGGAGTTTATCCACAAGTGCACGGATATACCATTGTAGCATTTAACCCGAGAGTATTCCAAGAGTATCATATTTGTTTAATCCCGTGGGAAGATTATAATAGAGAGAACCGTACTAATAATTTATATATTACTTGTAATAACCATAGTCTAAGTAGGGGTTAGTATAATCCAAAGGGTAGGGTGACACACAAGCATAGAACTACTCATTCTCATATTAAATTATCTAAGCTAAGTGGAAAGAAAGTAGAAAAGAATATATTTCTATACTTCTAGTATACATACTATATATACATTCTAGTCATACGATTAACAAACTAATACCCTCTATCCGATGCCCTCCTGGTACTTCAAGAAGCCATCCCTAGCTGCCGAGTTCCTTAGGACAGCTCGTCATGACCATACAACCGGGGCTAAATACGGAGGAGTACCCTCCCCAGGAAATTAACTTAGGACTATATACACGCGCAGAGAAATAGACGTACTGAGCTATCACCATCAGCGGCCTACCTCTCATCCACAGCATATAAACCCAAATAATGTTACCCAACAATCTAGACACCACGCCTAAACTACCAGATACTACTTTAATAACATCGTCATGACATAGAGTAATTGCATAAGCAAATATTATACCCGTACCTATGCATCTCCCAGATAAGTTAGCAGTATAATCAGTATAACATGAACATAAAATAAAGTTGGCATTCATATACTCGGAAAGTATTTCAATACCAGAATTGTATAAAGAAAAATATTCTAAATAAAGTACAAATCTTACAAAAGAGAAAAGGAGAGCTACTAGAGCCATACCCGAACTCTTCTGAAGACTTCCGGACTCCGATTTCTATTCTATTCCTACTCCACTAGCTTGAGACTACTAAACTAAACTTGAGAGAATATGAGATAGCTGTTGCTTGAAGTGTGTGAAGAAATGAAGAGAGGAGCTCCTTAAATAGGCAGGTAATGACGGCTATGGCGGTTAGAAGGTCGGTAATACCTTCCAACCGCCTATCACGCCCAGAAATTTAGCCCAAATTTCCAGACTATTTTTGTGTATAAAATCCCTATCCAGGACCAACCAGGGTACACAAAACGACAAGTAATAAATAGTTCTAAACGTAAATAAAGCGTAAAAATACTTACAGAAGAGGCACTTAGTCCTCACACCGAAAGAGAACGACAGCAGCGGAAAAAGGCGATCCTAGCAGGGCTTCAGCTCCACTCCACAGGCAAAACTCAACTGGGGTCTGAGCCTTGGTCTTCTAACTTCGTCTTCAGCTCAGAAGCACTACACTTCTGAAAAGGGGCGAAATAATAGCAAGGCTGAGTACAACCACCGTACTCAGCAAGCCACACCAACGATGCAGGCGTGCAAGGGGATACAAGAATGGCTTGTGGCTATTTGCATAAAGGCAATTGTAAAACATTTTATTAAGCAAAACGGTAAAACTGTTGAGTAATTAAAGTAATATTAAATCTCCACTGATCAACGCTACACCACGTTGAACAGGCCCAACCAATCCACCTGAACTACAGTGCATTGGGTCGATTTTTAAGTGTGAGACTAATCACGGTGATTCTGGTCGATCGCCCATAACCGCGGGCACGGCTATTCGAATAGTTTTACTCTGGCCAGAGGTGCACAACTGTACCCACAAGACACAATCCACCAGCATGTCACCGTGCCCGGCCGGACACGTCACCATGTCGAGTGACTGTGACAAGACCCTTCATATAACCCGCTCTGACCAACCACACCACACCTCAAGTTTCACCCCCGCCCCTAGCAGGCAGTGGACAGTCCCCTCTCGTGCCTAGGTGAATCCGGAAGCAACAGAGGCCGTCGCAGGGACCACCCCGCTCCATCACGCCCACCCTTGTCTGGATGCGTCAGCCAGAGAAAAGCTATACTTCAAGTCAGGCAGTTACCCATTCCCGCTTGTGGCAAGCGCTGTATGTCTTCCAGTGCATCTCGCGAATCGGTCCTTAATTGCCATGGGTGCGACCAGCAAAACCATGCACCCACAGCCCACTATTCAGTCGCGTTTTAGTTGGATACTTACGACCAATGAAATATGGTCGGGTGTCTCGAGCACGCAGCTCGTCATGATACTAACAGGTCTAATACTACAATTATCCCATCAACTGAGCTAGTGGTAATTAAGCATGGCTAAGCATATGGTTCTAGCTGTGTCACATAAGTAACATAAGCTAGTCGATTTATCACCCAAGGTTGATAAAGAGCAGATATCAAGTAAACATGGCGCAAGCGAGCAGATAGGTAAACCCTGATCCCATGTAATTAGCAAAACATGCATATTTATTTTCAAATGGTAAAATATTTGTAAATTGGGATCAACATGCTCAAGGGGAATGTGTGACTTGCCTTACTTCTTCACTTGGATCTTCTGAACTCTTTTCCTCGCGACTGCGAACTTCCGAAACGACGTATTCTACACGCTGGCACGCAAAACGAGAAAAAACTCTAAAAACCAAGGAAACAATATATAAAAAGTAAACAAATATGTAGAGCTCAATTTTAGATGAATTTTGCAAGTTGAACGGCTCAATTTGGAGTTCGAATGAATTAGATATGAATTTTAGCAGTTTTGAGCCATTTAAATGAATTTCTAGAATTAAATACGATTTATGACGCAATTATTAATTATTTTTCCAAAGGAAAAAGGGTTGCTGACGTCATAAGGGGGAGGGGCGGCGCCGGCAAGCGGGCCCCACCGAGGCGGTCCACCGCCGGTCCACGGGAACCGACGGCCCCGATTGGCCCGAGCCGATCGGATGGCCACGGGCGGTGCTGTTGGGGCACGGCACGGCTCAAAGCTGGCCGATCGAGTGATGGCGATGGGTGGCGCGCGGTGGCGCGGCCAGCGACGGCGACGCAAGGAGCGGTGGCGCACGGCACGGGGGAGGCCGGCGAAGGGGGAAGGAGGAAAAAGGGAGGGGGAGTGCTCACCGAGCGGCACGGCGGAAGCATGCGGCCGGCGGCGAGGAACGACGACGGCGGGGCTCCCCGGGAGGACAGCGCGACGGAGCTCTGGCGACGGGTGTCACTCGGGAAAGGGGTGGACAGGCTCGGCCTCGATCTGAGGAAGATGAAGGAGGGGTTAGGAAAGTGAGGACGGGTGCGAGGTGACCGGAAACGACGGCCAACCGCGACAATATGAGGAAGACCTCACCGGCGACCAAGGGAGGTGGAGCTCCGGCGGATTTCCGGTGAAGAGAAGCAGCGGCCGAGGACCTTCTCGTCCTTGCGGAGCCGAGGGAGACGACGACGTAGCGCGGGACGGACGAGAGCGGCGACGATTGGCGGCCGAAGGCGGCAATGGCGACGGTGGCTCGGGTTCAGCGTGGAGAGGGCAGCTCGGGGGTGGAATGGGGGAACGGCGTGGTGGCCAGGCTTGCTCGCGGGGCGGCGAAGCCGACTGCGGTGGTGGCAGGGCGCGGGAGCGGCTCAGGCGGCGACAGCGTGCGGCTGGAGGTGGTGAAAGAGGCGGCGGCCTCGGGTGTGCGGTGGGAGTAGTGCTCCGGTGATGAAATGGGGAAACGGAGCGAGGGCCGAGGTGCGGCACCGTGCGGCGGAGCCTACGGCAGTGGCTACGCGGCGCAGCGACCACTAGGGCGGCAGTGGCGGGCGGCCGAAGGTTGCCGGCGAGCGGCGGCGATGGGGTGCGGCGGTGTCGCGGTGGTTTCCGGGCACGGGAGGGCTCGGGAGAGAGGGGAAAAGAGAGAAGGAGGTGCGGGGATCGTTTTATAGAGCTCGGGAGGGGAAGATCGTGGCCGTGGTGGGCGGTAGAGGCCGGCGACGTGGAGCGGCATCATGGCGGGTGTGGCGGCTCGGCGTGGCGCCGGTTCCCGCGGGGAGAGAGGGGAGTGGGGCGGGATGTGGGCGCGAGGTGGACGGGACTCGAGTCCACGCCGGTTAGGACGAGGGGAGGCGCGGGATCGGCGGAGGGAGTGGGCAGCGTGGTCGGCGGTTGGAGCCGGCCTGAGGTTGGGGATGACAGATGGGCCCTTGGGTCCCACCTGTCGGGGAGAGAGGGAGGGGGAAACGGGCTAGGGAGGTAATGCTGACTTGAGGGAGGGAGAGAGAGAGAGAGAGAGAGAGAGAGAGAGAGAGAGAGAGAGAGAGCCGAGCGGGGCCGAGCGGCCCAAGAGGAGAGGGGAGGAGGGCGGCCTGGCCCAAGGGGAAGGGAGGAAGGAGAGGGTTGGGCCGAAAGGGGCCCAAATAGGAAGGGGAGATTTTATTTTGCTTTTCTTTTTATTTTAATTGGTTAAATGATCTTTGTGACTTTCAAATTATTTCTTGAGCTCCGAAAATTTACGGAAAAATCCGGAGAGTATTTGAAGGCACAAAGAATATTGCAAATTATTCCCGGCCAATGATTTTTAAAAGGAAATTTTTAATTCCCTCAATAATTCACTTGATTAAATTGATTTAACTTTTATTAAATTTCTAGAAAATGCATTATTTAATGATTTTTAATCCCGACCGAAAATCGGGGCGGTACAATAGGGAGGCAATGCACACCGTCCAGAAGAAGCCCTGCATCCAACGGCGCCAAAGAGGATTCGGCCGAACCATGGGCTGGGCCTCCCTGGCCCATTTTCGGCAGGTGGCCTCCTCTTTTGCTCTACTCTGCAGACTTGTGAATTTTGGCCCAATTCGACGTGTTATTTCTAAGTTCTTGGCCCATTCATACATAAGTTTGATTCTCGACATCGTCCGATTGATTGATCATTTGGTTTGATGTCGATTCTCCTCCACTTTATGGTTATTCTCTGTAAAAGGCTAGTAATCCTAATACTGGTGGAATATTATTATTCTAACTTAAATATGCATTGCAAGCATAACTAGTTCTCCTCTATTTTGGTAATATTGACGGTCGAAACTTGATCGCTAACGACAGTCAACACCCCCCTCCCCCCCGGCACGCGCTCTCTCCCTGCTCTTTGTTGTTTTGCATTTTATTTGACCTCCCCGACTGCAGCTCCATCTTGTCTGGTAGCATCAAATTCAAAAGCATGGGGAAAACGCACGATGATCGCAGCGAAGGAAACATATGCGCCCGTGAGCACTAATCCTCCATGGTTCTCTCTCCTCCTTTCCGTCGTTGGGCGGGGCAACTTTATTTCTGCATCCTCTACTTCTCGATGGTATCACTACAAGCAGCTTCAGCCATAGCTGGATGACTTTCTAGGTTTTGTACCCATGCCTTCTGGGCAGGTAAAAAGCACCAGATAGCTTGGAGTTCCAACCTACCATATCCTTTTTATTAGGAGTTTTTAATCTTTCAATGAGAGGGAGATAACTTCTATTTGGGGAAGGAGTGACGTTGGCAGTCCGACTACAACTACCACATGGGGTGTTGCACCTTATCAACCAATACACCAACTCCAGTTTTTTGTTGTTCTTGCTGTGCCAAGAACAACATTGAACCTGCAATTAATCGAAGAACAAGTAAGAACAAGTTGATAAGAAAAACAGTTCACATCACTTGCCAATGATGAAACCGATACACACAAAGTTGGGGTTTTGAATCAAGTATCTGGGTGGTCTAGTCAGCAAACACAATTACAATGAAGTAGCTGAAGCTAAATCTGTATCTAGACAAAACGCAGGTTGCAAAAAGAGGCTACTAGGGGTTTTTATAAGAGGAAAAACGACGAGGCGGGGTGGTGGGAGCAAACCCTAGCCTTTGGGGTGGTGCGAGCAAACCCTATCCTTTGTGGACCCCTGATGGGCTCTACTGAAGACAAGGCCCAAGCCCAAGTTTCTGGTCCAAACATTGTTTCTATTATTCTAGGCAGCTCCACTCAAATTTGATAGTGAGGCCAGTCTCATTTGAAAGTAGTCGACGATATCTTTACAATGAGTACTCATGAGGTCCAAACGAAGCTCGTATGTAAATTTGGTGGCCGTTTTAAAACACTTAGGACGATATATTTTTTTCACACTTAGGAGCACACAAAAACCAACCATAGAAAAAATAAACTCAAATGGACGAAATATGTGACATGTAGAATTTTCCAAAGCTCTACCGAGAAGCTTTTTGCCTTGAAAATATAATCTTGCAAGCAGAATTTAGAGGTTCTAATTTCGCTGAACCCGACAAAGCGGGGGAGAATTGGATGTAACTTTTTCTGTAGATGTCCGTGGATATATTATTTGCTTGATTCCAAGTCTGTATGAAAAAATTACGCCTGTTTTAAGAAATGACACCTAAATATAAAAAAAAAAGAACACAAACCCTAACTTTTTTTTTTGGTTTATAGGATGTAAAAGGTATAAAAAAAAAGGCTAAAGAGTGTTCGAAATCTGATCTACTTTTTTTTTTTGGAGGTGGGGGGGGGGGGGAGAGGGGACTATATGAGGGCTCACACATGCTTACCCCCGCTCAAACATAAACCAATGTGGATGGTAGGAGCGAAACGTGGCTAGCCTTGCCGCGTATGCCTACTCTTTAGTCCATGGGTTTTTTTTGCCTAGCAAGTTAGTGTTGGAAAAAAAAATAAGAGTTTATATATGAAATTTTTATACACGGCAATTTTATGTCATAGAAATGAAACTTTCGATATATAATCTTTGAGCAAATTAATTTGTAGCGAATAAAAAAAGAAGAAAAAAATTCTATAGATAAGTTTATAAAAATAAAACTTGTATGTAGAAACTTTTGATACATATGTAAAAATTTGTACTTTGTGTAAAACTTTTGGTATATAAACTCTATGCAAAAGCAGATTAAAAAAAACATTTGTCGACAAATTTTCACCTAAAAATTTGACAGATGTAATTATAGTACAATCGTAATGTAATTGCACTGTAACTTGTATGTAAATACACTGTAACTTGCATGTAACTACAGTATAACTTGTATGTAAGTTTCACGTAATTTTGAATCATTAGATTTATTACAAGATTTGTTCTGGTGAGGAAGAAAAAAAATCACAGCACACACATGTGTGAAAGGATTTGTTCCCACGACCTCCATTTTACCGAAATAGCATGTTATGGAGAGATTTTTGAAAGTTATATACAAGTTATATTATAGTTACGATGTAATTATAATTGCATCTGTCAAATTTTTAGAAAAAAATTATCGACAAATATATAGCAAAATTGAAAAGAGAAGGAGAAAAGACAAACATGCCAAATGTGTCATGAGGCCCGCTACTTATCGGTCCATCACTTGGTTTCGGCCTTTCATGGCCCACTCCAAAGGACCAAAATCGAAAATATCTCGACCATGCAAAGAGAAGATGGCTGGGCAACATGTTCGTGCGGCTGGCGCTGGGCTCACGCACAAACGTTTGCATTCATGTGCAATCAGCTAGTTTGTTGCCATAATTTTTGTGTATGTTTGTTTCGCTATCAAAACCATGTCATGCCACGTGTTTTAAGTACAACTATGTCATGTCACGTGTTTTTAAGTCTTAGGATCCACGTGTCACAATTTTAAAGCTGGCCATGCCACACTTTAGATAACTACTACTTATCTATTAACCACATTGTTAGGGCAACATGTCACAACTTGGTTAAGGACAAGTTTAGGCAACAACTAACCAAAGATTCCATAGATAACAGACTGCAGCCCTCCAGCCGACTGCCGAGGCAGTAAGGCAAAGGGTGCCCCCGGCCCCTGGCATGGAGGTACTCAGGTACAAGTACAATTGTTATGTGCAACTGGAGTACTGGACCAGAAAATTCACATCAAAAACAGAGAGCAGAAAGCACATAAAAGATCATACATAGACGAACTGAACTGAACTGTTTAATCCGAGGGCTTTTTATTCTTCGGAGCCATGGTTGCCATGGCAGGCATCCATTATTTCCGGTGTCCAATAGTTTCTCAGGGAACACTCATGCAACAACAACAACACAAGGTGTTTTGGTTCCTATCCGAATCTCTGTTTCCCTTCACTGCGGGAAGGTAGAAAGGCCACAGGATGGACACCCAACACACAAGGAAGGGTTATTACTGGTACTGGCTCGCGAGCTGACCTTCCTTGACGATGTAGTTCTGCACCGGGAAGTCTTCCCCTTTGAAGTACCTGTCCAGCATGTCCTTCACTCCTGCCGCGTATCTCAGCTGCAGCAATTGTTCATTTGCCGTGAAATTTCGTTACAGACACAGTCAGCAATACTTATAGGAAACAGATTATAAGACCAATCCAAATGCCCACATATAATCTATGCTAGACATAATACAAGCAGGACCCGTTGCCAATGTAGTGAGAAATTGACCGCCGAATCTCAACCCTATGGCTGAATAAAGCAGTTGTGCATATTTAATCTAGCTTGGAGTAAAAACATCTTATATGATTTTGATCTTAAGAAACAATTATTGATGAATCAATAAAGTGGCCCTTGGTTTGTACTATGTATCATGCAAAACATGCGCTGCCATCTGGGTAACTAAGTTACTCATCTCACTAGCTGACATATTGCTCTACAGTTTTGTTAAAGCATTGTGGGGGTACCCACAGAATCAGATTCTAGAATTTTATGCTCCTATGCCCTAAGTTAAAGTAGAAAACATATATAAAAGCTGACCTGTGCATCAATTGTAGTCCCAGAGATATGAGGGGTCATGGCATGATTAGGCATGTATCGCCATGGGTGATCCTTTGGTGCTGGTTGGGGGAACCAGACATCACCACCATATCCTGAGAAGGAAGAATGAGGTTTTCATGCTAAAGGAAATATTGATCAAGATAGAAATATTAATACGGCATCATTTTTATAATTTTTTTTTCAATAGGACACCAATATTAGTTCTCTGGAAGGAAAGGACATTTAGTAGTTTGTCACAGATTAAAGAATTAAAGAATATCATGGTAAGAGAGCTAATTTACATAGGTGCAGAGAAGTTCTTTTATTTTTTTAAAAAAAGATTCTTCAATAATTGTGAACAACAAGTTATCATATTTGACATACATACTGCTTTACTGGGTTAGTTGTCCTGGTTTTAAGTTTTTTCATATCACCCCTCTTAAATGTGAAGCATGATAGGCTCCAGGAAAATGATATACTTCATGGATCAAAAAGAAAGATTTAGATCAAATCTGATGGCATGCTAGTATGCAGTGTAGGCTATAAGAAATGAAAGGATGATGGTACCTGCAACTTGACCACTAGAGCAAGCGTCTGCAACCGCCTGGGTATCCATGATTGCTCCTCGAGCATTATTCACAATGATTACACCTTTCTTCATCTTTGCAATTCTTTCTTTATTAAACATACCTCTGAAGAAAGAATCATACAAAGTTCAGATAAGTAGATGTACTATGTATATGATTTTGCAACAAACAAGAATACGATCATCAGGAACCTTGTTTTCTCTGTAAGAGGTGTATTGATCACAATGACATCACACTTTGGAAGCATGGCATCGAGATCCTCTTCATATTTGGCCCCAATTTCTTTCTCAAGTTCTGGGTCAATTTTAAGTCTGTCATGGTACAGCAGGTTGCAGTTAAAGGGCTTAAGACGCTGAAGTAAGAGCCTGCCAATACGACCAGCCCCAACAGTCCCCACAGTTTTTCCTTCAAGATCATAAGCCCTATAGGCAATGCCAGCAACATTCCATTCACCTTGAACAACCTGCTGATACCCGGGCAAGAAGTTCCTGAGCAAAATCAAAATGCGCATGAGCTCATCTTCTGCCACCGACACAGTGTTACTTCCGGTAACCTCTGCCACAGTTAAACCTGCTGCAGCAGCTGCTGGCAGATCAATATGATCTGACCCAATCCCAGCTGTGAGAAGGAGCTCGAGGTTATTTGCCTTCTTGATCCTTTCTGCGCTAACATAGGCTGGGTGGAAAGGGGTGGTGATCAAGACATGCATATCCTCAATGTGCTTCTCCAGCTCTGACAACAAGAAAAGCATCAGTTATGTGCACAAGAGGAGTTAAAAGGATAGGTTCAGAGCTATGTTGCTATTTAAATACTGTAGTTGTTATCTGTCTTAGAACTAAAGCACAAAAATAGTTGCTACATGTTTTTCAACAAATCGATAAGAGATATGCAAAAGAAAAAAAAAAGTTCAAACTTGAAACATGTATGCAACATAGGCACAGACAAGAATTTGAGTTAACAGAACAGCATGCCAGCATGAATAGAGTTAATTTCAGCCGTGTGCTAGAGGAAACCACTTGGCTGCCAACCACTCCACGTGAAAGCATGACTACCCTAACCACATACATCAAGAACCTCCTTTCCACCTTTCCATCAACCAGATGAATATCATCCTTAATTCTCCTGATCAAAAGATAAAAATAATCATCGGCGATGTTAAGTAAACGCTCATGTCCACCTATGGCAACTCCATCCACCTCTATTCAGCCTGTACAGGGCCAACACTACAAGCTGGGAGATGCTAGCTACTCAATTCATCATGTGTAAGCGGCTCCATGCAAATCATACACCATGCACAACTAAAAAATGTTGGTAGAAACTTGAGAGAAAGCTCTGAAAATCTGAACATCTCTCGCGGATACTACCACTTACCGCTGTTTAGCCCCTCCTTGTCGTCGGTGACAATGTAGTGATGCCCCTTGGACTCAAGCCATTCGCGGATGCCGAGAGCGCCCTCCACGCAGCCGACGAAGTTGGGATTCTTGTCGGCGTACTCGCCGCCCTTGTAGAACACACCCACGATCTTCTTGCTGCCTGCTGATGTCTGCGATTCAGAGAGGGAAAACCAAAAGATATACCATTCTTCAGAGTTGCAGCAACTGAGATTTGTTCAGACACCGAAATTCACATCACAGAAGAGATCAGGAAAACCGATTGCAATTGTTCATCACCCATTCCCGTACAAAAGGGGAGAAACATCTTTTTGGGAGGAGAAAAAAAAAAGAAATTCCGGGAGGGGACAAAGCATACTGGGAATCACGAAATTAGGGAGGAATCCATGCTTTTGCAAAACCCAATCTACAATAGAATGCTCTTGCTCTCGCAAAAAGTAAAAGCTAAAACCCAAAATTCACCTCCGAACTGCACCCAAAAAAAAAAAAAAAAAAAAAAACTCGCAGCAGAAACAAAAAAGAAAGAGATACTCTAGACAAGAAGAACCCCGGTCGATCCAGTTGGAAGTACGTACGTGCGCGGCCCTGGAGCCGAGCGCGCGGCCGAGAAGATGCCCCGCCGCCGCCCTCCACATCGCCATGATCCCAGGAGGAGGAGGAGAAATCGCGAGACGAACGCACAGGCAACCGCGAGCAGGCGAGAGAGAGAGAGTGATGGAATCGATCAGTGCAGCCGACTCGATGGGATAGATTGATATGGATAGATAAAGGCCCGCCACCTCGCGCCGCCAGGTGGGCCGCGTGGACGCGGGTAGGTGGGCGCGGCGGGCTGACAGCTGGGGACCAGAGGCTGTGTGGGCCCCATTTGTCAGCGTCTGCAGCTGCTCACACTATTAGGATATTTATTTTCATTTTCTGGAGTATATGTATAAGCTACACATACGTGGCCCCTTGGCGTTGTTAGGATAAGACTGAGCCTTGCTGATGATCATCCAAAACAATGTAAGCACTTATTAGCAAATAATCTGGTTTTAATTTGTGACAGGGACTGAACAAGTGAGGACACTAGGGAAGCACGCACGCTTCGTGCAGCTTTGCGCCATGGAGCCGTGGCAGAAACAGAAAGGCTGCGTGAGTCACCCATGTACGTAGGCCCTGTTTATTTCCAAAGTTTTTTTTCCAAACTTCCAACTTTCCATCGCATCAAACATTTCATACACACACAACTTTTCTGTCACATCGTACCAATTTCAACCAATCTTTCAAACTTCAGTGTGAATTAAACACAGCCATAGAACCTCCGAATGCTCAAAATCGGGCGCCTGATGCGGCGAAAAAAATGGGGCGCCCCCATGCGCAGGCCGCCCCCACTATGTATGTCCATCATTCGCGCCCCATTACAATCAGTGGCGGACATAAATTTAAAATACAGATGGGGCGGCAGAGCTAGCCCTAATTAGGTAATGGCACAACGCACACAAATCATAGTCGCCGGCTCACGGCACTGGTACAGCAACGCACGGCATGAACATTGAGAAAGTTAACAACGAAAATTGGTAGTCAAACAAACGTATATTACTTATATGTAGAGAGAGAAAAAAAGGAGAAACGTTGTTAGACAATAATAAGGGGAACCACTTTCAATACATTGGAGGTATAAAACAAAATGAAAAATTATTTAGAGGTTTAAGTGTTTTGCTAAAATAGTTCAAATGAGTAAAATAGTTTCTTTTACCAATTTAACTTTATTGTAGACCGTATTATGTGCTAAAGAAATAGAAAAAAAAGTCAAATTTTATATATGGCCAAAATCAGAAACGGTCGAAATGGTACTACTCATACAGAAATAATACTCATTCGGTCAAGAATTTTCATAAATGTTGTTTATGCCATGGAGCAGTGTATTGTTGCGATGGCATGGAGCCCGGGCAGCTGCCCGTGCTAGCCGGGCCCTGCCTCCGCCATTGTGTTTCACTATGTATGGATGAGTTGCAGTGGATTTTGATACTGTTTCATAATTTCATCTTAGTGGACACGTGGTTTGTTGATGTACACGGGGTTTAAGTGTTACAATGATTTTAAATCGTTTGTTGCATATGTTGAACCAAATTGTTTCATCTAGTGATCTTACTGTGTTTCACTTTTTTTAACAATTGAAACATTCTTTCGCTATTTGCTGAAACATTGTTTTTATATAGGGTGAAACAACGCTCGATTTTTTTTGAAACCGTTGTTTTATATGTTGTAGCAAAATGTTTCATGAGGTGATTTGGTTGTGTTTCAGCTTTTTATAAGATTGAAATATTTTCGATCTACTTGGTGAAACAGCGCCCGATTTTTACAGAAAAAATTGTAGACGCCTCCACAGAACCTGCATAAGCCTCACCAACTCTTAGTCTAAAGCCATGAGTCTCTCTAGCCGCCTCTAATTATTGTTCCATATGCATCTATAGTGATTGTTCCAATATGGTCGCTTTTGTTTCATAGCCAAAACAGTTCTCCTTCATCTTTTTTTTCTATTTTTTAAGTAGTATTATTGAAATAAAAAAACAAACACCATTTTGTTGATCATAAATAGGCGAATTTTGAGGTCCATTTAACAAGGTGGCATTCTCACTCTTGTTTCAAAGTAAAGACCACTGCTACAAAACCCTAAATGAAACTAGCATCTATGGATTTTTTTTCCCACCTCCACGTGATGAAAAAATATAGTATCGACAACTTTGACCATTGTAGGTATCGGTTCTAGAGGAAAACCCGACATCAATACTATATACCGGTTTTTTTATAAAAAAAGAAGGGTACCCATAAAATAGATTGAGCCAAGCCGTCCATATACACCACACCACTTGCATTTTATCCTCTCCCCACCCGGCTGTCTCTTTCACACATCGTTCGATCCCCATCCCACTCACACAACCCCGCCACCGCTCCAGCCTCACTTGCGCTTGGCCTCCTCCTCATTGTCTGTCGCTCCTCCTCCTCTCCGTCTACCGCCCATCCTCCTCCTCCTTCCTCTCTGTCCGCCACCCCTCCTCCTCCTCCTTTCCCTTGCAGCGCCCCTCACCACTTCCTCGCCGCCTTCGAGCTATGTCTCCCCAACCACGTCGGATCTGGTCACCTAGAGGTCTGAGGCCACCGGATCCGGCCTCCTTGAGGTCAGGGCTCACCGGATCCGGCCTCCTTGAGGTTGGGGCTCACTGGATCACTGACGTGGATCACCTTGCATGCGCTCGGGGCTGGTGCGGTCTGGCTAGAAGGAGATAATGGCGACGGTGGCGGTCAGTCGAAGGAGAGTAGCAAGGGAACGAAGGCGACAGATCCAATGGGACAGAGAGCCTGATATGTTGAACATGTAATGGTCAGCCATGGCGAAACATGTAACTGTGAATTGTTTTGATCTAATCTGTGATTAGCTTGTTCTTGTCTTTTTGGTTTGTGATGTGCTTCTTTGTTTTTTGATGTATGCATATGCTCTTGTGTTCTTGTTGATTTGCAATGTGGATGGGGGGATTGCAGATGGGGCTAGGTGTCGGTTCTGTCTCGAGAACTGGCAGCTATAATCTCTATAGGTACCGGTTCTGGAATAGCACCTATACATATAGGTAAAGGTGCCTCCAAATTAGTAACAGTTGGGAAACCCACACCTATAAGGGGTTCCCAACCAGCACCTATGGGGTGCTCTTTAGTACTGGACTCAAAATGCACATCATTCGATAGAGTTTCAAAGGAGGTTTTCGATGCTAGCATATTATAACCCTTTAGTGAAAAAGATATTTTAACACATGAGCTTGCACTTGACAAATACAGATCCAATAGTAGATACATGCACACTAAATAGGATCAAAATTGATAAATTATTATTAGAAAAATGGCATCTATACCTTCTATATAGTTGATATCCACTAGCAATTATTACAAGCTAAAGCTTAACATGCAAGTACGTCACATTACCACCCACTAGTAATTATTACTATTCTAAAGCATCTTAACTCTCATGCAAGCATGACACGTCATATAGAATATAATATTGTAGAGCTCAACATATAAGTATGTCAAATGATCTTCCTTACACCTTTTTCACAATATTTAACATTTAGCATTTCTATAATATTTTATATTCATCCATATATTCCACAACGAAGCGCGGGTATACTAGTAATTGTAAAGAAGAAAAAGTTTGAGTCACCACATGCCACACACTAAGATTATTTAAAATATACTGAATCATTTTGTGATACATTGTAGACATTGATATAAACTGATAGCATCCAAAAAATTAAAAGCCTTGAAGGTGAACTCAAATTGGGCTAGTGGTATTTTCTTAATAATTTTCCCATGCACCAAATATTTTTTAAAAAAATATTTCAAATTTTAAAGTGCAAGAAATTTTATTGCTTTAGTTAAAACCCCATATTTCAATTTTATTAATTGGTCTATTCATGGAACCTTTCTTTTAGTTCAAATATTAAAAGCCTTGAAGATGAACATGTCGATGGGCTATACATCACTAAATACATACCTATATATATGCCATATCTTTAAGGACGTAAGGAACAGCTAATTTGAGGATATAAATGAAACTGAGAAAGAGCCAAGGAGACATGGATTTTTATCCAACCCCCAAGATGGGTAATAGCCCTAGTCCTGTTTACTGGAGGTCAGTGTTGCCATCATATATCAATCTCTTACAAGTACAAACTATAGGGAGGAAAACCTAATCTAATCTACCAATCTATTGGCGCAGAGCTCGGGAATGGTGGTCAGCGGCTAGCTATTGTTAATTTTCTCGGGTATTGACTCAACGAGATTGGAGGTGGCTCTAGATCTCTCTTGGCTTACTAGTTTCTAACACATTCTCTTCTCTCCTCCTAGGGGACTTACATTTATACCCTTGGGTTCTCCTTTATCGAAGTAAAACTACAAGACAAGTATGCATATAATCAGATCAGAGTAGTCCTGACCATGCCTACAAAAGACTCAACATTTCTTTCCTTATCTGGGACTCCTTCCCTATCTACTTTAGACTTTATCTATGTGTATGAAGGTTTGTTTTCGTATAAAATCACTTGATCTATGGTGGTCCCACCAAGTTAAGTGTGTGTGTGTAGGATATCTCAAACCTAGGACACTGATAGAACAATTAAAACCTTTATCAAAGTTTTTTTACAACAGAATAACTAAAAGAAACTCCCTTATGATCTCAAGTGGGCTGAATACGACCCACTCCTCCTTTCTCTCTCCTGCGCCCATGATCTGTCTCCACTTGTTGATCCACCTTCCTCACCTTTCTTCTAATAGAATTTCAGTATCCAAACTTATCGCATTTTGGAGTGCCTTTTATTTTATAACCTACCAATGTTGTTACTGTCAAAACCTAGACAAGTTTTCATGCTACCAAATTTAGTAGAGATCACTACTGGGTATAACTCAAAAATCGATAGTATTAGCAACAATTGGTACCAAACCATTCATCTAGATAGTACTATTCAGTTACCAAAGGGCAAAAAAAGTGGCATAAGTTAGAATTTATTTGGCTCCATACTTTCGTTTCGCTAGAACTTGCAACAAAAATAACTGCCTCCGCAGCCCATTAGTTGGGAAGAAACATAGCATGCCTGATAGAGGCTAGCTCATCTGTCTATGGTGAGTGTGTTGTATAGTTCCTAGTGTAGTTTTAGCAAGTCAAGGAAATATTAAGAAAGAGGTTAAAGAACTACTAGACCATTTTGTCGACGGTGGATACCCGTAGACTGGATATAGAGGGTATTAGGGTACGCTGGTACGAGGATCTACGTGATACGACATCAAGCAAATAGAAGACAAGGATTATACTGGTTCAGGCCCCTTGATAGGTAATAGCTCTAATCCAGTTGGTATGGGATTATATGGTGGAAACCACAGATTACAAAGAGAATAGCAGAACTCGATGATACCGACAATACCGTAGTCGAGTTGCTCCGACTAGATCACCCGGCAACTTGGCTCCTATAGGCTCCGACTTCGTAGGCTGTGGTCGTTGTGTTGGCGGTGAGATTCGATTCCTTAGGTCCTCCCGGGGGGTCCCTTTTATACCGTGGGTCAGTTGATCTCTAAGTAGAACTCGGAGATATCGGACCCCACACGATATAGTAACGACCCAGTTCTGTCCGAGTAGGACTCCTTCCATCCGTGGACTCCATTTCTGTTACGTGACGGATTTCCTTAACGTGTACAGGAAACATCCGTATACGCGCAGGTATACCGTATCTAGGGATGACAATGGGTCGGGTCGGGCACGGGTAGAGCAAAACCATGCCCGACCCGATGCCCGACATTGCCCACCCAAACCCTACCCATTAGAGTTAGCGGGCAAAACTTCGTACCCGTACCCATGCCCGGCGGGCGCGGGTATGTCCGGCGGGTACCCAATGGATCTCACATGAATAATAACTTAAAAGATATGTAACTTAACAAAGAGAAATAAAATCAATAATTTACCAAATTATCGTTTATCAACAATAATTTGAATTACATCACAACTTAGTATCAGTTAGCATCACAAATGAACCGAGAGAAATGGTATAAGAATTAAGAAATGAGTCAAAATTAGCTAATACATATGTATCAGGTCGGGCATGGGTTACCCACGGGTAAAAAATGAAACCCACCTATTGCCCATAACGTCTTCGGGTCTCGGGCGGGCGTGCCCATGGGTAAAAAGTCACACCCAGCCCGTGCCCATCGGGTCGGGTATCCACGAATACCCGGACCCATGGGTAAAATTGTCATCCCTAACCGTATCGGTATACAACATACATCCAAGGGTAAAGGGTATACCTTATATGTAACCCTGGCAATAGCCCCCGACTTCTGCTTAAATGAACTCATGTGACCGATCGTGACTTCTGATGTCGGAATCGTTATCACTCTCAACAGGTCGATCTCGGTATGAGAACCGTAGAGACATAGAGTTATCGATAACTTTGCACGAAGTTCAACGGTCATGAGTGAATTTAAATTGAAGTCCGAAAACTGCTGCGCGTAACGGATCCAAAAATTTCCAGCGGCCTTCTCTCTCCTTTCCTTGGAATTCGCACCGTCGGTAGTGCATTTATTTAAGGGAGTTTTGGGGATCCATTTTGAAGTCCGTTTGCTGCAAAACTTCCGAGCCTCCAAGCGCCCCTCGTCTTCTCCGCTCCCGCAGAAAAAACCCTAGCTTTCTCATCTTGTCTTGTTCTCCGGCGATCTCTGGCGGTGATGGATCTCGACAAGTCCACCTCCACCAATGCGTCCCTGAAGAAGCTGTAGGACGACGGTTTCCTCCTTGGTCGCGGGACCATGGAGAGAGAAACAGGAGGTACTAAACCCGAACCTGTCCTGGGCCGCATGGTTGCGGTTGAGGATTACATTCTTTGCGGTTTTCTTCCTCCGCCCTCCGAGTTTCTTCTTCTTGTCTTGAATTTTTATGGCCTTTCCTTGCTCCATCTGAACCCCAATTGCATCGCCTTCCTCAGTATCTTCTCTTATCTTTGTTAGGCCTACATTGGGGTAGAGCCATTTCTTGATCTCTTTCGCTTTTACTATGAGTTGCGCTGGATGGAACCGAAAAAGGTATCCAGATGTGTCGGTTTCCGACTTCGGGATGGCCTGAAGTCGCGATACATCCCCTTCCAGTGCCCCTCTTCTCGTAGCAAATGGCGGGCGAGGTGGTTCTATCTCCAGATAGAGAACTCGGATCCAGTCTTTGTTGTTCCTGAGGAGCAACCAGACAAGATTCCGGAGTGGACCGCGAAACCTGCCCTAACTCCCTCCCTTCAGTCTTTCATCGACATTATCGATGACCTCCGAGTACGAGGGTTGTCGGGGTATGAAGTCGCTGCCGACTTCATCGGTAGGCGGATCCAACCGCTCCAGGCCCGAGCCCATCCTGCCTTTGATTATTCAGGGCCGGAGGACGCGACCCGGGTTTCTCCTCGGGGTATTTTTCTTGTATTTCAGATTTCAGTCTTTATGTGCATGTTCCTCCTGACTTATCGAGTGCTGGTTCTCGATCCTACAGGTTTGAACAGCGAAATCGTGGAGCGCCGTGCCAGTCAAGTGATGATCAGCGGTCCTACAACGGCGAGCAACATCCCCGTCCCCATTTGCAAGAAGGGGAAGGCCGATTGCATGGCTGTGATCAACGTGAGTGTATTTGACGACTCCTTTACTTCTGCTTTCCTGGGATCGCATTGTGACTTCATGTATGCAGGCTCTCCCTCTGACGGATGTCATTGGGCCGCTCGCGGACCACCAGGCGGCAGCGTCGTTAAAGGAGGGCCATGCCAAGGAGGCATCCGACATTGCTGCTGCTGCTACTACTACGACGAGTGGCAGCAACGTTCCGAAGAAAGGAAGGAAGTTCTCCTCTGTACTCGGAAACCGTCGGAAAGCGCCTACTCCGTCGGTAAGCCTCTCTTGTTTCTTAATCATGTAGTCGGAATATTTTGACCTCATATCGTGCCATCTTGCTTAGGCCTCGGATGCGTCTCCCCCGCCCTAGCGAAGGCAAAGGCTGGTGACGCTTGGCGAGAAGTAAGTAGATGTTTTGGAAGTCTTGCTTGCCTGTCTTCATGAAATCGCAGAAATCCTTTACAGGGCGGCGCGGGCGAAGGCGGCGCAAGACGGGTCCGGCGCAACCTCCAACGTGTCTCCTGTGGTGACCTCGACGGATGTCGTGGTCACAACTAGGGATCGGGAGGCGACGCTGAGTGGACCAGCTGGCGGTCTTGTGCCCGCTCGAGGCCCGCCTATTGATGCCCTCACCTAGGGGGAGCTCCAAGCTGAGATGGAGCACATCCTCCAGGCTGGAGCTCGCGGCGTGGGCCGCGAGATTGAGGAAGCCAGGGTGGCGGCGTCATCGGCAACTCAACGCGCCGAGCAGCTGGCGTGCTATCTGTCAGAGACCTGCGAGGACCTCCTCAAGATGAGGGAGTTGGTGGCTGGCAATGAAAGGCAACAGTAGGGACTCGAGCAGATGTCGAAGCTCGAGAACAACCTGTCGAAGATCCGCGGCTTGCTGCGGGTGTCTTACACCGGCCTACACCAACTCGCCGGGGACTGCGGTGTCACGACCACCATCCCGGCAACCCCCGACGAGTTCTTGCTGACGTCCTCGCTCGCGGAGCTGGCTGTGGTGATGGAGGAGATCCCCTCCAAGCATGCGGCCAGGATCGGTGAGGAGACGTCAAATGGGATCTACACCGGGGCGTGCCACGTCCTCGCGTGCGTGAAGCTGGCGTACCCTGACCTCGACCTCCAAAGGATTCTGGATCAGGGGACCCCCAATGACGCACGCAAGGGCGTGATGGAAGAAGTCGGTGACTTGGGGGAGTCTATTCTCCCCCTTTTTGAAGAGTAGGATTTTATTTCCCTTGTACTCTTTAATCAATTATGCCTGTAAAACTTTCGTAGGTTTAAACTGCCTTTGTGTATGCAGTTGTTTCCTTCATTTTCTTTAGCATGGCGATTCCGAGTACTTTGTTGTCGTTGTAGAGATGTTGATATCGAGGATGTCTAGCAGCGTGGGCAACCTAAGTCGCCGGTAGTCGTTTCGGCACTTGCGCTTGAGCCGTATGTGCCGCGGGACGATGTCGATCAAAGCCTTAGGTTGGTACAACTTCCTTAGGTTGGTACTTTAGTCTTCATCTCCTTTATTCTTTTGTTCGAATCGACTTAATTTGCTGTGTTCTCGAAAGAGGAGAACGACTTGACTTAGTCATTTCCGTGTTGAGCAGACCTCGAGAGTGCGTTGGCCGACCAAGATCGTCGAATCCAATATTGGAAGACAAAGTTCGAGGTGGCCGAACTTGAGAGGACTATGGTGGAAGTGAAGAAAGACCAAGCCGTGGAAGCACTCCGAGGTCGCGAGGTGTGGTTCAACTCATACCTCAGGAGCTGTTGTACAACGATGGCTGGAGTCTGCAGAGAGCTCCGAGTACCCCGTTGGAATCCCGAGGAGTCGGCGGCTGGGTATATCTTGTGGTTGAACGGGGCCTACGCTCAGCTTGAAGGCATCGGCAAGCGTATCGACGAGGCCCTGAAGCAGGAGTGTCGTCGATCGAGCCGATATGCTGGAGGGCATGTGCTGGCCTGTATCCGAGCTCACTGCCTGCAGCTGCACCTCGAGTTCCTCCACGAAGGGTTTTCATGTTCTCGGAGGACTCCCGCAGAGATAGATAATCTGGCGAAGTCGATGGCACCGCTTAAAGAGAAAGTCTTCCAGTCCATGGACTGGCGTTGGCCTTCCTGGTAGTCTTTATATCCTGTAAAAATTATCTCAAGGAGACGTGTAATATATTTTGGAGCAATTATGAATTGTAAGAAGTACTCGTGAAATAGAAAAGGGATCTATCTAACTAAGTTTTCTTACTTTGGATGTGCTGTGTGAGTGTTTTCTCATTTCGCGACTTCGATCAGTCACTTGAGTCATACACTCTCCCAAGCCCCCAGCCTTGTCGTCGGAGAAACGTTCTCGGAGGATAAGGCTCTTGGACCCTTGACCTGCCTCGGTTGAAAAAGCACTGACCCTAGCCCCCAGCCGTGAAGTTGGAAAACTTAGTTTCTGATTGGTTAATACGCACGGCGAGAACTCTTACATGACCAGATCTTACATGGTCGTTTGTCTCTACATGATCCGACAAGACCTTATTCGCTCTGGGCGTCCCCAGCCGAAGTTCCCTTAGGTTCCTCAGAGGCCTTGTCAAGACGGCGTAAAGGGACATGAGGATAGGTTTCAACGCTAGGTGTCGTCGTGGTAAGGGATCGTCAGGAAATAACACTTTGATCGTAGTCTGTACCTGAAATCAACTTTATTGAAGTCGTAAGATGTCTTACAAGTATGGATACTATTGATTTATACATAAAATTTACGTAATTGATCAATGTTCCAGGAATTTGCTAACTCGCGACCATCGTCGTCTGCAATCTTGAATGCAACTGGCCGCAAGACTTGCGTGATCGTGTATGGTCCTTCCCACTTGGGTGAGAGCTTGTTACGCCCTGCTTGGCTTTGAACCTTTCGGAGGACGTAATCGCCGATCGAAAGCGTGCGTGCTCTGATGCGCTTCTCGTGGTATCGGCAAAGGGCCTGTTGGTAGCTGGCTGCTCTGACGGCAACTCTTTCTCGATGCTCCTCGAGTAGATTCACATCGTCGCTTTGCTGCTCCTCTTGATCCTCGTCAGAGTACTTCTATACTCGTGTGCTCTGATGTCGTAGCTTAGTGGGGAGCATGGCTTCTGAGCTATACATGAGGAAGAAGGGTGTGTCCTTGTTGGACGTTGTCGGTGTGGTACGCATAACCCATAGTACAGAGGGGAGTTCTTCAACCCACTTCTTGTCATGTGACATCAATCTGTCGTAGACATGGGTCTTGATTCCTTGGAGTACTATGTCGTTTGCCCTCTTGACCTGTCCATTGCTCTGAGGGTGAGGAACCGAGGCAAAGCAGATCTTGACTCCCAATCTGATGCAGTAATCCTGGAAGTCAGCACTGATGAACTGGGAGCCGTTGTCTGTTATGATGCGGTGGGGCAATCCATATCTGCAGAATATCCCTTTAATAAACTTAATGGCGTTGTCGGCCTTGATTTCCCTAGTGGGCGTCGCTTCAATCCACTTGGTGAACCGCCACGAATAGAAACCTGTAGCCGCCCTGTCCTCGTGGGAATGGTCTAAGTATGTCGAGCCCCCAGCACGAGAACGACCAAGTAAGGGGGATAGTCTGGAGTGCTTGCGCTGGTAGCCTTGTGTGTTTGCTGTGAAATTGACAGGCTTCACACCGCTTAACCATGTCGCAAGCGTCTTTGAGCGCAGTTGGCCAGAAAACCTTTGTCGAAAAGCTTTTCTGACCAAAGTGCGACTGGCGGCGTGTGACCCACAGATCCCTTCGTGTATGTCGAGGAGTAGATGTTTGCCGTCATCGAGCGAGATGCATTTGAGAAGTACCCCGTTTGGCGCCTTCTTGTATAGATCGTTGCCGATCAAATAGTAAATCTTGGCTTGTCGGGTTATTTTCTCGGCTTTTGCATCATCTTCGGGCAACTCGTCACTACTCAGGAAATTGATGAGTGGGGTCCGCCAGTCATCTGTGGTCTCGATGTCGGCAACAGCGCGTTCTGCCTCTGTAGCCCCCGAGCCGATGTCGGGGACAACTGTGCTATCTTCGCCGTTTGTGGTTTTGTCAGGACGTCCAGGAAGGTGCCAGGTTCGAGTGGCTCTCGTCTAGACGCACGCCGTGCTAGGTCGTCTGGTTCGATGTTGTCCTTGTGATATACGTGTCGGACTTTGATCCCGTCAAACCTTTTCTCCTGCTTCCTGACTTCTGTGAGGTACTTGGATAGCTCGGGGCTAGAGCACTTGTAGTCTTTGTGCACCTGGTTTGCGACTAGTTCGGAATCTCCTTTCACGATTAGTCGCTTGACTCCTAGTGCGGCTGCTGCTCTTATCTCCGCGAGTAGACCTTCGTACTCGGCTGTGTTGTTGGTCGCCCTAAAGTTGAGGTGAATTGCATGCTTGAACTGGTCTCCCGAAGGTGATGTCAAGATGAACCTTGCCCCTGCTCCTTGGCTGTTGAGTGCGCCGTCGAACGCCATTGTCCATGTTTCGCTGTCGGTTTGACTGTCCGGCCTGTTTTCAGGCATAGTCCAATCAGCTACGAAATCGGCGAGGACCTGGGACTTGATGGCTGTTCGTGGCACAAAGTGGACATCAAACTGGCTTAGCTCGATTACCCATTTCGCGATGCGGCCGACAACGTCTTTGTTTCTCATGACTTCACCAAGAGGGAAGGAGGAAACAACTGTGACCCTGTGGGCTTGGAAGTAGTGGCGTAGCTTTCTTGATCTCATGATTACTGTGTAAAGCAGCTTTTGGATCTGTGGGTATCTTGTCTTTGCGTCATGGAGAGCTTCGCTGACGTAATAAACTGGTCTTTGCACATTCTCTCTCTCGACAACAATGACGGTACTCACAGAATATGGTGTGGCGGCAATATAGAGGAATAATTCTTTATTAGGTTGGGGAGCAACAAGTACAGGAGGATTTGACAGGTAGCATTTGAGTGCGATGAACGCATCTTCGACTTCCTGTGTCCATACAAATTTGTCTTGTTTCTTCAACAGAGCGAAGAAGGGTTGTCCTCGTTCTCCCATCCTAGCGACGAATCTGCTCAGTGCCGCCATGCATCCAGTTAGCTTCTGGATTTCCTTGAGTCTTGTGGGTGACTTCATGTTCTCGATTGCCTTGATCTTCTCGGGATTTGCATAGATCCCTCTTCCAGAAACGAGGAACCCGAGCAGCTTGCCCGATGGTACTCCGAACGTGCACTTCTCTGGATTGAGCATGAGGCGATATCGTCGGAGGTTGTCGAACGTTTCCCGGAAATCGTCAATCAATGAGTCGCTTGTCTTGGTCTTGACAACAATGTCATCGACATAGGCCTCGACATTGTTCCCAAGTTGATCGTTAAGTGCCCCTTAGACCGTGC